>NC_137339.1:56380872-56980872 GCF_965287045.1 Carcharhinus amblyrhynchos | reverse complement strand
CCGCCATTCAATCGGATTTCAGCTGATCTCTCCCTAGTCTCAAATCCACTTCCTCATCTGGTCCCCACATGCCCTTATCCCTCTTTTTTTAATCTATCTCCTTCATGAAACCATTCAACAATTCAGACTCTGCCATGTTATGGGGTAGTGAGTTCCATAAATTCACCACCTTCTGTGAGAAATAGTTCTTCCTCATCTCAGTTTTAAGTCTACCACCATGCAACTTATATCTGTGACCTCTTGTTCAAGATTTCCCCAGAAGAGGAAACATTTGGTCTACACTTAATTTATCAATCCCATGAGGAACTCTCTCATTCTGAGCCTGGGTCTACAGCACTCCCACTCCAGCGCAGTGCCGCTGAAATATAGACCATATTTTTGGTGCATAGTTTTCCACTTTTGCAAAAGTGATTTAACACTGTTTCCCTCAGAACATCACACAGCCAGTAAGAATAATCTTATGAAGGGGTGCAGTTTGGAGCTCGACTTTGCTGAATGAGAATTAATACTGTTATAAAGCAGAGGTAGATCGCCCTCTGAGAACTAACACCTAACCACTCAAAGAGGACTACCTCACCCTATAATCTATAAAAGTGTGTCCCACTTCTCACTTAAAATTTATTTAAAGATCGAGGACTGTTGAAATCCTGGACATGAGCCCTCAGTTTGTTATAAAGCTGAGGTGGGTCACCCCTCTGAGAACTAACACCAAAGTACTTAAAGAGGAGTACCTCACCCTGTAATCTGTAAAAAGTGAGTGTGAAGTGGTACAATCTGCTCTTCAGCAACTTTTTGTGGTTAAATCAAAATAATTCCCTGACACTCTTTCTCTAAAATCATCAGTAACAATTTATTTATCTAACTAACAATGAACAGGTTAACTAAACACTTAACAAACCGAATAAAACATGATTCTAATGGAATGCAGTTCAGATAAACACAATTTGACTTATTAACAAAAAAACAGAATTTTAGTCACTCTCTAAATTACAACCCGGTTTTGCATCTTCCGGAATATTCTGGGTCTTTTCTCTGTTGATTCTTCTCTGTAGAACTTCTTTCTTCTTTACACTTTTTCTATTGAGATGAGGCTTTGAGCTAATAGTTGTGCGCTATGGCAAATGGCAGTTGTTCTTTGCTTTTGTCCCTTCTTTTAGACCTGCGATGACATATCAATATCCCCCATGATATAATTGGTTCTAGTTGTCAACACCATCAAATTTAAATTTAATAGATTCTTGATATCTAAGTGCCTTGTTCAAATTAAAGCAAATCCGTGTGTTCCCCAACCAGAAACTATGGATGAACAGGGAGATCCACTGCTTGCTGAAGTCCAGATATGAGGCATTCAAGTCAGGTGACACTGACCTATACAAGAAAACCACATATGATCTAAAGAGATACATCAAAGATGCCAAAAGACAATACCAGACCAAGCTAGAGTCCCAGGCTAGCCACGCTGCCAACTATGGCAAGGTCTGCAAGACATAACAGGTTACAAGATGAAAGCATGTAAAATCATTTGCTCCAACGCACCCCTCCCTGATGAGCTCAATGCATTCTACACCCATTTTGAGCAAGAGGTCAGCGAGGGTATGCCCTCCACCCTGGAAGCTCTGGATTAACCTGTATCCAGGGTCACCATTGCAGATGTCACTGCAGCTTTCTTGAAGGTCAACCCATAGAAAGTGACTGGACCAGATGGGGTACCCGGATGAGCACTCAGATTCTACATGGATCAACTGGCGGAGATATTCACAAACATCTTCAACCTCTCTTTACAACAATCTGAGGTCCCTATCTGCTTCAAGAAAGCAACCATCATCCCTATACCTAGGAAAAACCAAGCAGCATGTCTTAATGACTATCAGCCAGTGGCTCTGACATCCATCATTCTGAAATGCTTCTAAAGGTTATTCATGGCACAAATCAATTCCAGCCTCCCAGACTACCTGGATTCACAACAGTTTGCCTACCATTGCAACAAGTCCACAGCAGATGCCATTTCCCTGGCTCTGCACTCAACCCTGAAACACCTAGACAACAGGCACACCTATGTCAGACTCGTATTTATTGACTACAGCTCAGCCTTCAACACTATTATTCTCACAAAACTCATCTCCAAACTCTGTGGCCTGGGCTTCAGCACCTCCCTCTGTGACTGAATTCTGAACTTCCTAATTTACAGACCACAGTCAGTAAGGATAGGTAACAACATCTCCACGATCCTCCTCAACACCAGTGCCCCACGGGCTGTGTTCTCAGCCCCCTATTATACCCCTTATACACCTATGATTGTGTGGCCAAATTCCCCTCCAATTTGATTTTCAAGTTTTCTGATGACACCACCATGGTGGGTTGGGTCTCAATGATGAGACAGAGTACAGGAAAGAGATAGAGAATCTGGTGAACTGGTGGGCAACAATAATCTCTCCCTCAATGTCAACCAAATAAAGGAGATTGTCATTGACTTCAGGAAGCATAAAGGAGAACATGCCCCTGTCTACATCAATGGAGATGAATTAGAAAGGGTGAAGAGCTTCAAGTTTTTAGGTGTCTAGATTACCAACAACTTGTCCTGATCCCCCCTCCCTTCACCACCACCACCTCCCCCCCCCACCCCGCCAACACTATAGTTTAGAAAGTTCACCAACGCTTCTCAGAAGACTAAGGAAATTTGGCATGTCAGCTATGATTCTCATCAACTTTTACAGATGCACCACAGAAAGCATTCTTCATGGTTGTGTAACAGCTTGGTATGTCTCCTGCTTTGTCCATGACCACAAGAAACTACAAAAGATCATGAATGTAGCCTAATCCAAAACGCAAACCAGCTTCCCATTCATTGACTCTGTCTACATTTCCTGCTGCCTCAGCAAAGCAGCCAACATAATTAAGGACCCCACACACCCTGGTTATTTTCTCTTCCACCTTCTTCCATCGGGAAAAAGATACAAAAGTCTGAGGTCACATACCAACCGTCTCAAGAACAGCTGCTGCTGCTGTCAGACTTTGAATGAACTTACTTTTCATTAAGTTGATCTTCCTCTACACCCTAACTATGACTGTAACACTACATTCTGCACTCTCTTGTTTCCTTCTCTATGAACGGTTTGCTCTATCTATATAGCACACAAGAAATAATACTTTTCACTGTATGTTAATACGCATGACAATAATAAATCAAATCAAACTGATTGGCTGAATTTAAAAAAATCAAAAAGCCTAAAAACCTGTTGCCTTGGTAACCCTACTGCTTGGCCTTCTGATACAAATGTTCCAGTCTTGGACTCTTTATGTACTTGCATTTTTTTAACTTTCTAAGCACAGAAAAAGCACCACCTTTTGAAGGGACCGTGCAATGTTTTCTCTCTCACATTTTACACTTTTACAAACACTAATCTACAATTACTCAACTTCACAACAGTGCTCTCAATCAGTTCTCTCTCCCTAGTTACACACCTCTGAACGCATGTCCTGCAGACACTCCTGAGTCACAGTAATCCACCTCTGGGCATTGTTCAGCCCCTCTCACTGCCAATCTCAGCACTCATACACCACCCAGTGACCCAGGTATAATTCTTCTCTGAGCCACACGAGCAAAGGTCTTCATCAGTCACTTTTTACTCCCCTTTTTTGCACCATAAAAAAATTCCATGTGTTTACTGGGGACTCTGCCAGTCTCGGGCAATTCTCACCTCCTGACAGGTGGTGTCCGGCCTGTTAGATTTGATGAAATGTAACTCCGCGCCATTGGATAAACTGAGAGAATAAAATAAACGGGAAATCCATCAGAAAGGAAGCTTCATGTCTCCTCCTCCCGCCTGAAAACAGGCAGTGAAATATCCGAGTCGGTTTTCCCGAGCCTCGCTCTGTCCCCCAAAGGTCAACCGCACACCGCAAAAGACTCACAAGTGGCGTTTAATATTTCTTCCGGATTTTCTTAAGAGGAGAGGACAGAAGGCGGGAGACTCGCCTCGCAACCGAGGATAGAAATTGGATTCGGGCTCCAGGTAGGAATCAGATTACAGTCCCGCTCCTCCGGGCAATGCAACTGACAGCAGACGACCATAGACTGGAATCGCTCTCTGCCCCTCTCTCAATCTCTCTCTCTCACTCTCCCTCTACATCTTTCTCTCTGTCTCTATCTCTCTGTCTCCGCCTCTCTCACTTCTGTCTCTCAATCTCTCTGTCTCTCTCACAATCTCTCTTTCTTTCAATCTCTGTCTCTCTCAATCTGTCACTCAATCTCTCTGTCACTCTATCAATCTCTCTCTCTCCCTCTGTCTCCGCCTCTCTCCATCTCACTCAATCTCACTATTTCTCAATCTCTGTCTCACTCCCTCCACAATCTCTCTCAATCTCTCTCTCTCTCAATCCCTGTCTCTTTTTCTCTCAATCTCTCTCTCTACTTGTCTCTCAATTTCTCTCTCCCTGTTCCAATGTGTCTCTCTTTCTGTCGATCTCTCTCTGCCTCTCACTCACTTTGTCTTTCTCTCTATTTCTCCGGATCTCTCTCTCTCTCTGCCTTTCTCTCAATCTCACTCTGTATCAATCTCGCTGCCTCTCTCAATCTCTCTCTTTCAGTCTGTCTTTCTCTCTCTCTCTGTCTCACCGCACCCCCCCCCCCCCCACCACCCCACCTTCTCACTGTTTCTCCTTCAATTTCTCTCTTTCTCTGGTGTGCTGTTAGCTTTATTTATTTAAAAGGGATTATTAGAATTTGAGATGTATTTCTCGGTCATTAAGAGGTGTATTCAGTCTCTCTCTCTCAGGACTCTGCCGCGCTCCGACAAGAATTCCCCAGCCTCTCTCTCTGTCTCTTAGTTTCCCCCACTTTCCCTTATTTCCTGTAATACACAGTGACTGAGTGACAGGATCAGCTCGCAGTCTGAGTCTTGCTGACAACCCCTAAGCCTGAAATTCGCGTGAAGCAAACAGATTGAAACGTGTCGAGCAGTCCGGCTTGCTGAGTGCACTATGGGCCAGGTGCTGAATGGAGACGGGCTTGCTGCTCCCAGTGTGTGTCTGTAAGGATTCTGTTACTGTCTCAAACAGATTCACAGCACTGATTTTTAATGACAGATTTACAGGTGATTTTTTTTCGGAATTGTTGACACATTCTCAATGAACATTTTATTGTTTATTGTCGATAACATATTTTAACAATGCGAGATCAGTCTCGCTTAGCTGATCTACAGTGCCTGATCTATCATTACCACCGATGAACAGCAGTGAACAGTAGCGGACATTCGGCCCCACTAATTATTGCCTATGCTAATTCTCCAGCTGGGATTACCGCCTTTTTCCCAGCCTTTTTCCCATCTTTTTATACTTCATTTCCAAACAGTCCTCCAAGAAATTTTAAATTTGATTCAGGTCACTTGTCTAGAAATAGCCGCGTACAGAAACAGCCGGTTGTGTCTAAACGCGTTTTCTATACTCTCCCTTCCTTTCCTCAATCACTGCCCTTGGCCCCCACTCGGCAGCAGAACCTTGGTTATGTAGCTGATCATTTTTTCAAACCTCCATTACATCCCTCTTTAACTCCTCTTCCAGTCAGAAGCACCCAGTGCGCTAGACCCTTCGCTTCATTGAACCCGAATTCCTATGCAAATTGGTATAATCCCTGAAATCATTCCCACACAAACTAGTATAATTCCTGGTATAGTTCCCGTAGAAATTAGTATAATTCCTGATATAATTCCCATGCAAGTTAGTGCAATTTCTTTAAACTATAATTTCTGGAGGAGGTCCTGTACAAGCTGGTATCATTCCTGGTATAATTGCCATATAAAGGGATATAATACCTCTTGGCAATTTTCCTTTTACACTTCAAATATCTGCCGCTTGGTATATTGTAATTCTTAACATACTAAATTGATGTGTACACACATACGTACACATGTAGCATTCTTATATTGCGTGGCAAAATACGCTACGACTAACAAAACCAGAAAGTGCTGGAAAAGCCCAGCGGGTCTGGCGGCATCTGAGAGAGAAACAGTGATGACTATCTTGGGAACGCCAGATGCTGCCAGTCTGCCTGTGCATCTCCTGACTTTATTTCACACTTCCAGCATTCGCGTTTATCTTATTGTGATATAAGAGTATATTGTGAATTCTGAAAGTGTAAGTTTATATTGCCGAGGCCTCTTCTATTATATTCTATTGGACTGGTTCTATTGCACTGTAATTGAATGTTATATTACTGTATATTATCGGTGCTGTGGTATATTGTTAGAGTTAATAATGTACATGTTAAGACTCTACACTGTATCAGATTGTTATATTTATATCGCATCGTGGCCTAGACATGAGTGACAACACTGAGATCTCACGGTTTCTTCTGAGTTATTAATTCTCTCTTCTACACATTGAAAGGTGCTTGGTGGGACAAAATAACAGCTGTGCTTTCACAACATGGGTATTGTATCTGGATATGACAACACATCGTTAGGGCTTCGTCGCTATTAGCGGCAATGTGTTCAGAAACTTGGGAAAACATTACTGCAACTCAACATTTAAAGCGAGCGCAGCCAAGCGGCTAATAAACGCCCTGTGAAAACTCGAGGACTGGCTGAATTCAACTCTCTGGATTTACCAATAGCCAGAGACTCGCCCTCCTCCACAATAGCCCTCATTACCATTTCTGCTGGGGAGGGCCCACTGTTAAGTGAGGTGTTAACTGGCGGCATTACCCCCGCTGGGGAACCCCATTTGAAATGCAGAGCAAGATTTAGAGGTTCTTGCGTGGGTTTTTCAGGGATTGAAATCCACCCTTTTGATAAGACTCGAATCCTCTGTGCAAATTAACATTTACAATGGATAAAATCCCTGTCTCCACTATGTAACAAGGAATACCACCACGACATCCCGACTAATAACAGTCCATGAACTCCAGCATCAGTATGAAAAATGGAGGATTTCGCCTAAAAAACGCTCTCGTTTCCTTCTCTATGAACGGTATGTTTTGTCTGTACAGCGCGCAAGAAACAATACTTTTCACTGTATGCTAATACATGTGACAATAATAAATCAAATCAAATCAAATAAAAGCTCCAGTTCTTCTCATGTCTGCCTGGGTTTCGTCTGGGTGCTCTGGTTTCCTCCTGCAGTCCGAAAAATGTGCTGGTTAGGTCCATTGGCCGTGCTAAGTTCTCCCTCAGTGAACCCGAACAGGAGCCGGAGTGCGGCGACTAGGGGATTTTCACAGCAACTTCGTTGCAGTGTTAATGTAAGGCTACTTGTGACACTAATAAATAAATTTTACGTAATGGATGTCAGCAGGACAGAGGGACTCACAAACCTGCCCTTGCACTGACCCGCTGGAAAACACACCAGTGTCCAGTTAAAGACAGCCACTGACACAGGGCTTCCCAAGTGTATCCAACAAAATAGACCAATAAAGGGATGTACCTGTACCAATTCCCAGATATGAACGGGGGGATGGGGAAAGGGATTAGTTGCAATTCCTGGCTACCTTTTCCCCATTCATGCCCCAATCATGGGAATATTTTAAATTATGTTCTTTTAAACAAATCATTTTAAAACACTAACACAACAGCATGCACCGTGTCCGGGCGATTCGGTGGTGCTGTCAGGATCCCGCTCAGCGTGAATGCTGGCAATCCTTCAATCTATTTCTAGAAGGGAAACTGGGGCAGGCGAGTGGGGGTCACTTATTCGTTCCAGGGCTTTAGTTTCTGTTCTGGTCACCTGGACTTCTTTCTTAAACACACAATAGTCTGCCGCTGACCTTGTTGTACTGGCCTGCCTCTGCGTGTGTCGTGTGTATATCTGCGTCCACCTCAATGGGGCTAGCAGGGGACAGATGGGTACAGCGGTCATTAACAGGGCGAATTTCTCGAAAGGCTTGGAACATTCAAAAAAGCAAGTTGCAGCCGGAATAAGCTCACCTGGAGACTGTACCTCAGGGAGGAGATATTTGTCTTAACAGGGATAGATGACACCAGGGGCAAAAAGGTTAAATTGTGAGGACAAGTGATACAGGCAAGGTTTACTGTATAATTAATTGTGAATTATGAAAAACAATTTGTAAGTTTATATTAGAGTGGTCTATTCTATTATATAACATTGGACTGGTTCTATCGCGCTGTATTGAATGTCATATTACAGTATAGCATACGGTACTGTGGTATATTGTGAGATTTCATAACATTGTACATGTTAAGACTCTACGCTGTAGCTGATTGTTATACTTATATCGCAGCGTGGCCCAGACATGAATGACTACACTGAGATCTCACAGCGTTCCCTCTGCACTTATTAATACTCTCTCTCCTGAACAAAATATTTGATGAGGTTTTTAAAGAGATCAAAGATGTTGACGGGGAGAGAAATTATTTCTTCTGATGGGGAGAGCATGGGGTTAAAATTAGATTGGGATAATTTAGGTTGACGGCAGTCAGGAAGGTTTTTCACATGGTAGGAACCAAAATACTGATGAGGCTGGGGCAAAAACTAAGGTTTAGAGTTATAGAAGTAGGGCGGGTAGAGGAATACAATATCGATAATTTAATGTGAGCTTCGAACGTGATGGTATATCTACCTATCTCATAAAACCAAGCAGCACGGGAGACCATTCGGCCCATCGTGCCTGTGACAGCACATTGGGATAAAAATTGTTGAATTTGTTCCATGTTTCCTGCTTATTCCCCATAACATTACCCTTTTCTTATTTTCCCGGTAAATGTCCAATCCATTCCCAAAGTTTTCATTAAATCAATTTCCGCTTGTTCAAATAATGGATTCCTGTCACAACAGTAACTAGGAATTTAAAGACTCCGAATGGACTTCTTTAACATATAACTTGTAGCAGGGATATCTAATTATATACCGAATGTAACTGGACGAAATATGATTTGTTTGGAAGTGGGTTTAAACCTGTCAGCCTGTGTAAACAAACACATTTTCCCAAACTTCCGCACTGGCTCTAATGCTAACAATCTTTCTCCTAAATTCTTACATTATTTGAGATGATTATATCCTCCACTTCACTCAAACCTCCCACTCAGTGCAGGGAACGGCCCGAAACATGGAGAAGTTTCATGTTGTGGCCTCCTTCTGCCATCGCCCGCCACCAAACCCTCTCTTAGTCTGTGATGATAATGAACCCTGAGTCGAGTTAAACCCCTGCCTCTTTTTTATAATATTTCAGGACACTCCCGAATAGATGGAAATGTGACTGGAGAGCTATCACAGACCCCCTAGCTCACCCCACCACCCCCAGCCCCCTTCCCCACTTCCCCTACCCAAAAAAAACTTCCTCCACAGTTAAAACCCCGTCTGTAACTGAAGGCCAGTTGAGATGGTTCAAGTGTTTGTTGAGTTACAGTACATTCATGACTGGCCGGCCTCTGTAATGATTCAATGCTGGCCAGTCACACCGTGTCCGATGTGTTGCGCTGAAGTTTTTACCTGCGGGAAACATTGCGCCGAAGGAATTGAAATGGAAAGCAGCGGTCACTCCCGCTTTCAGTCAAAGGCAACGGACACTGCAAATGTTGTTGGCTGACAAAAATCTTCCCATTGCCATGTGACTCAGCAAACCCTCATTATTTTGGGATGTTTAACCCCTAAATTATTCTCACTGTGATCTCCCTGTGTCCAGCTGCTGTGTGCTTGAAGGCGGGAGAGCACAGAGTATAGAAAGATTATGTAACACAGTGTCTAAAACTGTCCTTTCTCCGATGTTCCTAAATTTGGATATAAGATTGATTTCAAAGCAGCCTCTAACATGAAACAGTGAAATGATGAATAGTGAAAACTCAGTGACTCTGTCACACATTTCTAACTCTTGTGAATTTTTCAGAGCTGACCCGAGATCACCGGGGTTTGTGTTAAACGCAGCGAAGTATATTAAATACAAAACTCTGCAGCCCGCTTTATGATCACTTGTGTTAAACGAATACCTCCGGCCTTGCCTGCAATGATCCTCAAACCAGCTAAATGGGAACCCGAGTAGATGGAAATGTGGCCAGACAGCTAAACACT
The DNA here is from genome assembly GCF_965287045.1 of Carcharhinus amblyrhynchos. Classification (NCBI taxonomy): domain Eukaryota; kingdom Metazoa; phylum Chordata; class Chondrichthyes; order Carcharhiniformes; family Carcharhinidae; genus Carcharhinus; species Carcharhinus amblyrhynchos. The sequence goes on along the minus strand of NC_137339.1, from coordinate 56,970,855 downwards.
GGGAGAGCCAGTCCACTTTGCAATTAATTTATATTAAAAAAAACCCGTCTATGCAATGTTACATATCAGCGTTTCGTCTGATGTAGCTTACACAACATATTAGTTAGTTGCTCGCACTGACAGTGACTTCCCCTGCAGTTTTGTCAGAAGTCTACAGTTTACATTAGAACCTCCAGCGCCCCCGACTTACCGAGGTTAATTCTAATTAGAAAATTGCTAAATGACACGATGTTCGCTGTAAATATGATGGAAGATGCATACCCCCCGACACCTCCTGGTCTTGTCAACACTGAGTTGTTTAAAAGTTGAGGAAACGGGCTTTGTGCGTTGCTAGCTGGGGGTCCCACGCTGGCTCTGCATGACCAGATCCTGTTCATAGGGTTCTCCCAGTTCCCAGTTAGTCCGCCAATTGTAGCTTGCTGCGGTGAGACGGGGCCTGGGAGCATTGATAATTACAAACAGGGACTACATTTCAATCCACTGACTGTGCGGCGCTCCGGGGCATCGCTGCTAGTGAGGGGCGCTAGGCAAATGCAGGATTTCCTTCAACACCTTCATTGAGCGCGCACCCGGCGCCGGGGATGTTGGGTCTCAGTCCCCAGCTGCTGTGGGGAGAGAGCCTGGATGAGGCCGAAGCGCCCGGTGTTCACAGCAGCCCCCTCTCCAGGGGGGACTGGGACACGCTCTGGGATCCGGGCCACCCATCCGAACTCTCCCCTGGGTTACATCCCGTGCCATTGCTGACTGTACAACCAGCACAACGCGATAGAAATCTCCTCTTGGAAAACTGAACCCTCCCTCTGGATGCTAAACAAGACAGCGAGTGAATTAAAAGTTTAAATGAATCCCTCCCCCTCCCCCTGCAAAATCCCACCTCCCACGGAATTCAGAGCCAAGTCCCTGATGGCAGTAAGTCTGTAATGGGCCTGGACTCCACGTACCTGCCAATCGCTGATTTTCCCCAGTAAGGACATGCTGGCTCGCTGCTGCAACGTGGAGGAGCCAGTGAATACAACCCAGCTTTCACTGGGATTGCAACCTGCACTATGTGGACCTGGGACAGGCATGCGCCTGCGCACCTCAGCCAGACCCACCTCAATCATTTACCTGAGAAAGAGTCTCCAGTTATACAGACACGGCTCCTCTCCCCTGCTGCTCACCCTTTTGTTTCCATTCCTCTGCCTTTCAATCCCGTTAAAGGGCCGGCGCTTGGCCCTTTGTTAGTCAGACACATTCCTCCTGCAAATTCACACTCATTCTCCTCAATGGGAACTGAGGGTAAACAGAGGCTCGCCAGAGGAAACCAAACATTCCCATTGGAATATTACAGAGAAACACCAACATCATTAAAGCAGTCATTCTTGTTAACAGGTGCCGCCAAACTTGCAGAGCTTTCCAGCATTTTCTGTTATATTTAGCTGTTTCTTTCTCTACACTCTCGACTGTAACACTATACTCTGCACCCTCTCCTTTCCTTCTCCCCTGTGTACTGTATGAATGGTATGTTTTGCGCCCAAGAAACGATACTTTCCACTGTATCCTAATATATGTGGCAATAAATCAAATCAATCTTTTATTTTGAGCACAGCTTGTGTCAGAAGATCTCAATCTCGACCTCTCTTTCATTCCTTATATCCCTCCCTCAATCTTTTTTTCTGTCATTCGCTCGATGCCTCCATTTCTCTCTGGCTCTGTCTTGCCTTCACCATTCTCACTGGCTGCTGCCTCTCTATCTCGTTGTCATTCTCTGTCCGGGTAAGTTACTTCTCTCCAGTCAGCAACCCTCTCTGAATTTTCTGGTTCAGAGCTGTCCTCTTGATGAGAAGGTAATGAGAAGTATTGCAAGATATCTCCCCCAGCTAAGCAGTTGAAAAAACAGAGACTGGCCGTGTGCCCTCACCCCCAGGCCGCTGGCTGATCTTGGCCAACCTCAGGGAGGAAGCAGGAGGCATGGACTCTAATTGGTCTGAGGCCAGTCTCCAGCTTCCGAGGAAAGGGCCCAGAGCCCATAGCTCGCTGCCTGAATCCCTTAAAGGAGTGTAAATTGCCCAGAGAATCTTACTCCAACATATCCATGACCCCGTTGTGGATAAATCCCAGTCAATACTCAGAATCACATCCTGGGTGAATTCAGACTGGATTCACTGACCCTTCAGACGCTCACTTACCATTGACAATGTTCAGAGTTACATAGCGGCAACAACGGAATGATTGGTCTGAAAAGAACATTCTAACAACAACTGAGCCACCTCAGGAGATATCTCCTGACGATCACAAGCTTGATCAAAGAGTTAGATTTTAAGGAGTCTGTTAAACAGGAGGGAGGGAAGGGAATGGTGGGATGTAGAGAACTAATTACTTTCCAAATCCATCATCACTATATCTAGAAGGACAACTGCAGCAGATGTCTGGGAACACTATGTTCTGCACTCTCTCCTTTCCTTCTCTCCTGTGTCCTTTATGAACAATGTGTTTTGTCTGTATAACGCGCAAGAAACAATGCGCTTGACTGGATTCCAATACTTGTGATAATAATAGACAATTTAAAAAGAAACACCACCACCTGCAAATTCCTCTCAAGTCATTCACCTTTTTGACTTGGAAATATATTACTGTTCCTTCACTGTCGCTGGGTTAAAATCCTAGAGCTCCCTCCCTAACAGCACATAGACGTCCCTCTGTGCACATACACTACATGGACTGCAGCAGTTCAAAAAAGCAGCTCACCATCACTTTCTCAAGAGTCAATTAGGTGCTGCCCTGGCAAGCGAGACCCACGCCCCATTAGTAAATAACTAATGGTGGAGTGATTATAATTGGGGATAGATTTAGAGGAGTTCAGATACTGCGGAGGGATCTCTGGCTGGAGGCGATTACCGGAAGGACAAGCAATTTTGGAAAAAACAGTAATGAGTTTCCGAAAAACAATGGCCTTAAATCAGGTCAGAAACACCCAATGTTTTGAGCGGGGTTCTTGTGTTCTGCGATGAGAGTGTGTTGACCAAACCCAATCTCCGCCCGCAACCCCCGCACTAAATTCATCCACCCGGCACTGGGCCTGGAGATCACTGAGCTCAGATTGCTCCAGCTAATCTCCTGAGTCCTGGGAAGGATTTTCTCTGATTGTTGGCCTGGTGGACCCTGCCACACACAGCAAGGGGACCGCGGAGCTCTGCCCAGCTCACCTGGGTGGGTCTGTCGAGTTTCTGAACTTTGATGATCCCAGGTCCACAATCCCGGACTGGTGGTTCTCTAAAGCTAGAGATTGAAGAGCCGAGAGTGATTTTTCCTCAGCTCCAGTTAAAGAGGGAGGTGGTGATGTTTTCAGTGGTTACCCGGTTGGTTTGACCCTTTGACCTGTGTCGCTGGAAAGTTTGCTGCTGGTAATCTTTTGTGTCCAAACAGAAAAATATTGCAATTTACATTGTGCATAGAGAATTAATCTCACACACAGACACCCGGGCACAAACACAAGATCGGTAGTGTGCAAACTTAAAAATTGTATAGCAGGTACCCTTTAATCTAGAAACTCTTCTACTGGTTGAGGGTTCTCAGTCGCCGGGCCTCCGATTTAATGTGAGGATTTATTGTGATTAACATGGGACTGTTAGAGAGATTTGGGATCCAACCTAAACTGTTCTCACAGTCCGGAGCCAGTGTTGTAGAGTACACAGAGTATAGAACGAGCGAGTGTTAAAGTAAATTGTGTGAATCAATATTTGATCCATTTTAAAAGCAGGAATAAGCGGTGAAAGGCACATCTCAATGTGATTTATCCAATTATTTGTTACTGAAACGAGTCAATCATTAAAATTAAACGAATTTCATTCTGAGTTCCACAAAATCTGTGAAAGTAATTATGTTTATAACTAATATATAGATGCAAGTAAATTAATAACCATGGCAACGAATAAACTGATCAATACGATTGGCGTGTTGTTAATGAAAACATATGATTGGATGATATTTAATGAGTTCATAGATGGGCTAATTGTATAACGATATCTGGAACCAAACTTTAGACAGGACTTATAAAAGGGACAGAACCCAGAGGAGTCAAGTTAAGGTTTTGCATTGGCACCGTTCGCCACAAATACCAGAGAGCGGTGGGATAATATAGAAGGGCCCCTTCAGGCCAGGGACTGCCAGTTGTCTCAGGTTGACTCAGTTTCAGGTTAGCAGACTGAGGCCATTCGGTTGGAAAACTAGCTATAGGCCCAAACTGGTGCAGAGCGATGGTTCAATTTTGGACAGTCACAGGACCTGAATTAAAGCGAATACTGGAACTTTAAATGAACGAATCCAGGCAAATAAACAATACGTTTATAAAGGATTCAGCACAAATCCAGATTAAAGACTATAGAAACATATTGCACTTTATTCCCAGTAACCTCAACCAGGTGAAAATTTCCGATGGTAATAATTATATGAATGCTTTAAAATTAAAAATATTAAAATTAATAACGATAAACATGTTGTTGTAATATAAAACATTACATCCCGATGGATTATTTTAGTATAGTAGAATAAATTATATTGCAATCCACAACAGCCGCGGCAGCCTCACATGTGAGGAGAGAGAATGTGGGTTCAAGTCGTACCCCAGATATCAGCACAAAGCCTGAGTGACTGACACCTCCCCCCCCCCCCCACCCCCAGGGAGTGCGGCACTGTGGGAGCTGCTAGCTTTCGGATCAGGTATTACACTGAGAGCTGTTCTGCTCTCTCGGCTGAATGTAAAGTATCCTCTGGAGTAGCAGGATTCTGCTGAATAGCCCATTCAACATATATCCCACAATCGATATCACAGTTTACCTGGTCAGTTATACATTGCTGTTGTGGGAGTTCGCTGTGCGTTTCCCTACATTACAACAGCACCTACGTTTCACAAAGTACTTGATTTTGAAGCGATTTTTGGGCTCCAAAGACTCTAAATAAATGCGAGTCTTTAATTTTCTGCAATAAATAAATAGTTTGCACGGTATGTTTACAGTGTCGGCTGCATTATGTTATATGCACTACCAAACGAATATTGCATTCTCAATCAGATATCGGATATTTCAGTTACATTTTATTTTTGCAATAATTAAACATGTTCTGTTCAGTGTGGTAGCGTTACATAATGTATTACTCGTCTAAAGATAAAATCAATAAAACAAATTACATTTCTAGCATAAATATCATAGGTTACAATAAAACAATGAATAAATATAGTACAATATATTCAAATATATATTCGAATGAATCTATTAAAGATATATTCATATTTTGACAGCCTATATTGATATAAAACATTGAACAAATAAATTTATATAATGCTTATAATCATTTCACAAATATTGTGCCCTAATTTTCCCTTAATTAAATGGTTTTCATATTGTAATGCTACATTTATAATGATTAATGTATAGCTATGTTAATCTAAATATTAAGCTTTTCTGCTTATATTTCCTGATGCTCTTTTTATTAGTTACTATAGCTCTGGTTGATTTATGACGAATTTAAAGAATGCAAAATGAATGATTAATTACTATCTAATTATAAGATGTACAAAAATCGCCTGAAACTGTCCTCGGGGTGAAATGCATTGCCATAAATTCGTTCCGTGCTTTCTGGTGATTCCGGTTCTGTCAGTTGGCTCAGAGAGTACTAAACAGCTCCCGGCTTTCAATGAATCGCCATCCCTGGGCTCCCAGAGAAGGCTTTGATCCAGCAGGTAGCAGTCCGTTTAATCCGGGTGTCTCCTTCACCGACCTGCCTGCCAGTCACATCCCACCCAGTACACCAGAACAAGCCTCCAGAAATATTCGGGATATTTCGGCGATGCAATGATCGCCTGTTCAATGTTGAGCAGAAATGTACTTGTATATTCAAATACATAAAATAAAAATGTTTATGTATTGCCATTTTAAATCTCAGACTCCTTTCTAGGTAACACTGAATACTCAGGGGGAAATATATCCTGAATGTATACCTGATATCTGTATCTGTACAGTACATATTCCATGCGCATATCGTTGTTAGTTTTACATATATTGTAAAGCCGTTTAGTTAAATAATTTTGATGTACAATTACTCTGATTAATTAATTAATAACTTGTAATTATTTGCGTGTTATTCGAATATTGATTTTTTTTAATAATTAATTTCAGATCTGCAGTACTGTTCATTAAACTTGTTCCCGGCTCCCTCAGTAGATTAAAATTCCAGGTAAATTCACCTGTTTGCTGTGAGATGGTTCAATGATTGATTCCAAGTGGATTTCTCGCGATTTATTCTTCTGGCCCCAAACCCGGAATCCCATACTGTTCCGGCAGGGGAGCTTGCATTTTGCAATGTGAACGGGTGAGTGTGGGACTAGCTGTGGAGTAATTGGGGTACATTGCACACGCTCCTTTCTGAAGGACAGTTGTGTCTTCGGTGGGAGATCTTGACTCAGTCCCAGAAGCTCTACAGATTTCGGCATCATCCAACCCAAACCCCATGCTTCCTTAATCTTCCAATACCTCAGATCTGGAGAAAGTGGTCTTTCTGTATGCCAGCCTACACTGTGAAGCACTCATTTCCAGTGGGCTCCACATCTGATTTCAATTGATTCTGGGAGAAAAGATCTTCCAGTTCATCATAGGATATTGGCATGGAGCCTTCTGTATCTTTCATAGAAAGGAATCATCGAATCCCTACAGTGCAGAAGGAGCCATTCAGCCCATCGAGTCTGCACCGACCAAAATCCCACTATCGCCGAAGCTCCAAAAATTTACCCTGCTAATCCCCTTGATACTAGGGTCAATTTAGCATGGCCAGTCAACTTAACCAACACATTTTTGGTCTATGGGAGGAAACTGGAGCACTTGGAGCAAACCCACACAGGCAAGCGGGGGGAACGTGCAAACTCCCCACAGACAGTGACCCAAAGCTGGGATTGAACCTGGGTCTCTGGCACTGTGAGGCAGCAGTGCAAACCACTGTGTCACCCAGACCCAGATGCAGATAGAATCCGTACAGTGCAGAGAACCAGAGACAGGGCAATTGTAGGGTAAATCATAGAATCATATAATCCTACAGTGCAGAAGAGGCCTTTTGGTCCATTAAGTCTGCGCTGACTCTTTCTGACAGAGTATCTTAACCAGGCCCGCTCCCTTGCTCTATCCCTGTAATCCAACACATTTCTCATAGCTAATCCATCTAATCTAACATTTTGCAACACTAAGAGATAATTTAGCATGTCCACCTAGTTTACACATTTTTAGCAGCAACTGTTGTATAAAAGGTCAAGACTATTTGGGCATTAGTGTGTTCCTTCCACACGTGACACCAGAATCCTCCTTGACACCAATCTATGGATCACTTGGTACCAGTTCCAAAGAAGTGTCATTTTGGACCGGAAACACTGGGCAGGATTTTATGGCCTCACTCACCCCAAAACTGTAAAATCCCCCCTGAAGTCACTGGACCTTCCCAATATCCTCCCCTCACCTGCTCTGATTCCCATGGAGGGCAGGGTGGTAAGATTCCAGCCATTAACTCTGTTTTTCTCTCTCTCTCTCTGTGATGCTGCCAGACCTGCTGAGTTTTTCCAACATTTCCTCTCTTTTTGACAAATTTCCAGCAACTGCAGTATTTTGCTTTTATTTAGCTCTTGGAACTTGTTAAGACTTCCCTCCGTAAACTCCCACATGAGAATTTTCATGGGAAGTGGATCACGGTAACTGAACCCATTCCCTCCCAATCCAAGTGTTCTCTAGCCTGAGGAGATGTCCTGAACCCAGGTGCAGCACAGTCAGTGATTTTCCATGTGGTAAGGTTCTGGCCTGCACACTATTCCTGTGCCATGGAGGTCACCCGAGCAACTTTCCCCTTTAGCTTGAGTTCCAAAGTGGAATACAGGGACACAATGTACAATGCTCTAGACAAAGGGAGAGAAAACATGTCCAAAATCACCCTCATGCTGATGGCCACCTTTGTACACAAGTTGCATGAAGCTGTGTGTAGACCCTAGCCACAGAAACACCCAAGCGTTACTGTGTACTGAGGTTTTATGTGCTCCAGTGCTGTGAAGGGTGGAACTGTGCTACATCACCTCTCTCTCATGGACACATTTGTACACAAGTGCATCATCAGGCAGTGATCTGGATGTAACTTCCTCTAGGCCCTGCAGGAAAGAAAAATAGTGGATCCTAGCGGATGGTTCCCTGAGAAGATAGTCACAGCGCAGAATGTGTCATCACCAAAGCTTTCAAACAAGAACCAAGGCCTAGCTGGGCTGATGGTGACAAGGGCACTCCCCATCAGATTCTTCCTACACACCCAGAGTCTCACCCACTCCCCACATTGCTCTGGAGGTGGCTGTGGTTGGAAAGACTGCTTCCTTCTGGAATGTACCAAGATGTTGAGGTTCATCCCCAGCTGTGAGGCAGGTTTATGTGCTTAATGTATTGCTGCCAGATATGAAGACCAAGATAAACATCAACTACATAAAAGCTGTTGATCTTGCAGTGCAAAGAGTTATTGATGGCTGAGTGTTACAGAGTGACCCATTCTGAAGTCCAGCATCAGGTGCTGAGGGACATAACAAAGCTTGGGTAGCTGCTGCAAAGTTCTAATGTGGAAAGACCACAGTCAAAGATCCTCTCTAAGACTCCCTCTCCTGCAGGTGCTGTGTCATGGGGTACAATTTCATGAGCCTCACTCCCTCTCCTATAGGTGTTGAGTCCTGGGGTACATTCCATGGGCCCCATTCCCTCTCCTATAGGTGCTGGGTCCTGGGGTACAGTTTTGTGAGCCCCACTCCCTTTCCTGTGGGTGCTGAGTCCTGGGGTACAGTTCCATGTGCCCTACTCTCTCTACTGTCGGTACTGGGTCAGTTCCATGGGTCCCATTCTCTCTCCTGTAGGTGCTATGTTCTCTGGTACTACAGACCCTATCTGCATTCCTTTGTCATGCTTTAGCCTTGCTGAATGCGAGAAACTATCTGAATGTGGATGATTTCAAAGACAAGCCAATTCCTTCAGCAGTGTTTACAGACCTCTAACATTCTCTATAAGGATCAGCTGTGAGGAACCTGGCAGATCTTCTTCCCTTTGAGTCTTAATGCCAATCACAGCACTTTACTATTGAATCTAGCTAATTCGGAGTAGGCCAGGAGACAAACCCAACACCTGGACATTTGGCAAGTTATGGGTTAGGACATGTCTGCACCTTCAATTTATTATATTCTTACGCATTTAAAACACAGTCACTAATCGTTACTTTGCTTCACTATGCACAATGATATGAATGGGATTGAGCTAGATTATGATGCTCTATGCAGTTAAATAGCTGACCCACATCCTAGGCACATATATGAGGAGTAGTTATTTGTAGAGTGCTGGAAGGACTGTGGAAATTCACTTTGCAGTACTTGTACCTTCAACAGAGATTGGGCAAGGGAAAGTAATCAGTGTTTAATGAATGGAGCTGTGGTTTTAACTGTGCAGAATCGCCAGTACAGTAAGAAATGTGCAGATTGCCTGTTTTATCTTTGGGAATTGTTATAAAATTATTTTCTTGTCTGAATACCTTTCCTGTCTAGTCACTTCTATATTCAGTCTGAGTATACTGTTCGACATACTGAAGGCGCTTTTACAGTGTCAAATGCATAGCTAATAAGAAAGCAATTAAGTTAAATGTAGGTGATGGAACCATCCCATGATAATTAGATATTAGAGGTACTTGGATTGTTTGTGTAATTATTTTGCAGATAACTTGTCAGTAGTCATATAATTAAATCAGGATCACCATTTGTAGAAACGTGAACCTAAAAAAATGTTACTAAGCATGATTTTGTTTTAAATGATCAATTTATTTCAGATTAATGAGCTGAGGTGCCAGATGTTAGCAGCAAGACTAAAAATGTTTCCAAACCGTATAATCTCCCAAAAATTCAGACTCAGGGAAAGTAATGTAGGGTTGTGCGATAGGAAGTTTTACATCCATGTTCCAAAGAGTGACAAACAGATCAAATTTATTGTCAATGGTGAGAAGATTACAAGGTCAGCTAACACTTGGGACACATCTTGAGTAAAAAGTCAAGGGTTAAGAATCATTTCAGAGGTGTGAGCTCCAATATTAGGCTGACTCAGACCAGATTTCCCTCCCTAAAGGACATTAGTGAACCATATGGGTTTTTAACAACAATTGTTTTGAATTCAAATTCCATCACGTGCTGTGCTGTGATTTGAATCCAGGTCTCGAGATTACAGCTCCAGTGACAATACCACCACCTATCAAGGGCTGAGTGTCTTACTTTTGATCCTATAAAGATACATATATTAGGGGCCAATGATTAGATGATTTCAAGCTGGGGTTTTAAAAATCTGTACAGAAAAAGATTAAATATCTTTTGGAATATAAGTGAATAATAATCCCTCGACACAGTCCAAGCCTATCCTGTCTCTTCTTAATGCTCAAATGCTCCATCCTTGCCAACATCCTGGTAAATCTCCTCTGTACCCCCTCTATTGCAATCATATCTTTCCTCTAGTGAGGTGAACAGAATTTCACATGGTAGCACGGTGGGTTAGCATTGCTGTCTCATATCCAGGGACCCAAGGTTCAATTCCAGCCTTGGGTTACTGTCTGTGTGGAGCTTGCACATTCTCCCCATGTCGATGTGGATTTCCTCTGGGTTTCCTCCCACAGTCCAGTTAGGTTGGATTGGCCATGATAAATGAACCCTTAGTGTCAGGGGATTAGTGGGGTAAACACATGGGGTTACGTGGATAGAGCCTGGGTGGATAGTTGTCGGTGCAGGCTCGATGGGCTGAATGGCCTTCTGCAATGTAGGGATACTATGATATTTAAAAGACAAAGCTAAGTGGATATAATTCAGCAAGGTATCATCAGGAATAATGTCCCAGGACTGTATAAATGTGCAGAAAGTTGAAATAGCCCCATGCAGTGAGTGCACAGTGAGGAATAATTTGCATAATCCTCTTACACACTTAATTCCTGAATACCGTAGCTGTCACCAGCGAACTACTAATGTCAGGTCATGTAGGACATGCCTTGTTGCCTGGGCTTCCTCACATAACAAATTCCTGAGCTCCTTAAGGTCAAGAGGTTGATAGTGCAATTGGCCAGAGGGAAGGGTTCACCTGGCCAGCTGCTGTACAGAACTGATCACAGAGACCATTGGCCTCCTCACTCGCAGGAAGAGGGGGTGATTTTTTAATAAGATGCAAGCTTTGAAGTGGCCAATCTGCTGTTTTCTAGATTTTACACAAGTAATTGACTGCACTGCTGCAGATGAAATGTTTGTGATGGCGATCATTCAAATACTGACGTAGAATTTAAAAATAAAGTGAAGATTCAGAAGGAAAGTCAGTGAAACTTTTCACTGGAAGGAGAGAAAACATTAGGGGTTACAATAAAAAAAATTCAAATAGGAGACTTTCCAATTTTTTAGTGTGAACTGAAAACGGGACACACATTGCACTCCAAAGTGAAGTTATGTTTAAAGTTCCACAAACCAAAGATACGCAAAGATAATCATTCATTGTTTTTCCTTTGCATTAAAAATATTCATTTTGACCCCTCGTGATTGACCCCTCAACCAAGTTTAAAGTTTATTTATTAGTGTCATAAGTGGGCTTACATGAACACTGCAAAGTTACTGTGAAAATTCCCTAGTCATTACACTCCGGCACCTGTTCAGGTACACTAAGGGAGAATTTAGCATGGCCAGTGCATCTAACCAGCATGAAACCCATGCAGACACAGGGAGGAAGTGCAGACTCTGCATAGACAGTGACCCAAGTTGGGAATCAAACACAGGTCCCTGGTGCTGTGAGGCAGCAGTGCTAACTACTGTGCCACTGTGCTGCTCACAGGCAGTAATAGCTGCTTCCAATTCACCCTTCACACCTCAATCACGTCCCACCTCAGCATTCTCTACGCTGAAGAAAACAATCCAAGCTTATTGAGTCTCTCCTTACAACTCAAATTCTCCATCCCTGGCAACATCCTGGTGAATCTCCTCTCTATCCCCACTAATGCAATCACATCCTTCCTATAATGAAAACACCATAACTGTACACAGTACTCCAGCTTTGGCCTAACCAAAATTTTATACAGCTCCAACATAACTTCCCTGCTTTTATACTCTATGATACAACTGATAAAAGCAAGTATCCCTTGCCTTCCTAACTATGCTATTCATTTGCTCTGGCAATGTCATGGCTATTGGCCAATCCTCAATCTCTCAACTTTGTTCTCTTCAACATTCTGTTCTTTTCACATTGCATAAAGCACACAGTTGTCCACTTTCCCCTGTTCTCAGAGCCCTGCTTCAATGTTAGAATCTGTCTAAAGGCTGACAGGGAACTGTTCCATTCAGAAAGAGCCTTGTTTGTTTTCTCTTTGCATGATTCGCAGGTTCTGAACTGCTAAATAATAAAAGTCAGGCTGAAATCCAACTCCACTGCATTAGCTTTCCATTTACCCTTTGCTACTTTACTGATCATTCCCATGGCAAACCCAGGTCACATGAGCGTTTCTTGGAACCTAATTATGTCATAATCAGGAAACCAATTATTCCTATTTCCAAATTTACCTAATGGTCTCACATTCTTAGCTCCTGTACATCACAGCTATTCTTAGTGAACTGCAAAATTGAAATCACAAGATTAACATTTACTTAAGTGTCTAATCCTCCTCTACCCGTAGTAATTTGATTGTAAATCATTGAAAATTAACAGAAAAAACTTTACAGGACCATATTCTAGTATCATTAGGGGTACATTATTACATTTCTTAATAAATTAAATATTTAAAATATGTAAACATTTTTAAAACTAGCCTGCTAATGCCTTTGCATCTAGATAAACATATAACATTGTGTTTTGTTGAAAATAGGTCTAGATGGTCTAGCTCACTAACTTCAATAGTAAACAGAGGAAGCCCTGAGAACATTTTCAATACTTCCGTGGGAGTAGACTTGCAATTTATAGAATCTTACTTCCTATTGTCAAGTACTGTCACACCTTTGTGACAATATTCTGCACAGTTCTAAAACATGGCACGGTGCCACAGTGGTTAGTACTGCTGCCTCACAACATCATGGACCTGGGTTCAACTCCAGCCTCAAGTGACTGTATATGTGGAGTTTGCATGTTCTCCCCGTGTCTGCCTGGGCTTCCTCTGGGTGCTCTGGTTTCCACTCCAAAGATGCGTGGGTTAGGTTAATTGGCTCTGTTAAATTGCCCCTTAGTGTCAGGGGATTAGCAGCGTAAATACATTTGATTAAGGGGAAAGGGCCTGGTTGGGATTGTTATTAGTGCAGTCTTGATGGGCCAAATGGCTTCCTTCTGCACTACGGGATTCAATGAGTCCACTGGAAATATCCTATTGTAGTCTGTATCTCATCTCCCTGAAAACTAGATCAACAAAATCTTCTTAGGCAATTGAGTGGGGAGTCAGTAGACTAGACCCCTCATTATTTGTGCCTTATTTGAGGCATGCCCAATCCTTAACTGATAATATTAGAGACAAGAGTTCAGCATGTTAGTATAAATAATCAAAATGAAATAAGAACTGAAAATGCTGGATAAACCCAAAGGGAAATTCTGCCCCCTGGGCATTGATGGCTGGGGCTGATATTTGAACCATTGGGTTTGGTAGTGTTGCACATCACAGACCTTAGCCCTTCACTTAAATTTCTGATTTGCAAAATAATGTGTGTGACCATAATTAAATAGATTTATGGGCTGGTGGGGGGGTGGGGGGAGCATGGAAATTGGAAATTGAATCTATTACAGCACTTACAGTGCTTCTCACTTTGATATGTAGCCTTCATTCGCTGGAGGTTACACCAACATGGCTACAATAGCATCTGAGTTGTGTCAATATTTCTGTTCAACATAAAGCTTTTTAGCAGTGAAATCTACTGCCATTGTAATTGGTAAATTTAAAGTTAGTTATTGCTTACTTCACCTAACTTAACTACAGATCTTGTTGAAGCCCAAGTAGCCCTTCATTTGGGACACAGTTCTGAAAATGACCAATAAAGGGAGCATTTTCATGAACAGAGCTTGGAGATACCAATAATTGAAATACCTAAATAATTACACATGTGACAAGAAATGTTCAGTGTTCTCCTACTCATTACATACTAGAATCTGCCCCAGCCTGAAGCATTTATTAAATGCCTCATTTTCATAAATACAAACCAGAATATCTTGTCAATAATTGTCAGCACTAACCTGCATTTCATAATTATAAGAATTAGCCAGCAAAGCATTAGAGTAAAGGTTAAGGAGGATGTGATTCAGGAGAGGATGCAGTGACTCATGGTGAAATAGAAGGAAATCTGAGGCTTTCACAAAATGCAGTATAATCACCCATTGCATTTTGAGCTACATAGTCTGGCTTTTCAAAATACCAGTAATTAGCTTTGCAAACAAAACTATGTCGTGAAATAGCTTTTCAATTCGCTAGCAATCACGGTAATTTTTAAAAAATCAATGTGGGACATGGGTGTCACTGGTTGGGTCAGCATTTATTGCCCATCCCTAGTTGCCTTTGAGAAGGTGGTGGTGAGCTGCCTTCTTGAAACACTGCAATCCACGTTCTATGGATTGACCCACAATGCTGTTATCGTCAGGACCAAGGAGACTATCTGTCTGTCACTACCAGGGAGACATGAATCTTTTCCTATTATCTGTCAGTGACTGATAGAAAGTTGTGGGTTTTGTTGTATATCTGTCACCCTCAACATTCCGTTAGCAGCAAGAAAAGGAACTGCAGTGTCACATTCTATCAAAGATCGGACTTCGCAAAATGGAGCAATCATTCTAGCTATACCAACCTCAATCACAATCTATCGCATTTTAGGCTTTTATTTTTGACAATCTACATATTTCATAAAATCATAAAATGTGAAAGATAGTTACTCAGCCCATTATAATCATGCTGGTTCCTAGTTATACATTTTGTGCCAATACCTTGCTCTTTCCCCATTGTCCTCATCAAGCATTTGTCCAGTTCTCTTTTTAAAGTCACTGTTGAATCTGCTTCCACCGCCCCTATGGGCAGTACGTTCAAATCATAACAAATTGCTGCATAAAAAACACATTCTCTCAGACTCTTTTGCCACTTATTTATGCAAACACATAAAAATATCACATGTCAAATATTACCAAAATAAAACACAGAAAATCAAGCATTTTGTGCTGAACTTGAAACCTGCAATTTGCCCCTCCCCCATAGAGACTTCACCCTTTCATTTCCAGTGCTCAGGACAGCGGAAAGGGGCTAAGCAAATGTAATAGTAAAGTTCTGGTGGCCAAGCCAATATTTCTTGCCTAACAAAATGGCTGCCATTTCTGTTTACATAACAGCAAACACTGCTCTTCAAAATTTGGAAAATACTTCATGACATTTCTGAGAATGGGATAAGGCAGCAAGTCAATGGCAAGTTTTCATCTGACTGAATTTAGATGTACACAGTCTTGTATTTAGATCTGTATGATTCTACACTGCCCAGAGGGCAGGACCCTCAGACTGACAGTATGATAGGAAATGTCATCCTGTACCAATAGACTTACTTTCAGACACACCAGAGAGGCTTTGTCAGAGCCTGGAAGCATTTTTGAAGAGGGTATTGTACAGACTTTCAGGTTTTGACAGCTTTGACAAAAAGCCAGGCAAAAAGACCACAAATAATGCAATGCCTTGAAATAAATCCCCCTTTGCTCTTTATGGTGTGTGAGGCAGAATTCAATTGCCTTTTTTTACTCTGGGGTATCCGAGGAGCTGCTGCTGGGAGGAGATAGATTCTCCGGTGTCAGTCCCTATTCTAAGGAAAGGGAGGAGGCACCACCAATCTAAAGAGGGGTCACTCAGCTAACGCTCAGAGTCGTACTCACCACAGACAGCAGTACGTGGCTTCACCTCAATGCCTGTTCATGGTGATTATAATCTAATTTGTCAAGTGGGAAACCAGAGTAATTGGGAGGAACACCCCACACAATATTACATTCCACTGAACTCACTGGTGAGTGAGATCAAGCAGGATGCTAACAGTTAGCATTTCATCTGATCTGAAGACTTCCCCATGTCCCCAGGGGCAGATTAGATTAAAATTGGCCCAATTTTATTATTTTCTTCTCCCGTTCCTCAGATCCTCTCTCCATTCCCACTCCGCCTGCCCTGCAGCCCCCACACTACCTCCTGAAACTGTCTTGTATTGGTTCCATGACTACTGAGATTTAATCAGTTAGTCAGGCATATCTCTGTGTTCAAGGCAGACCTGGATTAGGTATTTGGTGCAAGTGGGAACAATATAGAGAGGCAAGAAGATGTTGGTGTTACTTCCAAACTTTGTAGTGGTTTGTTAAGCTGAAGGCAACAAGTATTTAAAATGTTAATTCCATCTTTTAACACTGAACGGAGGTTTGTAGAAAAAAAAATTACAGTAAGCTAAATAAATTAAATGTGAATAAGGTAAAGAATCTAGTCAAAGAAATGGCAGCAGACTGAGTACTTGATCTGTGGGAATTTGTGAACATCAAGATTGTCCTGAGGGAACATAGTTGCAGCAGATGTGTCTGTACTCAATCTCTTTCTCTCTATTGGGTTGGATTTGAGTTGGAAATGCTCTGACACATAAGGGAGGGAAGCAGTACTTGAACAATATTTCCAGATTTTGGTCACATTTGCAGAGAGGTACAGGTTCAGCATGATTTGATCAAGGTGAGGTTATGTCTGACACATATGTTCAAATTCTTAGAGGAGGTAATGAGCAGGTCAGACAAAGAAGAACCAGTGGATGTTATCTACTTGGATTTCCAGAAGGCCTTTGACAATTTGCTGCACAGGAGGCTGCTGAGTATAATAAGAGTCCATGGTGTTAGAGGCAAGGCACTAGCATAGATAGAGCATTGGCCAACTGGCAGAAGGCAGAGAGTGGGGATAAAGAGTCCTTTTCAGGATGGCAGCCGGTGACTAGTGGAGTTCGGCAGGGATCCATGTTAGGATTACAACTATTCACTTTATACATCAATGATCCAGATGAATGAACTGAGGGCATTGTGGCTAAGTTTGTAGCTGATACAAAGGTAGATAGAGGGACAGGTAGTATTGAGGAAGCAGGGAGGGCTGCAAAAGGACGTGGACATGTTAGGAGAGTGGGCAAAGAAATGGCATACAATGTGGAAGGTGTGAGGTTTTGCACTTTGGAAGGAGGAATGAAGGCATAGACTGTTTTGTAAATGGGGAGAGAATTCAAAAATTGGAAATACAAAGGGACTTGGGAGTCCTAGTTCAGGATTCTCTTAAAGCTAACATGCAGGTTGAGTTGGTAGTTAGGGAGGCAAACGCAATGTTAGCATTCATTTTGAGAAGACTAGAATAAAAAGCGGAGATGTACTGTCAAGGTTTTATAAGGCTGTGGTGAGACCACATTTGGAATATTGTAAGAGCAACGTTGGGCCCTGTATATAATCTCTTTTTAAGATTTTCTTTTGCATAGGTGCACAGGGCCTTGGTTTTTGTCTCATTGGTCAGCATCTCCAAGCCCCAGCAAACAATGGGCTTCCTGTGTGTGCGCAGGCCTGGAACATGAGTGGTTTGGATTTTTTATATTGTTCAGACCTGTGCATGTGCATTTGGGATTGGCCAATATAAAACATCTGAACCACACTTGTAGCCCTTTCCTGGCTGGCACATGTGTCTGAAATACATCAGACTTGGAAATGATAGAGCTGAAGATGAAAGTTAGTTTTACTTTATCTCCACGAATTTTAAATCATTTAAATCTCATTTTGCAACACACCAGGGGGCATGGTCCTTCACAGTATACCAGGGTACCAAGCAACATCGGGTTGGAGCCATTGTAGTTTACTGCGTAATTTAGTAATCCTGCCACCAGTTTTGTTCAATCACCTCTGCATAAGTACTCACTTGATCATGAGGTTGTATCTCCCTTTAGCATTATCAATTCACTTGGAAATGAATAATTGCAGGACCTTAGGTTTAGCACTCTCTCAGAGAAATTGGATAGACAGTTTACCTCTTTGTAGCTTACCTGTGGGTTGAACTATGATGTAGATTTTCTGAATTTGGTCTTTGTTGTACCTCTGTCTCAGGCATACAGATTGTCATTTTGTGTACAGAACTTGCATAGTGCTGAAAAAAGAGATATGTTGTCAAAATATTTCATAACCTCCTACCCCATTTCCCCCTTGCATATTTCTATGCATAGATGATATGTTTGCTATATTTGAATCCACAGCCACACGTAAGAATTTACATACACATTACATGGGCTCCATCCTGCTCTCAAAGTTACCACTGAAACAGAGCAGCCAAATGAAGTCCCTTTCCTTGTTGTACTAGTTGAGAAATCTGCAAGTGAGTTCTCTATCATGGTCTATCTCAAACCTACCTTCACTGGTCAGTACACATGTTGGAAACTTTACAATTCCACATGCTATAAGATCAGCCTCAGCAGCAACCTTGTAAATAGGGCCTGAATTATTCACCCATCATTCAAGCATGATGCTGAAATAGGGTCATATTAAAAACATCCTGTGGGATATAGGCTACCCCGATTTGATAATTTTACACATAGCTTCATGTAAACACATGAATGGAGCTAAGGATGGAAAGAATGGAGCTCTCAGTCCTGAAAACTGACCTGTTTATCTCAGATTGCCCTATTTGAGCAACAGGTGAGGCTAGCTGTTTCATGCTGCGACTATGCAATAGCAACACAGGTGGTATTCACTACTAACAAGATGTTGCTGTTAAGCCTATCCCACAAATGAGTAATGTGTTAAATGAATTTCAGTGCCAGTGTGATGTCAGGTATATAGACTGTCTGTCTCAATGACTACAAATCATATCAAGCATGCTATCCTTTGTGCTGTTTGCACCAGACAACATACTGACTATACTCAACCAGCCTGTGCTTGCAAAACTTAAAATATGGAGTCAAATTTTCCCATCCTGCCCACCATGGGAATCCAGCAGGACAGAAAATCTGGTGGACCGTGCAAAAGTCCTTGACCTCGGGTGGGAATTTCCAAATTTGGAGTGTGCACAGCCAGAAAATCCTTCCAACAGTGTCTAAAATTAAGTGTGATTCAATAATTGGAAGTGTTTGTTAAACAATCCTGATTGTACTAAGAATTACACTGATAACCTATTTAAGATTATTAGTTGGTCTCACTGTGCTCACTTACGCAAATATGTATTCACACATGCAGAATCTATTCTTTGTAAATAGAAATAACATCCACACGTTGTGCCTTTTTCAACAGAATGAAAGCTTGGGGAACAACCACTTCTTAGTTCATTCCTCATGGTAATGCTTTGACTAGAGTCAACATGTTTGGTTTGAATTTAAATACAAGCTTGACAGTTAGTTGTTCCCTGTTGCATTTTCCAGAGCATTTCCTCTACCTGCTGTTGGGGAGCACTTCAGCAGTCATGGGCATTCAGCCTCTGATCTTTGGGTAAGCGTTCTCCAAGGCGGCCTTCATGACACATGACGGCGCAGAGTCGCTGAGCAGAGATTGATAGCTAAGTTCCACATACATGAGGATGGCCTCAACCGGGATCTTGGGTTCATGTCACACTATCTGTAACCCCCACAACTTGCCTGGACTTGCAAAATCTCACTAACTGTCCTGTCTGGAGACAGTACACATCTCTTTAACCTGTGCTTAATGTTCTCTCCACTCACATTATCTGTAGCTTTAAGACTTGATTAGCTGTAAAGGCTGGCATTCCAATCATTATTCTGTAAATTGAATTTGTGTCCAATCATTATTCTGTAAATTGAATTTGTGTCTTCATATGCCCTGTTTGTGAACAGAACTCCTACATACCTGATGAAGGAACAGCGTTCCGAAAGCTAGTGGCTTTTGCTACCAAATAAACCTGTTGGACTTTAACCTGGTGTTGCAAGACTTCTTACTGTGTTTACCCCTGTCCAACGCCGGCCTCTCCACATCATTTCCTCTACCAGTCAGAGTCAATTTGCCAACCAATCAATAACCTCTCTTCATGCAGTGTAACTTGTTGAGATTTAGATTTTGTATTTTTATATGTCCTGATAAGTGCAGGATGAAAAGCTTAAACAGCATATCTCACTTTTCATCGATACTCAACTATCAAGTAATAGTTAGGCTAGTTGTAGTTAAAGTGGTAAAACACCAGGGCTGGATGAGATACATCCAAAGATACTGAGTAAAGTGAGAATAGAACTTGCAGAGGCACTAGCCATAATTTTCCAGTTTTTCTTAGCCGGCCAAAGCACTGGAGAATTGCAAACATTGCATCCTTGTCCAAAAGAATGTCTCTAAAAGTAAGCCCAGCAACTACAGGCCAGTCGGTTTAACTTCAGTGGCAGAGAAACTTCTAGAAACAATAATTTGGTACAAAATTAACAGTCATGTGGACAGACATAGGTTAACAAAGTAAAGCCAGCATGGATTTGTTCAGGGAAAATTGTGTCTAACTAACTTCCTTGAGTTTGTTGATGAGGTAGCGGAGAGGGTAATGAGGGGAATGTTGTTGATATGGTATACTTGGATTTCCAAAAGATATAATACCACACAACAAACCTGTGACCAAAAATAGTAGCCCGAGGAATAAAAGTGACAGGGGCAACATGGATACAAAATTGGCTGTGTGACAGGAAACAGAATGTAGTGGGTGGTGGATGTTTTTCAGGGTGAAGGAAGGTTTGTAATGGAGTTCCCCAGGGTTCAGTGTTGGGACCCTTGCTCTTCCTGGTATATATTAACGATCTAGACCTTGGCATACAGGGCATGATTGCAATAAATTTCAGATGATGCAAGACTTAGCAGCATTGTAAACTATGAGAACATTATAGAACTTCAATTGGATATAGACAAGTTAATGGAATGGGCAGATAGGTGACGTGAATTTTAGTAGAAAAAATATGAAGTAATTCATTTTGCTAGGAAGAAGATGGAGCGACAATATAGAATAAAGGGTACAATTATAAAATGGATGCAGGAGTACAAGGACCTGGGTGCATATGTGCATAGTCTTTGAAGATGACAGGACAGGATGAGAGAGCAGTTAATAAAGCATATAGTAATCTGGTCTTTATTCATAGGGGTAGATAATATAAGAGCAAGGAGGTTATGTTGAATTTGTATAAGACACTAGTTTGGGCTCAGCTAGTGGATTTATCCAGTTCTGGGCACCACACTATAGAAAGAATGTTGAAGAGCTTGCAGAAAAGATTAACGTGAATGAGAAACTTCAGTTATGAAGACAGTTTGGAGAGGTTGGGGCAGTTTTTATGGAGAAGAGAAGGCTGAGAGGAGACAGAAGTATTGATAATCATGAGTGGTGTGCACAGATAGGGATAAACTGTTCCCACAAAGAATTGAGAATGAGATGGCACAGGCTTAAAGCTATTGGCAAAAGATGCAAAAGTGACAGGAGGAAAATCTTTTTTCATGCAGTATGTGGTTAAGATCTAGACTGCACTGAGCTGGGAACCATCTGACAAAATGATTTAAATTGTTAGCTTCAGAGAGTGTGGAGGATGATGGTTCAACTGAGTCTTTCAAAAGGGAGATAGACTTATCTGAAAAGGAAGAATGTGCAGGATTTCAGGGAGAAGATGGGAGAATGGAAATAGCTGAATTGTTCATTCAGGGAGCTGGTGCAGATGATAGGCTGACTGGCTTCCTTCTGTGCTCTACCAATAGAATGACTCCCATGCAGAGAGTTGTCCATAATCGAGTTTCGCAGACTGGCTCATTCACACTTCAGGGCTGAGGAATATACGAAAGCTTGGGGCAGCCACCTCAATGCAGAAAGGACACTGTCTAAGGTCCTCCTGCACTTTAGACTGAGGGGCTGGAAACTGTAAAACTGTAGATTTGACATGAAATATAAATTGTAAAGGTGACCTGCAATTGCAAGTTTAGTGAGACACCTCAGGTGCCGCACAATGAATTGATAGAAATTGAATTTTATGTAATGTCAAATTTGAATGTTATGTAATATACTTTTATAAATCTTATAAAAATGATTAATTTTGGGAAAACAGTTGCACAGTATTAACCAGGACAGAATATTTCTCTGTTCGCCGCTGGTTCCTAATTTGGCTCAAATCAGCTGAAACCACTGTGAGCTTAGACGAAGTTGTAGAACTGATCTCCAATGTGGAATGTACACTGATGAGAGGAAGGAAAACCTTTATTAAGTACACCCAGACTCCTGCCGGTAGTAAGCAGTGTGAGGTGATGTGCAATTGATAAAACCAATCTGTTTGACACTCTCACTACAGGAATCACAGGAAACTGTAAAACATTCACCCCTGATGGACAGTGAAATGGGAGAAGTTGCTCAGTGTGCCGGAGTGTGGTGTGTATTAAACAGCCCCTTTCCAGATGCAGTAAGTGACAACCTCCATTAATGAAACAGATTTGAAATTACAAATGCGATTCCAACTGGCATCTTTCAAACAGACCTGTTAATGTTACAGGAACACACATATAGCAGTGGTCCCTAACATGATAGGTACCAGACAAAGTCAGGTACAAATCTCCAGAGGGTGATGCCGTTAAGTTGTCACTGACTAGATCATATTGTGGTTACTACACAAACCATGAGCATTAACTCCCTTAATGGTTCGGAGGTAATACTGTAGCAGGTAGTGTGTAACTGTGCCATACTACCCAGGTATGCTCAGATTAGTACACTGGCCTGTTTTTGAATGCATTTATCACAGCTGAGGTAACAGGTTCATTACTATAAATTTGAAATACAGTCAGAGCTCCTCATCACTGTCCAGTGAGTGTTGTTGGAAAGCTGGTCTTTGTTTTGATGGTCTAGACAATTGATTAACTAGCTAATGCATTCACATGGGAAGAAAGGCCACTTGTGCAAGGTACCAGAGGGATACAAGTGTTCATGGAAATGCAGCCAGCATGGCTTAGCACCTCCAGTGGAGGAGAGAAATAAATCAAAAATTTAGGCTCATTTGAAATCCAATATTTATTTTCCTCCCTGGTATTAAAATTGGGTGAATTCATGAGGCAATCATTGGTAATGAATACAGGTCTTGCCTCCCCTCCTTCATCCACCCTCTGTAGTTTTGTCTGCTAATGGAAAGAATTACACTCAGGTGGAAGAAGATTGTAGATTACAAATAGCAGGAGAAGTTGGCAAAATGATGGCTGTATTTTTAGCTGAAGGAGCCGCTGTGCCAGGCAAAATGGGTTGAATAGTCCTGACCTCCCTTCCCACAAGGCTCAAATGGCCAAGGACAAAAAAAAATTGTGTTCCTACATGGTGGCACAGTGGTTAGCACTGCTGTCTCTCAGCTCCGGGGACCTGGGTTCAATTCCAGCCTCACTGTCAGTGTGGAGTTTGCGTGTTACCCCCATGTCTGTGTGGGTTTCCTCCGGGTGCTCTGGTTTCCTCCCACAGTCCAGAGATGTGCAGGTTAGGTTGATTGGCCATGCTAAATTGCCTCTTAGTTCCAAGGATGTAGGTTAAAGGGATTGACGGGGTAAATGTGTGAGTTGTGGGGATAGAACCTAGGGTGGGATTGTTGTTAGTGCAGACTGGATGGGCCAAATGGTCTCTTTCTGCACTGTAGGGTTTCTATGATTCTTCTATGATTCTACCCCAGGAGGCTGAGCTATAGTTGTGTTTGGTGTTTTAAGTAATCATTCTGTCCTTGAGAGACAGAGCCCTGTCCCCAAAGAAAGATTCACAGCAGTTAAGAAAATCAGAAGTCCCTAAGGCCCAGTCTGGTCAGATTGGCCATTTGTGAGAGGCAGGGGGTGGGGGGTATGGCAAAGTCAGCTTGGTCAAGCGGGCGTCAGATTGTTTTTAGGGGAACATGTTATGGGGCAGGGGATACTTCAGTGGGAGAGTTAGTGGGGTTAAGGGGTCCCTGGGCTTTTGGGAGTGTGGAGGGTGGACTGTGCAGGGCTCGGCCTGGGTGTTTACAATAGTTACACTGAAGATAGAAATGCTTTCATTTCTTCCAATTTGCTCAGAATAACTATGGATGGAATTTTTTTCCCTCTCCGCAGAGTGTTTCACAGCGGCAGGAGACAGTGCGTCGCTCACTGACGGAGGGATGTTATGGTCTCGCCGTTGTCAACAGGGTTTCCCGTTGAATGTACCCCTCATCATTGGGAACCCCATGATGAGGGTGTGCTGTTGACAGGTTCATAAGGTACTGCTGGCATAAACGGCAGCAAGGTTTTGGTGTAAAACTGGCAGAACTATCTGAAATTAATGATTTAAATTGCTTAGTTGAATAGTTCACAGCTCAATGCATTTTGTTATGAACTGCTATCACATGTTTCTTCATACTGTAGTTCCTTTGGTAACACCAGTATGTTTTTTTAACATCAATGTCTCTACAGCAGCCATCATGTTTTATGATGTGTCCTCCTTTCTTGAACACTAGGCTTGGGACTTGGTTAGTAGACAGATTGGGGACAGTCTCTAGTATCTGTTTAACATTTATTTATTGTACTACACCTAATCAGGTTATACAGTAGGCATGTTGCTCCCACACATGATGTTCCAACCTCCCTCTCAAGTCTAAACATCACTGACTAATGTCAATGATACAGCATCACCTACGTCATACCTTAGCATGTCACATGTTTTAAACATTTAGACTACAGCCAGAGCTGTTTCAGATCATCACATTAAAGTATTAACCCCACTTTCCTCTCTACACAGATGTTGCCTGTCTTTCTATGTGCTTCCAGCATCTCTTTTTCTCATTTTAGATTCCCAGCAACAGCAATATTTTGTTTTTTGTTTTAAGGGTCGATTGGATTGCAAATTTCAGAGTTTTGACCATTTATTACACAAAACGGGAATCAATTCATTCTATTGTGCGCATCAATTTGCATTTGTTGAATGGTAAGTGCTCTCATTGATCAATCAGATACTGGTGAGGAGACATTTACCCAATAGGTGACCTGTAATATTATTAAAAGATAAAAGTTGTCATCACTGCATAATACCTTACTGATCCGCACCAAATTCTCATCATTTTAACATTAACTGGCTAATGCCTCAGTTAAATCAACAAGTATTTACTAAGAAATGAATGAGCTTGAGGGAGATAGTGGTGTAGTGGCAATGTCAGAGGCCCAGGCCAATGTTCTGGATGTTGAGTGACCCCGCCATGGATTTTCTGTTTTGGTTCCAGGGATTTACATGAAGTTTGTTAACTCACTTTGTGATAAGTGAAAAATAAAAATGATGTCAACATCACACCAGTGAAACATCATGGAGTGAATTGCTTCAGTGTCAGGTTCATTGATGAATATATTATGAAGGTCATGGGGGGAATCACCAATAGATCCCCTTGTAGGCCTTGGAGTTCCTCTATTAGACGAACTGAGGCTTGCCCAATAGGAAAGGGGCATGGGGGTAGTTTTAAACCAGCTGGCTCCTCTCAGACCGGCTGTCAATAGATTCGGGACTGACCTGCACTCTGTAACTGTTAAATGATACTTAATTAATAAATAAACAGGTGATTGGTGAAGGACAACTAGGCTCAGTAAGATTGGCGAAGAGGAGTAAAGCAGGTTTACTTTCCCTCCAGACCACCTTTACTGTTGAGAAAGTCATCCTCCTGTAAGGAACATGCCTCTTTTTGGGAACCTTGAAGCCTTTGATGCAAGCATAGAAACATAGAATTCATAGAATCCCTACAGTACAGAAGGAGCCATTCAGCCCATTGAGCCTATACCGTCTGCAGTTCCTCCCAGGCCCTATTCCCATAATCCCACATAGTTACCCTGCTAATACCCTTGAAACTAGGATCTCTTCCCCCCCAACCCCTCCACCCACCGCCCCCCGCCTCCCCTCCCCACCAGCCCCCCCCCCCCCCCCCCCCACCCCACCCCGCCACCCCCACTCCCACCCAACATGGACCTCGTGGAAAGTGAATTCCCCTATTAGGTGAGTGGAGCCTCATCCAAAAGAGAAGGAACAGCGGTTGGAGGTGGGGAGAGGGGGGAGCTGGGGTTTAAAACCAGTTGGCTTCACTCAGGCCAGAAGTTGATAGACTTGGGGCCGATCAGCAGTCTGCCTTTAACTACCACTATAAATAAATGGGTGATTGGTGAAGGAGAACTAGCCTCTGCAAGATTATTACAAATAACTACACATTACTTCGTACAATCAGTGAGATTCAGCCTTCTACATAAGTCACCAAACATCCTGGAGATTTCCAGACACATACAGAGAAGTGAAAAGCATCAAGCAATTAACATCGAAAGCCGCATGAAGTCTTCGAAAAAAATGGAATAAAGTTACATTTCGGAAACAGTTCTGGAAATCTACTTTTGACTCACCTCAATTTCCAAGTGACTATAATGACCTTTCATCTAAAATAGTCCATAATTCCTTTATTCTATGATACTGATTTAGCAGCTTCATTTCTCTTTCTCTTTCTCTCTTAGTGCTACTATCAGTGATAATTATCATTACCCACACAATCACTAACTATCTTAATCTTCTATAATAAACATATACAAGGAATGGGATAATCTGTATGCAGAAGGGATAAAGGTTTTAAACAACTCTCAAATATGTCTCAAAATGTGGGATTTGAGTGCAATCTCAATTTGGGACATATTTTGGGATGGAAATGTTTGACCAAAGAAACCAGAATCCAGTTTGGAAGAAATTGCTTGATGGATCTTGAAGATTAGTTGATAGAGAGGAATGATGGTTCGACACTGCTTTTAATTATGTATTGAGGTGCGAGAGGTCATCATTGCAAGAGGTTAGCATGGGTACTGAGGATCAGCAATGAGCTCACAGCCAGAGTACGTTCTACATTCCACAGTGTGTGTTGTTGTGGGCCAGTGATGATGTGGGGCAGGGGGTGATGGGGTGAGGTGGGAGGTTGGTTGTGGGGGGGGGAGGTGGTGGGGTGGGGGGGGGGGTGATCCACTCTGATGTTATGAAATGACATCAGAAATGTGAGAAATGATCCTCAGTGTAATTAGTTTCGCTGCACTGCAGATAGGGGGTCAGAATTAACTAGAACCTCTCAAGCAGCAATGTGATATCTCATTGGATGTATTCACCTGGCAATAAGATACAGGATATATACACTATGTGATGCACACTAGGTACATGCAATATGTGGTGCATATGGATATATACACTGTGTGATGTGCACTGGATACATGCAATGTGTAAAGTGCACTGGATTTATACACTGTGCGATGTGTAATGGATATATATATATACTGTGTGATGTGTATTGGATAGAAACACTGTTTGATGTGTACTGGATATATGGATATATTGGGACTGGCAGCAATTGGGGCTTACTTCTGATTATCCCAGATTGAAGAAAATAGCCACAGTTCCCACAGAAGATTGCAATTAATTAGTTCCAGGCTAAACGTGCATATCTGGAAAGTGGTTGCATTCCCTACCTCAGAATCTCCCTAAACTCCTCCAGGAAATGAAGTACTTCTGAAATGCGCTAGTTGTAATGTTGTAATGTAGGAAATGCTGCAGCCAATCTTTGCACTTGAAATACCTATAAACAGCAGTGATATATACAACCAGTTTTAAAAATATTGGTTCAAGTTTAAACATTGTTCAGGACACCAGGGAATCTCCCTGGTTTTACTTTGACAAAGATCATTATTTCTCACCCACAAAGGCAGATGGACCCTCACATTAATATCTCATCCAATAAAGTTATACACAAGTTGAACATAACTTTCTGCTTTTCAACCCTGCCTTTCTGAGAAAAAAACCTTAGTGCTTTGTTTTTTCCTATGATTCTTTCATGGGTTGCAGATATCATTGACAAGGCTCAATATTTATTGCCCATCCCTAATTGCCCCTTGAGAAGGTATGGTGAGCTGCCATCTTGCAGTCCATGTGGTGTAGGTACAGCCACAGTGCTGTTAGGAAGTGAGTTTCAGGAATTCGACCCTGTGACAGTGAAGGAACACTGACACATTTCCAAGCCACCACAGATTGGAGAGGAGCTTACAATCTGTGGTGTTCCCATGTGTCTGCTGCCCTTCTCCTTCTAGCCCTTGTAAAGTAAAACTTCATTAGTCCGGCTACCTAGTTTCAATGGTTTGTGTATTGTGCCACTTGAGCCTTTTTCTCCTCAAGTGCTAAGTGCTTCTCAGCCCCATTCTTTTTTGAAAAGTTAGACTGATGGCAGCAACACAACAGAGTGTTGGTATTCAAGCAATACAGTCAATGCTGCTAACACTGACGAAAGCTCAGATTGCTGTTTAGAGCAATTCCTCAGTTTAACAGTGTGTGCACCCAATCCTTGCATCATGCTGCCACCTATTGGTAACATAGGAACACCGACAAACAGTGTAGACCGATGGTGAGCAACCTGCACAGTAACGCCATTTCCAAAAGCTTGTGGGTTTACTATCAAATAAACTGGTTTGACTTCAACCTGGTGTTGTGAGACTTCTTACTGTGTTTACCCCAGTCCAACGCCGGCGTCTCCACATCATGACTACCATCGAGCAACCTGCAGCACAGGGGACATATCAGGTTTAAAGTTTGAAGTTTATTTGTTAATGTCACATGTAGACTTCCATTAAGTTAAATAACTGCAGTGAAGTTACTGTGAAAATCCCCTAGCCGCCACACTCTGACGCCTGTTTGGGTACACTGAGGGAGAATTTAGCATGGCCAACGCACATGACCAGCACGTCTTTCAGACTCTGGGAGGAAACCGGAGCACCTGGAGGAAACCCACACAGTTCAAGTAAACGTCACACAGACAGTGACCCAAGCCAGAATCAAAACAGGGTCCCCGGTACTGTGATCAGCCGTGCTAACCACTGTGCCACAATGTCGCCCGGGGTTCTGAGTTCGGCCTACGAGACATTTTGCTCACATGCAGAGTTACCACATCCCATTGATTTCTATCTGTGTAGTGTATTCCTCATCGATGACAGAAGTGATACGTACATAAAGCAAGTGAAGTGAGGTGCATTGACTGTGAGAGCCTGTGTCCAATCAAAGCATAAATATTTATTTGTGTTTCTTTACTATTTAAAGTTGTTAGTTTTATTAATATATGAATGATTAAGCATTTTCTATAACTTGTTCAAAATATTTAGCATGTATTAAACATATTTAATCTTATTCATGGGATCATGGTTAGTGAACTAGCCCAATTTCAATCTTGCAGCCCATTGTGATGAAGGAGGACATCTCATGTGGCCCACTCACTAACGTAGATTGCCTATCACTGGTGTAGCCCACCAGCCAGTTCACCATTCAGCCAGACTGTGACTCAACTCCAGCTTGGCGTGAGATTTTAGAATGACAGGAGCTCAGTGGGGAGAACTCCAACTGCGCGATTGCTGTTTTATACTTTAATGAGTGTTGATTGACATGAGATGGGATTTCCATCCCCAATTCAGGAAGAGTTCCCATCTTAGAGAGCTGCGGCCAATCAGATTGGCTGGCAGCTCTCCAGTCCTTCCATCAACAGTGCTGCAGTGACCAGAAGCCGCATGGCATGGAGCTGCCTGAGCCTGAGGATGAGCCTGAGTCCCAGGAAAGGAAGCAAATGGGAGGGTCAGGAAAGCATAAGGGGGGAGAGGGCTCAATAAGGGAGTGATAGCGACCTTGAGGGATAAGCCAGGCGAGGGCGGTGAGGGAAGTCTGGAGGTCTCCAGCCCTTAATTTGATTTATTATTGTCACATAAGAACATAAGAAATAGGAGCAGGAGTAGGCCATCTAGCCCTTCAAACCTGCCCTGCCATTCAATAAGATCATGGCTGATCTGAAGTGGATCAGTTCCACTTTCCCACTTTCTCACCATAACCCTTAATTCCCCTGTCTTTCAAAAACCTATCTACCCATGACTTAAATATATTTAGCAAGGTAGCCTCCACCACTTCAACGGGCAGAGAATTCCGGAGATTCACCACCCTTCGAGTGAAGAAGTTCCTCCTCAACTCCGATCTAAACTGCACCCCCCTTATTTTGAGGCTGTGCCCTCTAGTCCCACTATCCTTTCTAAGCAGGAAGAATCTCTCTACCTCTACCTTATCTATCCCCTTCATTATCTTGTACATCTCTATAAGATCCCCCCTCATCCTTCTAAACTCTAATGAGTACAGACCCAGCCTATTCAATCTCTCTTCATAAGCTAATCCCCTCATCTCCGATATCAGCCTGGTGAACTTTCTCTGTACTCCCTCCAAGGCCAATATATCCTTTTGCAAATACTGCACATAGTACTTCAGCTGCGGCCTCACCAGTACCCCGTACAGTTGCAGCAAGACCTCCCTACTTTTATATTCTATCCCCCTCGCTTTAAAGGCCAGCATTCCATTCGCCTTCTTGATCACCTGCTGCACCTGCAGACTGGGTTTTTGCGATTCGTGCACAAGGACCCCCAGGTCCCTCTGCACTGTAGCATGCTGCAGCTTTTTGCCCTTTAAATAATAATCCCTCCTACTATTATTTTTACCAAAGTGGATAACCTCACATTTGCTAATGTCATACTCCATGCATTAGCATGCAGTGAAAAGTATTGTTTCTTGCACGCTATAGAAACAAAGCATACCATTCATAGAGAAGGAAAGCAGAGAGTGCAGAATGTAGTGTTATATCATAGATAGAGTGTAGAGAAAGATCAACTTAATGCAAGGTAAGTCCATTCAAAAGTCTGAGAGCAGCAGGGAAGAAGCTGTTCTTGGGTCAGTTGGTACATGACCTCAGACTTTTGTGTCTTTTTCCCAACAGAGGAAGGTGGAAGAGAGAATGTCCGGGGTGCGAGGGGTCCTTAATTATGCTGGATGTTTTGCCGAGGCAGTGGAAAACGTAGACAGAGTCAATGGATGGGAGACTGGTTTGCATGATAGAGGCAGCTAGTGGAATTTAAATTACATTCATAAAAAATATGGAATTGAAAACTACATTGGTTAGCACAGCTGCCTCACAGTGCCAGGGACCCGGGTTCGATTCCTTGGGTCACTGTCTGTGTGGAGTTTGCACATTCTCCCCGTGTCTGTGTGGGTTTCCTCCAGGTGCTCTGGTTTCCCCCCACAGTCCAAAAGATGTGGTGATCAGGTGCATTGGCCGTGCGAAATTCTCCCTCAGTGTACCCGAACAGGTGTCGGAGTGTGGCGACTAGAGGATTTTCACAGTAACTTCAGGGTGGGGTTTTATATAAGCCTACTTGTGACACTAATAAATAAACTTTAAAACTTTAATGGTGACTTTGAAACCATCATAGGTTGTTCACTGATGTCCTTTATGAAAGAAATCTGGCGTTCTTTCCTGGTCTGGTCTACATGTACCTCCAGACCCATAGCAATGAGATTGAGTCTCAACTGCCCTCTAAAATAGAACATAGAACATAGAACATAGAACACTACAGCACAAACAGGCCCTTCGGCCCACGAGTTGCGCCGATCACATCAACACCTACCAACCTACAGACCTATCTATAACCCCCAATCCCATAAAACCCCATATACTCATCCAGAAGTCTTTTAAAAGACCCCAGCGAGTTTGCCTCCACCACCACTGACGGCAGCCGATTCCATTCACTCACCACCCTCTGAGTGAAAAACTTACCCCTAACATCACTTCTGAACTTCCCTCCTTGCACCTTAAATCTGTGTCCTCTCGTAGCAACCATTTCAACCCGGGGAAATAGCCTCTGAGAGTCCACCCTATCTATTCCTCTCAACATTTTGTAAACTTCTATCAGGTCGCCTCTCAACCTTCGTCTCTCCAGGGAAAAGAGTCCCAGCTCCCTTAACCTAATGATCTAGCGAACCATCCAGTTCAAGGGCAACAAATGCTGGCCGACCCAGCCGATGCCCACATCCAATGAAAGAATGAGAAAAGCCTACATTAGTTCCATATCACTCAATAACCTTACCCAGGGTGGTTAACTCTGCCAAAGAAATTAAGGGACAGCCTGCCATCATGGTGGGCATGGGTTGTGTGGCCACAGCTGTGGTAGCACCCAATGGAAAGGAGCAGGTACTATACATGTGCAAATTTTAAAGGGCTAACTTACAGGATAAGCAGTGCCCCGACGCCATGCAGCCTGGGCACGGGAAACTGGATCAGGCACAGGATGATCCCAAAAAACAACCTGCCAATCCCACATGTTAAAAATTTCCAGTGACAAATCCTTGCTTCCACAGCCTTTTGGGAGAAAAACTACAGACTTCCACTACCCTGGTTCCCTAAAAATCAATGCCTCTCTGAATTAAATACATGATTTGATGAAGGTGCATTATTTGAAGGTACAGGGATTGAGGGATATACAACCTGATCAGCAAGTGGCTCCACAAAATACAGCGAAATATCTTCACTAATTTCACCTCCTTTAGGGTGGCTGAATGACCCATCTATCTCGGCTCCATAATTTGCCGAGTCAGTGATTGGATATTCTGCTCTCTGAACTTGCTATGAGAACCAAGGGAGCACAGATTTTCAGAAACTAGGTTTTTGAACTGGAATTACTGTACCTGAGGGTTTCTGTAATTACTGAGTTGTAAAAGTGCTGTTCATTACTATGATTATTTTAAAAATGTGTAAGGAGTGTAAAGAAGGGGCAGAACCTCTCGCAGGAGGGCTCGCTAATCTCTTTGGAGTGGCTCATCCTGTATCGGTCCTCGCATTCATCAGCACTTACCTGTGACTCAAAGTCATTGTTAGCAGGGGACAGCTGGTAAACCATACGGATGGACAGACTAATCCAGGCAAAGGTGGTTATTTGGCCTCCTACTCTCAGAGATTTAGGGATTTGTCTGCCCTGGCACGCAAAGCCTGATTTCAGGGGACTAGCTGAATGAGACCAGTCTAAGGTCAATTGGTCTTAAAGGCAGGTCAGCAACATGTTGTGGAAAGCATAGAGTCCACAAGATACAGGAGAGAAACTTGCCACCCACTGCATCAAAGTCTATCTGCAGCCATCTAAACTTGTCTTGTCACTGGACTGAGATAGATCAGGACTAGAAAATGAGGTCGTTGATACCTAACGCCCCCTCAATATCATCCAATTCATAAAGAAATCATGTTCATAATTTTTCTATCATCTCTCATCTATCTGTCACAAGTCCTGTGCTGATGGGTAACTGGTGTAACAGCAAGTGTGGATTCACTGCAAGTTGTAGCCATGAACCTGTACACAGGCAACTCAAAACACAGCACTGTTTACATCGGAATGAAGTTGAGGTGGAGTTTGACAGCACCCTGAGTGACAGAGCAGCCCTTCCCACTACCACACAGTTCACCTTCCCAGTATTAGGGAGGGGCTAGAAAAGGTGCTCCAGACATTTTCTGCTTCACCTCTCTGG
This sequence comes from Carcharhinus amblyrhynchos, assembly GCF_965287045.1. Lineage (NCBI taxonomy): Eukaryota > Metazoa > Chordata > Chondrichthyes > Carcharhiniformes > Carcharhinidae > Carcharhinus > Carcharhinus amblyrhynchos. The sequence goes on along the minus strand of NC_137339.1, from coordinate 56,937,492 downwards.
CCATCAGGTCATGGCTGGCAGCGATCCCATTGACACTGCGCTCAGACAATCTCAAATAAGGGAGTGACGGTGACACCAGTGACCACTGGCACAGTGAACGTGCCCACACACATGGGCAAAGCAACAACTGACACTACAGAGAAAAGAGCAGCTCTTGTCGGCAAAGAATTTTCTCTGTACAATATCCACATTTCCAAATTCACTGAGACTCATCAACTTGAGGAAATCGATGCAGCTAACACATTGGGGTGACCATGGAAAAGGAGAATGACTTGGAGCTGGTGTGGGCTTTGCTTCATGAATAATCTTGTCAGTAAGTTGCCTTGCCTTCCCGAGGGTATTAAAAATGGTCTGATGGTCCTTAACATCCTCTGCACAGCACCAGGCGAGCACTCATCACTATGATAGCTCCTCTTATGACAAAAATTCATCAGTGTGTATGTCCCCATAATGACCAAGACCCACGACTGTGTATGTCCCAATCATGACCAACTCCCATCAGTATGTATGTCCCTATCATGTCCACCACATATTGGTGTGTTTGTCCCGATCATGATCACTTCCATCAGTGTGTACGCCCCTACTATAAACAACTCCCATCAGTGTGTCTGTTCTCACTATGACCAACTCCCATCAGTGTTTATGTCCCAATCATGTCCAACACATATTGTTTGAGTGCGTTTGTCCCTTTCATGACCGACTCCCATCAATGTGTATGTTCCTACTATAAACAACTCCCATCAGTGTTGCGAAACCTCATTGATGTTCTGTACAAGAGTGTTCCAACCTGAAACACTGGTTTCCTATGGTGCATTTTATTTTGGATATTAGCAAGAAACTTTTGCGGGAACAGTAAAAAATCAGACCTCTTGTTAAACAAACAAATAAGGAGTATTTATTAAAGGAGAAGCAAGATAATAAAACACTACAAAAAACAATGTTACATAAGAAATAGGAGCAGGAGTAGGCCATCTAGCCCTTCGAGCCTGCCCCGCCATTCAATAAGATCATGGCTGATCTGTCGTGGCTCAGTTCCACTTTCCCGCCCTCTCCCCATAACCCTTAATCCCCTCTCTTATCAAGAACCCATCAACCCGCATCTTAAAAATATTTAGCGAGGCAGCCTCCACCACTTCAACAGGCAGAGAATTCCAGAGATTCACCACCCTTTGAGTGAAGAAGTTCCTCCTCAACTCCATTCTAAACCGCCTCCCCTTTATCTTGAGGCTGTGCCCCCTAGTCCTACTGTCTTTTTTGAGCGGGAAGAGTCTCTCCACCTCTATCCTATCCATCCCATTCATCATCTTATATGTCTCAATGAGATCTCCCCTCATTCTTCTAAACTCTAACGAGTACAAGCCTAGTTTATTCAGCCTCTCCTCATTACCCTTCAGCAAATTAACAATAAGCACTCAATCCCTGTAAGGGTGAAAACCCAAAGTATCTGTTCCCCCCACCTGCCTCCAGAGTTTTGACAGCTTGCTCCACTCCATTCCGAGCCAGATGAAATGGTACAGTGCGCTTATGGTGTGGACCATTCTTTTGTATGCATTCTTGAAATAACTCACTTGTAAACATAGTACTGTTATCTGGGACAAGCAAATCTGGTAAACCATGGGTTGCAAAAATTTAATGTAGCTTCTCAGTTGTCACAAGAGCTGTAATATTACTCATGATGTGTGCTTCCTACTATTTCAAATATGCATCTATGACAATCAAAAACATATGGTTCATGAAAGGTCCTGCAGGCCCTCATGCAGTCTGGCCCACAGTCTACCAGGCCACTCCAAGGATGAAGTGAAGCAGGTGACGCTATCTTCTGATTTATCTGACATGCTGAACAGTACTTCACCTTGTCTTCCAAGTCCCAATCCATATCAGGCCACCGAACATATGGCATGGCTAGATTTTTCATTCTAATGGCACCTGGATGAACCTCATGAATTTCATCCATGTCTTGATGAATAAGCAGGGGGTGGAATGACCATTCTTGACCCCCACAATATGCATCCATCCTATTTGCTTAATTCATCCTTATGCCACACGTAAGGTTTCAACTCATCATCTTCTATGATAGTTCCTTGCATCAGAAATATTTAAACTTGAAATATTACAGAATAGGAGCTCTGTCTGTCCACTGCTTAATCTGCTTCACACTTACTGAAGAATGTGCAAGTCTCTTATGTAAGAAAATTGTCTTGGGAGGACCAATACCTTATCTGGTAAAGGGAGGTGTCTTAACAAATGCACATTTGCATTGTCTTTCCCTGCTCTGTACATGATGCTGTTCAGGTAAGCTGACAACGTAAAACCCAGCACCGTATTGTTGCTGAGGCCATGGGAGGAATACTTTTTGACTCACTGAAGAGACTCATCAACAGCCTGTGGTTAGTATATATGATGAGTGAATGACCATAGCGATACTGATAAAATCCTTTCACCATAAAAACTCATGAGTTGGGCCTTCTTTGCCCAACCATGAATATTCCTTTACAGCCTTTGCCAGCATCCGAAATGCAAAACAGTTGGCTTTACTGGACCCATCCTCCATTAAATGAAAAAGTAATGCCCCTGCAAAAGAACAAAGAACAGCACAGTACAGGAAACAGACCCTTCGGCCTTACAAGCCCGCGCCGCCCATTTTAACACTCAGCAAGTACCTCATTCCAATCCTTCTTCTACCCATGACTTTTGTCTACATCTCGTGGACTCCACAACAAAGGGGTGCAAATTTAGGGAATTATATGTGCGCCAGATTAAGGGAGATCCAATTCAGGGACAATTTATTAACACCAATCAGCCTAAAAGCATGTTTTTGGGATATGGGAGGAGACCGGAGCACTCGGAGAAAACCCACGCAAACACGGGGAGAATGTGCAAACTCCCACAGACATTGACCCAAGCTGGAGATCCGACTCAGGTCCATGTATCTGCACAGCAAACAGTGATAGTCACTGAGCTGTCATGCTGCCCATCAATTGGTCCAGTTTAAGCGTACACTAACGACGTGAAGCACTAGGCAACTCTTGAAGCAACATCCTTGCACTACCCATCGCGTGTATGCCCCTTGTTGGCCAACAAGGCAGACCAAATCGCCTGTGGATGTAAAAAGAGACATCAATAAACATACAACAGCCTATTAACGGAAGTTCCCCAATAGCTCCAACGCAAGAGACACGTAAGCCATAAAATTTGTTGGACAGCCGAAAGGAATCTATTGATTCCCAGGAATGTCCTGAGGCTCTTGATTCTTAACTAGAACATTCTTTTGTATCCCTCCGTCTCCTGTCCGCTCATGTGCCTATCTAGGTAAGCCTTAAACAACCCTAGCGTGTCTGCCTCCACCACCCTACTTGGCAGTGCATTCCAGGCCCCCTCAACCCTCTGTGTGAAAAACCTCCCTCTAACATTTGAATTATACCTTGCCCCTCTCACCCTAAGCCCTCGTGATTTTCACATCCAACCTGAGAAAATGCTTCCCACTGTTCACTCTATCTATACCCTTCATAATCTTATACACCTCTATTAGGTCTCCCCTCATTCTCTGTCTTTTCAGGGAGAACAACCCCAATTTGCCCAGTCTCTCCTCATCGCTCCATACCAGGCAACATCCTGGTAAACCTCCTCTGCACTCTCTCCAAGGCCTCCATGTCCTTCCGGTAGTGTGGTGACCAGAACTGGATGCAATACTCCAAATGTGGCCTAACCAACGTTCTATACAACTACAATATTAGACGCCAGCTTTTATTCTCCATACCCCTTCCTATAAAGGCAAGCATACCACATGCCTTCTTCACCACCTTCTCCACCTGTGCTGCTACTTCAAGGACTTGTGAACTTGCACACCTAGGTCCCTCTGTGTTTCTGTACTCTTAATGGTCCTATCATTTATTGTATAACTCCTCCCTACGTTATTTCTTCCAAAATGCATCACCTCGCATTTATCTGGATTAAATTCCATCGCCATTTCACCGCCCAATTTACCAGCCTATCTATATCCTGCTGTATTGTGTGACACTGTTCATCACTATCCGCAAGTCCAGCCATTTTCGTGTCATCCACAAACTTATTGATCACACCAGTTATTCCCTCTTCCAAATCATTTATATATATCACAAATAGCAGAGGTCCCAGTATGGATCCCTGCAGAACACCACTAGTCACAGACCTCCAGCTAGAAAAAGACCCTTCCACTGCTACCCTCTGTCTCCTATTGCCAAGCCAGTTCTCAATCCATCTAGCCACATGTTCTTGTATCCCATGAGCCTTAACCTTATTCACCAACTTGCCATGAGGGACTTTGTCAACTGCCTTACTGAAATCCATATAGATGACATTCACAGCTCTTCCTTCGTCAATCGTTTTTGTCAACTCCTCAAAATATTCTACCAAATTTGTAAGGCACGACCTCCCTTTTACAAAGCCATGTTGCCTATCACTAATGAGATTGCTATGTTCTAAATGCGCTTACATCTCTAAGAATCCTTTCTAACAACTTCCCTACCACTGATGTCAAGCTCACTGGCCTATAATTACCCGGGTTTTCCCTATTACCCTTTTTAAACAATGGAACCACATTCGCTATCCTCCAATCCTCTGGGACCTCACCTGTGTCCAAAGAAGTGACAAAGATTTCCGTCAGAGGCCCAGCAATCTCATCTCTTGTCTCCCTGAGCAGCCTAGGATAAATGCCATCAGGCCCTGGGGATTTGTCAATTTTAATGTTACCTAAAACCCTAACACTTCCGCCCTTGTAATGGAGATTTTCTCCAACAGGTCAACAACTCCCTCCAAAACACTTCCAGACAACAAGTCCCTTTCCTTTGTGAATACTAACACAAGGTATTTGTTCAAGATCTCCCCCATTCCCTGTAAGATGTAGGCATGATGTGGGTATGCCGGCGTTGGACTGGCGTAAACACAGTAAAAAGTCTGACAACACCAGGTTTTAGTCCAACCTATTTATTTGATAATATACTCACAACCTTTCAGGGTTAGCCCCTTCGTCAGGTGAATGGAGAGTTCTGGCCTCAGACAGAGCATATAAAGCACAGACAGTTTAGAGATTACTGATTAGAATGCGAATCCTTACACCTAACCTGCTGTTCAAGACCTGAAGTGGCTGATAATGTGAGTGGAAGGAGCACTGATCACAGGTTAAAGAGATGTGTATTGTCTCCAGACAGTACAATAAGTGAGGTTTTGCAAACCCAGGCAAGTCACGGGGGTTACAGATAGTGCGACATGAACCCAAGATGCAGCAGGTGGTCAGGAAGGCGAATGGGATGCTGGCCTTCATAGCGAGGGGGATTAAATATAAAAGTAGGGAGGTCTTGCTGCAGCTGTATAGGGCATTGGTGAGGCCGCAGCTGGAGTACTGTGTGCAGTTTTGGGCGCCGCACCTGCGCAAGGATATTTTGGCCTTGGAGGGAGTGCAGAGGAGGTTTACTAGGCTGATACCGGAGTTGAGGGGGTTGAGCTATGAGGAGAGGCTGAATAAACTAGGCTTGTACTCGTTAGAGTTTAGAAGAATGAGGGGAGATCTCATTGAGACGTATAAGATGATGAATGGGATGGATAGGATAGAGGTGGAGAGACTCTTCCCGCTCAAAAAAGACAGTAGGACTAGGGGGCACAGCCTCAAGATAAAGGGGGGGCGGTTTAGAACGGAGTTGAGGAGGAACTTCTTCACTCAAAGGGTGGTGAATATCTGGAATTCTCTGCCCGTTGAAGTGGTGGAGGCTGCCTCGCTAAATATTTTTAAGAAGCGGGTTGATGGGTTTTTGATAAGAGAGGGGATTAAGGGTTATGGGGAGAGGGCGGGAAAGTGGAACTGAGCCACGACAGATCAGCCATGATCTTATTGAATGGCGGGGCAGGCTCGAAGGGCCAGATGGCCTACTCCTGCTCCTATTTCTTATGTTCTTATGTTCTTAAGATCCCTGTTGAGACCGTCCTCATGTGTGCGGAACTTGGCTATCAGTCTCTGTTCAGCGACTCTGCGCTGTCGTGTGTCGTGAAGGCCGCCTTGGAGAACGCTTACCCGAAGGTCAGAGGCTGAATGCCTGTGACCACTGAAGTGTTCGCCAACAGGAAGGGAACAGTCTTGCCTGGTGACTCCGGAGTCTTCAACATATCATTGATGAACATAGAACATAGAACATTACAGCGCAGAACAGGCCCTTCGGCCCACGATGCTGCGCCGACCAGTTAAAAAACAATGACCCACTAACCTAAACCAATCCCTTTTCGTCCATAAACCTATCCACGGATCTCTTAAACGCCCCCAAACTAGGCGCATTTACAACTGCAGCAGGCAGGGCATTCCAATCCCTCACCACCCTCTGGGTAAAGAACCTACCCCTGACATCCATCCTATAACTACCACCCCTTAATTTAAAGCCATGCCCCCTCGTGCTAGCTTTCTCCATCCGAGGAAAAAGGCTATCACTGTCTACCCTATCTAAACCTCTGATCATCTTATATGTTTCAATAAGATCCCCTCTTAGCTGCCTTCTTTCTAGCGAAAACAACCCCAAATCCCTCAGTCTCTCCTCATAGGACCTCCCCTCCATACCAGGCAACATCCTGGTAAACCTCCTCTGCACCCTCTCCAAAGCCTCCACATCCTTCCTATAATGCGGGGACCAGAACTGCACACAATACTCCAAGTGCGGCCGCACCAGAGTTGTGTACAGTTGCAACATGACGCTGCGACTCCTAAATTCAATCCCCCTACCAATAAACGCCAAGACACCGTATGCCTTCTTAACAACCTTATCTACTTGATTCCCTACTTTCAGGGATCTATGTACACATACACCTAGATCCCTCTGTTCATCCACACTATTCAGAGTCCTCCCGTTAGCCCTATACTCGACACATCTGTTATTCCTACCAAAGTGAATTACCTCACACTTCTCCACATTAAACTCCATCCGCCACCTCTCGGCCCAGCTCTGCAACCTGTCTAAGTCTCCCTGCAAACTATGACACCCTTCCTCACAATCTACCACACCTCCAACTTTGGTGTCATCAGCAAATTTACTAATCCACCCAACTATACCCTCATCCAGATCATTAATAAAAATTACAAACAGCAGTGGCCCCAAAACAGATCCCTGAGGCACACCACTCGTAACTGAACTCCATGACGAATATTTACCATCAACCACCACCCTCTGTCTCCTATCTGATAGCCAATTCCTGACCCAATTTCCTAGATTACCCTCAATCCCATACATCTGCATTTTCTGCAGAAGCCTACCATGGTGAACCTTATCAAACGCCTTACTAAAATCCATATATACCACGTCAACTGCCTTTCCCCCATCCACCTCTTTGGTCACTTTCTCAAAAAACTCAATAAGGTTAGTAAGGCACGACCTACCCGCTACAAAACCATGCTGACTATCTCCAATCAATTCATTACTCTCCAAATAACTATAAATCCTATCCCTAATAATTTTTTCTAAAACCATGAAGACGAACATCTTGCCAGGGCTATCCCCACACCCCCACTTCTTGCCTTCAGACAACCACACTACTCAAACAGACCATTGTTCACAGCAAACTACCCAGCCTTCAGGAGAACAGTGACCACAATACCACACAACCCTGCCACAGCAACCTCTGCAAGACATGCCGGATCATCGACATGGATACCATCATCACACGTGAGAATACCATCCACCAGGTACATGGTAAATACTCTTGCAACTCGGCCAACATTGTCTACCTGATACGTTGCAAGAAAGAATGTCCCGAAGCATGGTACACTGGGGAGACCATGCAGACGCTACGACAACGGATGAATGAACATCGCTCGACAGTCACCAGGCAAGACTGTTCCCTTCCTGTTGGCGAACACTTCAGTGGTCACGGGCATTCAGCCTCTGACCTTCGGGTAAGCGTTCTCCAAGGCGGCCTTCACGACACACGACAGCACAGAGTCGCTGAACAGAGACTGATAGCCAAGTTCCGCACACATGAGGACGGTCTCAACAGGGATCTTGGGTTCATGTCGCACTATCTGTAACCCCCGTGACTTGCCTGGGTTTGCAAAACCTCACTAATTGTACTGTCTGGAGACAATACACATCTCTTTAACCTGTGATCAGTGCTCCTTCCACTCACATTATCAGCCACTTCAGGTCTTGAACAGCAGGTTAGGTGTAAGGATTCGCATTCTAATCAGTAATCTCTAAACTGTCTGTGCTTTATATGCTCTGTCTGAGGCCAGAACTCTCCATTCACCTGACGAAGGGGCTAACCCTGAAAGCTTGTGAGTATATTATCAAATAAATAGGTTGGACTAATACCTGGTGTTGTCAGACTTTTTACTAGATGTAGGCATCGCATGGCAGGATGAGTTCCCTGTCTAACAAAATGGACTAGCAGATTTGTCAATTGCAGCAGCACTTTCACATCCCTCAAAGTCTTCTTCTGTGTAGACTTCCACTTACATTTGGTTTCTTTGTGCAGAAGTGGCACAGCGGCACATTGGTTAGTTAGCACTACTGCCTCACAATGCCAGGTTCAATTCCGGCTACTGTCCGTGCAGAGTTTGCATATTCTTTCTGTGTCCATGTGGGTTTCTTCCCACACTCCAAAGATGTGTGGATTAGGTGGATTGGCCATGCTAAATTGCCCCTTAGTGTCAAGGGGACAAACAGAGTAAATACATGTGGTTATGAGGATAGGGCCTGGGTGGGATTGTTGTTGGTGCAGGGTTGTTGGGCTGAATGGCCCCCTTCTGCACTGTAGGGATTTTATGATTCTAAGTAGGTACAGCGGAGTCACCATTGTAGACCGATCAGGCAAAAACTTTGCATGTTCAAGATCCCCGGACTGGAGAATATGCTAAAAGGCAAACGATTGTTCTTGAACAATCTTTTCTGTGTGTTGATGGTAACATACTGCACTGAATCTTCCTCCAGTAGGAGTTGTTGATATGGCTCATGTCCGGTTTTGAAAACATCTTGCCTCCCACAAGAGTTGAAAACAAATCTCCCACTGTAGGTAATGGACAATCATCTAACTTGGAAACCTGGATGATGGTAAGTTTGTAATCCCCTACATATACCATCATTTAAGGTCATTGGAGCTGCCAAATGAGGAATCTGAATCAGCTCAATGAACCCTTTGCAGCTGTTCAAACTCCTTGTCCACTTTCTTTCTCATGACATAGGGCACTGGCCTGGGCTTGGAAAAACAAGGAGTAGCCTAAGGATCCACTTCACCATGCAATGTATCCAGTTCATTCTAGAACACATCTGAGTGCCTCTTAACAACATCCTCAATCACCTTTGTGTGTTTGATCTCACCCTAGTTCAATGGAATTGCTGAACCAGTCACACTGTGGTAAACTCTTCCTTTTTAACCACAAGGAGGCAAGCCCTTACCTCTTCATTATTTTATGCATCCCTAGCATGAGAAAATCCCATCAGTATGCATGTCCCTGCCTTGACCAGCCTTCATCAGTGTGTATGTCCCTGCCATAGTGTTCCTGCGGACAGTGTGGCTGGCAGGCGGTGCAGGGGGTGGGGGGGGCGTGGTAGCAGTTGAAGGGGGGAAGTGGGCAGGTGGGGGGGGGGAAACCGGACAGCAGGTCAGTAAGTGCAATGACTGGAAAAGAGCTTGAGACTAAGGCAAATATAAAGGAAGAGTGGTCAGGGAGAGGTCGCTGAGCTCAGCAGGACTGAAAACAGGATTGTCTTTGCTTCAATGCAAGAGGTATAATAGGTAAGACTGATGAACTTAGAGCCTTGGATGAATGTGTAGAATTATAATGTTGTTGCTATCACAGAAACATGGTTGATGGAGGAACAGGATTGGCAGCTTAACGTTTCAGGATATTGTTGTTTTAAATGAGACAGAGGAGGAAGCAAAAGAGGTGGGGGAATCATAATACAAGTTAGGAAGCATATTTCAGCTGTGTTGAGGGAGGACAAAAGGTGAATCTTGCAACAAGGCATTACGGGTGGAGCTCAGGAACAAGAAAGGTGAAATCACAATGCTGGGATTGTGCAACAAACCTACCAGTTGAAGATAGAAGAACATATACGTAGTCAGATACTGGAAAGATGTGAAAATAACAGGGTTGTTGCAGGGGTAATTTTAACTTCCCCCATATTGACTGGAACTCCCTTAGTGCCAGGGGTTTGGATGGGGAGCAGTTTGTTAGATGTCCCCAGGATAAATTTTTGGATAGTCTAACGAGGGAGGGGGCTGTACTAGACATGGTATTCGGGAACAAGTCCAGCCACTCAATGTTTCAGTAGGGGAACATTTTGGGAATAGTGACCATAATTCCTTAGGTTTTTGGATACTCATAGATAAAGAAGAATAGTTCTCTGATGAAGGTGTTAAATTGGGGAAGGCCGACTATAACCCAATTAGACAAGAATTGAAGAAGTAGATTAGGAGCAGCTATTTGAGGATAAATCCACACCTGACATGTGGGAGTCTTTTAAAGACCAGTTGATTAGAGTGTAGGACAGGCATGTCCTTATGAAAATGAAGGACAGGAATGGTAGGATTCAGGAACCTTGAAGGAGAGCCGTTGGCCTCATGGTATCATCACTTTTCTATTAGTACAGAAACTCAGCTAATACTTTGGGACCCAGATTCGAATCCTACCATGGCAGATGATGGAATGTGAATTCAATATTTTAAAAGAATAAATCTAGAATTAAGAATTTACTGATGAGCATGAAGCCATTGTCGATTGTCAGAAAAATCCATCTGGTTCACTAATGTCCTTTCGGGGAGGAAATCCTTACTTGATCTGGCCTACATGTGACTCGAGAGCCACAGCAATGTGGTTGACTGTCAACTGCCCTCCAAAATGGATTGGCAAGTCACTCAGTTCAAGGGCAACTAGAGATGGGCAATAAACATTGGCCCAGCCAGCGACACCCTTGTCCTATGAATGCATTTTTTAAAAAGTGACAGGGTAAATTTTCAGCTGATTCAAAAAAAAACATACACAAGATCCAGGAAATTAAAGCCCTTGAATAATATAGAGAAAGTAGGAAGGAACTCAAACGGTAGTTAGAAGGGCTAAAATGGTCCATGAAATGTCCTTGGTCATCAGGGCTAAGGAGAATTCCAAGGCATTTTATAAATATATTAAGATAACTAGGCAAAGAGTAGGCCCACTCAAGGATAAAAGGGGAGGTTATGTGTGGAGCCAATGGAAGTGGGTGAGATCCTTCATGAGGACTTTTTGATGTATACTGATGCAAAGTACTCATGAAGAATCTCACCCACTTCTTCTGGCTCCATGAGGGGTGTCGAGATTAGGAAAGGGTGCGTGAATACTCTCAGGCAGGTCAGTAGAATGTTGGGTGTTTTGAAATGCATTAAGGTAGACAAGTCCTCAGGGCTAGATGGGATCTGTCCTAGGATAATGTGGGAGGCAAGGGAGGAAATAGCTGAGCCCTTAACAGATACCTTTGTATCTTCTTTGGCCAGAGGCGAGGTTCCAGAGGACTGGACACTAGCCAATGTTGTTCTTTTGTTTAAGAAGGGAGACAGAGATAAACCAAGTAATACAGGCCTGATTTCAGTTGTGGAGAAGCTGTTGGAGAAGATACTAAGAGACAGAATTTATTCACATTTGGAACAAGATTGACTTGTTAGTGACAGGCAACATGGTTTCGTGCAGGAAAGGTCATGTCTCACCAACTTGAGTTTTTTGAGGCGGTGACAAGAATGACTGATGGGGAAAAGGCAGTGGATGTTGCCTACATGGTCTTTAGTAAGGCATTTGACAAAGTACCTCATGGCAGGCTGATACAAAAGGTAAAATCCCATAGTGTCCGGTGTGTGCTGGCTAGATGGATACAAAACTGTCTTGGTTATAGAAAACAGAGAGTAACAGTGAAGACTGCTTTTCAGAATGGAGTTCAGTAACTAGCAGTGTTGCAGTGTTTCAGTAACTAGTGTTGGAGCCTTTGTTGTTTGTAATTTGAGCCTTAAAGAAAGGTATTTTAAGCATATTCTCTGCAGTTATAAGCAAGGTTTTTTTTATTGTGCTTGTTGCCAACCTGTCTGGTTAGATATTCTTCTTTTGCTGCTTAAGTGATTTAAATGGGATTTTGTTTATTTTTAATCTGGGCCGAATGCATTTTCTGGGCGCTTATGATCTTTTGAACTGTTGTGGGAAGAATGATTGACAAGTCAGGTGAGACAGATTATTTTCTCTCCCAAAAATTTTTTCATTTTCAGTTTTGGCAGATATTGAGCAACACAGCAGGCTGGGAGAATCATCCCCAGTGACAAGAACTGTCAAAAGGATACAGCAGGCTATAGATAGGCTGGAGACTTGGGCAGAGAAATAGCAGATGGAGCTTAATCTGAACAATTGCAAGGTGATGCATTTTGGAAGATCAAATTCAGATATGAATTATATAGTTAATGGCAGAACCCTTAGGAGAATTGACATATAGAGGTATCTGGATGTACAGATCCACAGATCCCTGAAAATGACAACACAGGTGGATAAGGTGGTCAAGAAGGCACGCAGCATATCTGCCTTCATCAGCTGGAGCATCGAGTTGAAGGTTGGCAAGCATGGGAATATTGTGTGCAATTCTGGTCGCCAGAAGGACGTGAATGCTTTGGAGAGGGTACAGAAGAGGTTGACCAGGGTGTTGACTGGTCAGGAGGGTTTTAGGTATGAGGAATGGTTGGATTGTTTTCACTGGAAAAATGGAGGCTGAGGTGTGCCCTGATTGAGGTCTAAAAAATTATTAGAAGCATAGGTAAGGTGGATAGTCAAAGACTTTTTCCCAGGATGAAAAGGTCAACTACAAGTGGGCATAGGTTTAAGGTGAGAGGGGCAAGTTTAGGGAGACTTGCGGGGCAAGCTTTTCATACAGAGGGTGCCTGGAACAACTGCCAGAGGAGGTGATGGAAGCAGGCACTTTTGCAATGTTCAAAGCATATCTTGATTGACACATGAATAGGAGGTGAACAGAAGGTTAGAAACCGCATATGGGCAATACGTAGTGGGTCTAGATAAGATTTTGGAATTGGTACAGGCTTAGTGGGCTGAAGGGCCTGTTCCTGTGCTACATTGTTATTTGTTCTTCTTTGTTGTTCTATAACCAATCCTTATCTGTGTGTGCAAACCCACCATGGCCAATTCTCAACAGTGAGTATGTCCCTACCATGACCAACTCCCATCAGTGAGCATGTCCCTACCATGACCAACTCCCATCAGTGAGCATGTCCCTACCATGACCAACTCCCATCAGTGAGCATGTCCCTACCATGACCAACTCCCATCAGTGAGCATGTCCCTACTATGACCAACTCCCATCAGTGTGTATGTCTCTAACATGACCAACTCTCATCAGTGTATTTGTGATTGTTGAAGTTGAGGATAAACTGTATGATGACCTCTTCTCCTTACTTGCTACTGTGCCAAAGTCAGGCAACCTAATTATTCTTGATGAATTTAATACACAAGTTTGTGTGATCATCAGGACTGGGAAGTGATTGTTGGAAAATCAAGGTGGGAGTTAAAAACATAATAACTTAACAGTGAGGAGCAGGAGTAGGCTATTTGGCCCCTTGAGCCTGCCTGCCATTCAATAAGATCATGGCTGATCTTCTTGTGGACTCAGCTCCACTTACCTGCCCACTCACCATAATCCTTACTTTCTTTACTGTTCAAAAATCTATCTATCCTTGCATTAAAAACAGTCAACAGGGAGTCTCAACTGCTTCACTGGGCAAGGAATTCAACAAATTCACAACCCTTTGGGTGAAGAAGTTCCTCCTCAACTCAGTCCTAATCAACTCAGCCTTATTTTGAGGCTATGCCCCCTACTTCTGGTTTAACCTGCCAATGGATACAATCTTCCTGCTTCTATCTTATCTATTCCCTTCATAATCTTATATGTTTCTATAAGGTCTCCCCTCATTCTTCAGAATTCCAATGAGAATAGACCCAATCTACTCAATCTCTCCTCAAAAGCCAACCCCCTTAGCTCCAGATCTTCTCAATGTTCCATCCAGTGTCAGTGTATCCTTTGCCAAGTAAGCAGAGCAAAACTGTATACAGTACGCCAGGTATGGCTTGCCAGTACTTTATCCAGCTGCAGCATAACCTCCCTATTTTCAAACTTTATCCCTCTAGCAATTCCATTTGCTTTCTTAATTACCTGCTGCACCTACAAATCAATTTTTGTGATTCATGCACAAGGAAACCCAGGTCCCTCTGCACAGCAGGTTTACCATTTAAATAATAGTCCACCCTGCCGTTATTCCTACCAAAATAGATGGCATCACATTTACCAATATTGTACTCCATCCGCCAGACCCTTGCCCATTCATTTAAACTATCTATATCCCTTTGCAGATGTTCAGTGGCTTCTGCACACTTTACTCTAACACTCATTTTAGTGTCATCTGCGAACTCTAACATATTACACTTGGTCCCCAACTCCAAGTCATTTATGTAAATTGTAAACGCTTGTGGCCCCATCACTGACCCCTGAGGCACACCACTAGTTTTGGTCGCCAACCAGAAAAACACCCATTTATCCCCACTCTTTTTTTTGTTAGTTAACCAATCCTCTATCCATGCTAATACATTACCTGTAACACCGTGCATCTTAATCTTATGCAGCAGTCTTTTGTGCATCACCTTGTCGAATGCCTTCTGCAAATCCAGATACACCACATCCACTGGTTTCCCACTGTCCACATGCTCACAATGTCCTCAAGAATTCTACTAAATTAGTTAAACATGACCTGCCTTTCATGAATCCTTGCTACGTCTTTACGATGGGACAATTTCTATTCAGATGTTTCACTATTTTTTCTATGATTCAAACATTTTTGTTGTCCAACAAGGGACACACATGCGATGGGTCATACTTGGGCTGCTCTTGAATGTTCGAGAGTAGCCTAGTGCTTCATGTTGCTAGTGTGTGCTTAAACTGGACCAGATGCTGGGCAACATGACAGCTCAGTGATTATCACTGATTGCTGTGCAGACACATGGATTTGGGCCAGTGTCTGTGGGAGTTTGCGCATTCTCCCTGTGCTTGCGTGGGTTTTCTCCGGGTGCTCCGGTTTCCTCCCACACCCCAAAGATGTGCTATTAGGCTAATTGGAGGTAATAAATTGTCCCTAAATTAGTTTCCCTCAATGTGGAATGCCATAAACAATAGATAAGGGTTATGGGTGGAGGGGGGGATTGGTAATATTAAAATGGCGGTGTGGGCTCGTTGGGCCGAAGGGCCTGTTTCCCGGGCTGTTTTTGTTCTTTGTATTTTCCCAATTATAGAAGTTAAGTTAACCAGCCTATAGTTACCAACCGTTTGTCTACTTCCTTTTTTAAACAGTGGCAGCACATTTGCTGTTTTCCAATCTGCTGGAACAGCTCCAGCATCCAGCAAATTTTAGTAAATTACAACGAATGCATTTGCTATTTCCCCACTATCTCTTTTAGTACCCTGGGATGCATTCCATCAGGGCCAGGAGACTTGTCTACCTTTAGCCCCATTAGCTTACCTAACACTACCTCTTTAGTGATAATGATAGTTTCTAGATCCTTACCTGCCATAGCCTTCTTTCATCAATTTTTGTCATGGTATTTGTGTCTTCCACTGTGAAGAGCGACAAAAAGTACCTGTTCAATGCCTCGACCATTTCCTCATTTCCTGTTATTAAATTCCTCTCTTATCCTGTAAAGAACCAATATTTACTTAGCCACTCTTTCTCTTTTTGTATATTTGTAAAACATTTTGCTTTCTGTTTCTATATTTGGTTTACTCTCATAATCTATTTTACTTTATAGCCTTTTCTGTGGCTTTCTGTAGACCTTTAAAGATTTCCCAATCTTCTAGTTCCCACTAATCTTTGCCAGTTTGTATGCATTTTCTTTCAATTTGATATCCTCCTTTATTTTCTTTGATATCCATGGATGATTATCCCATTTTCAACAGAACTTCCTTATCACTGGTATATACATTTGCTGAGCATTGTGAAAAGTTGCTTTGAAAGTCCTCCATTGTTCCTCAGTTATCCCACCACAAAGTTTTTGCTCCCAGTCCAAATTAGTCAACCCCTCCCTCATCTCATTGTCGTCATGTTTAAGCACAAGACACTGCTACTGGATTGTACTTTTTCATGCTCCATCAATATTTTAAATTCAATCATACCATGATTGCTTCTTCCAAGAGGATCTCTAAGTGTAACACTGGAACAGCAATGGTCTTCTTCAGCTGAAGATATTTCTGAGGATAAATTCTTAATCAAGAGTCAATTTTCCAAGCCCAAAGTCACTTATTTATGGCTCACAATTAAGTATTGCTTCAAGAGGAGAAAGTTCCGGCAAAAATAGAATTTCCTATCCATAAGACAAAGAAGGAGATATTAGAATTCCTGGCTATGTGTTAGTTCCACAAGAAGATTGTCCCTAATTTCAGCAAAATGCCTGCAAAGACATGTAGAAGCTTTTTCGATTTCTTATATTCTTCCATGGTTTTCTCTCACATTCTAATTTTGAACTCTATTATTACTTTACCCATCCTTTGCTGGTTTCTAATTTTTTCCTAATCTTCCACTAATCTTTGCAGTATCGTACATCTTTTCTTTCATTTAGTACGATCCTGAATTTTCTTAGTTCACCACAGATGGCTCATACTTCTTCTAATATTTTTCATTCTCATTGGCATATATCTTTGTTGAGAGGTATGAAACTCTGGCTGAAATAACAGTCACTGCTTTTTTCCCTTCTTACTATTTAACCTATGTTCCCAATCCATTTTAGCCAACTCTTATCTGTATATCCTTCTAATTGCCATCATTTATGTTAAAGGCATTAGTTTCACGTCCAGTGTTCTCAACCTCAAACTGAATAAGTCCAACATTTTATGATCACACTTACCCAAAGGATCCTTTACTATGAGGTTGTCAATCAATCACGTATCATTAAACATTGCCGGGTATAATCAAGGTTCGTTCCCTGGCTGATTCCAGAATATATTTTTTTTAAAAATCTCAAAAACACTGTATGAACTCATCCTCCAGGATACTTCTGCCAATTTGACTTGTCCAATAGCTAAGAATATGAAATCTCCCATTATTATTCTAGCATCTTTCTTATGAGTCCCTATGATTCCTTAATCAGATTCTGCTTCCTTCAGCCTCAGCTGATTTCAGGGACATGTGTCTGTCTCGGAGAGTTGAGTTGAGCTGTCACGTGACGTTGTCAATCAAAGTAATATTATTAAAATTAATTCAGAGGTAGGACCAGAAACCGTGAAATTCAGTTGTAAAAAATAAATTTGAAACCTATTTCATGGAAGACAACTTTCCTCTCATCCATGGTCAATGGACTCAACACTGAAATTCCCTATATAGAATCCAATGTATTGTTGGTTCGTACCTGAAGGGGATGCTGTTGTACCATTAAATAGTGGAAAATTCAACAATAGAGTTTGCCTGTAAGAGACGTCAGTGAGGCATTTGAGGTAACTGGATGTTGGGTTTTGATGAGGGTCTTAAGGCACCAGAAGAATGGACTTTGAAGGGAGAGTTCCGGCAGGACAAATAGATGTTAATGAGAGGGGAGGTTTATAAATGGGTTTCAGTGTTTGCTTCCTTTTTTTCTCTAAGCAATTTAAGTCCAGCCCCTCTCCCAGTCCTCTTTAAGAAAGTTGACAAGAGAGCTACCGGGGTCAGTATGGATTAGTGTCTCCAATAGTCATAAGTTCATGTATATACACACATAAATGTACAAGGATTCATACTCTTATGTGCGCACACACGCCCACACACACATTCTCACACACTCGCACTCACACACACTTTCACATACTCAGTGTCACACACTCACACACATGCAAACTCACACACTCTCTCACACACACACTCTCATACACACAAACACACATGCAGACATACACACACACATGTGCACACACATGCACATACACCTATTCCACACATGACTCACGCAAACATACATGCACACACATGTGCACACACAAAAACATTGTACACACACTCACACACATTCTTACATACACACACTCAGACACAGTTGCACACACACACTCAAAGGCACACCCATGTTTGCACTCGTATACACACTCTCACATACTCACACTGTCACACACACTCTTACATGCACACTCACAGTCTCTCACACACATCCACTCACCCACTCACACACACACACACATACACATACACACAACACACACACACACACTCACACACATGTGCACACACACATTCGCACACAAAAAAAACATACACTTGTAGATGCTGTCACACACACTCTCACACATTACATACATTCTCACACACTCGCACATACTCACACACACACACTCTCTCTCACATGTACCCACTCACACATTCTCACACACAAACTCTCATACACACTCTCACATACCCACACTGTCACACACACTCTCACATGCATGCAAACTTACACACTCTCACACACACTCTCTCTCACACACATACAGATGTGTTTCAGATAGGACAGAGGTACACAAGCACAAAGAGATGTATACTCACAAATTGGTCACTTCCTGTAAAACTGAACTGGTACAAATCACAACCTGACAACAGAGGGCAGCTGAGCTCTATTATCTGATTTCAAAGCTATATGTCCAGCTTCATAGTTTTGATCAGAAGATTGTAAGCTATTGAAATTTGCTCAGAGGTTCGGCCACAAGATGATATGAGTGATAGTGACATTATAAGAGCAGAATGTCCAATCTTTGCCCAAATGGAAACCACAGACACATCCATCCCTGTATGCTTATCATATAACCATTATTTCACTGCCCAACTATTGGAACCAGCACCAAATCCCAGAGTTCACAGAATCATAAGCTCCCTACAGTGCAAAAGGAGGCCATTTGACCTATCAAGTCTGCACTGACAGCAATCCCACCCAGGTCCTATCCCTGTAACCCCATATTTACCTCGTTTATCCCCCTGGCACTATGGAGCAATTTAGCATGGCCAATCCACCTAACCCATACATCTTTGGACTGTAGGAGGAAACTGGAGTGACTGGAGGAAACCCATGCAGATACAGAGAGAATATGCAAACTCCACACAGACAATGACTCAAGGCTGGGAATCGAACCTGGGTCCCTGGCGCTGTGAGGCAGCAGTGCTAATCACTGTGCCACTGTGGCACCCAGCGGGATTCACTGGGGTTGACCACAAACACTGCCCCTGGTGTAGATAACCAGTGCTTTAGGGGTACCAGGGTAATGTGCTTCACTGTGAAGGACAAGCCTGGCATTGGGTACAACCTCATAGGATTCAAAGCAAATGAGCATGCTATCAAGTGTTCATGAAGGTATCAGCTGGTGGATAACCCCCCTTCCCTAAGCTGGAAGGCTATGGGTTCAAGCCCCCATTCCAAAAGCGTGGGTATAAAATCCAGGCCAACACTTCAGCGTAGAACAATAATGTTTCACTTTGTATTGTTAAAACACTACTGATACAACAAGGAACATTTACCTTTTTAACATTGCAACGTTTACTACACATCGATTACCACAGGCCACACTGAATTACTTTGCGTCACACAGTCATAAAGGTGTATGTGGATGTTTAATGCAGTGTCCCAGCATCCTTCCTCAATATTAGTCCCCCACCCATCATTTTGATGTTGGTTGAAACATATGATCATTCATTTTTTATAGTTATTTACTGATTCAATTCCTGATAAATGAAGAGCACCCAATAAGTGAAACAAACAGAGAATGCTGGAAAAACTCAGCAGGTCTGGTGGCATCAGTGGGGTGAAGAAAACAGAGTTCTCCTTACAAAGGGAAGCTACCAGACCTGCTAAGTTTTTCCAGCATTCTCTGTTGGTTTCAGATTCTAGTATCCACAGTACTTTGCTTATTGATGCAATGGCAGTGATCATAAGAAAACAAGAGAAGCAATTACTTTATAAAAGAAGGTAGAAGTTTTAAAGCATCTTGATGTTAAGGAATGAGCAGTTGATGTCGGGAGAGCACTTGACTATACTTTTATGACACTAGGAACAGTTCATGGTGATGTTGTATTACGGTCAGATGAGGAAGGGTAGGATAACTCTCCTTTCTCCCCCACTCCTGATACTGAAGTAGCTGAGAAAATCTCTGCTTGTTTGAAGAAAATTAACAAGGATGGCAACATGCAGAAACAAGTCTTTAATGATGAGACAGAGTTTTATTGGAAATGTATGCCGCAAGTAACATTTATTTGCAAAGAGGAAAAGACTGCCAGGATTTAAACCTGGCAAGGATTAATTAAATCTCCTGTTAGTGGGTATGCTACAGCACATTTTAAATTTAAATTCTGAGAGGTGCACCACTTAGATGTGCCAAGAACTTTAAAGGCCTATTCTAAAGAACATCTGCATGTTATTTGGCAACCAATATGACTTTGTTGCTACAGTCCATGGATCAGCGACATTCTCTCCTCCACCTTCTTCCGTCAGGAAAAAGATACAAAAGTCTCAGGTGACAAACCAACCAACTCAAGAATAGCTTCTTCCCTGCTGCCATCAAGGAACCTACCTTGTATTAAGTTGATTGTTTTCTACACGCTAGCTATGACTGTAACACTACATTCTGCACTCTCTCCTTTCCTTCACTATGAATGGTATGCTTTGTCTGTATTCCACTGAAGAAATAATACCTTTCACTGTATACTGATATATGTGATTATAATAAATCAAATCAAAATCAAATCAGGGGGCAAGAACAATGTTGAGAGTTTATTATTTAGATCCTATTTTCTCCCAGCTCAACAAGGGAACATATGGTGAAAATAAGCAAACCTTCGGGAATTTTGATGATAATGTCTTCAAGAGTGTCGACGATATTGCTGACTCATGGGATGCAGTTAAGGTGTATATGAATGGCGTGTGGCAAAGAGTATGACCTGAATAAGAACGTAAGAACATAAGAAATAGGAGCAGGAGTAGGCCATCTAGCCCTTCGAGCCTGCCCCGCCATTCAATAATATCACAGTTGATCTGAAGTGGCTCAGTTCCACTTTCCGCTTTCTCCCCATAACCCTTAATCCCTTGGCCTACCAAAAACCTATCTACCCGTGATTTAAATATATTTAGCGAGGTAGCCTCCATCACTCCAACGGGCAGAGAATTCCAAAGATTCACCACCTTTTGAGTGAAGAAGTTCCTCCTCAACTCTGATCTAAACTGCACCCCCCCCCCCTTATCTTGAGGCTGTGCCCTCTAGTCCTGCTGTCCTTTCTAAGCGGGAAGAATCTCTCTACCTCAACCCTATCCATCCCCTTCATTATCTTACACGTCTCTATAAGATCCCCCCTCATCCTTCTAAACTCCAACGAGTACAGACCCAGTCTATTTAGTCTCTCTTCATGGTCCAACCCCCTCATCCCCGGTATCAGCCTAGTGAACCTCCTCTGCACTCCCTCCAAGGCCAATATATCCTTCTGCAAGTGCGGCGACCAAAACTGCACACAGTACTCCAGCTGCGGCTTCACCAGTGCCCTGTACAGTTGCAGCAAGACCTCCCTGCTTTTATATTCTATCCCCCTCGCTATAAGGCCAACATTCCATTCGCCTTCTTGATCACCTGCTGCACCTGCAGACTGGGTTTTTGCGACTCATGCATAAGGACCCCCACGTCCCTCTGCACCATAGCACGCTACTGCTTTTCGCCTTTTAAATGTGTCAACAATATTGAAGGATTTACAAGCTTGAACCCAATGTTCAAATCAAGATCATCAGCTTGGTGAAGGAAGTTGTCTTTGATGGAGTGGAGGACGCTCATGCGATTGAATTGCTTTGAACTCCACAGGGAAGAATTGTCAAAAGAGGATTGCGTTTAGGTCGAAAAGCAATGAGCTGAAGAACAGGAGCTCACTGTTGAAACACCAGTCCCACGAATGTTAACAACAAAAGGGATATCAGAAACTTTTCAACTCATTGATGAAGAAATGGAAACCTTCATTAAGAACAGAGAAGGCAGTTCCAAAGTGAATAGGACAATAAATCACAAAATCAAAAAATTGATACGACTAAGAAGGAGGCCATTTGGTCCACATTAAGGCATCAGCTCTCCAAATGAGCAGCATGATTTAGTGCCATTCTGTCTTTTCCCTGTACCCCTGTACATTGTTTCTATTCAAATAATCATCTAGTGCCCTCTTTAATTCCTCGATTGAACCTGTCTCCACCACAATTCCAGGCAGAGCAATCCAGATCCCAATAATCACTGTGTGAAAAAGATCTTTCTGGTATTACATTTGCTTCCTCTGCAAATCACCTTAAATGTGTGCCCTCTCATTCTTGATCATTCTATGAGTGGAAATAAATAATCCCAATCTACTCTGTTCAGCTGCCTCACGATTTTGAACATCTTTGTCAAATTTCCTCTTAGCCTTCTTCTCTCCAAGGAGAACAGTCCCAATTTCTCTAGTCTGTCCTCAGAACTGAAGTTTCTCATCGCTGGGAGCATGCTTGTAAATGATGACATTAACTGTTACAAGGAACTTTACCAACCAAATGAAATAAAGTCCAAATGTGTTTGAATAAACATCTTAAGATGATTAGATCCTTCATCCATTAATTCCACCGTTTGCATCTACACGCCACCTCAGCTCTACAAGCAAATTCCACAACCATTGCTGCTGAGTGTTATCTAAATTAAATGTATTTCTCTTTAATGATGAGAATTGTATTCTATTTTAAAAGTTATTTTGTTCTAGAAAATACCGTAAATGTTCAAAAGAGCCCAACTAGGTCTGCTACATTAACTCTTATGGAAAAAATTGATTAGCTCAAAGTTGTTTCCCTTAAAACTGTACTTTTCCAGAATGTAACTAAGACATTAAGTGAGGAAATGGCACTGAGGGAGCGCTGCACCATCAGAGGGTCAGTACTGAGTGGGTGCTGCACCGCCAGAGAGTCTGTACTGAGTGGGTGCTGCACCGTCAGAGGATCAGTACTGAGGGAGCACCACGTTGTCAGAGGGTCAGTACTGAGGGAGTGTTGCACCGTCAGAGGGTCAGTACTGAGGGAGTGCTGCGCTATCAGAGGGTCTACTGAGGGAATGTCGCACTGTCAGAGGGTCAGTATTGAGGGAGTGCTGCACTGTCAGAGGGTCAGTCTAAGGGAGCGCCGCACTGTCAAGAGGGTCAGTGGTGAGAGAGTGCTGCACTGTCAGAAGGTCAATACTGAGCAAGTGCTGCACTGTCAGATGTCAGTACTGAGGGAGTGCCGCACTCTGGGAGGGTTAGTAAATTAAGAGTCCCTAAATTATTCTCCCCTTAATCTAGTTTCCAATGGGGGCACCATAAGCATAGACATGGGACAAGGGTGGAGGAGGAAAAACACATTGTTAAGATGGCGGCGCCGGCTCGATGGGCCGAAGGGCCTGTTTCCCGTGCTGTGTTGTTCTTTATTCTTTGTAGTACTGAGGGAATGCTGCACTGTTAGACAGTCAGCACTGAGGAATGTTGTACTGTTGGAGTATGAGTACTGAGGGAGTGCTGCACTGTCGGAGGGTCTTTACTGAGGGAGTGCTGCACTGTCGGAGGGTCTTTACTGAGGGAGTGCTGCACTGTTGGAGGATGAGTACTGAGGGAGTGTTTCACTGCCAGAGGGTCAGTACCGAGACAGTGTTGCACTGTTGGAGCGTGAGCACTGAGTGAGTGCTGTACTGTTGGAGGGTCTATGCAGAGGGAACACTACACTGTCAGAGGGTCAGTACTGAGGGAGTGCTGCACTGTTGGAGGGTCAGTACTGAAGGAGTAGTGCACTGTCAGAGGGTCAGTACTGAGGGAGTGCTGCACTGTTGGAGGGTCAGTACTGAAGGAGTAGTGCACTGTCAGAGGGTCAGTACTGAGGGAGTGCTACACTGCTGGAGATCAGTACTGAGGAAGTGCCGCACTGTAGAGGGTCAGTACTGAGGGAGTAGTGCACTGTCAGAGGGTCAGTACTGAGGGAGTAGTGCACTGTCAGAGGGTCAGTACTGAGGGAGTAGTGCACTGTCAGAGGGTCAGTACTGAGGGAGTAGTGCACTGTCAGAGGGTCAGTACTGAGGGAGTGCCGCACTGTAGAGGGTCAGTACTGAAGGAGTAGTGCACTGTCAGAGGGTCAGTACTGAGGGAGTAGTGCACTGTCAGAGGGTCAGTGCTGAGGGAGTGCTGCACTGTAGAGGGTCAGTACTGAAGGAGTAGTGCACTGTCAGAGGGTCAGTACTGAGGGAGTAGTGCACTGTCAGAGGGTCAGTACTGAGGAAGTGCTGCACTGTAGAGGGCCAGTACTGAGGGAGTGCTGCACTGTAGAGGGTCAGTACTGAGGGAGTAGTGCACTGTCAGAAGAACAAAGAACAAAAAAATTTCAGCACAGGAACAGGCCCTTGGCCCTCCAAGCCTGCACCTACCACTAACTTAACTAAAACCCCCATCCCCTTTTGGGGATTGTATCCCTCTATTCCCATTCTATTCATGTATTTGTCAAGATGCCCCTTAAAAGTCACTACCCTATCTGCTTCCACTATCTCCCCTGGCAATGAGTTCCAGGCACTCACTCCTCTCTGAATAAAAAATCTGCCTTGTACATCTCCTTTAAACCTTGCCCCTTGCACCTTAACCGTGCGCCCCCTAGTAATTGACTCTTCCACCCTGGGAAAAAGCTTCTGATGATCCACTCTGTCCATGCCTCTCATAATCTTGTAGATCAGGTCGCCCCTTAACCTCCATCATTCGAGTGAGAACAAACCAAGTTTCTCCAACCTTTCCTCATAGCTAACACCCTCCATACCAGGCAATATCCTGGTAAATCTTTTCTGTATGTCTCCAAAGCCTCCACATCTTTCTGGTAGTGTGGCGACCAGAATTGAACACTATATTCCAAGTGCGGCCTAACTAAGGTTCTATAAAGCTGCAACACGACTTGCCAATTTTTAAATTCAATGCCCCAGCCGATGAAGGCAAGCATGCCGTATGCCTTCCTGACTACCTTCTCCATTTGCATTGCCACTTTCAGTGACCTGTGTACCTGTACACCCAGATCCCTTTGACTATCAATGCTTTTAAAGGTTCTGCCATTTACTGGATATTTCCTATCTGTATTAGACCTTCCAAAATGCATCACCTCACATTTGTTCAGATTAAACTCCATCTGCCATCTCTCTGCCTAAGTCTCCATCCGATCTACAGCCTGCTGTATCTTCTGATGGTCCTCATCGCTATCCGCAAATCCACCATCTTTGTGTCATCTGCAAACTTACTAATCAAACCACTTACATTTCCCTCCAAATCATTTATAGATATGACAAACAGCAAAGATTCCAGCAGTGATCCCTGAGGAACACCACTTGTCACCTGTCAGGGGATCAGTAATGAGAGGGGCTGCACTGTTGCAGGGTCAGCGCTTTGGGAATGCTGTTCTGTTGAAGGATCAGATGTGGGTGCTTGCTGTACTGTCAGAGGATCAATACTGAGGGAGTGCTACATTGTTGGAAGCGACTTTCAGATGGTATATTGAATCAAAGCCATGGTATTGCTTGAAGAGGGGTTCTGAGGACTTCTTCCTAGCATTGAGGTCAATATATATCTCTCAACCAACATCACTGAAACAGAATATCTTGCCATTCATTTCATTGCTGTTTGTAGGATCATGCTGTGCACAAATTGACTGCCATATTTTGTACATTACAATAATGCCTTCACTTGAAATATACGTCATCAACTATAAAGTACATCCTGAACTAGTAAAAGACTTAAGTTTTTTAATACATTTCAGGCAAACCACATAAGAAGCCAGCAGGCAATCTTTTCCTGTTCCAACCAGCAATGATACATTGCTAACACACACTGGGTTTAGTCGTATCATAATGCAGAGTGTAATGGTTTGGTAAACACTCCCACAATAAGCTCAGCTGGTGACCATATGTCATCGATTTGTGACCATTCAGTGATTCTGGATGTGAATCATTTGCACTATTGTCAGCTTTCTCACTGCTGTGCTGTTACTTATTTCAGATGACTGAGACAACTTTATCTCTTTTGCTTTTGACAATTTTCTTCCCCCCACCTCCAGGCCATTGTTTTTTTACCACGGTTAATATTTCTGTCAGGAATGTGGTGCGCATAGTTATTCTTGCTCTGCAAACTGTGTGTCTGACTGCAGGAAGCTTCATCTCAAACCTAACCTGAGCCCTCTCATGAAGAAACACTGAGAGGTTCCAGCCCCTCCCACAGGCCACCCTTCAGTTAAATATTCTGAACTTTGGAGGACACGTCCTTTAATAGTTGATGGATATCGTACTTTAAATATGCTTTCCTAACAACATTTGAATTTATAAACTTGATTCTCAACCAGAAATAAAACAAAATTTTCACTTTTTTCTAGAATTTTTAAAGGTTGTATTTGACAATTTTCCATACTGTTAATTGCAAGTTTTATTCTTTCATAAACATCTATCTACCTTAAGATTTATACTGTCACATAGCCTTCTATATAGCTAACTCATGAACCTGCCTCCTTACATGCTTTGGTGAAAGTGAGACTGAGTGGGTGGTGAACAAGTATGTTACTGGGGAGTTACTCCCAGACCTTAATAATATCTGGGATGTTTTAGCTGTCTGAAATTTTTGAAAAGGCTACCCAGAGAACAGTAACATTTTTGGAGTGCTTGTTTCCTTTGGGGAGAAATAAATTAGTTTTCAGAACTATTTATCACCTTTTGGACCTGTCCTTAACCTAAGGTTGAAAGGGATCTTCTGAGAAGTAGACCTACATAAAGACATGAAATAGGAGTAGAAGTAGGCCATTCGGCCCTTTGAACGTGTCCCATCAATTCAGAAGATCATGGCTAGTCTGTTTATGTTTCAACTTCTACATTTCTATATACCCCCGATAACCTTTGATTCCCTTACCTAACAAGAACATATTCACCTCCGACTTAATATCAAATGATATTAACCACTTTCTGAGTCAGG
The DNA here is from genome assembly GCF_965287045.1 of Carcharhinus amblyrhynchos. Lineage (NCBI taxonomy): Eukaryota > Metazoa > Chordata > Chondrichthyes > Carcharhiniformes > Carcharhinidae > Carcharhinus > Carcharhinus amblyrhynchos. The sequence goes on along the minus strand of NC_137339.1, from coordinate 56,910,501 downwards.
GAGTTCCAAAGTCACACAATCCTCTGAGAGAAATAAATTCTCCACATCTCTCCCCTAAAAGAGCAAGCCCTTATTTTAAAACAGTGCCCCCTCATTCTGGACTCACCCACAAGAGGAACTTCCTTTCCATGTCTACCTTCTCAATACTGTTCTGAATCTTATTTACCTCAGTCAAATCATCTCTAACTCTTTTAAACTCCAGTGAAAACAAACACATTCTATCCAACCTTTCCTCATAAGACAACTCACTCATTCCAGGTATCAATCAGGTAGACCTCCTCTGAAATGCCTCTGACACATTCCATATTTCCTTAAATAAGGAGACCAAAACTGCAAACAGTATTCAAGATGTGGTCTGACCAATGCCCTGTAAAAATGAAGCATAACATTCTAATCTTTAGGGTCAATTCCTCTCGTAATGCAGAATGGCATTTCATTAGCCTTCTTAGTTACTTGTTATACCTGCATTCTAACGTTTTGTGATTAATGCACTTAAACACCTAGATTTCTCTACACCTCAGATTTCTATAGCTGTTGTCTATTTAAGTAATACTCTACTTTTTTATTCCTCCTGCCAAAGCGAACAACTTCACATTTTCCCACATTATACTCCATCTGCCAGATTTTTTTCACACACTCAAACCTGTCTAAAATCATAGAACCATAGAATTCCAGTGAGGAACAACAATCCCACCCAGGCCCTATCCCCATAACCCCATGTATTTACCCTATTAATTTCCCTGCAATTTAGCATGGCCAATCAACATAGCTTCACATCTTTGAAGTGTGGGAGGAAACCGGAGCATCCGGAGGAAACCCACACAGACACAGGAAGAATGTACAAACTCTATACGGACAATCCCCCAAGGCTAGAATTGAACTCCGGTCTCTGGCACTGTGAGGCAGCAGTGCTAACCACTGTGCCATCGTGCCACTCATCCATATCCATCTGCAACTCCAAATGTTCTCTTCACAACATACTTTCCTACCCATCTTTGTGTCATCTGAAAATTTAGCTACTTCACTCCCCTCATCTAAGTCATTTATATAAGTTGTAAAAGGTTGAGGTCGCAGCACAGACTGCTTCAGGACTCCACTCATCAAATCCTGTCAATCACTAAAAGACCCATTTATGCATGTTCTCTGTTTTCTATTAGCTAGCTAATCTTCCATCCATACTAATATGTTACCTCCTACATGTAGTTGACTTTGATGTGGCAACTTTTCAAATGCCTTCTGAAAATCCAAGTACATCTACAGGCCCCCACTTTATCCACACCGCAAGTTACTCTGTCAAGGAACTTCAATAAATTGATTTGCCTTTCACAAAGCCAAGTTGACTCTTCCCATTTATCTTGAGTTTTTCTAAGTGCCCAGTTATAACCTCTCTAATGATCAAGTGCAGATGTCAGGCTAACCAGTTTATAGTTTCCTGTTTTCTGCCTCCCTCTCACCTTGAACAGAGGGGTTATATTTGTTATATTCCAGGCTGAGGGAATCTTTTCAGGATCTAATGAATTTTAGAAAATTAACACAAACGCATCTACTACCTAATTAGTCATCTCTTTTGAGACTCTCAAATGAAGTCCATTAGGACCCATAGATTTGTGAGCCGCAGCTCCATCCATTTGCCCAATACCTCTTCTATAGTGATTGTAATTTCACCAAGTTCCTCTGGCCCTTCCATCCCTTCATTTATATTTATTACTGAAATGTTTTTGCATCTATAAAAATACAGGAGCAAAATATTTGTTAATTTCATCCACTATTTCCTCATTATCTACTATTAATTTCTTATTGTCACCCAATAGAGGATCAACACTCACTTTATTTTTGTTTTATTGCTTTATGGAACGTGGTCATCAATGGCTAGGCCAGCATTTATTGTCCATCTATAATTGCCCTCGAGAAGGTGGTGGAGGGAGTGAATGTTTTTGGAAGAGGCAGCAATCAAGAAATTTGCTCCAAATTGGATGGTGTCCAAGATGGAGCAGATTTCTTGACTGCTGCCCCTTTCAAGACTTCCAGCACCTCATATTATAGAGAAGGTGGTGCTGGGAGTCTTAAAGTGCATCAAGGGAGATAAATCCCTGGTACCTGATGAAGTGTACCCAAGGACATTGTGGGAGGTTAGGGAGGGAATTGTGGGTTTCCTGGCAGAGAAAATTGAATCATCAATAGTCACAGGTGAGGCACCTGAAGATTGGAGGGTGGCAAATGTTGTGCCCTTCTTTAAAAGGGGCTGCAGGGAAAAACCTGGAAACTACAGGCCAGTGAGCCTTACATCTGTCGTGGGTAAGTTGTTGGAAGGTATTTTGAGAGAAAAGATCTATAGGCATTTAGAGACACAAGGACTATTAAGGACAGTCAGCATAGCCTTGTAAGTGGAAAATCATGTCTCACAAATTTGGTTGAGTTTTTTGAAGGGGTAACCAAGAAGGTAGATGAGGGTAGTGCAGTTGATGTTGTCTACATTGACTTTAGCAAGGCCTTTGACAAGGTACCATATGGTAGGTTGTTGCATAAGGTTAAATCTCACGGAATCCAAGGTGAGGTGGCCAAATGGATACAAAATTAGCTTGATGACAGAAGCAAGAGAGTGGTTGTAGAGGGTTGCTTTTCAAACTGGAGAACTGTGACCAGTGGTGTGCCTCAGGGATCAGTGCAGAGTCTACTGTTGTTTGTCATTTATATCAATGATTTGGATGAGAATATAGGAGGCATGGTTAGTAAGTTTGCAGAGGACACCAAGATTGGTGATATAGTGGACAGTGAAGAAAGTTATTTGCAATTGCAATGGGATCGTGATCAACTGGGCCAGTGGGCTGACGAATGGCAGATGGAGTTTAGTTTAGATAAATGTGAGGTGATATATTTTGGTACATTGAACCAGGGTAGGACTTACTCAGTTAATGGTAGGGCGTTGGGGAGAATTACAGAACAAAAAGATTTAAGTATACAGGTTCACATCTCCTTGAAATTAGAGTCATAGGTGAACAGAGTGGTGAAGAAGGCATTTCGCATGCTTGGTTTTATTGGTCAGAACATTGAATACAGGAGTTGGGACATTGGTAAAGCCACACTTGGAATACTGTATACAGTCCTGGTTACCCAACTATAGAAAGGATATTATTAAACTAGAAAGAGTACAGAAAACATTAACTAAAATGCCACTGGGACTTGATGGATTGAGTTATAAGGAGAGGCTGGATAGACTGGGACATTTTTCTCTGGAGCGTAGGAGGTTGAGGTGATCTTAAAGAGGTCTATAAAAGGGGCATAGATCAGCTCGATAGTCAATATCTTTTCCCAAAGGTAATGGAGTCTAAAACTAGAAGGCATAGATTTAAGGTGAGGGGGAGAGATACAGAAGGATCCAGAGGGGCAACTTTTTCACACAGAGGGTGGTAAGTGTCTGGAACAAGCTGCCAGAGGTAGTAGTAGAGGCAGGAACAATTTTATCTTTAAAAAGCATTTTGACAGTTACATGGGTAAGATCTGTATAGAGGGATATGGGCCAAATACAGGTAATTGGGATTTGCTTAGGGGTTTAAAAAAAGGCTCGTATGGACAAGTTGGGCTGAAGGGCCTGTTTCCATGCTGTAAACCTCTATGACTCTATCTATGTGTCAAGCTTCTTGAGTGTTGTTGGAGCAGCATGCATCCAGTAGGTAGCATTCCTTCACACTCCTGCCTTATGCCTTGTAGGTAGTTGACCGGTTGTCAGGGTCCAGGATTTTCTGCCCTTTTTTCATTGCGCGAGTTCAGTGACAGGAACAGAAAATCTTGCAAGAGGTCCCATATTGCATTTCATGTTGACATAAACATGATTGGCACATTTTCCAACAGTAAACATTGGCAACGTCAGTTGAAGATATTTTCATTATCAGATCTTTACATCTCAATCATTTGCCTCACTGAACCCATCCCCCGTCAGAAAGTTTACTCACATGGATATGAGTGCAGAACGGTGTGAAACCCACCTGACCTTCCAAGCTGTGCATCTAGCGAGCAGCCATCCCAGAGGGGTTCACATGACCCTGCCCCTGCACTGCCCTCTCCGGCACTGCCCAGGCACAGCCTAGGCACCCAGAACTCTCCGGGTTTGCTCTTTGGCAGAGATGGTACTCAAAACATGCCAAGGTAGTGCAAGGGGACACTGCGCAAGCACCACCCCTTGCATCTGGGTGCAGACCCTGGTACTGCCCATGCACTGCCCCCAGCACTGTCCAGGTCTGCCCCCCTACTGCCCATGCACTGCCCCCAGCACTGTTCAGATCTGCCCTTGGCACTGTCTGCACACTGCCTCCTTGTCCGCACACTGCCCCCTGTCCTGGTCCGTCTGCTGGCATTGCCTGGACACTGCCCACAGCACTGTCCAGGACTGCCCCTGGCCCCAGCACTGCCCTCAGCACGAACTGAACTCTGTAGTTTGGTGCAGCCTGAGCACTGACCCATTGCACTGCCTGGGTTCACTCTTTGGTATTGCCCCTGGCACTGCCCAAGCAGCATCTCTGGTGCCCGGTGCTACAACAGTGCCAGGAGACAGTGCCTGAGGGCAGTGCCAGGACCACTGCCAGGAGGCATGCCTGGGGACAGTGTCAGGACCCATGCCAGGAGGCGTGCCTGGGGTCAGTGTCAGGACCCATGCCAGGAGGCGTGCCTGGGGACAGTGTCAGGACCCATGCCAGGAGGCATGCCTGGGGACAGTGTCAGGACCCATGCCAGGAGGCATGCCTGGGGACAGTGTCAGGACCCATGCCAGGAGGCGTGCCTGGGGTCAGTGGTAGAAGTGTTCCAAGTGAATCATTTTCTGCTGGGGTGGCCCTTAAAAATGGCAGCCTGATCTTTGAGGAACTAAGTTGCTGGTGGGGCATGCAGAGTCAGCCCCCACTCCACCACCATTACATTAAGTTTTCCACACTAAATCCAGAATGATATTGCAACAAAAGCTGTCAGTAGCTTCAACACCTCTTTTCCCACCCTCTGAATTCTGGGAAAGTTTCACCCAGGTTACCTGTTGTAGGATTCCTATCCTCTGACCTGCCCTTGTAGTGATAATATTCAGCATTCACTTCCTCCACCACCAATGAACAGTAGCAACTGTGCGCACCATCTACAAGATTCACTGCAGCAATTCACCAAGGCTCCTTCAACACCACCTTCCAAAACTGTGGCTTCTACCACTTCAAAGACAAGGGCAGCAGATACATGGGAATGATACCACCTGCATTTTCCACTGGGGCACACATCATTCTGACTTTCAAATATATCACCATTTCACCACAATCGCTGGGTCAAAACCCTGGAACTCCCTCCCTATCAGCACTGTCGGTGTACCTACACCACCCATATGAAGTATTAATCAGGAGAAAGTAATTAGAGTACAAGAGGAAAATGGTTAGGATAGCAAGAGTTTCTATAGTATTTAAAAAGGAAAAGCAGTCCATGTCCAAATGCAACAAGACCTGGCATGGCTGACAAGTGACAAGAAACAGTCGTGCCACACAAGTGCCAGGCAATGACTATCTTCAACAAGAAATAATCTAACCATCTTGCCTTGGCATTTAATGGTATTATCATCATTGATCCCCCCACCATCAACGTTCTGGGGGTGACAATTGATCAAAAACTGAACTGGATGAGCCATATAAATACTGTAGCTATAATAGCAGTCATGATGTGGAGATGCCGGCGTTGGACTGGGGTAAACACAGTAAGAAGTCTGACAACACCAGGTTTCCCTCCCTCGAAAAAAAATCACCAGCTATTACCAGTTATAGTTTCAGTTATGAGCATAAATTGGAGCAGTTGGAACTGTCCTCCTTGGAGAGAAGAAGCCTAAGAGGAAATTTTATAGACATGTTCAAAGTGATGAAAGGGTTGGACTAGGGAATAACTTCCCACTCATAAAAGGACCAAGAACGAGAGGGCAAAGATTTAAGGTGATCTGCAAAAGAAATAAATGTGATATGGGAAAAAACTTTTTCACAAAGAGTGGTCTGGGTTTGGAATGCACTGCTTGAAAGTGTGATGGAGGCAGGTTCAATCAAGCATTCAAGAACTCTGAAGTATCTGCAAGTCTTTCTCGTTATCTCACCTTCACTTTAGAGTGGTTTGTAATTCTCAATGTGTAATACAAGACACCAGACAATTGAGTGACAAGTTGATCCGGGGTTATTTACTCTGAGTAGAGTAAAATCCATCGGCAAAGTAGGAAGAGAGAAGAATGTTCTCAGGGTGTGCAAGGTCAACTCACATAGACTAGATCAGGTAAGAATGTGAAAGAATATTCCAATCATGGGGAATGAACTGGGCATTATGAATGATGTTGAAACTCAAAAGTAGGTGTGGGTGCAGGAGCAAAGGGACCTGTGTGTATAGGTCAATGAAGGTGGCAAGACATGTGGAGTGAACTGTTAATAAAACATTCATTATCCTGTGCTTTATTAATAGGGACATAGAGTACAAGAACAATGAGATTATGTTGAACTTATACAAGACATGAGTTAGATCCCAGTTGGAATACTGTGTATCATTCTGGGCATTAATAGCAAGGATGTGAACACAATGGAGAGAGTGCAGAAGAGGTTTACACAAATGTTCCAGGGATGAAAACTTCAGTTTTGGGTTGATTGGAGAAGTTGGGACTATACTCCTTAGAGAGGAGAAGGCTAAGATTTGTTAGAGATGTTCAAAATTATGAGGAGGCTGATCAGAGTAGATAAGGAGAAACTGTTCCCCCTCGTAGAAGGATCAAGAACGAGAGGGCACAGATCTAAAGTGATTTTCAAAAAAAGCAGATTTGGTGTGAGAAAAAACTTGTTCACACAGTGAGTTGTTTGGGTCTGGAATGCATTGCCTGGAGGTGTGGTGGAGGCAGGTTCAAAGAGACATCCAAGAGGGCAATAGATGGTCATGCAGATTGTATAGAACCAATAGCTGACTTTCAGGGCCCACGCTAGGTTCACCTACCTTTACGGTTAAAGGTGAGCAGGTTTGCCTCAATCTCATTCCAATCAGGTTCACGGGTTGAAAGGGAAACATGCATATCAGGTGTAGAGTTCAGATGGTTCCTTCGTGCTGTCTTCACCTTTGTGAGAATGGAAAATCCTAACTTGCATGTGTTGGTCATCATGAAGGGTATTAGGAACAAGAGGCTTATGTTACTCAGAACTGCATACTCCTGGGAGATGTTAATTCAGAATGATGATGACCTCATGGACTTGTTTTTACGTGCTGTCGCAGGTCATGTGCAGCAACTCAGACTCCTTATTTAATAACTGACGCTGGGCTCTCAAAGGGATTTTTCACCCATCTCTTTTCTTTCAGAGTCTGCTCTGGAAAATAACAACAAAAACTGTTGATCAGTACATCCAGATACAACTAAATAAAACTTATCAGTCTACTGACAGTTCCCTCACTTCTTCAATGTGCTGTAGCAGTGAAAGGAACATGTAATAGTTTTGGCTATTTATTCACATTTGCCAAAGTTTCAATGACTTTTGGAAAGCATCTATTGTCCCCAGCATTGAAAACAATCACCATCCTTTCCTTGCAATTTTGGATTCAGTTCATTCAGAATTGAAACGATATCTGCAAGGTAAGATAGAGTTAGTATTCAACTTTCACCATCAAGCGAATCAGCCAGAGGGGAAGATTTCTCAAGGAGAAAAGCATGGATTTCATACTTAAGTTTGTTAATTCTGCCAAGTACCTGACCCCTTGATAGCCAATGTACCTCTGCGTGGAACAGTAAATATGTGTGCTTGGCCCCCATTTGGGAATGCAGAGATTTGAAATGCCTGGTATTTAGTGCACTGCGTTTAATGAATTTCACAACTTTCACAGTTCGTTTCGCACCATTTCAAGTTCAGATAGAATTCTTTTCAGTGCCAATGGCAAATGAAGTAATCATTGCAGACAATGTCCTGATCAGTTGCTTCCTTCATCCTTATTATAATTCCACTGTTTGTGCCAGTCACGTTGGCTCTCCCATTTCTTGTGATGCCACTGCAATTAACCCAGTCAAGCCCTCATTTTCTAACCATGTAACTATTCAATATATTTAATGTAAACTAGCAAGATTGCACAATCTGTAATTTCTGTACTTTCATATAGCAGTATTGAGAAATCCTGTGCTAACTTTAAACAAGTACTCTGTCCTCCTAAATTCTCAGGAATATAACTAATTCAGCGAGCCACTGTGTTATCACTAAGTGGGAATCATTTCAGTTTTTCCCCTCATCTAGGAGCATACAAACCATGTCCAATGCTGCAGGCAGAATTAATCTCCCTGCAACACTGCGGGGCATTTTCTCTTTAGCTACAGTCAGCTACCATATGATCATGCTTTATTATTTAATGCTAAATTTCTGCTAAGAAATTAAGCTGATGATTTCAATTCCTGCTGCATCCTATGAAAAAATCAATAGGTTTGTTCTTGAGTTGGCTTAATCTCCAAATGTCTTTGCAGTTTTGAGGGTTTTAAGCTCTCATTTGCCAGTATTTCCTCACATGTAACACTCATGGGCTTTGCATCCTGATTTGCGTTGGCACAATGAACAAAACCATACCTCAAGAGATCTTTATTCTGCTTTGTTCCTGATTTTAGTTTCTTCTTTGTACACTGTTCACCAGAGGCTCTGGAGCTCTGTACAAAGCTAACGGTAGCACTGCTCTGTCCTGCCATGGACTCTCCAGAGCAGTATCTCCAACAGATTCCAATGTGAGATCCTGGCCAGTCGGTACATTTCCTGTTAGTGTCTCTGGCCTCCTCTTTTTTGTCACAAAACAATCCATGTCAACAGTCCTCTTGTCTAGCTCGCAAGTGAAAGGAGTTCATCTCCAAGTGAATTTGTGCCAAAAGAATATATGTACAGGGTGCTTGGTGCCAAGTGTATGTTCATGGCACACTGATCTGCTCACTGTTGCCTCTTATAGTGAAGACAGTACTGTAAATTATGTTAATTTCAAATTTCATCTTACTAAAAACCCAAATAAAGATTCAATTCGGAACATAGAACATAGAACATTACAGCGCAGAACAGGCCCTTCGGCCCACGATGTTGCGCCGACCAATTAAAAAAGCAATGACCCTCTAACCTAAACCAATCCCTTTCCATCCATAAACCTATCCACGGATCTCTTAAACGACCCCAAACTAGGCGCATCTACAACTGCAGCAGGCAGGGCATTCCAATCTCTCACCACCCTCTGGGTAAAGAACCTACCTCTGACATCCGTCCTATATCTACCACCCCTTAATTTAAAGCTGTGCCCCCTCGTGCTAGCTTTCTCCATCCGAGGAAAAAGGCTATTAACGTCCACCCTATCTAAACCTCTAATCATCTTATATGTTTCAATAAGGTCCCCTCTTAGCCGCCTTCTTTCTAACGAAAACAACCCCAAATCCCTCAGTCTCTCCTCATAGGACCTTCCCTCCATACCAGGCAACATCCTGGTAAACCTCCTCTGCACCCTCTCCAATGCCTCCACATCCTTCCTATAATGTGGGGACCAGAACTGCACACAATACTCCAAGTGCGGACGCACCAGAGTTTTGTACAGTTGCAACATGACGATGTGGCTCCTAAATTCAATCCCCCTACCTCCTGTGAACGAGTGAAAACATAAGAACATAAGGACATAAGAACATAAGAAATAGGAGCAGGAGTAGGCCATCCAGCCCTTCGAGCCCGCCCCGCCATTCAATAAGATCATGGCTGATCTGTCGTGGCTCAGTTCCACATTCCCACCCTCTCCCCATAACCCTTAATCCCCTTGCCTATCAAAAACCTATCAACCCGCGTCTTAAAAATATTGAGCGAGGCAGCCTCCACCACCTCAACGGGCAGAGAATTCCAGAGATTCACCACCCTTTGAGTGAAGAAGTTCCTCCTCAACTCCATTCTAAACCGCCCCCCCCTTTATCTTGAGGCTGTGCCCCCTAGTCCTACTGTCCTTTCTGAGCGGGAAGAGCCTCTCCACCTCTATCCTATCTATCCCATTCATCATCTTATACGTCTCAATGAGATCTCCCCTCATTCTTCTAAACTCTAACGAGTACAAGCCTAGTTTATTCAGCCTCTCCTCATAGCTCAACCCCCTCAACTCCGGTATCAGCCTAGTAAACCTCCTCTGCACTCCCTCCAGGGCCAAAATATCCTTGCGTAAGTGTGACGACCAAAACTGCACACAGTACTCCAGCTGCGGCCTCACCAATGCCCTATACAGCTGCAGCAAGACCTCCCTACTTTTATATTCAATCCCCCTCGTTATGAAGGCCAGCATCCCATTTGCCTTCCTGACCACCTGCTGCACCTGCAGGCTGGGTTTTTGCGACTCATGCATAAGGACCCCGAGGTCCCTCTGCACCGTCGCCTGCTGCAGTTTTTCACCCCGTAAGTAATAGTCCTTCCTACCATTATTCCTGCCAAAGTGGACCACCTCGCACTTGCCAACATTAAATTCCATTTGCCATTTCCTGGCCCATTCGCCCAGCCTATCTAGATCCTTCTGCAGACTCTCCACACCCTCTGCACAATTTGCCGTTCCACCAATCTTGGTGTCATCAGCAAATTTTGACACCATACACTCGGTTCCCTCCTCCAGATCATCTATATAAATGGTAAATAGCTGAGGCCCCAGCACCGACCCCTGGGCACTCCACTAGTCACCAACTGCCAATCCGAATAGCACCCATTAACCCCCACTCCCTGTCTCCTATTTGACAACCAATCCTCTATCCACGCTAACACCCTACCCCCAACTCCATGCCCCCTTACCTTCTGCAATAACCTCTTGTGAGGTACCTTGTCAAACGCCTTCTGAAAATCAAGAAACACCACATCCACCGGCTCTCCTCTATCCACCGCCCTAGACACATCCTCATAGAACTCCAATAAATTTGTCAGACACGACTTCCCCTTAACAAAACCGTGCTGCGTCTGCTCTATCAAGCAATTCCCCTCAAGATGCCTTGCTATTTCCTCCTTGATGACATATCTCACAATACATATCTCATATCATCTCATCATATCATATCATCTCATCATATCATATCATCTCAATATATATCTCATACATATCTCATATCATCTCAAACATATCTCACAATATTCAGTCATTGACTCAGTCACACCAAGCAACTCCACAAAGCATAAAAGTGACTGGACTGGACTCTGAGCTAACTCTCGGGTGTTTATTCTTTCCTGCTTTGCTCCTGATGTCAGTGTAAAAAGATTTCACCTTGAGGAACCTGAAGCATGAATCCTGTATCTTTTCTGATTGTGACCTCAAGTAGCCACAGGGGACATAGCAAATTCTCACCATCTCCATTCGGTGAATGGTGGCTTTCAGATTCCCCTTCCTTGCTCACAGAATCTGCTCCTGTGAATTGTATCAAAATGCACATACGGTGAAGCTCTGGTATCCCAGTCAAACACGTGAATATCAATTAACGTCCATTTCTTTGATGGCGGCAAGATGGTGGCCTTGATTCTGTCAATCTCCCCATTTGGTTTACACACTGCTTTCCATATTCACAACCCAAGGCTTAACCCACTGTGCTGAAAATCCACAGTAAAAAGTCTGACAACACCAGGTTTTAGTCCAACCGATTTATTTGATAGTAAACTCACAAGCTTTCGAGGTTTCCCTCTTCGTCAGGTGAATGGAGAGTTCTGGCCTCAGGCAGAGCATATAAAGCACAGACAGTTTAGAGATTACTGATTAGAATGCGAATCCTTATCGACACAGATTAGAATGCGACACAGACATCAAGTTTTAATAGTCCAACGCCGGCATACCCACATCATGACTACTATCGACACCGCAAACTGCCGGATCTTAGTGGAGAGGATCTCCAAGAAGATTACGCATATCGACACAGACATCAAGTTTTAATATGTAAGGATTCGCATTCTAATCAGTAATCTCTAAACTGTGTGTGCTTTATATGCTCTGTCTGAGGCCAGAACTCTCCATTCACCTGACGAAGAGGGAAACCTCGAAAGCTTGTGAGTATTATCAAATAAATCAGTTGGACTAAAACCTGGTGTTGTCAGACTTTTTACTGTGTTTACGCCAGTCCAACGCCGGCATACCCACATCCTGAAAATCCACACCATTGAATCAGCCAGGCCTGCCTACACTTCACATATTCAGGTTAGTGTATAGTCTTGTAATGTTAGAGCTCATCTGTGTTACAATTTACAAAATTTATGCATAATGTTCTATCTAGTAGCTGATTTGATTTGATTTATTATTGTCACATGTAATATGCAGTGAAAAGTATTGTTTCTTGTATGCTATAAAGACAAAGCATACAGTTCATTTGAAAGGAAAGGAGAGAGTACAGAATGTAAGGGAAAGAAAGGAGAGAGTACAGAATGCTTGTGTTAATTTCAGGATGTAGAGGTTCTCGGGCTTAATGTCTGTGTTCACTGGTGGGTACAGCGAGAAACAATTAAAGGCAGGCAATCTTTGGGGTGATTAGTGACAGTTTTTACACCTGCCTTTGACCACCCGTGGGACACGACACCTACTTTGAAGAAGACAGACTAGAGCAAAGGTTGATGGAACTAAAAAGAGCTGTGCACTGATCCAAACAGACCATACACAATCGGTATTTTCATGCAGTAAGAATGATCACCCGAAATCCCATATCCCATTGACAAACCAGAACATAACACTGGTGTTCATAATGAGATGGAAAGTGATGAACACATTTCACACTGTCAGTCTCATGAAAAACATAAATGCCATTACATCATCCAAAGTGTTCCCAGATTCAACTTATCTTTCCTAAGAAAGTTGGTAACTATTCACTATTGGCCAAGACTGACACAGGGGCAAATGCCAAAATACTAAATCTGTAAATTCTAGAGACAGATACCAATGGACATGGAAGGTGATGGCAATACCTTCTGCTGTGAAACTTTCAGTGATTCCAGGTTCAGGATCCATAGTACAAACACTCTTCCTGCATGTTACAGATGTTCTACATCATGGAAACTAAAAACCCACAATTACAGTTTACCAGCATGCCATAAGCTGACATGAGAAACAATCCATGGATTCAATCAGATATCACCAGGCTGACCTACCTCAGAAAGTACTCCTATCACCTCAGTTAAAAGCCTAACATTGAACAATCCAGAATGTTTTGGCAAAATTGGCAGTTTCAAGGGAGCTGCAACATTACACTTGCAGGAGAATGCAGGTCTGTCAATTGCTCCACCATGTAACTGCAACCTTCACTCATAAGACAAATTGAAGGTAGAACAAGAGAAAAAGGAGGAAGACAGAATCATTAGAAAGGTACTGGAGCATACAGATTAATGTGGTTCAATCACATGTCATAAAGAAGGAATAATCCTTGAGAAAATGACTCAATACATGAAGATCAAATGCAGTTTTAAAATATTGTCCTTACAAAGCACCCACATTGGCTGTGTTAAATCTGAATTCTGCAGATGTGAAATTCTTCTCAAAGCGTGAAACCAAACATGGTTAGTGGTCAGAAGTCCCAAGAGCTTTTTGTGTCCCATTCAGATGGTACTGCTTTCAGTGACTTCTTTTCAGGCTGTTTATTAACCAGGGTTTCTTTCAGGTTCACATGGACTGCCTTCCATGCACAGTGCCAGAATGCATCTGTATTACAGATGATACAGCTGTTGTATAAAGAATAAGGCAAAAAACATGACCATGATTTGCGCTTATTGATGCAAATGGCAGGTAATGAACGTTTGATGTTCAGCTGCCTAATATGCAACATTCACGTGCACCAGATCAATTTCTTTGGTTCTATTTATTTCAGTGCTGGCAAATATCCTGATCTAGAATAAAATAGAGGATATTAAGGCTATGCCAAATCCTCAAGTTGAGGATGATCTTTGAAGATATCTAGAGTTCTTCAGTTAATTTTCTCCATAAATTCCCAATTTTGCTCAAAGCCATTGTAAAGGGAATTGTTGAGGAGAGATATTCCTTCTCTGTGGCACAAAAACCACGAATACCTCTTTGAAGCACTGAAACAGTCATTATCAAAGGCATTGACATTGTAGTTTTGTGATCCTAGGGAAACAACTATCATGGAGATAGATACCTCATAGAAAGGTCTGCGTGCATTTCTACTACAAAAAGACAAACCAATTCTACTTGCTTCAAAATTTTTGCCGGTAAAACAATCGATCTACCCCAACATGGAGCTGGAAACATTAGCTTTGTGTTTAGAATCATGCATTTCATTCTATCTATTTGGCAAAATATTTGTAAAGACCAATCATAATCCTCAGGAGATGATTTGGTGAAAACCATTGACTAGTGCACTATGCAATGGTTCTTGATCAAGATTCGAAGTTACAACTGTGAAATTGTGTACAAGCCTAACTAGATAATAATACTGGATACATGGAGGAGATTGCCTAATCCAGTGAAAACAAAAGATCTATAGGTTGATTTAGTTAACATTGACCTTGAAGAAGTTGATGTCAAAACTTCTAATCTTGCACTGATCATGATCATGATGCACTGATCAGCACCTGTATAAGGTGCTGGTGAGGCCACACCTGGAATACTGTGTACAGTTTTGGTCTCTTTGACCAAACTCCCTCACCCCCACCCCACTAGGACTATCTGCCACATTCCTATACTCAGCTCAGAATTCTCACTCTCTGACCTGTTGTTATAGCACAGTAAGAAGTCTGACAACACCAGGTTTAAGTCCAACCGATTTATTTAATAGTAAACTCACAAGCTTTCGAGGGAGAATTCTATCTGATCTTGAAATGGTGCGAAACGAACTGTGAAAGTTGTGAAATTCATTAAACGCAGTGCACTAAATACCAGGCATTTCAAATCTCTGTGTTCCCAAATGGGGGCCAAGTACACATATTTACTATGCCACGCAGAGGTACATTGGCTATCAAGGGGTCAGGTACTTGGCAGAATTAACAAACTTAAGTATGAAATCCATGCTTTTCTCCTTGAGAAATCTTCCCCTCTGGCTGATTTGCTTGATGGTGAAAGTTGAATACTAACTCTATCTTACCTTGCAGATATCGTTTCAATTCTGAATGAACTGAATCCAAAATTGCAAGGAAAGGATGATGATTGTTTTCAATGCTGGGGACAATAGATGCTTTCCAAAAGTCATTGAAACTTTGGCAAATGTGAATAAATAGCCAAAACTATTACATGTTCCTTTCACTGCTACAGCACATTGAAGAAGTGAGGGAACTGTCAGTAGACTGATAAGTTTTATTTAGTTGTATCCGGATGTACTGATCAACAGTTTTTGTTGTTATTTTCCAGAGTAGACTCTGAAAGAAAAGAGATGGGTGAAAAATCCCTTTGAGAGCCCAGCGTCAGTTATTAAATAAGGAGTCTGAGTTGCTGCACATGACCTGCAACAGCACGTAAAAACAAGTCCATGAGGTCATCATCATTCTGAATTAACATCTCCCAGGAGTATGCAGTTCTGAGTAACATAAGCCTCTTGTTCCTAATACCCTTCATGATGACCAACACATGCAAGTTAGGATTTTCCATTCTCACAAAGGTGAAGACAGCACGAAGGAACCATCTGAACTCTACACCTGATATGCATGTTTCCCTTTCAACCCGTGAACCTGATTGGAATGAGATTGAGGCAAACCTGCTCACCTTTAACCGTAAAGGTAGGTGAACCTAGCGTGGGCCCTGAAAGTCAGCTATTGGTTCTATACAATCTGTATGACCATCTATTGCCCTCTTGGATGTCTCTTTGAACCTGCCTCCACCACACCTCCAGGCAATGCATTCCAGACCCAAACAACTCACTGTGTGAACAAGTTTTTTCTCACACCAAATCTGCTTTTTTTGAAAATCACTTTAGATCTGTGCCCTCTCGTTCTTGATCCTTCTACGAGGGGGAACAGTTTCTCCTTATCTACTCTGATCAGCCTCCTCATAATTTTGAACATCTCTAACAAATCTTAGCCTTCTCCTCTCTAAGGAGTATAGTCCCAACTTCTCCAATCAACCCAAAACTGAAGTTTTCATCCCTGGAACATTTGTGTAAACCTCTTCTGCACTCTCTCCATTGTGTTCACATCCTTGCTAT
Organism: Carcharhinus amblyrhynchos; assembly: GCF_965287045.1. Taxonomy (NCBI): domain Eukaryota; kingdom Metazoa; phylum Chordata; class Chondrichthyes; order Carcharhiniformes; family Carcharhinidae; genus Carcharhinus; species Carcharhinus amblyrhynchos. The sequence goes on along the minus strand of NC_137339.1, from coordinate 56,894,393 downwards.
TAATGCCCAGAATGATACACAGTATTCCAACTGGGATCTAACTCATGTCTTGTATAAGTTCAACATAATCTCATTGTTCTTGTACTCTATGTCCCTATTAATAAAGCACAGGATAATGAATGTTTTATTAACTGTTCACTCCACATGTCTTGCCACCTTCATTGACCTATACACACAGGTCCCTTTGCTCCTGCACCCACACCTACTTTTGAGTTTCAACATCATTCATAATGCCCAGTTCATTCCCCATGATTGGAATATTCTTTCACATTCTTACCTGATCTAGTCTATGTGAGTTGACCTTGCACACCCTGAGAACATTCTTCTCTCTTCCTACTTTGCCGATGGATTTTACTCTACTCAGAGTAAATAACCCCGGATCAACTTGTCACTCAATTGTCTGGTGTCTTGTATTACACATTGAGAATTACAAACCACTCTAAAGTGAAGGTGAGATAACGAGAAAGACTTGCAGATACTTCAGAGTTCTTGAATGCTTGATTGAACCTGCCTCCATCACACTTTCAAGCAGTGCATTCCAAACCCAGACCACTCTTTGTGAAAAAGTTTTTTCCCATATCACATTTATTTCTTTTGCAGATCACCTTAAATCTTTGCCCTCTCGTTCTTGGTCCTTTTATGAGTGGGAAGTTATTCCCTAGTCCAACCCTTTCATCACTTTGAACATGTCTATAAAATTTCCTCTTAGGCTTCTTCTCTCCAAGGAGGACAGTCCCAACTGCTCCAATTTATGCTCATAACTGAAACTATAACTGGTAATAGCTGGTGATTTTAACTATGATGTGGAGATGCCGGTGTTGGACTGGGGTAAACACAGTAAGAAGTCTGATGACACCAGGTTTAAGTCCAACCGATTTATTTGATGGTAAACTCAGAAGCTTTCGAGGTTTGCCTCTTCAGGTTCGTCACTTGACGAAGAGGCAAACCTCAAAAGCTTGTGAGTTTACTATCAAATAAAGCAGTTAGACTTAAACCTGGTATTGTCAGACTTCTTACTGATTTTAACTAACCCAACATAGACTGAAATAAGGTCAATGCATATGTGATTTTGATGGTTAACAGGTGTAAGAAGGAATCCTGGACTGTTTTCTTGTTATTTTGTTTCTAGTACAAAAAGAAAGAAGTATTGGATGATCTAAATCAGCAAAAGGAAGTTGACAAATATCGGAAGTAAGAACAGAAAGAATTGACAAATAGTGACAACAAAATTGTTTGGCGTCGTAACTGTAGAACAGCTCATTGGAGAGTCAACAAAATGAGTGAGGACTGAATGAAAGAGAAAGTTCAGTAAGATAGCAAAAGATTGGAACCAAATCAACTGTCAGAAAGGTAACAAAGAGAACATGTCAGTAATGGGAAAGGTTCAAACATGAGAGGGAGTGAAAACAAGCTTATATTCCTGCAAAGGAATTAAGTCCTGTGTTGAATAGAGAAGTAAAAAACTGAACTTAAATGGGCTCAAAACAGTAAAGGAAATCATCAGGAACATTGAAGATAGTAAAGAGCAAACTACTTTGGTTGAAGGCAATATAACAGAGTACTGCAAGTTTACTAAATATCAAATAATATTTTAATGAGAGCAAGATTGCTCAAGCTTAGTGATGGAGAATCAAGGTTTGACCATAAAACAATAGAATATTACGGTCCAGAAGGAGGTAATTTGCTCCATATTGCCCCTCCCAGCTCTATGAAAGAATTGTCTAATTTCTCCTAATCCCCAGTCCCTATGCAAAAGAACCCCCCCCCCCCACTAATCCCCAGTCCCTTCACCACATCCCTACAATTCTTTTCTTTCCAAATATTTTCCCAATTTCCTTTTGAAAGCTATTAGGAAGATAGGAACAGAAGAAAACTATTTCACCTCTTGAGCATCTTCTGCCATATAATGAAATCATGACTGACCTGCAATGAACTACACATAACAATCTTTATCCCCCAGACGCCTTAATACTTCTGCTTAACAAAATTCTATCAATCCCTGTCTCAAAATTAACAATTGATCTTTGTGGGAAAGCTTTCTAAACAAAGACTTCTGATGATAAGAAAATGGCCAGAATTCTGTGATCTTGCCCAGGGCTGGGATTCTCTGGTCCCTCTGCAATGAATGGAGTTTTGGCTGAGCATCTAATTCCCCATTCTCGGTAACAGTAGTGATGGTTCCTACAAGATCGGAGGATTCTGGCCTATGTCCCCTGTTCCGGACACTCCAAGTAGCAGAAATATTTTCTCCCAATGTACTTTATACATTCTCACTAATATTGTGAAAACTTCAATCAAACTTCAATCTAAATTCCATGGAATGCAACTGTGCAAACTCACCTAATAACTTAATCCTTGCAATCCAGGTATCAAACTGGTAAACTTCGGCTGTACTCTTTTCAAAGCTAATATGTGTTTCCTATGATGTGGTATCTACAACTCCACTCAGTGCTGAAGGTGTGGTCCAACCAGGGCTTTCTATAGCTGAAACATAGATTCTGTACCCTTGTATTCTAGTCCTCTAGATATGAAGGTCAGAGTTCCATTAGCCTTTTTGATTATTTTCTGCACCTTGTCATGATATTTTAATGATCTGGTCCTGGATACACAAGTTGCCACATGGGGAGTCCAAAAACCAAAACCCTGTTGGTATTTAATTATCAGTGAAGTAGTTCCAGACATTTGAGCAGTAGCTAGCAGTCGTTATATTCTTGGACTAGTAATCCAGTGTAAAGAACATGTATTTAAATGTCACCATGGTATTTTGAGAATTTGTGTGTAGCCATGTTGTAAATTTCCAGTTGGTTTACTCATGGTCTTTAGGGGAGGAAGCTGAATTCTTTTATTAGTCTTAGTCTACATGTGACTCCAGTCCCACATCAACATCATGTACTCATTGTGTCCTCTAGAGCCGTCTAGCAAGACATTCAATTTTATCATGCTCAGAGCCATCTGGGATGGGCAATAAATGGTGACCTTTCTCGCGATGCCCACATCCTGAGAAAATACAGGTGATCTTCTCAAGATGCATGAAAAATGTATTGAAAGCAAATCCTTTACAGGGACTTAGGATCATTGAAATAAGTGGGTTAAATATCACATTGAGCAACCCCTTGTTCATTGCAGATTTGCAGTAACCCATAGCTGCACTTGTATTGGACATATCACAGGATGAAAATTCGGAAACATGAACAAAGATCCGATTATTGCAGCTGCTTTGTGCAAAGGTGGGCTGAAATACTGAATCACTCAGTTCTTGGAAAAACACTCCATTATCAGGACTGAAAGGTCTGAGTACAGTTGGCAAAGATCCACGTGTCTTGCCAATGTTATCACACTAAGCCTTTTAATGAGCACAATGCCCTGCCTTATAGGATCAACAATCAACAAACAGGCTTTGTACAGCGGAAGCTATGGGATTAATGGAGAGTTACAATGGCAGAGAGACTTAATGTGGACTTTTACTGAAAGTGAAAGTGGGACGAGGAAATGGGTCTTTGTTGGCAAACATTTAACTGCCTAACTATTGGGGCAAGGGTGGTCAACACATTTTGAAAAATAACAGTCATCATTTAAAGGGGTTTCATCTCACACTCAGTGGGTATCACTTATACCTCTGAAGCAAAGCACACTCCAGGGGTGGAATTTTATGGCTCTGAGCTGCTCAAAACTCCGTTGACTACGGTGAGACTTGATCCCACCAGCAAGAGTAAAATTCTGCTCCAGAGACTTGAGTTCATAATCCGAGCTGTCACTTCAGAGCCCTACTGAAGGAGGGCTATACATTTGGAGGCACTGGGTCATCTGGACTCAAAGTGTCAGCTCTTTTCTCTCCTTACAGATGCTGCCAGACCTGCTGAGATTTTCCAGCATTTTCTCTTTTGGTTCCATATTCCAGCATTTGCAGTAATTTGCTTTTATCCAAGTTCTTTCTTTCCTTCTTTAGCCCCTGGCATTAGGACCTATTGACTTTTCCCAGGCTTTTCCTTTTAGAAAGTGTTAATGGAAACTCGGTGTTTCACTCACTTTTTGCTGACGAATCAATCTAATGGGTTATTGCGAAGAAACATGCACAATTCTTGCTTCCACAACTTGCTCTCAGCTGAATGTACCATTTTTTTCTAGCTACACATAAGTCTCACAACTTCTCTATTAGCTCCTGGCCAAAGGAGTGTAGTTTTTTTTGACGAATCAAACTTAGATAATTCGCAAATTTACTGACTTCATCGCTGTTGCATGGGAGTCCATTGTCTCTTCTCGCCGTTTCAGGAATTCCAAACAAGGTGAAAAATCTGGTTAAGCTTTGAGTTGATTGTTTTCATTGGAACTGACCTGGCTATTTTCACGACTGAGAATCTGCTGCAATATTCAATGGCAGCAAGGTGTTCGCTAATGACAAAATCTGCAAAATCAGTTCTAACCTCAATACATGGTCCTGGAGGACATCTTGAGAGGACCATAATGACTTGACATTGTGGTTGCCCGATAACACAAACATTGATAGATTCTGTGCTCCACCAAACAATAAATTCCTGGCAACCATGGGCCCTATTTTACCATTTTGATTCTAAGTGCTGGGCAGACTTGAAATGGGAGAGTTTCAGATCCAACATTTAGACCTGTTCTCAGGCTCCCCCATATACACTCTGCTTGAAAAAATATCAGCGATTCCGAATCGCACCACAGAAGCCTGTGGGCAAGGCTTAATGCACCCAAAATCCTGCAGTTTCGATCGGCGCCTCCAACAGTACATGTGCAGAAAAAAACTAACAGATCAAACAATGGTTATCAGCAAGTTGCACAAATGTCTATTCTGAGCCTGAGGAATAACAAAATAACAGGAATAAAAAAATAACAGAATGCGGCTCCCCTGCCACATCCCTCCCAGGCCAGACAGTGCCTCCCCACAGACATTGCCCCACCCTCCCCCAACATTACTGACACCCTTATCCCCCTAACCCCACCCCCCTCCACCATCCAGACTGATCATGGGCCCCTCCCCTCCTCCCCCCCACTGATCTCAGCTTTCATGTGCTGTATTAACAATGCATACCTTAAATGATTGTGGAATGGCAATTGAATTGTTGCAAAAGAAGAGAGCAGTTGTGATTATAACAGTGAAGTCACTTTAAACATTGTGAGGACCTTGTGTGTGAGTGTTTTCATTTGTAGACTCCATTGCCTTCATACATCATTTAAAAATCACCTTGTCTTGTTGCTGCTTTACTGTCATATTTAGGCTTACATTATTAAAATATTGTTCAGCAACCTTCTCCTCACAGCTCAACTGCCTACGAGCAATGGATGTTGTGAAAGATAGTCCGCTATATTGTGCTTGCCTGGCTGACACTCAACATGGAACTCATACTCTTGTGCCTTGAATATCCAAAGATCTATTTGAATGGATGGTTTACTATGTGATTGAACAAGTTCACTTGTGGTCTATGCCCAGTTATCACTTTCAACTTTCTTCCATACAAATTGAGGTGGAAATGTAAAGTAACCTATGTCACTGAGAGCACTTGTATCTCTGTGAATAATACTCTGCTGTCAGTGTTAGCAAGTGGCATGTCATCACAACAATTGATGAGTTTTTTTGCTTTGTCTTTTTATACAAGAACCGCAGCAAAGCAAACTGGGCCTGTATCCACAACTAACGAGGTGGTTTCTTCAGGCTGGGAATAGACATTTGAGCAACTTGCTGATAACCATTGTTTGATCTGATGCACAGTCTATATGTGTGATGAAGTTCACTCCAGTAGTATTTTTTGTCAGATTTTGGAAGGAACAGATAATGTAATGAGGTCAGGAATTAGAATGCAGTATGTGGGGGGTGGGGGGGGGGGGGGGGGGGGGTTGCGGGGAGGGGCCCATGATCAGTCTGGATGGTGGGGGGGTGGGTGGGGTTAGGGGGGTAAGGGTGTCAGTAATGTTGGGGGAGGGTGGGGCAATGTCTGTCACTAGTGGTATGCCGCAGGGCTCGGTACTGGGACCTCTTCTCTTTGTAGTGTATATAAATGATTTGGAAGAGGGAGTAGGTGGTGTGATCAGCAAATTTGCTGATGACACCAAGATGGCTGGATTGGTGGGCAGTGAGGAGCAGTGTCTGGAAATACAATGGGATACTGATAGGCTGGTTGATTGGGCAGATACGTGGCAAATGGAGTTTAATCCGGATAAATGTGAGGTGATGCATTTTGGCCGGAATAATGTAGGGGGAAGTTATATGATAAAGGGTAAGCCCGTAAGGAGTATAGAATCGCAGCGAGACCTGGGGGCGCAAGTGCACAAGTCTTTGAAGGTGGCAGTGCAAGTGGAGAGTGTGGTGAAGAAAGCCTATGGTATGTTAGCCTTTATAGGAAGGGGTATAGAATATAAGAGCTGGAGTCTAATGTTGCAGTTGTACAGAACATTGGTTAGGCCGCATTTGGAGTACTGCGTCCAATTCTGGTCGCCTTACTACCGGAAGAACGTGGAGACTCTGGAGAGAGTGCAGAGGAGGTTTACCAGGATGTTGCCTGGTATGGAAGGACTCGGGTATGAAGAAAGATTGAAGAAATTGGGGCTCTTTTCCCTTGAAAGACGCCGACTGAGGGGGGATCTAATAGAGGTATATGAGATTATGAAGGGTATAGATAGAGTGAACAGAGGTAAGCTATTTCCTATGATAGAGACACGTAGGACAAGGGGCCATGGACTTAAGGTGAGGGGGGAGAGGTATAACACAGATATTAGAGGGAGGTTTTTCACACAGAGGGTAGTGGGGGCATGGAACGCTCTGCCAAGTAAGGTGGTGGAGGCAAACACGCTAGAGTCCTTTAAGAGTAACTTAGACAGGCACATGACTGAGTTGGAGACGGATGGATATAGGAGATCCTTTTAAATAAGGGTCATTAGCATTGGGGTGTCCCTGCTAACGTAAATGGGTATAGTATGATAATAATGTTTTTTCTCTTTTCATTCGCAGGTTTTAAGTTGGTCCACCTCCTGTCCAATGAGGGGCATACACACGATGGGTCATACTGGGGCTGCTCTTGGTTGTTCGAGATTGGCCTGGTGCTTCATGTCGTTAGTGTGTGCCTAAACTGGACAAGATACTGGGCAAGACGACAGCTCAGTGACTATCGCTGATTGCTGTGCAGACACATGGATTTGGGCCAGTGTCTGTGGGAGTTTGCGCATTCTCCCCATGCTTGCGTGGGTTTTCTCCGGGTGCTCCGGTTTCCTCCCACACCCCAAAGATGTGCTGTTAGGCTGATTGGCAGGAATAAATTGTCCCTAAATCAGTTTTCCCTCAATCTGGATGGCCATAAAACATTAGACAGGGGTCATGGGTAGAGAGGTGGACTGGTGGTGTTGAGATGGCGGTGCGGGCTCGTTGGGCCGAAGGGCCTGTTTCCTGGGCTGATTTTGTTCTTTGTTTGTTGATAAGTCCTAACAGATTCAGGACTTCTGCATATTTGTAGTATCTATAGCATTTGCAATGGCTTCAATATTCTGCAGATGAGGCGATACACCTTCAGCTCTGCTCACATAACTGATTCTGCTTTCACTGAACTAGCACTTGTCTTTGTTCTAAGTGAGGTTATATTCTCTCAGATGCTGTAGGCGTGCATGTAGCTGTGTCCTACAGTACAACCACAGATGAAAATCTTTTAAGAATTCATTTCTACAGGATGTGGGCAGGTTCATTGCCCATCCTTAGTTGCCCTTGAGGAAGTGGTGGTGAACCATTGCAGTCCATGTGGTGTAGGCACACCCACGGTGCTGCTAGGGAGAGAGTTAGGATTTTGACCCAGCGACAGTGAAGAAGCAGTGAGTTAGAATGGTGAGTCACTTGGAGAGGAACTTGCAGGTTAAAGGAAAGTTTATTTATTAGTCACAAGTTGGCTTACACTGCGATGAAGTTACTGTGAAAATCCCCTATCACCTAACTCTGGCGCCTGTTCAGGTATATGGATGGAAAATTTAGTATGGCCAATCTACCTAACCCGCATATATTTGAACTGTGAGAGGAAGCTGGAGGAAACCAACAAAGACACAGGAGGAATGTGCAGACTCCACATATCAGTGATCTAAGCTGGGAATCAAACCCAGGGTCCCTGGATGGCATTCCCATGTTTTATTTCATTCATAATGTCGATTTGTTGATCATCCACAATTAATAAGGACATAAGAACATAAGAACCAGGAGCAGGAACCATCTGGCTCCTTGAGCCTGCTCCGCCATTTAAAAAGATCATGGCTGGTCTTTTTGTGGACTCAACTCCGCTTACTCACCACTTAACATAACCCTTAATTCCTTTAGTGTTCAAAAATTTATTTATCCTTGCCTTAAAAACATTTAATGAGGTAGCTCAAATGCTTCATTGGGCAAGGAATTTCATAGATTCACAACGCTTTGTGTGAGGAAGTTCCTTCTCAGCTCAATCCTAAATCTGCTTCTCCTTATTTTGAAGCTATGCCCTCAGTTCTAGTTTCACCCGCAGTGGAAACAACTTCTCTGCTTCTATCTTGTCTACTCCCTTCATAATCTTATATGTTTCTATAAGATCTCCCCTCATTCTTCTGAATTTCAATGAGTATAGCCCCAATCTACTCAGCCTCTCCTCATAAGCCAACCCGCTCAACTCCGGAATCAATCTACTGAATCTCCTCTGCACCCCCTCCAGTGCCAGTATACCCTTTCTGAAGTAAGGAGACCAAACTTGTCCACAGTACTCCAGGTGTGGCCTCACCAGCACCTTTTATACAGCTGCAACATAATCTCACTGTTTTTAAACTCCATTGTAACTGAGTAGCAATCATAAAGAGTATGTGTTTCAAAACACCTTCTATTTTTTCACTGCAGTGATGAAAAAAGGCCAGAGCACCTTCAAACAATCAAAGGCAATTTTGTACATGTGGGAATACAAAGGAAGACTCCAAATATATCACTAAAGGCAACAAATTGGGCAGAGACAATGCTATTTTCATCAACAGTAGTGATGAAACTTCTCTGCAAAGTTTCCTGCTTGTTTATTCCAAGCTTGTGTGCCTTTGAAAGCGTCTGAATATTTCTCTAAATCTGCAGCTTAAAATACTGTCTGCCAAAGACAGATCAGAATTAAAAGTTTCCAAGCTACAATGCCTCCTTTATTAAAACAGCTTCTTTAGACTCTGCTTCTGTTGGCAGACACCCTCTGCTGGTGCAATTCTGTATGGTAATTTCAAATTAACAAAATGCATAAATTGCAATTTTCAAAATACTACAACATTATATTACTGATATAATACTACAACATTATATTACTGATTATTTCCAGAATTTTCTGTTGTTATTTCAACATTCCCTTGGCATCATTTAAACTCCCAGCTTCTTGACATTTTGCATGGTGTAGAACATTACCCATTGATTTCTCAGCAAGGAATGAGTTTCCTGATTGAACAGGTAATGTTTTCCCACTGGCACACTGGACTCAGAGAACACCAAACTGCAACCAATGACCAAAACAAAGACACAGGAGGAAACTGGCCTCAGCTGGTTTAAAGATTTTCAGCTAGCTTTGGACAGTGAAGAATATGGGAACTGACATTGCAGTGAATGATTTCCTGATGGACAGATGTTTCAAGTTTGTCAGCACATGGGTTGTTGCAACAGCTAACAAGGACCAGACTGCAGCAAGATGTTGTATTGGATTAAACTGGCTTAACATATTCTAATTGCAGTTGGCTCACTGTTAGACTGTGTCTCACCAACCCCCTGTCAAGGCAGCATTCATCCCACTGGTCAGTTAATGGTCAACACCGGAATCTTTTCACCTCACTCCCCGACTCCTCCGCATTCAACTTCCCTTGGAAGGTCATTTGTTAAGCTTTTGAAAATTTGCCATGATCGGGACTAAACGGAGCATTTTGAAATTGAATTATACATTTTGATTTCTAGATTTCATTGACCTGTGAAGTCACAATCAATGCCCCATTTCCCACAGAAGCAGTGTATATGCAAATATGTCAGTTTGTCTATACACATGTTGTGGATATGTATATTTGTATTTTTGTATTCGTTTTTCTGGGTGAGTAAATTTGTGAATGCATGTAAATGTGTGTGTGTGTGTTTTTGTGTGTGTGCATTTGCTTGTGCGCATGCGCGTGCATGTGTGTATGTAAGGCTATACCTGGGCTGCTGGTCAGAAATAAGGAGAAACTTCTCTTCCAATGAGTGATAGTTGGGTGTTAATTGTTGTATTAAAGCAGTAAGGAGTTTATTGGACTATATATACAGAAATGGAATGCTCAGCCAAATCTCCAGTCCCTGCAGCGAGACTAGAGAATCCCAACTGCAGGTGAGGTTGGAGAATTTCAACCAACATGATCAATCGGACTTGGAATTGTACAGACAGTATTGAGGTGCCTCAACCACTCAATGATCAGAGCACCAAATTCTAAGTTCTCATTGGCAGCGGTGGTAGGGCAAACAAGATCTGAGAATCCCAGCCTTTGTATCAAGGTCAGTTTTAATGATAACTGTTCAGAACATCCAGGATGAACACTGAGTATTCAAATGCACCGTGAAGGAGTGGAGACCACGGGAGGGAAGTATAACATTATCCAAGAGAGTGTCTCTGCTTTCCCAAACCTTATGAGCAATGGTTATGCTTCCACTGCTTATCCCCATTCCTTTCCCTGCCAGTTGTGACATACTCAATTATCGATGAGTTTCTATTGGGCTGTCCCAACTTTGCAGAGCAAGAGGCTACCTCTTGCATCTTTCTAGCAGGTTTGGATGTGCAGCTGGTTGAAAAGTGATACTCATTAAAGCCAATTGGTTTTTCCACAGAAACTCAGCTGGAACATTCAGCCTCTCTCCCTACCTTTTTGCCCAAGTGTTATAATCTGTGCTATTGCAATCTGAGCAACACTTCAACATCTCTGGACCTCTGCTGAAAATCTAACTCCTGATCTGAATGGGATTCAACAGAGCCTTTCCTAAAGGTATGAAATTAGAAAGCATTAATTGAAAATTAAATGCTTATGTGTTCAATCTCCCTATAGATTTGCTTGTTTATCTCTGTATATACGGTCTAATAAACTGTTCACAGATTGAATACAATTATTAACATCCAGTCAGTCACTCAGTGAAAGAGAAGTTTCTCATTGTTTCTGACCAGCAGCCCAAGTGCAGCTTTGCGCCCATATACACACACACACACAAACACATGTGCTTACACGCATTCACATGCACACACAAATTCACACACTCACATAAGACTGAAATGGTGCCAAGACTCACCTCTGCGGATGCTGATCTGAGTGAGTGTGGCCAGCGAAGGCCTGCATACAAGAAAAGTGTCTATCTCACTTCAACAATTTTGAAATTTAGTAAACAGAAGAATATCTGAATAGCTGCAGATTCCTATGCATTTTCATCTTTGGCCTGAAATCTGTGTATTTTCTTCCAGTGATTTAGCACTTTATGTGAAGTGAACTTTGCCAAAAGATATTCTGGCTCTAGAAATGCATGCCTGGACTGGAAAAGAATACATATGCTAGGCATGGATGAATGGATTTTGGCTCCTTGGGATCAAAAGCCCATGCTTTTGATAAGTTTTAATCAAAAATTAGGAAGACAATTTTGGCCTGTTTTCACATGGCACATTAAGCTGTATTTGAACCCATCCATCTTCCATTCTGCAGTTCATTAACTGTATTTTAGGAACATTTTGTTACAAAATACTGGCACATGTCCTCACAAGATTAAATTGTAATATGTTGGACCCTATTCTCTAATAAATAGTTTTCATAAAGAACTTTGAGGCATCATGACCTACATTTGCGATGACATTACTCACGCTGTTGACAATAACATCACTCATACATTTGGTAATGACACTACTCAAACTGTTAGCTAAGACATTATTCAATAAACAAGAAGAATAGATGATTTGATGGTTTTCCAGCGGTCAGGGGTGCGTTCAACGGGAAATCCCGTTGACAATGGCAGAGCCAAACCTGCCTCAGCAAACAGTACACCACCTCCCACTGCTGCAAAACATGGGGAGAAAAATCCTGCCCTTTTATTGTATTGTATTAGTTTGCAAATGTTCCAGTACATCCTTGTCTTGCTCTGCTCTTGGTACCAAAGGAAGAGACAGTGGTCATCCACATATAAGCTGCTGCCACATAGTGAACTCAACACTTTCTGTGATTTCATCATATTTTTGGCATGCCTTTATTTTTTTCCCCCTGTATAACTCATCTACTCTCCTGTATTCTTTCACTCGGGCAGGGACACTTAGTACACTGCCCACGTAACTATTTTTTCACAAATGGGAGGAGAGATAGTACATGTTGTGAGACTAACCAACCATGGCAATCATTACTGCTTAAGTTGATTCCATTCTCAGCTGATATCAACCATAGTGGCCTCTGGCTCTGATCTTCAGGTCGTCGTTGGTCACAGGTATAATGCCAGAAGATTGGAGGATCGCGAATGTTGTCCCATTGTTTAAGAAGGGGAACAGAGACTTCCCCGGGAATTATAGACCGGTGAGTCTTCTGTTGTGGGCAAGGTTTTAGAAAAAATTATTAGGGATAGGATTTATAGTTATTTGGAGAGTAATGAATTGATTGGAGATAGTCAGCATGGTTTTGTGGAGGGTAGGTCGTGCCTTACTAACCTTATTGAGTTTTTTGAGAAAGTGACCAAAGAGGTGGATGGGGGTAAGGCAGTTGACGTGGTATATATGGACTTTAGTAAGGCGTTTGATAAGGTTCACCATGGTAGGCTTCTGCAGAAAATGCAGATGTATGGGATTGAGGGTGATTTAGGTAATTGGATCAGGGATTGGCTAGCAGATAGGAGACAGATGGTGGTGGTTGATGGTAAGTATTCGTCATGGAGTTCGGTTACAAGTGGTGTGCCTCAGGGATCTGTTTTGGGGCCACTGCTGTTTGTAATTTTTATAAATGATCTGGATGAGGGTATAGTTGGGTGGATTAGTAAATTTGCTGATGACACCAAAATCGGAGGTGTGGTAGATAGTGAGGAAGGGTGTCATAGTTTACAGGGAGACTTGGACAAGTTGCAGAGCTGGGCCGAGAGGTGGTGGATGGAGTTTAATGCGGAAAAGTGTGAGGTAATTCACTTTGGCAGGAATAACAGATGTGTAGAGTATAGGGCTAACGGTAGGACTCTGAATAGTGTGGATGAACAGAGGGATCTAGGTGTATGTGTATATAGATCCCTGAAAGTTGGGAATCAAGTAGATAGGGTTGTTAGGAAGGCACACGGTGTCTTGGCGTTTATTGGTAGGGGGATTGAATTTAGGAGCCACAGCGTCATGTTGCAACTGTACAAAACTCTGGTGCGGCCGCACTTGGAGTATTGTGTGCAGTTCTGGTCCCCACATTATAGGAAGGATAAGGAGGCATTGGAGAGGGTGCAGAGGAGGTTTACCAGGATGTTGCCTGGTATGAAGGGGAGGTCCTGTGAGGAGAGACTGAGGGATTTGAGGTTGTTTTCGTTAGAAAGAAGGCGGCTAAGAGGGGACCTTATTGAAACATATAAGATGATTAGAGGTTTAGATAGGGTGGACAGTGATAGCCTTTTTCCTCGGATGGAGAAAGCTAGCACGAGGGGGCATAGCTTTAAATTAAGGGGTGGTAGTTATAGGACGGATGTCAGGGGTCGGTTTTTTACCCAGAGGGTGGTGAGGGATTGGAATGCCCTGCCTGCTGCAGTTGTAAATGCGCCTAGTTTGGGGGCGTTTAAGAGATCCGTGGATAGGTTTATGGATGGAAAGGGATTGGTTTAGGTTAGAGGGTCATTGCTTTTTTAATTGGTCGGCGCAACATCGTGGGCCGAAGGGCCTGTTCTGCGCTGTAATGTTCTATGTTCTATGTTCTGTAGTGAGGTTGGATGCTGGACCTGGGTGTTTCATGGACAGGTCCTCTGATGCAACATTTCAGAGAGGAAATCTTGGTCATTCTGTATTAATCTGATCCATAGGTTGTGTTTTAAAGACAAAAAATATAACAAAACTTGTATTCATAAAGTATATTTCATGGCATTGGGACATATCAAAATGTTTTACCACCAACAAAGTACATTTCGATGTGCAGTTACTTTAGTATTACGGCAAATAGGCTTGGCAAGTTATTATGCTCTGCTCTTAGCATTAATAAATGGGTATGGTAGCATGATGATTATATTGCTGTTGTGTATCATATAAAGGCACCAATCACCCAAAATATGTTGTGGGTTCACTTGTTATTCCATTCGCATGTGAACAGACATACATTTAACAAAAAACTTGAAGACATCAGAACTCTGTGAATGTTTTGCGGAAAGCAAAAATGATACTAAAATTGGATTGTGTGACATACTTTCTTTCTAGTGATGTCATGCTGCAAGCTCTGAAAGGCTTATTAAAATATTCCCTTTCTTTTTCAAAATATTTTCTATCTTTTCAAAGAACTTTAACTGTTTGCAATACATCTTCATGTTTAGTTACCATTACATTGGGTGTATAGAACTAATGAATCTCTGAGTCTTTATAGTATAAAGCAGCTTGTCCAAGACTCAGTCTGTGGGCTATAGGTCTCTACGTGGCCCTAGAGAGATTGTTGAAAATGTGGTAAGAGGGTCAGTGAGTTTGAAGATTTCTGTAGGGGACTGCTCCTACAATCACAGTCTCTCTCTCTGTCTCTCTCATTTTGGATGCTGTTAGATTCAATACAGAGCCCAACAGCAGCAATCACAGCAAAGGCACCAACTACAATTGGAGGAGAAGTGAACGCCAGCAACTGCAAGTATCTGAAGGTAGATAAAGACATTAGATCCCCTGGAGCCTCCACCCTGTGGCTTTCCTGTGGCTCTGGACTCATCCCCAACTCCCAGTTCTCTGACCCAGTTCCAGCCGCTTTCACCTGGTTCCCCTCATTTCCCCTGGTTTGCTTCACTTTCCTCTGGCTCTTCCCAAGTTCCCTTGGCTTTTCCCAAATCTGTTCAGTTCTCCATGCCCCCTTTAGATATAGTGAGGAAGGGAGCATAAGTGAGTGTGAGAGTGAGTGGGTGAGTATAAGGATGGGTGATTGAGTGAATGAATTAATGAGTGAATGTGAGAATAGGTGAGTGAGTGTGAGGGTGAATTAGTGTGTGAGGATGGATGAATGAGTGTGAAAGTGAGTGTGAAGGTGGATGAGTAACTGATTGAATATGAGGGTGAGTGAGTGAGTAAGTGCAACAGTGGATGAGTGGTTTAATGTGAGTATGGGTGGGTCAGAATGAAGATGAGTATGTGAGTATAAAGATGGAGATGGAGTGCAAGGCTGTGGGAATGCAAGGGTGAGAGTGAGGGTGGGTGAGGAATTGAACAAGAGTGGCTGAGTTGGGGTGAGAGTGAGAGTTGGTGAGAGTGAGGGTGAGTGAGAATGGGTGAGGGAGTGAGTGAGGATGGGTGGGGACTGAGTGATGATGGGTGAGGGAGTAAGTGAGGGTGGGTGAGGGAGTGAGTGAGGGTGAGTGAGGGAGAGTGAGAGTGGGTGAGGGAGTGAGTGAGGGTGGGTGAGGGAGTGAGTGAGGGTGGGTGAGGAAGTGAATGAGGGTGGGTGAGGGAATGGGCAAGGGTGGATGAGGGAGTCAGTCAGTGAGGGTGGGCGGTTTACACACTGACAATGTAGTAATTGAATTTTTAATAAAAACTGTGATCCAATTTGTGGTGACAAAACTCAATCATTGCACATCCATCCATGTAGATTACTGACACTTTACTGTATTTACTGTATGTTTTACAATTACTGTAATTATCTATCCAAATACAGGACTGACAATTTTTATTTTAATTGCAAATGTGTTTGTGTGTGAGAGATGCATATGTGCCTGTGAATGGTTTGTGTGCATCTTTATGAGGGGTATGTATGTTAGAAGGGCGAATGTGTGTGAGGGTGACTGTGTGAGCGTTGTGTGTGTATGTGTGTGTGTGTGTGTTTGTGTGTGTGTGTGTGAGTGTGTGTTTGTGTCTATGTATATGAGAGGGAGGAGGGAATGGATGTCTGGCTCACTCCCAGTCTACAGGTTCTCATTCACCCCAATACATGAACAGTCCCTCTCACCCATTCTCACAAAAAGGAAAAATTCAAAAAAATCAGTTTTGAGGAAAATTCGGCAAGATAAGTGCAGGACAGCACTAAAATATGGCAAATAGAGATCTCCACCAGTGGAGGAGGGTTAGGAGAATAAATTTAAAATCATTATCTAAGGATAATAACAGATGCCACCTTGATTTTCCCTCAGGGTAACTATGAACTTAGAAGACATTCTAAAGACCTACCTCATCGGGTCCATTGCCAGGATCAAGTAACTGAAGACACCAAACAAACAAGAATTTATTTTCACTGGGTACTTGTGGTTCACCTCATCGGACACAGTCAAATGTGAGGATGATGTGCAATGGGTACACCCTAATAAAAGTCACTCTAATGTACCGCATCATCCTCACAATAAAATGTCAGAACTACTACAGAGACTAAATACAGAGGCCATGGTCGCCATGTGTTTATATTGAAGATTCTTTTGTACATATCTGTAAGAATTCACTTTTGTATTTGAGTTCACAAAATCCTGTACGAACTTGTTTTTCTTTTTGATTTTACGATGTATCTACTTTTGAGAAAATGTTTAAGTTAGAACATGTTTGGTCTTGACTATTACAATACTCAAGTTTTCTGGGCATGAAGTTTAAAGTTAATGTTTTTACAACAGCTAATTAAGAATGTTTGTATACTGAAAAGATTAGTGATTTGGGCTGACTGCCTGAGACTCAGATGCTTGCCGGAGAAGGGAACTTGACTTGGGTTGTGTGATCCTATTCACTGAGGCTCAATTACATCAAGATTAGGGACTGCTTAATGGCCTGAGCAATTAGGCCCCACATAAAATTGGACACTTTAAATTCCAATGCTCTTCTGGCTGATATTATATCCTCCATAATTCATAAACTTCAGTTCACTCATCAACCTGCACTCCTTGATCTACTTTGGCTCCCAATCTGTTGACTTCTGAAGTTATAAATTCTCTTCCTTGTATTCAACTCCCTCCCAGGTCTCGCCTCTCCCTATCTCTGCCACAACTTACAACTATGCAACCTCTCAGATGTGAGTATTGCTGGACAGGCCAGGATTTATTCACCAGTAAGCTGCCTTCTTGAGTACAGTACATTACCCACAGGGAGAGAGTTTCAGGATTTTGATCCAGTGACAGTGAAGGAATGGTGATATAAGTCTGAATAATATGCTCAAAAAACGGGACTGCTCCACTCCTATGGTGACAGACATTGGGTTGTGTTCTGCTCCTAGGAATTGGGAAGCTGCCCACCATATTCAGACTGTCAATTAATGGAGACTTAGGCTCATTCAAAGTCCAGATCAGATCAACCCCAAGATGGGGTGCAATGCTTTATCTTGTCTTTAGCTTATGCTCTCTTGTCTTTAGCTTATGTCTCAAATTGGAATCAATTTGAATTTGTATTGGTTTTTGAAGCAAGCAAAGAGATGGATTAAGGGCTTGCCTGGTCCACGGGGGTCTTTGTAACTTTAAGAATAAATTTTTTTAAAAATTAAAAAAAAATTCCGAGAGTTGAAAGTTCTCTTGGAAGTATTCATTCACGTGTTCCAACCACTCCAGCAATATTTTGTTTCACCAAGTATGGAGTCAGCCTTAAAAATCTATGTGTTCAAGGTAGATATAGGCTCTATGTCAAACACCAGTTGGACTGCTAATAATCCACAGGTGGAAAATAAAGAGGGGAGATGGTCACCAGCTGCGATGCAAAACATGGTTAGATCTATTGGGCATCATGGATGCTTTCAACTGGGAATTGTCAGGCAGCTAACTGAATTATGGCTCTCTCTAGCCCTGAGGAATTTTACATTAGCTTGCCCAGATAAGTGGCTATGCTAGATGAATATCTGCAATCCATTAGGCCACCAAGTTTTATGCAAGTGCCTCGAGTTCATTAGCTGACGTGAAATACTGGGAGGCCTCTGAATGGAACTTATGGCTGCTGTTTTAAAGTCTGTCACGTCTCAGGAGGATTACAACTCCTATCTGTGTACCTGTCATGTAAAAATAAATTCATTTTGTCATAAGATTAAAATGCTTTAATTTTTAAAAAAAATCACTATCTGTGGTTGCGTGCCAGGGCAAGTGTTGGACTTCAGTAGCCCAGTCTGCTATGGTCTATGCGGGGTCACCAATGCTACTTGACCTTGCCATGAAAGTCACTGAGGGACTGATATTTTTGCAACTGGATCCATTGCGGAATAAGGCAGCCTGTTGCCCACCTGTGCACTGGGGTCTTAATGTTCCAAAGGGCATGTTAATATATTGCATTCTCCATGCAGCCAATTTGAATGAACCAGAGGGATTGCAGAACTGCAGGTTTGCAGCAATGGCTTAGATGGGAATTTTCAGATGGCATTATTTCAATGTGCCTGCTGCCCTGGTCCTTCGAGATGACAGTTGTCACAGATTTGGAGGCTGCTGCCGAAGGAGGTTTGGTGAGTTGCTCCCCTCAATCATTATTGAAGAGAATATAAGTTATGTTTATTCAACCTGAAAACATTAATTTGACCCTTTTGGCCTTGGTATTATTCTGGATAACTGGTGCTGCACCCCTTCACAGTCAATATACCATTCCTGAGATGCAAAACCCAGAACTGAACACAGTTATACCAGAGTCTTCACAATTAACAGAATTTCTATGCCCTTATATTCCATCCTGCCTGGGGTAAAGGCCACAGCCCAAATCCCTCTGAGTTGAATTTCTCCTTACTCTAAACTTCCTCATTTTTAACTTGTGTCCTGGAAACCAAACCTTTGATCACTGTCCCGTCTAATTCTGCTTTGCCAAATCCTTTCATATTCTCAAAATTGTTCACTACCTTATACAACAATAAGGAATATCAAACTTAATGGAAAATTTCCATTTTCCCCATTTGAGCTTGGTATTTTGTTGCACTTAACCAATGACAGAATTTTGGTCATAATCTGCCATTCTCGATCGTGAAACAGGAAATATTTCTGCTCTTCTGCTTCTTGATGGTTCCCTCCATTCCGTTTAAAATTGAAGTGCTGATGATATGCAGGGTAGACATGTGTGATCACATGGCAGGGAAGTTTTTCACTGGTGAAACCTGCTGTCAGATGACAATGTCCAAAGATGTGCAGGTTGGGTGGATTGGCCATACTAAATTACCCGCTAGTGTCCCAAGATGTGTAAGATAGATGGATTAGTCACGGTAAATGTGTGTGGTTATGGGGATAGGGTGAGGGAAATGCCTGGGTAAGATGTTCTGTTAGAGTCAGTGCAGACTTGATGGGCTGAATGGCCTCTTCTGCACTGTAGCAATTCTATGATTCAAAGAATGCAACTGGTACAGGCAGGTTATAAAATGGCCTCCAGGGCAAACAAGGAGCTGCTTCACTACAACCACAACATTCTTGCCCTTTAATCTAAGACTCACTGACAGCATAAAGAGTGTTTCTAAATTTACATTTCACACTTAGAAATATTTCACATTACACTGGTTTCACTCTATTCACGTGTGCATCATTGTTATTTATTGAGACTAGCTTAATCAAATTTCAACATTCTGCTTCATGGTTGGTGTATTGATATTTACAGTGAAGTTAGGAACATTTTTTCATTGTGGAAGAAACAATGTTGTGTTTTTGAATGTGCTGTTCATGTTCAGTATTGTACTCTTAACTTTGTGGGACATTGTTAAACTTGCAGGCTCAGCTGGCCCTACTTTCCATGTATTGTTAAGGACATTATCTGATATACATCACAGTGGACTATATTGAAAAGATGCTGGTGAACTCAAAGCTTGGACTGTGCCAGCTAACAGCCTGAGATGGATCCACACATGGACAGAACTGACACCGCCCTTATTTTCTTACCTTCACTGAGTATTCCGAGCACCTCCCCCCATGACACCCAGGACACCCTCCTCCATTTCTTCATACCCCCAAATCTACCCTCTGTCCTCCTTTGAATCCCTTTCCAGTCCTCCATGTCCCCCACCCCTCTCCACAATTCCTTCTTCACCACTGAGTCACTCTTTGCAGCTCCCAGGGCGCCACGCAAGCCGCCATTCTCCTGCTCACTTCTTTTGCACCTCAAAGATTAACAGGGAGAACCACTGACGTTAGACACAATTGTACAAAGATGACCTTTAAGCAAATATATACCAGGTGCCACAAGATTCTTGTGCGCTGCTGACTTCATCTTGATACAAATTTTAAAATGTTTTACACTAATCTATATTCATGGTTTGCAAGTCAGAACCTGCCATAGACTGGCGTCAGACATGACAGACCGCAAACATGCCATAAACATGCCATGAACATTGGCGTGCTGTAAACACATCACTGACATGATATCTGTATCACGACCCTCCATCAGGAGATTGAAGTTTCAACTCCTGCCTAACACAGTCTCCCCACTTGCCACGTTGCCACTTCTTGCAGGTTCCATAAATTCCCCCCTAAGGGCAATGGTTCAGCCTTGTTGAGTAACTTCAACGTCATGAGTTTTATTACAAAACTGACTGCAATGTAGAAATTGTGGAGTAGACAGTAATTAATGGTGATGACAGAGTGGATTATCAGTGCCCTCATTAACGTGCTGATCAATGACATTTACTGAAAGCAAGATCACTACGTTCACCTCCACGGATTGCAAAGCCAAATTGTTTAAGTTAAAAAACAACAGGGATGTTTTGTGAGTCACCACAAAAACCTCTACCCACACCAGGAATCTTCTTGTGTCTCATTTATTACAGACACTGAGAGCTGAAGCAAGGAATGTTGTTCAGTAGGAGGCAGTAAGAGGAGTTCAGCGCGCCTGAGGCAGATCTAAAGTCTGGAAATTGCAACCAAAGTCAATGATGCTGACTGGCTCAAACCAAGCATCTGACTCACACAATCAGCTTTGGATTTTGCCCAATACAGACATCATTTGCCTAATACCAGACATCAGCTGCGGCTTAGGGAGATTGTGCCTGCACCTGAGTCTGAAAGTCAAGGTTCACTCCAGAAACTTGAGCACATAATCCAAATTGCCACTCACAGCTTAGCATTGAGTAGTATTGTGCAGTGGTGAGTAAGTGCTGCAGTGCCAGAGAAGGGGCATGTGCTACCTGTAGATGAAGCAGTGTCGTAGAGGACCGTGCACATCAAGGGGACTGATGAGCCACCCTTTACATGATTTGGTGTCATGATGACCCAAACAGCATCCACTGATGATGGCAGCCTACAGGCCAGCACGGTAGCACAGTGGTTAACACTGCTGCTTCACAGTTCCAGGGACCTGGGTTCGATTCCCGGCTTGGGTCACTGGCTGTGTGGAGTTTGCACATTCTCCATGTGTCTGCGTGGGTTCCCTCCAGATGCTCTGATTTCCTCCCACAGTCCAAAGATGTGTGGGTCAGGTTGATTGGCCATGGTAAAATTGCCCCTTAGTGTCCTGAGATGCGTAGGTTAGAGGGATTAGTGGGTAAGTGTGCAGGGATGTGGGGGTAGGGCCTGGGTGCGATTGTGGTCAGTGCAGACTCGATGGGCCGAAGGGCTTCTTTCTGCACTGTAGGGTTTCTATGATTAGGTTTCTATTCTATGATTAGACCCAGGATAATATTATGGGGACCTGGGTTCAAATCCCACCACAGGAGATGGTGAAATTTGAATTCACGAAAAAGAAACCTAAAATCAAAAGTTTAATGATGACCATGAAACCACTGTTGATTGTTGGAAAAACCCATCTGCTCCACTAATGTCCTTTAGGGAAGGGAGTCTTTACCTGGTCTGGTCTGCATGTGACTCCAGACCCACAGTAATGTGGTGGACTCTTAACTGCCCTCTGAAATGGCCTAGCAAGCCATTCACTTCAAGGGCAAATAGGGATGAGCAACAAATGCTGGCATCACCTCCATCCCACAAAATAATAAAAAAGGCTCCACTGGTGATCTGTGTGGGATTTCGCAAGCTTCCACTCACAAATCTATCCATGAAGCACACAGATTCATCCAGGGATGTTATTTTTGCCAAAGCTTCATCAACGTTGACAGAGACCGGGCAAGCCAGAAAATATGAACGCTGGGATTTGCTGTGATTTCTTGATTTCCACAGATGCACTGTGCCATTCGACTGTACTCATGTGGCTCTTAAATTCCCTGGCAATAAGTAGTCCAGAATGTGAATGGCAAAAAGTTTCCACTCCCTCAATGTTCAGCTAGTCTGACACTATAACAAATGGATCATGCAGGTTTACATAAGAGACACCAAAAGTGTCCATGACTCATACAGCATCAGAAAACCTCAGATCCCTGACATCTTCCAGGGACAACACAGACTGCAGTGCGGGCTCTTCAGGAACAAGGGCTACCCACAAAGGATGTGGCTCATCACAGAATCATAGAAGCTACAGCACAGAGACAGGGCCTTTGGCCCAAACTGGTCCAAGATGGCCAAAATGCCCATCTAAGCTCACCCCACTTGCCTGCATTTGGCCCTATCTATTTTTCTTATCTATTTATCAGTCCAAATGCCTTTTAAATGTTGTCAATATTCCTGCCTCAACCATCTGATGACCAACTGATGAAGCCCATATGGAGGCCTCAGACTCCTGCTGAGAGGAGGTACAACACTCATGCTACAACCCAAGGTTTGGTGGAGCACACCACTGACATCCTAAAAATAAGGTTTTGGTGCCTCAACAGATCTGGCAGAGTATTCCAGTATACTCTACAGAGTGTCACACATCATTGTGGCTTGCTGCATCTTACACAACCAGGTGATGTAAAGGAGGACCTGAATGATGAGGAGCTGGCGAACTGTGCATTGCCTCTAATGAGGAGGAGGTCAAAGGAGGTGAGGGCGCTGAAGTCCTGGAAGGCGAGGATGCAGGCAATGTGCTATTGCACTGGCTAGATGAGGCATTTCCTGCCTGAAATTGGACAGTATTGATTTCTGGGATAAATTCATCCTATCTTTTATGTGAATCAATTACTTTTTCCTTTAGTATAGTCTCTTGGGAGAGTTTTCTGTTCCCACTGGCAAGAAGAACAATGGCAGGTGGGGGCAAAATTTTGGTGTGATTGAAAAGGGCAGCTTCCAAACAATGGAAAACTAGTTTAGAATTTTATTGTCCTGACTCTGATGGTGAGGCAAAGGCAGGTTTCCGCTGATCTATGTCAGGAGCCACCTTTGCATCTCATGAATGCTCATTAAAAACCAACCTGCCAGAATTACATTCTCCCTCCAATTTTTTAAAATTCATAAATGGGCTGTGAGTATCACTGGCTAGGCCAGCATCTATTGCCCATATCTAGTTGCCCTCAAGAAGGTGGTGGTAAGATTGTCTTCTTGAACTGCTCAAGTGCTTGAGGTGTAGGTATGTCCACAGCGCTGTTAGGGAGGGAGTTCCAGGATTTTGACCCAGCAACAATGAAGATATAGTTGATATATTTCCAAGTCAGATGATGTGTGACTTTGGAAGGGGGGGGTGCTTAGAGATGGTGCTGTTTGCATTACAGAATCACAGAATTGTTAAAATGCAGAAGGAGGCTATTTGGCCCATCATGTCTGTACTGGTTCTCCAAATGCACATTATGACTTAGTGCCATTCTCCTGCCTTTTTCCCATACTCCAGCATATTGTTTCTATTCAAGTAATCATTTAATGCCCTCTTGAACACCTCAATTCACACTTCCAGGTAATGCATTCCATTACCAAGCATTACCACTTGTGTAAAGAAATGATTCTCACATAACATTTGCTTCTTTTGCGAGACACTTTAAATCTGTGCCCTTTCATTATTGGTCCTTTTATGACTTGCCCTTGTCCTTTATTATGTTAGAGGTCATGGACTTGGAAGGTATTGTGTCCTGAGACTTGATGAGTTACTGCAGTGCATCTTGTAGATAGTACACACAGCTGTCATTCTGCATCAGTGGTGGAGGGAGTTGATATTTGTGGGTGGGATGCCAATCAAGTGAACTGGTTTGTTCTGGACGGTATTGAGCTTTCTGAATGTTGTTAGAGTTGCACTCACTCAAGCAAGTGGAGGGTATTCCATTACACTGCTGACTTGTGCCTTGTAGATGCTGGACAGGGTTTGGGGAGTCTGGAGGTGAGTTATTCATCACAGGATTATTAGCCTCTGACCTGCTGTTGTAGCCATAGTACTTATACAGCTAATCCAGATCAATTTCTGGTCAGTAGTAATTCCCAGGATCTCGATAGTAGGGGATTCAGTGATGGTGATGTCATTGAATGTCAAGGGCGATGATTAGATCCTCTCTTGTTGTGGATAATCATTGACTGTTACTTGTGTGGCACAGATGTTATTTGCCACTTGTAAGCCCAAGCCTGGATATCGTCCAGGTCTTGTTGCATTTGGACATGGACTGCTTCAATATCTGAGGAGTTGCAAATGGTGCTGAACATTGCGCAATCATCAGCAAACATTCCTACTGCTGAGCTTATGATGGAAGAAAGGTCATTGATGAAGCAACTGAAGATGGTTAGATTTAGAATACAATAAGTGCCCCACCCATGGATAACTAGAATGGTTTGCTTTATGACTGTATAAGTAACATGCAGTAACATCCATCAACAACTTCAAACTACATAAACACTGTTTCAACCACCTTTAAGAGTATCACTGTGAGATGCCTGTATCACAAGCATGCTCCAGGGTTGGAAGAGGAGGTAGGCTTACGGTGAGGAAAGTGTCCAGGGAAAGTGTGGGCAGGGGGGGAATGTTGTCTGGGGAAAGTGGAAGTTTATCCAGGAAAAGGGAAAGTATCGTAGAACAAGAAGTCAATGGTATTGACAATGGTTTCCTGGGGGACAACTCAGAGTACAGATAGGACAGAACAGTCAGTCCGCAGTGGAAGTGAGCTGCAGCAGGGTGGCAAGTTCAGGTTGCAGTCTGATAGATGAGGGTCTAATTGGGTGAGTCGTGGAGGGAGTCAAGACAGGTGGTTCAGATAACAGGTGGGGTTAGGATCAGTTTGGGTATGGAGGCAGTAATTAATAGGTGTTGGCTCTGAGGGGAAGAGGTTTAAGGGTAACAGGAATAGTGATATTTGGTGGGTCTATGATGATAGTTGGAAGTTGGTGCGGGGGGGGTGACAGGGATCGTGTCTGAAAATTTACCTGCATCATTTTCTCCAGGCTGTTTTAACACCACAGTTGTAGATCCTGGGAATTACTACAACACAGTGTGAATCTTCAAAGTGGGAGGAGAGTTTTTTTGGGTAGCTCAAAATCAGCACAATTAGCTGACTGAAGGAAAGCCTAATAATTATGAGGCACCTGGAAGTTCGAAGATGCTCAGTTGTGTGTGCCTCTCTGTGGTGAAGCCCACATTGCAGCAAGTTTGCTCCTGATTCATGGGTCTCATATCACTGAGATTCCAGCAAGCTCTGAAGTTGCTGTTCAATCTGTGCCATTTGCTGTTGGCTGCAGTCAGAGACAGGGATTGTGGGAAGGAATGAGTTGGATTCCTCCAAGGGCACAGCTGGTGGAGGGCAGCCAACTTGCAAACCCAAACCTCCGTTCTTCTCGATGAATGAGCATGGCTGGCAAGGGATCATGCATTAGCTTTTCATGCTGTCAAGCCAATGATCTAGAGTCTCAAGGTTGTGGAAACAAGAAGAAAAGTATCCATATGAGGTTTCTTGCACAAGGCTCTCATCACTCAGGTCAAAGAGAAATGACTCCATATGTATTTACATATGAACAGGAGGAACAGCTCTGGTCTTCAGGATGTCATTTACCTGTTTTACCTGGAAGGGTGAGATGCCATGTCTAGACAGAGGCCAGATGAAGGCTTAGAATTGACCTGCTGGCTGACCTGATTGAGGGGGAACTATAAAGGACATGCTCACTAAATATATCACATTGGTTTGTTCACACATCCACTGAGACATCGATGATACAGGCTGCAGGCAACCTTGCCTTGAGAATGATTTTCATCTAGGTGAGGAGATGGTGGATAAGGCCATGTGGAGAAAGGATCAGAGCAGCAAGAGGAAGTGGAGCCTTTATAAGGTCAACAGGCTGGTGCAAGAGCAAGCCTGACCATAAGTGTACAAGCAGCTATGCTCTTGTCTAGAGATGAGCAAAATTCAATATCAGCCTCACATGTCCTGGGATACAGTTGCATAAATTTTTGAGCTTTTCCAGTATGAGTTGCAGCTACAAGGACTCCAGAAGGAAATTGGAGAGTTCCTGGCCTACAATGAATGAATGCCTGGGTGCTGTTTAAATAAGGTGTTGGGACCGTTGACTACATGCCTTCCTTCCCATCCACTGTGAAATTTGCTGAGCTCCTTGTTGAAAATGAGTTGAAGATTGGAAGATCATGTATGTTCGTCCAACCCACCAACCATCACGCCAACTTTTCTGCCTATTGCCGCACTTATTCTCCAGAATGGAAAATGCCAGCCTTCCATTTCAGCAAGTTTATTTAAATGGGCCACTTGTGTGAAATGCTCACTGAAATGAACCTTTTAAGAGCAAGAGATAAAAAGTTGGGGACTCTGGGAAAATATTCAAGTGGCTGGTTTACAAGGTCATTGATTTGTACAGCGCAGCAGGCTACCATTCAGTCCACATGCCTGTGCTTTCTCAGATCTTTTACCCTTGGCTTTGCAATACTCTGTTTTTCCTATCTGAAAGTTCCTACTGTATTGAATCTTCTTCCACTGCCCTTACAGTACATTCTACCCCACTTGCTGTGTTCTTTTGCTAATTTTCCTAAATCTATATCTTTTGGTTATAGATCGTCATGCATGTGTATTCTCCCATCACAACCCACAACTTTTCTGGGGGGTCGTGGTGGGGGATGTGTGTTGCCGGCCTTGCGCATGTGCCAGGAATGCACACGCATCTCCCAGAGCCAGCGAACAGTCACTGGTCAGACCACACTGGAAACCGACAGGAAGGCAGGTAAGTAATTTGACTCTTTTTAAAATGTATTTTAAATATGTTTAGCAGTTCATTATCAGGAACTTTCAGGTCCTGATTGAATCTCCCACCCCGCCAGAAGTACTTCATTCTGGTAGAGTTTACGCTGGCTCCCCATGTTCAGGGAACTAGTGGGAATCCCCAGTACAATGAAGGGGGGGGGAACAATCAGGGTCTCCCAGGGGACCAGGCGGTGGAGGGGGTGGTGATGGGCATCCTGGCAGTGCCAGCCTGTGCCCCTGGTACTTCCCAAGGGGCAAAGTGCCCATGCCCAGCAAAAGGGAGTCTGACAGATTGGGGCCACTGCATTTGCGCAGAGTTCCAGAACTGTCAGACTCTGGTGCAAATAGGCCCTGCCACCCTGGATTTTTAATAATGTTCATGACTAGGACTTCTGCAGTGACAGAATGGGGCGATTCAAGTGAAAAGCTGAACTGACAAAACAGTCAGGATTTAGAACAGTCTTCCTGCCAATTCAGCACTTTTGGGAGAATTGCCCCTAGTGTCTCCCTATCCATTCCATTAAAACCTGTTCAAAAGAGTACAAAACCAGCTTTGCCACCAAATTCAACACCTCATTCCCGGTAACATTCTAATAGATCTCTATACACTTTCTCTAAGGCCTGGATAATCTTTCTGCAAGTTTGGAGCCCAGAATTTGATACAATACGCTTGCTAAGACCTTACCATTGATATTTAAAGATTCGCCATAACTTCCTTGCTTTTATATTCCATACCTAAATTTATAGAAATAAGGATACTATATACTTTTTCACAACATTTCCAACCAGTCCTGACACCTTCAGAAATTCATGCATGTGGACTTCCATATACTCCTGTTCCCACATCCACTTTAAAATCATGCTTAGTTATATATTGTTTGTCTTTATTCTTCCTTCAAAAATACATCATTCACTCTTATATTCCATCTCCCATTATGTCTATCTATTTCATCAATCTATGTCCTCCTGAAGTCTGTAACTGTCTTTCTCTATGTTTGCTACATTTTTCAACTTTGTGTCAATTGAAATATTAACCATTGAAATCATGCTCTGCATACTCAGTTTCAGATAATTCATACACATTAGAAAGATAGAGGTCTCTGGCTATCAGATAGGGCTTCCAGATAGTAGACATTGACCTCTGGGAAAATGCTACCTCCAGACTGAGAATCAGCTGTTCACCTCTGCTGTCTATCTTCTCTCCTTCATGCAACTTAGTAGCCATGCTGCCACTGTCCCTTTTATTCTATGTGCTTAAACTTCAATAATAAGTTCTGCAAGGTCATGACCACAAGTAAGTGCAACACCTTCATCAACCCTTTCTATTATTTTCTTATGGAAAAATATTAACTAGTTAAACCCTTATTCTGATTTTCCCCCAAATCACTGAACAAGTGTATTGAAAATATTGCTAGTCATTCTCAATACATGATAATGTTACATAGAAACATCTCTCCTGAGCAAGTTCTGGCCTGGCTTGGGGTTGGTGTGAATCAGTGACTCACCATCACAGCACAGACTAGCTGGATACTCCCAATGGGCTCTACACTTCTAGACAGATGAAGATGCAATACTTAAATATTTTAAACTGTTGGATGGAACTCGAGTATGACTTATCGCAAGCAGTGGAGCTGGGTGGGGAGCTAACTGATACCAGGTGTGTCATTTTGAACCAATTATTTCATCTCTTTAACTGCTGCAGTGCATGTGGTGAAGACACTGCTGCCAGGCAAAAAATTCTGGGATTCTGGTCCTTCATCATAGCTGGGCTATTCTTATGAATTTAAAATTCTGCCATTTGTTCAGGGGGTCAGTTACCCAGATAAGCATCAAGCAACAATTCACAGTATAAAAATATAGCATTGTTATAACACAGATGGGCCATTCAGCCTTTCATGCCCCCATTGGCTCTCTGAAAGAGCGACTCTCTACCCCGCTTCCCCATTTTTTGAGTAGTCCTGTAAAGTTTTTCTCATGTAATTATCCAATTTTCTTTTGAAAGTACAATAAATTTGCCTCTGCTACAGTTTAGATTTGGAATTAAAAGTTGGATTAAACGAATGTTTCTCCTCACCTCAGCTTTGGTTCTTCTGTCAATCACCTTAACCCTGGGATGTGGGCATTGCTAGTCAGGCCAGCATTTATTGCTATCCATGAGGGCATTTAAGAGTCAACCTTGCTGTGTATGTGGAGTCATATGAGACTAGGTAAGATTTCCTTCCCTAAAGGATATTAATGAACCAGATGGGATTTTACAACAATCAACAAAAGTCTCCTGGGTCATCATTAGAATTCAATTTAATTCTAGAATTTTATTGAATTCAAATTCCACCATCTGTCATGGTGGGTTTCAAGCAATACCCGTGATCTCTGAATTACTAGCCTAGTGTCATGACCAAAACCAGCTCTTAACCCTATCAAGCTTGCAAACTATTGTCCATCTCCAACCTCCCTTTCATCTTACAGTGCTTGAATGTCTTGTTACCTTCCAAATCTATTCCCAACTTTCCCAGAACTCCATGTTTGAATTCCTCCAAACAAGATTCTGCCCCTGCCACAGTGCTAGAATGGCTTTTATCAAAGTCACAAATGTCCTGTGTGATTGTGACAAAGATAACTTCACCCCTTCATCCTTTTCCAGCTGTCTGCAGCCTTTGACTCAGTTCACCAGCCATCCTCCTCCAACATTTCTCTAATAGTGTTTAGCCGGGTGGGACTGCTCTCCCCGTTTCCATTCTAATCTATCTAACCCTAGTCAGAGAATCACTGGCAATGGCTTCTCTTCCTGATCCCACACTGTTACCTCTGGTGTCTCCCAATAATCAATCCTTGTCACCCTCCTATTTCTCACCCATGGTGACACCCTGGTGACATCAGCCCAAATGTATGGAATGTACATCGATGATACCAGGTCTATCTCACCACCAGCTCTCTCCACACTCCCAGACTGTTACTAAATTACTGGATGGTTTATCCGATCTCCAGTAGTGGAGGAGCAGACATTTCCTTCAAATAAATATTTGTCAGGCTGAAGCCATTGTTTTCAGTGCCCACTCCAAACTCCATTTCCTAATTGTTAATATTGCAAATGCTGTGACAATTGAGCGCATATTATAGTTGAGATCAAGAGTAGCTGTTACCAATTGTGAAAGGTTAGGGCATAGTCCAAAGATATGCGAGTCAGGTTGATTGGCCATGCTAAATTGACTCCAATGACAGGAGATTAGCAGGGCAAATGAGGGCTTTGGTGGGATTGTGGCTGGTACAGGCTCGATGAGCCAAATGGCCTCCTTCTGTTCTGCAGGAATTCTATGATTCTATAACCAGCACATTCTTCATCACAGAAATTAAATGTTGTGCTGAAGGATGCTGGAGTAGTCGATGGGGAATATGAAGTTCTTATTGAGCTAGTTATGTTCAAAATGACATTTGTGTCAAATACCAGGGGACACCAACACATCATGTTATGAATTTTGCATTGGCCAGAGACAATGGACCTAGACATTTGGGACAAGGAGCAAGGATTTTATTGTGGATATGGCTACCAGATTCAGCTGTCCATGGTGATAAATGGCAGCAACAAACATCATAGACAGGTTTAGGACATGTGTGAAAATTTGAATTTTATAGTCATGAATTCTGCAATTAAGAGATCATTCACCACTCGTTTGGGTGACAGCAGTCACAGTTATTGAAAGATGTTGCGTGGTAGCCCAACCAACAGAACTGCAAGTTGTATAAGTAACTGGCCTTTATTACATGCAGAAGATTCTCTGCTAATGGTTGTGTGGGTACAGCCTGTACTATTTGGTATTTGGAAGAAATCAGAGGAATTTTGGCACTGGAGCGTCACCTCCCTTTCCAGATATTTCTTTTTGACAGTGAATGTCAGGGCACCTATTAACATGATTTGGTCCGAGATGGGAGAATTCGTAAGTATTTTCAAACAGAATGTCAATCAACCACCATTGAATAACTTAACTTAAATGACTGAAAATTACCTTTAAAAATTAGATGGGGATACAATATTTAGCTCCTTAGTAAATTTGAAAAGTAACTAATTCAAACTTTACAATACATACCTATTTATGAACTTGTATCCAAGATTTATGCTCAATTTCTGGATCCACCGTGAAGGCTGTAAACAAGTGGAATTAGCAGAAACATGCTATGGTAATTCATTCACCGTGTGAGTAGTACCAGCCTCTGGTGAGATCTTTTGTAAAATAACACAAACAATTGTGGAAACACAAACAGCACTGAATACACCTTGCGTTTAAAATTCTGCAAACTATTATGCTGGTTGAATCAATATTGAGCCAATTGTGCTGAGAAAAACATCACTGAGTAGAAACTCCTAGCCCTCTTCTGAAGCTATTTTTACCCTATCTAATACTATTAGAAATTCCCCTTTCCTCTTCTTGGGCAGTTCCTCTGTGTAACGTCCTGAGTATGTTTGGAGTTGTATGTTTTAACAGAAAGAAAAGACCTGGTTTGCACTGATAGATTCAAACAAATGTAACAACTTTTATTGAACAGCTGTTCTTTCTCTGCACGGGATATACAACTGAAAGTAAAACAGCAGATGCAACACTAAATACATCACCATAAAATCATGTGATCAGCTTTTAAAGCACCTACAGCCTTTTAAAATGTATATTTCCTTATCTATTATTTCTCTGCTCACAACAACAAATTACTGCGATGTTACACATAGAATCAATAATAGTCTAGACACAGAACTACGCATTAATAATCATTATACACAGTCTCTAAAGAAGTTGATCATAAGGATATCTAATCCTCTTTGATTGTATTCAACTTTCTGGATTTGGCTGTCCTTGACCCTTGAAGTATGATTTGGAACTTCACTTGGAATTAATTTCATTCTCACTCAGTAAAGTAGGAGAGACACAACCATCATGCAACTCAGATTCAACTAAGTCTTGCATAGTAATAGTCACAATACTAGGAACTAGAGAAGTTGGTCCTTCTGGAGATGATTCTGAGAAATCATTTTGAGATGATAACAATTGGTCAGCATGGCAACACCAAAGCGAGTTCACCTTCAGTTTGAACCATCTAAGACATTGGATTTGATTTTGCTAAAACTATGGTTGGTACCCATTTCTCACTCATAAAATCATAGAATCCTACAGTGCAGAAGGAAGCCATTGAATCTGCACCAGCCACAATCCCACCCAGCCCCTATCCCCATAACCCCAATGCATCTACCCAAGCTACCTCTGACACTAAGGGGCAATTTTAGAATGGCCAATCCACCTAACCCGCACATCTTTGGATAGTGGGAGAAAACCGGAACAGCCAGAGGAAACCCATTCAAACATGGGGAGAATGTGCAAACTCCACACAAGCCGGGAATCGAACCCTGATCCCCAGCACTTGAGGCAGCAATGCTAAACAATATGCCATACACTCATGGCATAATTAATACTAATACTCAATCTTCTTGTTGAAATGAGCATTGATTTGCCCTCACTTCTCATCTATCAACTTGAAATTGTTGTTGCCACTCTGCTGTCTCAGAAGTTTCAAGAGGTAATAACAAATCAAGTGCAGTTCTCAATCTTCTCTTTAAGAGTAGTTATGCAAATGAACTTTGGGTAGTTGTATGAGTAGTGTTTGCATAAGGTGACAAAAAGTGACATATAACGTAATAGCAAACCATGCTTTTTTGAAACTTTTAGATAACATTACAAGGATTATACAAATCTGTCAACTAATCATTGATTGATAGATGATAAGGTGCAGATTTTATATGCTGAATACCATTTATTTTGAGATAGTCCTCAAACTCTTGTGAAGTAAACTATGAACGATTATCGCAAACATTTTGTTCTGGCTTACCAAATATTGCAAACATTTCATCAAGTTTTTTCAATGTTAAGATGGAGTTGGTCTCATGATAAAAACTCTTGCCAATTTGGGCACGCATCAATTGTGACTTAGAACGTGTAATCCACAATAGATCAGCAAAATCTACAAGTAAGCTTTGCCATGGCATTTTAGGTCAATCCCAAGATGTAAAGGGGACAATGGTGCCATATTTCTTACTCATGAACAGAACTGACACTGCCTCTCTTTTTCTTCAATCTGCGCATCAAGATCTGGTCAGTGATAATAACTATGTGTTAATTCTTTCAGTAAAAAGTCTGACAACACCAAGCTTAAGTCCAACCGATTTATTTGATAGTACACTCACTAGCTTTCGGGTTAGTCCCTTCGTCAGGTGAAGGGACCTGACGAAGGGACTAACCCGAAAGCTAGTGAGTGTACTATCAAATAAATCGGTTGGACTTAAACCTGGTGTTGTCAGACTTTTTACTGTGTTTACCCCAGTCCAACGCTGGCATATCCACATCACTAATTCCTTCATCCAGAGCATACCAGGATGACCTTCATGCAGTTGTTCAAGAACTTTTCCGTGCAGTCTAGGAGGAATGGTCACTCAGATTCCCACAACAGACACCCACTTTGGATAGTCAACTCAAGCTTTCTTAACAGATGGTTTCAAATTATGATGCAGGCAATGCGTTCGTATTGTTCCTTTCAATACCATAGCCATCACCTTCCCCATCACAAGATCATTTCTTGTGGTAGGTCTCTGAACATGCAAAGTTTTCAGTCAAATGATATATTAGTGAAATAAAGAATATAAGCAAAACTATATGATGGTATCTTCTCAATAGCTAAAGGTAAAATGATAATGCATCAGCATCAACATGGCACTCTGATTGACAATATTTGATATCATAGGAATGTGCAGATAAGATCAGTGATGGTATACTTTTATACCAAATATAGAAGTTAAGAGTCCATGACCAGTCAATAATGTGAAATGATGACCATATAAATAATGACGAAACTTTTGCACACCAAAGATTATGCTCAATGCTTCATTTTTCTAGCTGAGCATAGTTAGATTCAGCACTGTCAGAGTACATGAAGCAAAAGCTATTGATTGTTCTGCTTCAGAAGGCAGAAACTACACTCTCTACTCCTAAGGTGACACATCACAAGCAAGCAGTAATGGTAGGTTTATATTAAAATGAACCAATATTTTAGACTTCTGCAAAGGATCTTTGGCATCTTTGTATGTTTTCTTAAAGTCTGTTGTCCAGACACCCACTTTGGACAGTGCTTCGCACATTATAAATTATGCAATTGCTTCCATAATGCTAAGTAAGGAACAACAGAAGGCACATCAGAAGGAAAGATGTTCAATCTCCTCAGAGATTTTGTGCAACTGGAGAGCAAATCATAGAAATTCTGCAAGCACACTATTCACTGAAGCCACTGGTGACTGTAGAGCACCTCAGATTACACAAAAGACATCAAGGGAAAAGGGAATCAATTGCACAATTTGTGGCTGTATTAAAAGGACTTGCAAAGCACTGTGAGTTTAGTGATGTGCTGAGTGATACAATTCGGGATAGATTGGTCTGTGATCTGCAAAGTGGAGCAATACAATACCTTACTTCAAAAAAGACCATGGAAATTGCTGTTCCAATGGAACTGGCTGTGAAAGAAGCTCAGCAATTGAGTATGAATATTCGGAGACACAAAATGTCAGTTGAACTGACACTGAAGAGTTTTGAAATTCATACATGTCACTGATGTGCGAAGCCTGGACATTCAGCTATGGAATGATGATGCAAGGATGTAGTATGTAAAAGCTGTGGAGAAACAGTCACTTGCTTACTGAAAGAAAAGGAAGCTACAAGCAAATAAGAAGCAAGAACAAACCAAAACAGCATGTAAACAGAATAAAAGTGTTTATGCTGTACAAAAGAGTCAAGAGAAACAAAATGACTCGCAGTCTGATGATGAATTATCACCGAATATGAAAGCCATTGCTGATACTATGAATAGAAACTGGGTCAATCTACTGCTGGATGGACGGCCAGTCAGAATGGAAGTTGACAGTGGAACAGAAGTCTTGCTGGATCCAGAGATCACTGGGGGGAGGGGGCAATTTTCCCCCAAAAATTCTTAAGTGTCGATTCACATAAAAACTGGAGTAAATCGCGCTGCTTTTTTCAGCGGGAGTTTCAAAATGAATTTCCCACACACTATGCACTGCAGAATGCACTAGTGTGAATCCTGTTGAAAATTAGTGGGCAGGGCCTATTCCTGCAGTAGAGGCCAGCAGCATAGCACTGAATGGGCCACTGTGCATGCAGATCTGTTAGGGCAGAGATTGGCAAATGCACGCTAGCCTGCACTCCCATCCTCCCGATCACTGGCCAGTTCGAACGCTGGCCAGCTGGGGATGTGACCTTCACACCCCTCACAGCCCAATCGCGGAACCCCCAGTTGTCTCCAACCCAGTCTTGCCAGCCATCGCCCCCCCCACCCCCAGCCTGCCTCCCCTCCCCGCAGCCCCAATCTCCAAATTCTCCCCCACAGCAACCCCGACCACTCCCCACCCCGCAATCCTGACCCCTCCACTCCCTACAGCCCCGACTCTCCCAGAAGGCTGACCCCACCCCGAGATGTCAACAACGCAATCATTTAAACAGGATGTTTTTAAAAGTGAAAAAGCACTGATCAATTTGTGTACTTTCCTGGCTTTGGCCTTCAGGTCTGTGCAGGGGGAGAGTGAACAGCATCAATTGTAAATCTGTCACTGGCTGTGCCTGCCAAGATCTTAAACTCCAGAGTCCCCTTGCTATACCCCTTTGCCTCTCTTCCTTTAAGGCATTCTTAAAAACCCACCTCTTCAGCCAAGTTTTTGGTCATCTGACCAATTATCTCCTTATATGCTTCAGTACCAAATTTTGCTTCATTACACACCCCTTGCTGCATTTAAGATTGAACATGATTAAATAGTGTTGCTCATGATTGTATGGTTGCCTACTACCTGAGAGGGGATCACTTCACCATTCAGTTATGTGGGTAAGGGA
The DNA here is from genome assembly GCF_965287045.1 of Carcharhinus amblyrhynchos. Classification (NCBI taxonomy): domain Eukaryota; kingdom Metazoa; phylum Chordata; class Chondrichthyes; order Carcharhiniformes; family Carcharhinidae; genus Carcharhinus; species Carcharhinus amblyrhynchos. Next base: position 56,858,445 of record NC_137339.1, on the reverse strand, counting down.
CTCAGGTAAATTGCAAAAGGGGCAAATACATTGCAATATGCCTTTTCAGACAGATGTACTTGGCCCAGGAGCTGGCAGACTAACTGAATGGAATGCAATAGTTACTGTGGAAACCTGAGAGCTGTTTTCTGCAGTCACACCCTTTCCTCTGCGATTACTTCAGTTAATTTATTTGCAAATATGCCAGACCCAGATTTGATTATCCCACTTCCCATTTAGGGAATAAAACAATTATTGCAACAAAGTACACCTAACAGCAAAGGTTAGCAACCAATGGAATGTTCCCCTCCCTCAGACTCACCCATAGGTAGCAGTGGGCTTTCCCAGTTTATATAAAACCCTCAAGGGAGGTGAATAATTGCAAGAAACATCTCCAGCAGAAAGTTCTTGCTGGTTATGAGCCCTGTTCCCAAGGTGATCAAATGAACATTGGCACTCATCGATCCAATATTTCAATCTACATTACTTAATTCTAACCACTTGCATTCCATGGATACTGTTCATGTGGTTTCAACAGGACTGGATCTGTTTTCTATAGTTTTCTTCTCTTCTTAGGCAGTGCCCCAAGTTCAAGAATGACTTCCTTCCACTGCAATTCTGTTTGCAGCACCTGATCCTTTGAAGACACTTCTTCAGATCAAGCACCTCCAGTGACATGAGATCCAGAGGTCAATTCACACTATATCCATTAGAAGCACCAGTACTTAGGGTGGTTGGAAAACTTGGTAATCTTCTTAACCAAGCTTTGGGTCACCATTTGTACTATCTCTTCCTTTGACTGTCTGTTAATTTTCATCTGATTAACCCCTGATGAAGTCCTATGGGATGTTAGCCTCTGTTAGCCACTATATATATATATATGCAAGTTGTTAAGGGCACATTATGGCAGGTGGATCAGGCATCTTGGATCTCAATCAAATTTATATAGGCCAGCAGGAGACGTTTCTGATAGGTCCCTGCATATCTTCAGATAGACACAGACAAGACTTGATTACCTGTAAAGACTCACATTCCAACCATTATTTTGTAAATTGAGTTTGTGTCTTTATATGCCCTATTGTGAATAGAACTCCCACTCACCTGATGAAGGGGCAGCGCTCCGAAAGCTAGTGGCTTTTGCTATCAAATAAACCTGTTGGACTTTAATCTGGTGTTGTGAGACTTCTTACGGTAACTTCAAATATTCAGCTATAATAAAACAGTATAATAATCCTAGTCACAGTGACAGACTTACACCTGGAACTTTGCACTAACTGCAGAACCTGTTCCTCTGTAAAGCCAGAGTACACAACCTGTAATTGAAATCGGGTTAATTCAAAATTAATCTGTGGAGGCGAGTTTTAAGGTTCCTCAGAACTGATTGGCATGAAGAGTAAATTTAGGCACCCTGGGGTAGCACAATGCCTGTCATCTACCAGCACTCATTGGTATTTTAGCAGTGGTAAAACTATCGCTTAGAAATAATTGACCAATTACTGATCTCGTCCTATAGTGGGGGTGGGGGGACGGGACGGGGGGAGGTTCCTGCTGCCACTCTGCAGATTTTTGGGAGAGTGATGGAGGCCAGCAATCTGAGCTGGCCATCTGGGAGGGGGAGGGGTGGACGAGGGTGGGGGGGTGGGGGGGGTCAGCCTGCTGGGAGAGGAAGGGGAGATTGGGGTGGGGGAGCTGGAGATCGGGGGGTGGGGCTGGGGGGTCAGGGGGTTAGGGGTTTGAAGCTTGGGCCGGACATGTCCGAGAGATCAGCAATGAGACCGTGGGGGGTGCAGTGAGAGGGCCAGCAATACGGGCTCGCTGGGCTGGCCAGCGTTCAAACTGACCAGCAGTTGAGAAGCTGCCAGATAGGGGCCACTGCCCATGCGCCAATCTCGGTGCTGACATAGGCACATGCGCAGTGTTCTGCTGAGTGTTATGCTGCTGGCCTTTCCAGTGGGAATAGGCCCCCACACTGAATTTTAATGTGATTTACACTGGTGCACTCAGCAGTGCTCAGAGTGTAGGAGATCCTCTTACATAAGAACATAAGAAATAGGAGCAGGAGTAGGCCATCTAGCCCTTCAAGCCTGCCCCACCATTCAATAAGATCATGGCTGATCTGTCGCTGCTCAGTTCCACTTTCCCGCCCTCTCCCCATAACCCTTAATCCCCTCTCTTATCAAAAACCCATCAACCCGCGTCTTAAAAATATTTAGCGAGGCAGCCTCCACCACTTCAACGGGCAGAGAATTCCAGAGATTCACCACCCTTTGAGTGAAGAAGTTCCTCCTCAACTCCGTTCTAAACCGCCCCCCTTTTATCTTGAGGCTGTGCCCCCTAGTCCTACTGTCTTTTTTGAGCGGGAAGAGTCTCTCCACCTCTATCCTATCCATCCCATTCATCATCTTATACGTCTCAATGAGATCTCCCCTCATTCTTCTAAACTCTAACGAGTACAAGCCCAGTTTATTCAGCCTCTCCTCATAGCTCAACCCCCTCAACTCCGGTATCAGCCTAGTAAACCTCCTCTGCACTCCCTCCAAGGCCAAAATATCTTTGCGCAGGTGCGGCGCCCAAAACTGCACACAGTACTCCAGCTGCGGCCTCACCAATGCCCTATACAGCTGCAGCAAGACCTCCCTACTTTTATATTCAATCCCCCTCGCTATGAAGGCCAGCATCCCATTCGCCTTGATTTACTCCAGTTTTCACGCGGATTCGACACTCAGAATCTTTTTGGGAAAATTGCCTCCCATGTCTACAACCCCTTACCAGGTCATTCCTCTTGGACCTTTGTATGGAGGCCATGTTGTTGGGACATGCTCTACATGAGAGAATTATACTATGTTGATGTTGCTGTCTTGTGACTCAGTTTCATCTTGAAGTGGCAATCTCAATAAGACATCTGTGTTGGCATGCTCTCCTGATCTCTGATACTTGATTTCATAATTATTCACTAATAACATTAACGTCTATTTTCTAGACAACTTTCCTGGTATGGACCAAAATTGTTGTCAACGGTTTATGGTCGGTCAACAAAGTAAATTATCTGCCATATAGGAATTGGTGAAATCATTTAATGCCAAATATTATGCTGCATACTTCCTTCTCAAATTGTGCATAATTTTGCTCTGCAATTCATAACATTTGTGATGAGAACACGATTGGCAGCTCCTCCCCAGTTTCCATAATGTGAAACGTAAAAGCATTCAAACCATAGAGCGAAGCATCACATGCAAGCTGAATTTTCAACTCTGGGTTAAAGTGGACCAATACCTTGGATTGCTTGAGCATGTTTTTAACTCCTTTGTGCACACTTTCACACTCTTTTGTCCAATTCCATTGTTGGTTAGGACATAATAAAGCATTAAGTGGTTTTAGAATATTGCAAGGTTTGAGATGAATTTCTCATAACAACTGATTAGTCCTAAAAATGGTCACAATTTGGTGTATTTAGGATCACTGTTATTTTCTTAGTTCTTTGTGGGGGCCATCCTAATCCATTATGTAGCTTAGATAACTGATAGATGATTTGAAAAATTCACATTTTTCTTTCTTCAAAGGGAGATTGCATTTCACTAGACACTCCAGTGTTTCTTCTAAGTTTGTAAATATTCTGTTCAGTCCTGCCTGTGATTAGAATGTTGTCCAAATAACAGTGGGTGTTGTTAAGGCCACTTAAGGTTTGGTCTATTGATTTCTGGCATATGGCTGGCACTGATGTTATTCCAAATGTAGGCACTTATACTGGAACAATCGCTTGTGGGTAACATTCGTTAGCAGTGGTTGTGTCTTGGTTGCCACCCTCATCTGGAGATATGCTTACAATCAATCCATCTTGCTGAACTACTGACCACCAGCTAATAAGTCCTCGATTAATGGTAAGGGATACTGGTTGACACACTACTAGATTTATCGTCGTCTTGAAGTCCCCACAGTTTTGTACCAAACAATCAAATTTATTTACTGGAATGATTGGGGTTGTCCAATTGATCATTGTTATAGGTTCAACATCTCCATCCTTGATTATATTCTCTAGTTCCACTTCTACCTTTGGTTTAATTGTGTAGAGCATAGATTTTGCCTTGAAACATCTAGGGTTGCTTTCAGGTTTGATCCTGAGCTTTGCCTTCATTCCATCCTCAGGTATTCTTGAGCATCTTCCTATATGTCTGCAGATGTTTCAGTAGCATGTTCGTACGTAAACCAATTGGTTAATTGATCTCCATTTAAACTTGATTTTGTGCAACCATGCTGTTCTACAAAGAACAGGAAAAATTCCCTTCACTATATGATATATCCCTACAGTGAAACTACCTCCTCAGCATAAGTTCTCAGGATTAGGTTTGAAGATTTCAGTGGTAGATGTTTAAGCTTCAGATTGTATATGTTTACTGGGAGAAGTGATAGAGTAGCTCCCGCATCTACTTCCATTTTTATTTCTTGTCCATCACTTTGGATAAACCCAGAATCTTTGAGTACCCCTTTAAATGGGTAGATCATCTACTTTAAGTTTTTGGATCTAAGTTCTTGTTTTTTTCCTTCTGTGGCTGATTCCATGGCCGCTGCCATCTCAACAGCAGGTGCTGGTGTTAAAGAGCTTCATTTCGAAGTCCACAAACAAGTCTGTCTTGCAGAATGTCAGAGTGTCTTCAAGGGTCAAACTAAACTCACAATTCTTCACTAACCTTCTCAGCGATGCAACGAGTTGTGATATATTTCACCACCTTCTTGGCTCCATCAGTTAAATTAGAAACTCTCAGCAATTATTAGTAGCTGAGGCTAGAAATTACTTTTGAGAATCGTGGTCAGTTCCTCATAAGATTATTCACTAGGCTTCTCAGACTGCACAAGGCTCTGTGGCAATATGAAGGTTTTTATGTCCTATTACGCTTAGGAAAGTAACTACTTAAAGTTCAACCAGAAACTTGTTTGCAGCAGCCAGATAACATTGAAATCTCTCTTTGTTTTCTACATTTTCTTTGAACGCCTCTACTGCGTAACTTTTGCCCTCAATTGCAGTTGCTGGATTTTTTTTTGTTTTTATTCCAATTCAATCAAATCAAGTCCAATTCAGAGTCTCAACAAGTTGAGACATTCCCTTTCCAAGCTGACAAGATAGGGCTCTCACCTCCTGTCTTGGGCTTGAACACAGTAAGAAGTCTCACAACAGCAGGTTAGAGTCCAATGGGTTTATTTGGTAGCAAACGCCACTAGCTTTCGGGGCTCTGCCCTTCGTCAGGTGATTGGGAGTTTTGATCACAAATAGGGCATATTAATGCACACGCACTTTACAGAATACTGATTAGAATGTGAGTCTTTACAGCTAATCAAGTCTTAAAGGTGCAGACAATGTGAGTGGAGATAACATTAAACATAGGTTAAACAGATATGTATTGTCTCAGTAAGTGAGATGTTGCAAGCCTAGGCAAGTCATGGGGGTTAAAAATAGTGTAAACCAAAGATCCCGGTTGACGCCGTCCTCATGTGTGCAGAACTTGGCTATCAGCCTCTGCTCATCAACTCTGCGCTGTCGTGTATTGTGAAGACCGCCTTGGAGAACGCTTACCCGAACATCAGAGGCTGAATGCCTGTGACCGCTGAAGCGTTCACCAGCAGGAAGAGAACAGTCTTGCCCGATGATTGTCGAGCGATGTTCATTCATCCGTTGTCGTAGCGCCTGCATGGTCTCCCCTATGTACCAAGCCTCGGGACATCCTTTCCTGCAGCGTATCAGGTAGACAACATTGGCCGGGTTGCAAGAGTATGTGCTGTGTACCTGGTGGATGGTGTTCTCACGTGAGATGATGGCATCTGTGTCAACGATCTGGCATGTCTTGCAGAGGTTGATGTGGCAGGGTTGTGTGCTGTCGTGGTCACTGCTCTACTGAAGGCTGGGTAGTTTGCTGCGGACAATGGTCTGTTTGAGGTTGTGCAGTTGTTTGAAGGCAAGAAGTGGGGGTGTGGGGATAGCCTTAGCGAGATGTTCGTCTTCATCAATGACGTATTGAAGACTCCAGAGAAGATGTTGTAGCTTCTCCACTTCGGGGAAGTACTGGACAATGAACGGTACTTTGTCCATCATATTCCGTGTTTGTCTTCTGAGGAGATCGGTGCAGTTTTTTGCTGTGGTGCATCGGAACTGTCGATTGATGAGTCAAGCACCGTATCCTGTTCTTATGAGGGCATCTTTCAGCATCTGGAGGTGTCTGTTGCAATCCTCCTCATCTGAGCAGATCCTGTGTATACGGAGGGCTTGTCCGTAGGGGATGGCTTCTTTAACATGTTTAGGGTGGAAGCTGGGGAAGTGGAGCATCGTGAGGTTATCCGTGGGCTTGTGGTACAGTGAGGTGCTGAGGTGACCGTCCTTAACGGAGATGTGTGTGTCCAAGAATGCGACCAATTCCGCAGAGTAGTCCATGGTGAGTCTGATGGTGGGATGATGGAATTGTTGATGTCATCATATAGTTGTTTCAGTGATTGTTCACCATGAGTCCAAAGGAAGAAAGTATCATTGATGTATCTAGTGTATAGCATCGGTTGAAGGTCCTGTGCGGTGAAGAAGTCTTGTTTGAACCTGTGCATGAAGATGTTGGCATATTGAGGTGTGAATTTGGTCTCCATGGCTGTTCCGTGTGACTGGATGAAGAACTCGTTGTTGAAGGTGAAGACATTGTGGTCCAGGATGAAGTGGATGAGTTGTAAAATTGCACCTGGAAACTGGCAGGTGTCGGCATTGAGTACTGAGGCAGTTGCAGCAATGCTATCGTCATGGGGGATGCTGGTGCAGAGTGCCAAGACATCCATTGTGATGAGGAATGCTCCTGGTTCAACTGTTCCACATGTGCTGAGTTTCTGTAGGAAGTCCATAGTGTCGCGACAAAAGCTGGGGGTTCTTTGTACAATGGGTTTCAGGATACCCTCGATGTAGCCAGAGATATTTTTTGCATAGGGTCCCATTGCCCGATACGATGGGATGGCCGGGTGTGTTTGCCCCTTGGGGAGCAGTAGAGATCTCCAATGTGGGGAGTACATGGGATGGGAGCACAGAGGGTGCTCTGAAGGTCCGGATCAAAGGTCTGGATCAGAGTGTTAAGTTGACAGGTGTGTTCTTTGGTCAGATCTGCGAGTAACTGTAGTGTTCCTCGTTGTTTAGTTGTTGGTACACTTCTTTACAGTAGTCCATTCTGTTTAGAATGACGATGGCCCCTCCTTTGTCTGCTGATTTGATGACAATGTTGCAGTTGGTCTTGAGAGCGTGGATGAAATTGTGCTGTGCTTGAGTGATGTTCAGGGTGTCGTGAGTGTGTTTGATGACTCTGATGTTGATGCACCTCCCGATGGCTTGGGCATGCACATCAAATCAAGGGCAGCAGCCTTCCAGAGGAGTGCGGTTGGACTCTTTTCTCTTCGGTTTCTGCACTGCGGATCTCTCTGTCGGCTGTTCCCGTTCATTGGCTGTCTCATTGTGTTCGCTGTTGGCCTCTTGAGGTTTGTGGAAGAACTCCTGCAGCCTCATTTGCCTGATGAGTTCCTCTGTGACTGCTGTGAGACTGATGGGGTCCATTTTGGTGGCGGGGCAGAAATTGAGCCCTCGGCTGAGAACTTCGACTTCATCTAGTTGAAGTGTGTAGCCCAACAAGTTGACAATGGACTTCCCTGCAGTGGTGCTGTGTTCTACTGTGGTGCCAGGGGAGGCTTGTTAATGCTGGTGGTGATGCTGAGTTTCTCAAGTTTCGTGTTCTTGGTGTGCATGTAGATGGTGTAGTTCCTTTGTCTCATCTACTTGGCAGACTTTCGCAGCTGAGCGCAAGTTGAGATTTGGGCTTGATCTACATGATCCAAACTGATTGGAATAAGCATAGTTCCTCCTCCAAGGCTTGATCTCATTTGCACCTTAGCCAAAAGGCCAAGATGCCACTTTTAAAAGTTGCTTCAAATGAAGCTAAAATGTAACCTATTGACTTCAACCAAGCACAGCATGTTGATACTACACTTGATCTTAGCCAGAATTGCCAGTAATTAAATTGCAGTACTTTAACTTTTCCTCCTGTATTCATTTTTGTTTCTTCCTTATTAATTTGTATTATTTCTTGCATTGCTATAGTTGAATCTATAGCACAAAAATAATTCAAACTACTTGGTAGGTAATCAATCTCAAGAAGGCTTTACTTGTGATCCTTTTTACAGAGTAGTAGCTCCACATTAAGAGTCCAGAGACTCTACCTTTGAATGAGTATCTCCATTGCTGCCACCCGCCACGTGTGGGGTCTCGGCAGCCTGGAAATCTTCCCAGCTTCAAAACGATAAGTAAACATTTTCTTTCAGCCTACTCACGGTTTTATCTTTTTCATCGATGTTTTCTCACTGCATTGGTGACTTTCCTCAGTGTATTTTAAGAGTTGAGGCACTGAATATCTTTTCCTTCTCAACGTCAAGGCTCCGGTTGAAAAAAAAAGTTTTTTTTTCAAAACTGTAGTTGGAAACTTATCCATTCACCAGTTCTACCTTCCCTGCCACCGGTTTTATCTTTCAGGTTTTCTGAAGATCTTTCTAGAAAATGACCTTTAAAACTGGGCTTTCGTTGACAAACCAACTGAAAAACCTCTTTGCCACCAATCTTTATTTTGTTATATATTCAAAGCTTGACTAGTAAAGTAAAAAGGACTAACAATACAAAAAAGGTGTCATTGTGAGTTTTGAACCAATTCAATGCAGGTTTATTGAAGAGCTGTTGCTAGATTGAAGTCCAACGTGGAAGAGAAATAATACCTGCGAATGCCTCTGTTGATGTCACAGTACAACATGTCACTGATCACACTGAGGTGTAGTGCTTTATAACAGAATGATTTATAAGTTGATATGCAATTTATTTGGCTACATATCAGTACATCTACCTTGAACATTAGATCCTGGAGTGGAACTTGAACCAAGAGCTTCTAGTATTACAGGCTACAAGACGTCCTCTATCTAAACTTTCCAGCACAATTCTATAAGTCCTGAACTTTTTCTGACAAGAACAACGTATTTGGCAAAATAGAAAGGTCATTAGCGATCTTCAGGGGAACGAGAATTACGAATACATAGCTGAAAAGCTAAGAATTGTCATTTGTTGCAGGTCAGTTGCAGGAGGTGACATAGGTCTGTCACAATCTCTTTGAGGAAATGCAGTCTCCATACGTACAGCTTCACTGAGGTACAAAGATATGCAAATCTATACACACAGTGGGGAAGCTGAGGTTCTCTGTGAACTCTCCATCTCTTTGGTCTCCTATTGCCCAGACCTCATTAAGCTTCCATTGGTACAGGACACAAACTGCAACCAAAGAAACTGACTAAGAAACACATGCAAGACGTCTTCCAATCATTTAAAGGGATTTGAGTTATAGCAGGTCACTCACTGTCCCTCTAACAGTTTAGATTTTGCACTGTATTGTTCCATTTCTCAATCTCTCTACCCATGGTTTGTGGGCAAGAACAGGAAACAGCAGCAGCAACTCCGGCACATGTGAAAATATCATCTGGGTGTTGCTCACATCATGGATCAGGGTCCTTAATTTAAATATCTATTGGAGCTACAGGAATGCTGGCCGCCTCAGTTGAGGCCGGCTCAAAAATCACAACAGGTTGGTTTCCAGCAGACTCTGCCAATACTCTTTGCAATTTTGAACACATTGCCAACCTATTCACTGAAAAATAAGTCAATTTGGAGACAAACATTGTCGCCTGGGTGATTTTTATATGTATAAAAAAAATTCTATTATCTAAGCCACCTGTGCCACACAAAAGAAGTTTTATCCAGAGCAAACCAAACTGAACTCTGCAGTTGCTAAGCAACTGTGTGGCCTTCTAGTCAGTGCTAAGACTTGTCTTTACCTCCTTCAGTCTATAGAGAGAGTATGACTGTAATTGGAAGACACAGCAGGGAGGTAGTAAACTGTGAGTGGTTGCATTTATTACTTCCTCTGTAAGGAAGCATTGGGCCAAGAGCTATAAGAACTATGAATAAAATTTCTATGGTAAATAAGTCACCAGATTGAAGGATGAAGAGAGAAACATCCCAGGAGTCACTCCTGTTTAACTCATTCGCAGCTCATTCTAATTGGAACACAGCTTCCTAACACATGGGAGTACAGAGTACCTAAAGAATGGCTCACAATGATGGACATTAGGTTTTAGGAATGCCAGGCACTTGGGGCTAAGCTAGAGGGTGAAATCCAATGGTACTGCAATATCATGAAGGAGAAGATCAAGAAAGATGTCCAGCACAAACCCCAATCCTGGCTCTGACACCATCAGGCTACGATGATGGGAACTGTTCAGGCATATTGCAGTATGTTCAGAACATCAATGTAAAGGAGATTCAGCCAATCAAATCTAGCCTCCATCCAGACTGGCCAGAAACTGTACAGTCTTATATTCCCTAAAAAGTTCCAACCCCATAGCACTTTGCATAAGATAGAGAATATCAAAAACATCACACATGCACAGCACACTCCATTACTGGAACAGTCACTTTTTAACTAATCTCAGGGTGTGGCATCTCTGGCAAGACTGACATTTATTGCCTGTCACTAGTTGTCCTGGTAAAGTGGTGGTGAACAGCCTTTTTGAACACTGCAGTCCCCCATTGCTATTCAGTTGTAATGTTGGTTGATTCAACCCAACAGCTTGCTGAGCCTCTTCAGACAGCAGTGTGAAAAGTCAGTGCTGTTGTTGTGGAACTGGAGTCACACAAAGGCCAGACAGGATAAGGAAAGTAAGTTCCTTCCACTAAGAACATTAAGTCAATTGCTTGGGTTTTAGTGACCATCCAAAGGTTTCATGGCTTCTTTTATTGAGATCAGCTGTTTGTTTCCAGAATTTTCAAATTACACTGAGATTTGAACTGACGCTGACTGGATTAGTGGTCCAGTAGACACAGTGGCACGGTGGTTAGCACTGCTGCCAAGGTTTAATTCCGGCCTCGGGTAATTTTGAGGAGTTTGCACATTGTCTCCGTGCCTGGGTTTCCTTCAGGTGCTCCAGTTTCCTCCCACAGTCTGAAAGGTGTGCTGGTCAGGTGCACTGGCCATGCTAAGTTCTCCCTCAGTGTACCCGAACAGGCGCCTGAGGGTGGTGTCTAGGGGATTTTCACAGAAATGTCATTGCAGTGTTAATGTAAGCCTACTTGTGACACTAATAAATACACTAAAAAAACACAGAACAGCCATTTTATTATCCCACAATGACTACCGATCAACATTAGTAACAACTGCAGCGAAAGCAGATTAAAGTTAAAGCTCTTCTATGTTTGTGTGTAGCAGAGTTGTTTGCCTGCAGTGGAACACCCCCTGATGTCTAGAATAGAACGAGCCCTATCTGTCTGGAATAGAATGCCCGTTGTCTGAGGTGGAGCTCCACTGTCTGTCTGGAATAGAGTGCCCCCTATCTGTTTGAAGTGGAGCTCCCCCTGTCTGGAATAGGGCAGCCTGTCTGTCAAGAGTGATGGAGGTTCCATAATCTGTTTGGAGTGGATATCCCTCTGTCCTTCTGGAGTGGAGCTTTCTCAGTCTGTCTGGAATACTGCTCCAATGTCTGTCTGGACTAGGGCTCCCCTGTCTATTTGGAGTACAGTTCCTCTGCCTGTGTGCAGTAGGGCTCCTATGTCTGTCTGAAGTATGGTTTCGCTGTCTGTCTGGACTAGAACGCCCCTTGTCAGTCTGGAATGATGCCACATAAACATAGGAGATAGGAGCAGGAGGAGTCCATTTGGTCATTCAAGCCTGCTCCACCATTCATTACAATCATGGCTGATTGTCCAACTCAATAGCCTAATCCTGCTTTTTCCCCATTTGCCCTGTCTGTCTGGAGTAAAGTGGCTCTGTCTGGAGTTGAGCTCCCTCAGTCTGTCTGGAGTGCATTTTCTCCCTCTGTCTGGACTGTAATACCTCTTCTCTGTCTGGACTGGAATTCCCTCTGTCTGACAGAGTGAAAACAAAACACATGTCTCATCATTAGATCCATCAGGAATCAACTCACACTTCAGCCACTGATTGGCTGACCGTACTCAGTGGATTGATAGATCCTGACTGCCCCTCCTTTTATCCATTAGATTCGCTGCAACTCCGAATCAGAGGTGCAGCGAGATATCTGCTGAATTCTCCGAACTCGCCAGTAACTGGAATTCTCTAGACTTGCTGCAGTGAATGGAATTTTGACTGAGTGCAAAATTCTCAGTGGCGGGGTGAATGAGATTGGAGAATCCTGGCCATCGTTGATGTTGGTGGCAACTCCTTTCCTCTAGCCACGCTCTCTCCCTCCACCCCTTACCTGTCATAGAAACATAGAAGATAGGAGCAGGATGAGACCATTTGGCCCTTTGAGCCAGCTCTGCCATTCATCACAATCAAGGCTGATCCTGCTTTTTCCTTATAATTTTTGATCCCATTTGCCCCAAGTGCTATATCCAGCCATCTCTTGAATACATTCACTGTTTCGGCATCAGCTACTTCCTGTGGTAATGAATTCCACAGGCTCACCATTCTTCGGGTGAAGAAATGTCTCCTCACCTCCATCCTAAATGGTCTACCCTGAATCCTTAGACTGTGACCCCTAGTTCTGGATTCCCTCACCATTGGGAATATTCTCCCTGCGTCTGTCTGTCACTCCCCTCTCCCCTATATTCCCACTCCCTCTCCCCTTCCCATTTCTCTCTCTCCTTCCCTCTCTCTTTTTCACCCTTCTGTTTCTCTTTCCTCTCTCTCCTTCTTCTCCCTGTCTCTGCTTTCTGAGTCTTATACATTTCCTCTCTCACCTGCCATCTCTTTTTCCTCTCTCTCAAACTCTTCTTCCCTCCCTCATTCTCACCATTTTCATACCAAAAGGGAAAATGATGGAAAATCTCAGCAGGTCTGGCAGCTTTTATCCAGTTTTTTTCTCACCATTTTCATCCCTTTCGTTTATCCTTCTCCCTCTCCTTCTTCCTTAGTCTTCTTCCTTAGTCTCTTTCTCTCCCTAATGCTCCCCACCCGCGCCCCCCCACCACAACTCTGCCTTCCCCTCCCTCTCTCTAGATTTGGAGAAAGGCAGCATTCCATTGACAGTTCCAGAGATTGGAGTTTTTAATTGAAACCAGATGAGCAGGACACAGCAAGCAATTCAGCAGTGCTGCCTGCTGCTGCTGAACCTCACTAATTGTTCCCTGTTGCAGACAATTCTTTGCTTTGAAACAAGGACAGTCCCTTTCTGTTGCCTGGGGCTATACAAGACTGAACATCTCTACTTAACGAGACAACTGTAAAACCTCCAGACGCATCCCAGGTCCTGGTATTGCCTGTGGGTTGCTGAATACTAGAACTTTATTGTTTTATTCCAGATCCTCAGACAGAATAAGTAAACCACACAAACTTTCATCTAAATCACTGAAAAAGCCTCATCTCTTTTTTTATATTTCCAGTGCTGTGTTTCCCAGCAATTTGATTGTTTTGAAGTTGTAGCAGATTATTCTAATTCCAGCCAACCTGGTAAAAATGGGTTATGTCCCCAAAGGGGACTGACCCAGAAAATATTATTGAGCACATAAATAAAGTGAAAACCAAAATCAAAAAAATCTAACATCAAACATTGTTGCGAATTACAGTGTACATCTTCCTTTTTTTTGTATTAATATTCTGGGCTTCCTTAACATTGAGAATGCAGCTGTTTGTAGATCTTTGCCCTCCAGTTAGATATTTAATTGTCCACCACCATTCACGACTTAGTTTCGTCTATTGCATGTAGCTTTCACTGTTTAGCATGCAGGTTGTTCCTGTCTTGTAGCCCCATGTTGCTCTGAGCATGCTCTCTTACACTCCTCATTGAAACAAGGTTGGCCCTTTGGCTTAATGGGCCATGAGGTTACAGAATGTGATTGGATTCTCTGCTGCTGATGGCCCACAGCTCTTTGCAGTTGCCAACTTTGCTAGATCTGCTCTGAGTCTATCCCATTTAACATAGTATCCACACAACAAAATGAGCATTGTCCTCAATGTAAATATAGAACTTTATCTCCACAAGGACTGTATGGTGGTTAGTCCTAACAATACCAATGCCATAGACAGTTATAGATGGGATAGTCAGGTTTTTTGTCTCTCAAGAAATTAAAGGATATGGAGGGCAGGCAGGAAATTGGAGTTGAAACCTAACATTAGCCATAATGATATTGAATCGCAGACTCAATGGACCATATGGCTTATTCCTTCTTTATTTCTTGTGTTCTTGTGTTGAGCATCTCTGGCAGGTAGATTGTTGAGGACAATGTTAATAGGTTTATCCCCCTTGTTGATTTTCTCACTGATTGCCACCGACTCAGTATAGTAGGTATGCCTTTAGGCCAGCAAAATCGAATAGTTCATGAGGGCTGAGGTCAATGTGGAGGATTCACAGGACAACTCCCTCCTATCTGAACATCACTGTGTCACCAGTGGGACAGAACATGGTGAAGTAGGAGTCTTGAATGTTGACTGATAGATTTGATGCTGTATGATTATGTCAGCCGATTAATTGATTAGTCTGCGGAACAGCTCTTTTAACTTATCATGAGATCCCAGATAGAGTCATAGGCCATGATTTTCTGGCTGCACTCACCCCAAAACTAGAAAATCCTGCCAGACGTCAACGGAGCTTTTCATGGACCGCTCCCTACCTGCTACAGGAAAATTCACCCCAGAAAGTCATAGGCAGAATTTTACGAGATTTTTTCTAAGTGTCCAGCTTGTGTGAAAAGGGGAGAGTTCCTTATGTGTTTTTCAGGTGAGTTTTCACTCCCAATCTTATGCACTCAGTCATTGAAAATATTGGCTAGACTGTTCCTATCCACCAGAAGCTAGAAATTCTCCATACAGCCTGCAGTTTAGATTGCAGCTACAAACTGCACATGTGCAGATAAAGCACAAAAAAAGCAGCTATCCTGACAGAACACTCCTGGGCCAGATAAGCCTCCCCTTCCACCACCTATAGATATCAGGGACCCCTCCCCACAACATTACTGACCCCCTTACCCCCCACCCCCAGCTTCCCCAGACCCCTTTGCACATGGCCCACCTCATCACCCCCCTGGCCCTGATGGCTGCCTGACATGACCCTATCACCCCCCTGTCCCAGATCATCACACAGACACAAATCTCTCCCCACTTCATCACACACCTGCAAGTGTTACTTGGCTTCCCTTCCATGGTATATAGTTAAACGTGCTGGAATCCTCTAATGGGCACATGATTTGACCAAACTGCCTGCAGCTAATCTGCCCTAACAAGGAAAAGCACCATAAAAATCCCAAGGATGGACAGACAGGCAGGCAGTGCAGGAATAAGTGGCATTTTTGGATGCAGAACTGGCCAGGTTGCTGGAGGCAGTGAAGGCATTGTGGGACACCCTTTTCCCCCTAGCAGGATGCCATCTCAAGGGAAGGGATGGAAATGCAGCCTGGAAGAGTTGGCAGCATGCTGAACCGTGGAGAAAGAGAACCAAGAAGCAGTGCCACAAAAAACTGAATGGCCTAATCCAGGAAACAAGGGTGTGTGTTTAAACTTATCTCAGTTTCCCCCCTAAATGACCCCAGATCCCCTGGATGCTTCCAGACCCTGACTCCCAAGCACCTCTCTCCTCCCCTCTCCCCTACCCCCTCCCGACAAGGGTGCCACAATACTTGCCCTCTGAGGGCCACCCACCAAAATCCTCCAGACTTGTGCCATCAGATTTTACATGGCTCCTTCTGTCCCCACAGGAGAAGAATGCGCATAATCGCTGGGAGAGGGTGAAGGCAGGGGAGTGATGTGTTTGAGATTCGGGTCCTCACCTGCTTTGAGGAGCAGGCGCTGGATCTTGTGGGAAAGGAGGGGATAAGGACCATTAATGAGAGCATGATCGGGCTGGAGCATAGAAGTAAGTAACTGCCAATCTTCCACTTGCTGGAGAAATCTCAAGTAAGTTGCCTGCAGCCCAGATTCCTCTCCCTTCCTTGCACTTTAACCTTGTGTCTGCTGTGGCAGGAGGAACCCCAATGCACCTGGGCCATCTGGCATTGTGCCTGCCCCCCCTCCCTCTCCTTCATGCCCCCACTCCTACTCATCCTGCCTGACTGCTCAGAAGTCTCCTTAAAAGAAGCCAATGATGGAACCTCTGAGGCCGGCACCAGTTTGGCTTCCACCTCCAATTCACCAGAAACTCTCACGTCGGTGGTTCAAGTTATTGGTGAAGCTTCTGAGTCACTCTCAGTACACATCTGTTGATGTATATAGGGTGGAGGAGGGAACATCCAAAGTCCCTGGCACACGGAAGCCTGCTGGGGGCAAGGTCTCATGGCCCCAGGCTACACGCTGGGCCTCTGCAGTCACTTCTTCCTCAGTTACTAGAGATGCAGCAACAGAGCCATGGAATAGAACATAATAAGAACATAAGAATGTAAGAAGTAGGTGCAGGAGTAGGCCATCTAGCCCTTCGAGCCTGCCCCGCCATTCAATAAGATCATGGCTGATCTGAAGTGGATCAGTTCCACTTTCCCGCTTTCTCCCCATAACCCTTAATCCCCTTGCCTACCAAAAACCTATCTACCCATGACTTAAATATATTTAGCGAGGCAGCCTCCACCACTTCAACGGGCAGAGAATTCCAGAGATTCACCACCCTTTGAGTGAAGAAGTTCCTCCTCAACTCCGTTCTAAACTGCCCCTCCTTTATCTTGAGGCTGTGCCCTCTAGTCCTACTGTCCTTTCTGAGCGGGAAGAATCTCTCTACCTCTACCCTATCCATCCCCTTCATTATCTTATACGTCTCTACAAGATCCCCCCTCATCCTTCTAAAATCCAACGAGTACAGACACAGTCTATTTAGTCTCTCTTCATAGTCCAACCCCCTCATCTCCGGTATCAGCCTAGTGAACCTCCTCTGCACTCCCTCCAAGGCCAAAATATCCTTGCGCAAGTGCAGTGACCAAAACTGCACACAGTACTCCAGCTGCGGCCTCACCAGTGCCCTGTACAGTTGCAGCAAGACCTCCCTGTTTTTATATTCTATCCCCCTCACTATAAAGGCCAGCATCCCATTCGCCTTCTTGATCACCTGCAGGAGGTGATCAATACAGGAGGCACTGGCAGTAACACTGGACTGACTGCTGTTGGGGAGAGTCACAAAGCTATCAGGCACACCAGCCTATCATATGTAGTTCCTAGGCCAACATTGCAAGAATGGCATCCATGGTGGAAAGCCTGGGACAGGAAATTCTCACCATGAGTGGTAGAGTCCAAACGATGGTGGAGTCACAGTTGGCCACAGCAGAGTCCCAGAGTGCCACAACTGAATCACAGCTGAGGATCTCAGCAAGCTTCTCGAGATTCTGCGATCCATGGTTGGGAGACTCAAGAGCTTGCAGGAGACCCAGTGGGACAGCACTGAGACTCAATGGGCTATGGCTGCAGCCCTTGAGAACATAGCCCATTCACAAGGGGCAATTCTCCCAAAAACACTTTTAAATGGTGAATTGGCAGGAAAAATGGTGTAACTGCCGATTGTTTTCTCAGTGCAACTTCAGACTTGAATCTCTCAATGCAGAGGTCACAATCATGAATATCATTAAAAGCTCGGGGGTGGGGTCTATTCACGCCAAAGAGGCTGAAATCGGCGGGATTAGTGGGAACCTGCACATGTGCACATGTGTGGGAGATCACTGAAAAGACCCCCTAGTACTGAGATCACTGCCCTCCAACCCCCACAGTCATCATTGGCCTCAGTGCTGGTTCTCCTTCCACACAGACATCACTTGCCACATCACTCCCTCCCCACCGCCGCCCCCCCCCGCCCCCACCACCGTATACAGATATTGCTGGTCCATTTGCCGCCTCCTGACCCGCCCATACAGACATCACTGGCCTCATCACTGCCCCTCAGACAGACATCTGTGATCTCTTCACTGCCCCAATCTCACCCCCCTCAACTCCCGCCATACCATCATTGCTGGTCTCATCACTGCCCACTCTGCATACAGACATTGTTGGACGCCCCCACTCCCCCCATACAGACATCACTGCTGTCCCCCACCCCACCTCACTCCCCCATACAGGCATCGCTGGCCTCATTGCTGGACCATCCCCCCCTCCCCCCCCCCCCCCCCCCCCAACAATACAGACATCACTGATCTCATTGCTTCCCCCTAACCTCCCATACACACATTGCTGGCGTCATCACTGCCCCCAAAAACCCCAATGCAGACATGGCTGCCCACTCACCTCATGCTCCCACCGATCCAGATAACATGGGTACCCCATCCCTCCATCCTTTGAATATACTGACTTCACTGCAGTGAACTCACGCTGTGCTGCCATGCACACCTGCAGCTTGTGAGCATTCCCTCCGTTGAATGGGAGCCCTGACTATAGCACCCCGGACACAGCAGCTTATTGAATAGCAGCCAATCAGCATCCTGAGGGATGCATGACACTCAACTGAAAGCAGTCTTCAAAATCTCCCACAAGGAATTGTTGCCATCCAGCCAATGACTGGCCAAAATCACCACACCTGCACTCTCCTGACATGCCAGAGCTGTAGAAAAGCTGCAAGAATGGACACACAGCCAGTCACATCATGAAGATGTCTTGAAGAGAGCAGCCTCAGGATTCACCAAGGCTGACCAGGCCTGCCTGTTGATACTGTGCAGAGGCGCCAGCAGATCTTCCCCAATCAGGGCCCTCACCCAAAGCGTGCAGCAGCCACGGCATTGTGGGAGGAGGTGACAGATGCTGTAAAATCCAAGAGCCTGACAGTGCCGTCTGGCCGACAGTGCAGGAAGAAACTATACAACCTTCTTTGAGTAGCAAGGGTGACTGAGCATCTCATTTAGAAACCCGCACATGGTTGGCACAGATCTCAAACCATGCTTAGACACCTGAAGGGCATGCAACAAGGCCCACATCCCCCAGGAACAGAATCTAACCCTTTCCCTTCAACAAGCACCCTTCAAAGGTGACCCTTTTCCCCAAAACTGCCAACACAATGTCTGAGACACAGGCACATATTGCACACCATGCACTTCAATATATTAATGCTCAATCCACCTTATGTTCTCACAGGAGAAAAGCATGTATAACCACCTTGAGAGGGCGCAGACTGGTGGTGGTGTGCCTGACCCATGGCAGCTGACTGGCTTCAAGCAGTGTGCCATGGAGCTGGCAGGGGTGATGGGGCATCCAGAATGGTGACAGACATCCAGGTCAGCATTCAGCATGCAAATGAGCGTCAGCCTCAACCTAGGTCCTCCTCTAAGTAAGTGCGATGCTGCGTAGAATGATTTACCTCCTTTCCACTAATGTGTGTTCTTTATTGCAGCTCCAGACCCAGAGGAACCCGGCCCTTCGAGTGTTGGCACCCTCCCCCCCAACACCGTTCAGCAAATTCCCCATGACCCCACTGGACGACCCCTCAGAGGGAGGCTCTGAAGAAGCCTGAGGACAGCATCAGTGAAGTGGCACCAGCATCTACCATACAACCCATCAACACAGAGAATATCATCACAGTGGGTACTTTAAGTGTTGCGGCTTCTGGGTCGCTTATTGGTGAGCACATCACAAACACTGATGGACATCGGGTGAAGGCAGGCACATCCGAGGGCTCAGGCACACAAAGATCTACCGAAGGTGAGTTTTCAGCTATCCCCAAACCAGATGCCGGGCCTCGGGATTCATTCATCCCAAAGTTTTTAGAGATGCATTAGCAAACCCGGGGAATTGTGGAAGGGCTATCAGCAACCATGCTGTGACAGCAAGGCTGCTTAGGGGAGTCCAACAGAGTGTTTTGCAAGAGGTGGTGCTAACATAGCATGCGAACTAAGCCAACACTGTAAGGGTGGCGACCGCAATGGAAAGTCTGGCTCAGGGACCTGTCCCTATGGGTGACAGCATCCAGGCCATCCTGGAGTCACACTGTTCTATGGCCATGAGTGTCGGGGGCATGTGGGAGACATTGCTGGCCATCGCTGGGACTCTTGCTGGCATTCTGGAGATACAGCAGGCCATGACCGTGAGCCTTGACAAGTTAGCCCAGTCTCAGAGGGCTACTGCTGAGGGGCTCCAGAGCATGGCTCACTCTCAGAATGCTGTAGTGCAGGGGCACCAGAGCTTGGCCAGGGCTAAGGGATCACAGACCATGGAGCAGATGCATCTGAGCCTCCAGGACTGGCAGAGCCAGGTGACGCTGGAGTTTCTGGAGTTCAGTCCAACTACCCTGGCGTCCAATGGAGTGTCTCTGGCTTCTCTAGGGACTCCAAGGAAGGAGGAAGGGCTCGGGCACATGCCAGGGCATCCCGGTCAGGAGATCCTGACGTCCTGAAATCTTCTGATACCTGCTTTCCTGGCATCTTAGGGCCAGGTAGATTATCAGAGTGGCACAGAAACAACGTCATCCATAAGTTAGCAGAGGCCCTCCAGATCCCGGCCACCCGGCGGGTACATCCGCCAAGGGCATCACAAGGGGTGTACATGAGGGGCACCAGGGGCAGGATCCCAGTGTTCACAACAGTGAGTCATCATCATCCTCCAGCCTTCAATTCAGGCTCGCAACCACTGCCAGCCCAAGCCCATAACAGGTTTGGATGTTTCTGGGGGACAGGGTAGTAGGATGAGAGAGGCTGGGGACGGGTGATGTGGTTTTAGGGCCCAGTTCAGTTTGGAGGGGGAATGGCGGCTGCAGTTCTTCCAGGATGTGGTGGATGTGTGTTGGCTACAGCCCCCTCACTGCACAGCATCAGATACGTGAAGCAGGCTGCAAATCAGGCATCCCTCAATGCCCTTCCCTTCCAGACATGTGTCATCGCCAACCGCCCTCTTTCCTCTTCATACAGCAGGACATTCACCTCACCCCTCTTATTACTCCTGCTCCTCCTCCTCCTGCTCCAGTTGGTCTCCCCGCTGCTGGGCAATGTTGTGCAGAGCGCAGCAAACAATGATTATGCATGAAACATGCACAGGGTCATACTGTGGACCCCTAGCGGTCCAAGCAACGGAACCGCATCTTAAGTAGGTCGATGCATCGCTCTACGATGGACCGTGGCTGCATGGGCCTCATTGTAGCTGGTCTCTGCCTCAGTCTCGGGTCTCCAGACAGGCATCATCAGCCATGACCTTAGCGGGTAACCGTTCTCACCCAGTAGCCATCCTGGCAGCCTGGACTAGTCTCCAAAGAGGCCCGGGATGTCCGACTACCTGAGGACAAAACTGTCATGGACACTCCCTGGATGGCGTGGATTAAACTGCTGGTCCTCATGAGATGGTCACACATGATCAGCACATTCAGGGAATGGAACCCTTTTCTGTTCACAGATGGCTGTGGTGCTCCGTGTGGGGCCTGCAAGGCAATATGTGTCCCGCCCATTGCTTCCTGTACATTCAGCATCCTTGCAATGGCTGCGAAGCCTATAGCCCAGGCCTCATGCTGTGCATGGCCCTCATCAAAGTTCATGTACTATCCTGTCCAGGCATACAGGCATCTGTGACCTGCTGCACACACCTGTGCACGGAGGCTTGGGAGATCCCACTAAGGATGCCACTGATGCCTGAAATGACCCAGATGCAAAAATGATACAGGATAGCCATCACCTTACCTTCCACCGGGAGCTGGTGACCGCCCCTCCCCTAAGGTGCCAGGTATGAAAGCATCTCACATTGATGCTGTACTGTGCTCTTGGAGAGCCGCAGTTGGTGGCGGCAGACTGCCTCCGAGGGGGCCTCAAATTAATTCCGGGGCCTATACCTCCTTGCCCTCTGCACCCTTCGTCTTTTGTGCACCCTCTTGGGAGGCTGCTCACCCACCTCCTGACCCTGAGGGATTGGTATTGGCTGCTCCTGTGGTGGTCTCCCCACCTCCTGAGCTGCCTCCTCCTCCTCCTCCTGATCCATTGTCACAAATCTATCAAGCTCCAAATCTATCAGTCCAAGATCCATCAGCACAGTGGGGTTTTGAAAGAGAAAAGATAGATTTATGTCATTGGTTGCATAGACTCAGCACTCTTACTTGGGCCAGTGGTTATGGGGAGAAAGCGGGAAAGTGGAACTGAGCAGCGACAGATCAGCCATGATCTTATTGAATGGCGGGGCAGGCTCGAAGGGCTAGATGGCCTACTCCTGCTCCTATTTCTTATGTTCTTATGTTCTTACCCCTCTTATGGGTTCTGGCAACACTACACAATCCATGGTGCCATGCGTGGCCTGATTAGGGTTGTGTGAAATTCCCATCATCACAAATGCTGGCACAGATTATGCAGGTTGGTGTGCAGTCGTGGGCACTGCACACCCTTGAGCCATTGCCATGTGTGCAACTGCAGCATCTGTTACAGGCGTGTGTTGCTGGTCTGGGACAGACTGTGAATCATCACCAGATGGGTGCCCAGTGATAGCAGATTTTATGCAGTTTATGCCTGAACCTCTGCACCCCAGCCTGGATAGCAACTGCTTCATCTGGTTAGGACACAGTCAGCACACAGTGCATACCCACCTCCCACACTCCCCCCCTCCCCCTGCCAACATTCAGTGCAATCCCTGACCACACCCTGTGGCAAGACAATGCCACTGCAAAATTCCCTGGAGGGGAAGGCTGAGCAGGAGTCCTTCAGGGACCTTCACTCACTAAGGTACAGCAGTGACCTCAAGGAGAAGGCTGAGCAAGACTCCTTCAGGGCCTGCCCGCACAGAGCTCTGCAAAAATAGAAGGACCCTTCCCCTCACCTTCATTGGTGAAGACAGCCAGTAGGTAGCACATCAAGCATCTCCAGGGCCTGCCTGCAACATCGCCCACATTCCGCTCACTTCAGGTCCACAGCACTTACCCCCTCACGCCTGCTTAACGCCACCATGCCAGGTTGATTGAGATGTTTATATAATCTGATTTGCGTCAAAGTGACATCATGTCAAAGAGGTGAGAGTCGCTAATGTGGGCAGAGATTGCTGGGTTGATCCCAATAATGGCATGCTAAAGTATGGTAAATGGTGCAAATTAGTGCCCTTTTTTTCCAGTTGGGAGATGCATATGGATCGTAAACACTGTTGGGGAGCTCACGAAATGGCCAATACACACACATGTCCCGATTCGACCCGCCAAAAACTAGCGGGTTGGAATAGGAGAATCGCCCCCACAATGACTCATGGCTAAGAGGCTGCAGAGCTTTCAGGAGACCAGCGGGACAGCGCTGAGACACAGCGGGCTTTGGCTGCAGCTTTTGAGAACATGGCCCACTCACAGACGTTCATGGCGAGAGACTGCAGAGCTTGCAGTAGACCCAGCAGGGAAGCGCCAAGACACAGCAGGCCATAGCAGGCCATAGCAGCAGTCCTTGAGAATGTGGCCCAGTTATGACTGAGGATGGGGCTGCAGAGAGTGGCCCAGTCTCAGAGGGCACTTGCTGCTGCTATTGACAGGTGGCCCCCGACTCTGAGGGCCATCGCAGAGGGTTCAGCCACTGTGGCAAGAACGCAGTGGTCCTCCAGGACTAGCAGGGCCAGGTGACACCAGAGTTTCTGGAGCTCACTGCAGAAGCACCGCCATCATATGCAGTGACCCGGGGCTATAGAAACCCCAAAGGAGGATGAAAGGCTCGAGCCCATGCTGGGGCCTTCCACCCAGGTGGCTGTGGCTACACCTTCTGACTCCCCATTTCCTGACACTGGGGCATCTCAGGGGTAGTGGAATGAAGAAAGTATCATGGCCATGTCCTAGACACCAAAAAGCCAGCCAGGAAACTCAAGGTCCAGTGTTTCCAGAGGACTCGCCAAGGGCATCACAGGCCACGGCACACTGTAGGCATCTGCCCACCTTCACTTCCGATCATTCTGGGAAAACACTGATATGTAGTGGTAGGCCATGTAAAGCACTAAGATGGCACGGGTGCAGGACAACACAAGTTAGATAGAATATTTAGGCACTTCAAAGTCTCATATTCACACATTTTTATATTATCACTTATTTTGAAGGCACTTTTATTGATAACAATACATGTTATTTCACCCCACATTTGTGACTAATTTGTTTTTGATTAGCCTCTAACAGGGATGTACTTACCCCCACAGTTGCCAGAGGGACTGTGTTAGTGCACTGAGGAGCCTTCTGCAATGCCACTGTGAAAATAAATGTTCTCCAATCATTCACTTGCTATAGTGGCTGGCATACGTTGGCAGTGACAACACCAGGCATCCCCAGAACCCAGGAGAGATTCCCTCTCCTTGCCCCCACCCCACCCACCCTGGAGCCTGCATGAGTGTTTAGTGCTCCCTTATCCAGCACTTGGGCTTCCTGGTCCTTCCACCTGCTGGTCCTGGTCAAATTTGATATATTGGCCAGCCCTGGCATGCAGGGCATCTGTGACCTCCTTCACACACTTGTGGTCGGATGATTGGGAAATGCCACAAAGGTCTCCACTGACAGTCTGGAATGATGTGGAGATGCCGGCACTGGACTGGGGTTAAACCTGGTGTTGTCAGACTCCTTACAGTCTGGAATGACACAGTAAGAAGTCTCACAACACCAGGTTAAAGTCCAACCAGTTCATTTGATAGTAAACCCACAAGCTTTCGGAAATGTTGTTCGTTCGTCAGGTGTGTGGAAAATTCTGATCAGAGAAAGGATATAAAGTCACACACAGTTTACAGAATACCGATTAGAGTGTAAGTCTTTACAGCTAACCTGCTACTCAAGTCTTAGGCAATGTGAGTGGAGATATCATTAAGCATAGGTTAAAGAGATGTGTATTGTCTCAGGACAGTAAGTGAGATGTTGCAAGTCCAGGCATGCGGGTTACAGGTAGTGCGACATGAACCCAAAATCCCGATTGAGGCCGTCCTCATGTGTGCGGAGCTTGGCTATCGGTCTCTGTTCAGCCACTCTGCACTGATGTGTGTTGTGAAGGCCGCCTTGGAGAACGTTTACCCGAACATCAGAGGCTGAATGACCATGACCGCTGAAGTGTTTGCCAACAGGAAGGGAACAGTCTTGCCTGGTGATTGTCGAGCGATGTTCATTCATCCATTGTTGTAGCATCTACATGGTCTCCCCAATGTACCATGCCTCGGGACATAATTTTTTGCAGTGTATTAGGTAGACAATGTTGGCCGAGTTGCAAGAGTTGTACTTTAACCTGGTGCTGTGAGACTTCTTACTGTGTCATTCCAGACTGCCAGTGGAGACCTTTGTGGCATTTCCCAATCATCCGACCACAAGTGTGTGAAGGAGGTCACGGATGCCCTGTATGCCAGGGCTGGCCAATATATCAAATTTGACCAGGACCAGCAGATGGATGAACCAGGAAGCCTGAGTGCTGGTGGATGGTGTTCTCATGTGAGATGATGTCATCCATGTCGATGATCCGGCATGTCTTGCAGAGGTTGCTGTGGCAGGGTTGTGTGGTGGTGTGGTCACCTGAAGGCTGGGTAGTTTGCTGTGGACAATGGTCTGTTTGAGGTTGTGTGGTTGTCTGAAAGCAAGAAGTGGAGATGTGGGGATGGCCCTGGCAAGATGTTCATCCTCATCAATGATATGTTGAAGACTCCAGAGAAGATGTCGTAGCTTCTCCACTTTGGGGAAGTACTGGACGACGAAGGGTACTCTGTCTATTGTGTCCCATGTTTGTCTTCTGAGGAGATCGGTGTGGTTTTTCGCTGTGGCGCGTCGGATCTGTCGATCGATGTTGGCATATCCTGTTCTTATGAGGGCATCTTGCAGCGTCTGGAGGTGTCTATTGCAATCCTCCTCATCTGACCAGATCCTGTGTATCTGGAGGGCTTGTATGTAGGGAATGGCTTCTTTAACGTGTTTAGAGTGGAAGCTGGACATGTGGAGCATCGTGAGGTTATCTGTGGGCTTGCGGGTACAGTGAGGAGCTGAGGTGACCGTCCTTGATGGGGACGCGTGTGTCCAAAAATGCAACCGAATCCAGCGAATAGTCCATGGTGAGTCTGATGGTGGGATGGAACTTGTTGATGTCATGTGGTTGTTTCAGTGATTGTTCACCATGAGTCCAAAGGAAGAAAATGTCATCGATGTATCTAGTGTATAGCATCGGTTGAAGGTCCTGTGCGGTGAAGAAATTTTGTTTGAGCCTGTGCATGAAGATGTTGGCATATTGAGGTGCAAATTTGGTTTCCATGGCTGTTTTGTGTGCCTGGATGAAGAACTGGTTGTTGAAGGTGAAGACATTGTGCTCCAGGATGAAGCGGATGAGTTGTAAAGTTGCATCTAGAAACTGGCGGTTGCCGGTGTTGGGTACTGAGACAGTTGCAGCAATGTCATCATTGTGGGGAATGTTGGTGTACAGCGCCGAGACATCCACTGTGGCGAGGAGTGTCCCTGGTTCAACTGCTCCATGGGTGCTGAGTTTCCGTAGGAAGTCCATAGTGTCACAACAAAAGCTGAGGGTTCCTTGTACAATGGGTTTCAGGGTCCCCTCGACGTAGCCAGAGAGGTTCTTGCACAGGTTCCTGTTGTCCGAAACGATGGGATGGCCGGGTGTGTTTGCCTTGTGTATCTTTGGGAGGCAAAAGAGACCTCCAACACAGGGAGTGTGTGGGATGAGAGCATGGAGGGTGCTCTGGAGGTCCGGATCAAAGGTCTTGATCAAAGTGTTGAGTTGATGGGTGTGTTCTTTGGTCGGATCTGCGGGTAACTGTCTGTAGTGTTCCCCATTGTTTAGTTGTCGGTACACTTCTTTGCAGTAATCCATTCTGTTCAGTATGACAATGGCCCCTCCTTTGCTGGTTTGATGACAATGTTGTGGTTGGTCTTGAGAGCATGGATGGCATTGCATTGTGCTTGGGTGATGTTCGGGGCTGTCTTGTGAGTGTGGATGATGAATCTGGTGTTAACGCACCTCCTGATATCTTGGGCATACATGTCCAGTCAAGGGCAGCGGCCTTCCGGAGGAGTCCAATGGGACTCTTTCCTCTTCGTTTGCTGCACTGCGGATCTCTCTGTTGGCTGTTCCGGTTCTTTGGCTGTCTCATTGTGTTCGCTGTTGGCCTCCTAAGGTTTGTGGAAGAACTCTTGCAGCCTCATTCGCTTGATGAAATCCTCTGTGTCCACTGCAAGACTGATGGGGTCCATTTTGGTGGTGGGGCAAAAATTGAGCCCTCGGCTGAGAACTTCGATTTCATCTGGTTGAAGTGTGTAGTCCAACAAGTTGACAATAGACTTCCTTGCGGTAGTGCTGTTTTCTACTGTGGTGACGGGGGAGGCTTGGTTGTTGCTGGCGGTGATGCCGAGTTTCTCAAATTTCCTGTTCTTGGTGTGCATGTAGGTGGTGTAGTTTCTTTGTCTCATCTGCTTGGCAGAGTTTTGCAGCTGGTCTGTGTCCTGAGCGCAAGTTGAGCATATGAATTCTATCTTGGTTTCCAGGATGCAGCGTTTGCTGTAGAGCTGGTGTATGAGGTGGTTGAGAAGTGTGAGAGAGGTGCGATGGCAAAGTCTCTCAGCGTAGTCTGTGTTATAGGTTGATCTGAGTGGGTTTGTGATCTGCAGTCCTTTCGGTATCTTGTCTGCTTTCTTGCACCTTCGTAAAAACTTGATGTCTGTGTCGATATGCGCAATCTTCTTGGAGATCCTCTCCACTTGGATCTGGCAGTTTGCGGTGTCGATGGTAGTCATGATGTGGAGATGCTGGTGTTGGACTGGGGTAAACACAGTAAGAAGTCTCACAACACCAGGTTAAAGTCCAACCAGTTTATTTGATAGCAAACACACAAGCTTTCAGAAACGCTGTTCCTTCGTCAGGTGTGTGGAAAGTTCTCTATCTGGAATGACCCAGTGGCATAAAGGATTAAGGAGGCTGTCACTTCCACAGCCACTGGCTCCTCCCATGCCCCAAAGTGCCAGGTCCTGCAACAAATGGCACAGATGTCGTACTGTCTCCTTTTGGAGCTGGAGCTGTTGGTGGCCTGCGATGTCTAACAGTTGCTCAAAGGACACTTGCCTGCAGAACTGTGGTGATCTTTTCTCCCCTCTTCTCTTGGCTCCCCCGCCCGGCCCCAGGGCAAATGGCGGCCACATCCTGCCTCCGGTGGCTGTAACCCTCTTACGAGTGGTAAGGCCTGGCCCTCCTTTGCCTTCATCCTCCTGCTCCTCCTCCTCCTCAGCTCCAGCAGCAACCAAAAGAACAGCAAGATCAATTGGTTGCATTGCAAAAGTCATCTCGTCAATCTCAAGTGGAAGTTGCCAACACATGTTCACCATTCCTTCCCCCCAGTCAAAAACACACACCCAGAACCCATGCAGTCATGGCTCCAGGCAGTGCTGCTTGACAAGTCCTGAGGCTGTAGCACTGCCAGTTTAGAGTTTCCAGCCCATTCCCAACCAGCAACAGCACTTGCTGCTGCCAGCACGAGGACCCAGAGTCAGAGTTAAGACCCGAGATCAGCATTCAGACTCAGTCTCTGCTGAGAGTCCGAAGATGGACCCCCGTAAGCAACAACAGTCCACACACCCCAAAGAGGCCCTCTTGACCCAAAATATAACTTAGCCACCATGGAAACACCCCCCACCCCCTGCACTCACCCAAGCTGCACTCACCTTCTCTGCTCTAGTGCCCGAAACCAACTTTAATACTTGAGGTGTTTTCCTGACCGATATAGCTACAGCAAACAAGGTTATTAAGGCAGATAAGCTGGGATGATTGGATGTGAATTTCATGAATTACATTGTGATGAATGCAAAGCAATGCAAATTGATGTTTTGAGTGCAGTCCTGAACACACCAATTTTTTCACTTGGTAAACTGGGAATGGGCGTGAAAACGGGTGCCATTCCCGCTAGTCACACGTCACCCAATTTTACGGCTTTTCCACTGCAAAACAGACACAATGAGGTATAAAATTCGACCCATAGAATTCAGTAAAGGCCCTCCGGCACATCAAGTCTGTACCTACAATATCTACCACAAAAGATGCACTAATCCCACTTTCCTACACATATCCCATTCCCTTGAATGTTATGATATTTGAAATACCTTTTAAAGGTTGTAAGGTTTCCGATCTCCTTCCGATACCTTCCCAGGCAGAGTATTCTGCCTGCCCCTTACCTTTAAATTAACACCCTCTTGATTGACCCCTTAGCCAAGGGAAACAGCTGATCCCTACTCACCTTGTCCATACTCCTCATAATCTTATACACCTCAATCATGTCCACCCTCAGCCTTCTCTGCTCTAAAGAAAACAATCCAAACCTATCCTGTCTCTCCTTATAGCTCAAATGCTCCATCACAGACAACATCCTACAGATCCTCCTCTGTACCCCATCTAGTGCAATCACATCCTTCCTATAGTGAGATGACCAGAACTGTACACAGTACTCCAGTTATGACTAAACGTTCCATACACCTCCAACATAACCTCCTTGCTTTTATTCTCTGTATCATGGCTGATAAAAGCAAGTGTCCCTATGCCTTCTTAACTAGCCGATTCACCTGCTCTGCTGCCTTCAGGGATCTATGAATAATTAGCAGAATATCCCTTTGTTCCACTGAGCTCCTCAGAATTCTGCCATTCATTACATATTCCCTTATATTGTTTCTACTTCCAAAGTGCATCACTTCACACTTCTCAGAGTTAAATATCATCTGCCACTCTGCACATCTGACAAACCCATCTAGATCTTTTTGTTACCTACAACCATCTTCTTCACTGTTAACCATCCCCTACCAATCTTGGTGTTGTCTGCAAACTTGCTTATTATTCTCGCCAAACTTTTGTCAGAGCTTTTGTCAGGTTTTAGCTGTCCTGGTCCCTCCATGTGGATGCTTTAATTAAGAAAGCCCACCATCATTTCTACTTTCTCAGGAGACTAAGGAAATTTGGAATGTCCGCTACAACTCCACCCATGCCTCTACTTTATCAGAAGACTAAAGAAATTTGGCATGTCAGCTACAACTCTCACCAACTTTTACAGATTCACCATAGAAAGCATTCTTACTAGTTATCTCACAGATTGGTATGGCTCCTGCTCTGCCCAAGACCACAAGGAACTATAAAAGTTCGTGAATATATCCCAATCCATCACGCAAACCAGCTTCCCATCCAATGACTCTGTCTATACCTCCCGCTGCCTCGGCAAAGCAGCTAGCATAATTAAGGACCCCATACCCCACAGATAAAAAAAAAATCTGAGGACATGTACCAACAGATTCAAAAACAGCAACTTCCCTGTTGCCATCAGACTTTTGAATGGACCTATCTCGCATTAAGTTGATCTTTCTCGACACCATGGTTATGACTGTAACACTACATTCTGCACTCTCTTGTTTCTTTCTCTAAGTACAGTGTTTTGTCTGTTTAGCACGCAACAAACAGTACTTTTCACTGTATACTAGTACATATGATAAAAATAAATCAAATCAAATAATCTGTCTATACAGATAACTAAAAATAAGGGTCCCAGTACTGATTCTTCTACCCTACCCTTTGCACCTATTCCTAAGCCAGTTTCTGAATCATAGAAACCCTACAATGCAAAAAGAAGCCATTCGGCCCATCGAGTCTGCACTGATCACAATCGCACCCAGGCCCTACTCCCATATCCCTACATATTTTACCCACTAATCCTTCTAACCTATGCATTTCAGGACACTAAGGGGCAATTTTCGCATGGCCAACCAACCTAACCCACACATCTTTGGACTGTAGGAGGAAACTGGGGCACCCAGAGGAAACCCATGCAGACACGAGGAGAATGTGCAAACTCCACACAGACAATGATCCAAGCCGGGAACCGAACCCAGGTCACTGGAGCTGTGAAGTAGCAGTGCCAACCACTGTGCTCCCATGCCGCCCACTTTTTGATTCATTTTGTGAAGTTTCCCTGAATTCCATGTGCTTTAACCTTCTCAATCAGTGTCTGTGATTCTCACCAGTGAGGACCTCGACCGCTGAAGGGGTTAAGTTAAGTGAGCCCGCACGATAGTGTCTGGTACTCGTTAATGACATGCAAAACATGTTAATGACATATAAAACATGTCAATATTGAAATCAGCCTCACGCCCTGTCTGGCAATGTCACTGGCAAAACAGTGTTGTAACATTGTGAGAGGTGAGAAAACAGGAGTGAACCTGATTTTTTGCCTCTCACCCTATCTTACCAGTTTGCCATGCTGATCGACTAGTGTAGTGAGGCGGTAAGACCACACCCAATTCTCTCCTTCAGAATTTTCTCCAATAGTTTCCCTACCACTAGCATAAGACTCCCTGGTCTTTGATTTCCTGGTTCATCTCTAGCACCCTTTGTGAAAAGTGAAACCACATTAGTTGTCCTCCAGTCCTCTGGTATTTCCTCCGTGACAAGAGAGGAATTAAAGAATTGTGTCAGAGTCCCTGCAATTTCCTGTTTTGCTTCCCACAGCAGCCTGGGATGCAATTCATCCGGGCCTGGGGATTTATCTGTTTTTAGCCCATTAGTACCTGCCCATTTCATATGTCAAACTGTGCAAATTCCTAACACTGCCTTTTCCTGAATTCCCTATTTGTGTTCTCCCTTCCCAGAGTGTGAACCGAAGAGAAGTATTCATCAGAACATCCTTCCAATAACCTGTAGTGTCACATACAGATTGCCCCATCGATCCCTAATGGGCCCTAACCATAGTCATAGAGGTTTACAGCGAGGAACCAGGCCCTTCAGCCCAACTTGTCCATGCCATCCCTTTTTTTAATTGCTTAGCTAGTCCCAATTGCCCACATTGGCCCATATCCCTCTGCACTCATCTTACCCATGTAACATAAGAACTAGGAACAGGAATAGGCCATCTGGCCCCTCGAGTCTGCTCTGCCATTCAATAAGATCATGGCTGATCTTTTCGTGGACTCAGCTCCACTTACCAACCTGCTCACCATAACTCCTTCACTGTTCAAAAATTTATCTACCCTTACCTTAAAAACATTCAATGAGGTAGCCTCAACTGCTTCACTGGGCAGGGAATTCCACACACAGTCACAACTCTTTGTGTGAATAAGTTCCTCCTCAACTCAGTCCTAAATCTGCTCCCCCTTATTTTGAGGCCAGGCCCTCTAATTCTAGTTTCACCCATCAGTGGAAGCAACTTCCCTGCTTCTATCTTATCTATTCCCTTCATAATCTTATATGTTTCTATAAGGTCTCTCTTCATTCTTCTGAATTCCAATGAGTATAGCCCCAGGCTACTCAGTCTCTCCTCCTAAGCCAGCCCTCTCAACTCCGGAATCAACCTAGTGAATCTCCTCTGCATCCCTTCCAATGCTAGTATATCCTTTCTCAAGAAAGGAGACCAAAACTGTACACAGTATTCACCACCACCCTATACAGCTGCAACATAATCTTGCTGTTTTCAAACTCTATCCCTCTAGCAATGAAGGACAAAATTCCATTTGCCTTCTTAATTACCTGCTGCATCTGCAAACCAATTCCTTGTGATTCTTGCACAAGGACACCCAGATCCCTCTGCACAGCAGGTTTACCATTTAAATAATAGTCCATCTTGCTCTTATTCTTACCAAATTGGATGACCTCACATTTACCAACATTTGTACTCCATCTTCCAGAGCCTCGCCCACTCACTTAGACTATCTATATCCATTTGCAGATTTTCAGCATCCTCTGCACACATCGCTCTTACATTTATCTTAGTGCCATCAGCGAATTTTGACACACTACACTTGGTTCCCAATTCCAAATCATCTGTAAATTGTAATTGCGGTCCCACACTGATCCCTGAGGCACATCACTAGTCACTGATTGCCAATCAGAAAAACACCCATTTACTCCCAAACTTTGCTTTCTGTTAATTCGCCCATCTTCTATCCATGTTAATACATTACCTGTAACACTATGCACCTTTATCTTATGCAGCAGTCTTTGGTGTGGCACCTTGTCAGATGCCTTTTGAAAATCCAGATAACCTCATCAACAAGTTCCCCACTGTCCACTTCACATGTAATGTTCTCAAAGAATTCCACCAAATTAATCAAACATGACCTGCCCTTCATGAACCCATGCTGCATCTTACCACCAGGATAATTTATATCCAGATGTCACACTATTTCTTCTTCTCTTATTGGATGAAAGATACAAGCATTTTCCCGACTACAGAAGTTAAGTTAACCAGCCTATAGTTACCCAACTTTTGTCTACCTCCTGTTTTAAACGTGGCATCACTCTTGCTATTTTCCAATCTCCAGATCCAGTGAATTTTGGTAAATTACCACTAGTATATTTGGTATTTCCCTCAGCATCCCTTTTAGTACCCTGAGATGCATTCCATCAGGGCCAGGAGACTTGTCTACCTTTAGCCACATTAGCCTGCCCATAACTACCTTTTTCGTTTATAATGATAGTTTCTAGGTCCTTACCTGCCTTCCTGTCATCAGTTTTTGGCAAGTTATTTGTGTCTTTCAGTGTGAAGACCGACAAAAAAATACCTGTTCAACGCCTCAGCCATTTTCTCGTTCCCAGTTATTACATCCCCTTTCTCATCCTCTAAAGGACCAATGCTTTTTAAAAGACAAAATTGTACCTGCCTCTACTAATACCTCTGGTAGCTTGTTCCAGATACTCACCACCCTCTGTGTGAAACAATTGTCCCTCTGGACCCTTTTGTATCTCTCCCCTCTAACCTTAAACCTATGCCCTCTAATTTTAGACTTCTCTATCTTTGGGAATAGATATTGACTAGCTGATCTATGCCACTCATTATTTTATAGACCTTCATAAGATCACCCCTCAGCCTTCTACACTGCAGAAAAAAAAGCCCCAGTCTATCCAGCCTCTCATAACTCAAACCATCAAGTCCTAGTAGCATCCTAGTAAATCTTTTGTGCGCTCTTTCTAGTTTAATAATATCCTTTCTATAATAGGGTGACTTGAACTGTATACAGTATTCCAAGTGTGGCCTTACCAATGTCTTTTACAACTTCAATGAGACATCCCAACTCCTGTATTCAATGTTCTGATCACTGAAATCAAGTATGCTGAATGCATTCTGCACCACTCTACCCACTTGTGACTCCGCTTTCAAGAAGGTATGAACCTGTACCCCTGGATCTCTTTGCTCTGTAACTCTCTCAAACCCACTACCATTAACTGAGTAAGTCCTGCCCTGGTTCAATCTACCAAAATGCATCACCTTGCATTTATCTAAACTGAATTCCATCTGCCATTTATCAGCCTACTGGCCCAATTGATCAAGATCCCGTTGCAATCCAAGTTAACCTTCACTGTCCACTATGCCACCAATCGTGGTGCCATCTGCAAACTTACTAACCATGCCTCCTATATTCTCACCCAAATCATTAAAATAAATGACAAAAAATAGTGGAGCCAGCACTAATCCCTGAGGCACACCACTAGTCTCAGGCTTCCAGTTTGAAAAACAACCCTCTACAACCACTCTCTGGCTTCTGTCATCAAGTGGAACCTCACCTGACGAAGAGGGAAACCTCGAAAGCTTGTGAGTTTACTATCAAATAAATTGGTTGGACTTAAACCTGGTGTTGTCAGACTTCTTATTCTGTCATCAAGCCAATTTTGTATCCATTTAGCTACCCCACCCTGTATCCTGTGAGATTTAGCCTTGTACAACAACCTACCATGTGGTACCTTGTCAAACGCCTTGCTAAGGTCCATGCAAACAACATCAACTGCACTGCCCTCATCTATATTCTTGGTTACCCCTTCAAAAAAGCTCAATCAAATTTGTGATACATGATTTTCCACTCACAAAGCCACACTGACTGTCCCTAATCAGACCTTGTATCTCTAAATGCCTGGAGATTCTGTCTCTCTAAATACCTTCCAACAACTTACCCACCACAGATGTGAGGCTCACCGGCCTGTAGTTCCCAGGCTTTTCCCTGCAGCCCTTTTTAAACAAAGACACAACATTTGCCACCCTCTAATCTTCAGGCACCTCACCTGTGACTAGCGACGCTTCAAATTTCTCTGCCAGGGGACCAGCAATTTCCTCCCTAGTCTCCCACAATGTTCAGGGATGCACTTCATCAGGTCTTGGTGATCTATCTACATTGATGCACTTTAAGACTTTGAGCACCTCCTTCTCTGTAATATATACACTCCTCAGGACATCATTATTTATTTCCTCAAGTTCCTAAACATCCATGCTTCTCTCAACAGTTAATATTGATGAGAAATATTCATTTAAGATCTCACCCATCTCTTATGGATCCGCACATAGAACATAGAACATTACAGCGCAGAACAGGCCCTTCGGCCCACGATGTTGCGCCGACCAGCTTTTTAAAAAAAACACTAACCCACTAATCTAAACCAATCCCATTTCATCCATAAACCTATCCACAGATCTCTTAAACGCCCCCAAACTAGGCGCATTTACAGCTGCAGCTGGCAGGGCATTCCAGTCCCTCACCACCCTCTGGGTAAAGAACCTACCCCTGACATCAGTCCTATAACTACCCCCCCTTAATTTAAAGTCGTGCCCCCTCGTGCTAGCTTTCTCCATCCTAGGAAAAAGGCTATCACTATCTACCCTGTCTAAACCTCTAATCATCTTATATGTTTCAATAAGGTCCCCTCTTAGCCGCCTTCTTTCCAGCGAAAACAACCCCAAATCTCTCAGTCTCTCCTCATAGGATCTCCCCTCCATACCAGGCAACATCCTGGTAAACCTCCTCTGCACCCTCTCCAAAGCCTCTATATCCTTCCTGTAATGTGGGGACCAGAACTGCACACAATACTCCAAGTGCGGCCGCACCAGAGTTGTGTACAGTTGCATCATGACACTGCGACTCCTAAATTCAATCCCCCTACCAATAAACGCCAAGACACTGTATGCCTTCTTAACAACCTTATCTACTTGATTCCCAACTTTCAGGGATCTATGTACACATACACCTAGATCCCTCTGCTCCTCCACACTATTCAAAGTCCTCCCGTTAGCCCTATACTCAACACATCTGTTATTCCTACCAAAATGAATTACCTCACACTTCTCCACATTAAACTCCATCCGCCACCTCGCGGCCCAGCTCTGCAACCTTTCTAAGTCACCCTGCAAACTATGACACCCTTCCTCACAATCTACCACACCTCCAACTTTGGTGTCATCAGCAAACTTACTAATCCACCCAACTATACCCTCATCCAGATCATTAATAAAAATTACAAACAGCAGTGGCCCCAAAACAGATCCCTGAGGCACACCACTCGTAACTTGTTCCTGGCGAGCACATAGATGACCTTGTTGATCCTTAAGAGGCTCTATTTTCTCCCTAGTTACTCTTTTGCCCATAATGTATTTGTAGAAGCTCTTTGGATTCTCCTTTGCCTTATCTGCCAAAACAATCTTGTGTCCCCTTTTGCCCTGGTGCTCACTGCAGAAAGCACTGCAGAAGCACCACCGTCCCATGGAGTGACCAGAGGCCCACAGGAACCCCAAGAGAGGAGGAAGAGCTCGAGCTCATGCTGGGGCCTTTCAGACTGTGGGTGTGGCTACACCTTCTGAAACCAGGGCACCTCAGGGCAGCAAGATAATGAGGGTGCCAGAAACGTACCAGACATTTGGAAGCCGGCCAGGAGTCTCAAGGTCCACAGCCTCCAGAGGATGTCCGCCAATCACATCACAGGCAATAGAGCAAGGTAGGTAGCTGGCCCCCTCTGCCCTCTGCCGTACATTCTAGGGAGACATGTAGGCGTAGTGGTAGGGCACGTAAGATTAGGAAGTTATAGTTGCACTAAAATGGCGTGGGTGCAGGGCTGCACTCCTGAGATAGATCTTTAGCACCTCAATGTTTTCTGTTCATGCATTTTTATGTTAGAACTTATTATTTAAACACCTTTGTCATAAATGCTTTTTCACCACCCACCTGTGACTAATCAGTCTCAGATTTGTCTCGAACAGGAATCCTCTTCCCTTGACAGTCACTGGAGGGATGCTTCATGTTGATATCAACTGGGGAGACCCTTCAATGCTGAATCATGGAGAAGCATGGAGAAAATGAAGCCTTTGGTTCCCCAGCACCCATGAATGACTCCCTCCCCTCCCCACCCACCCTGCAGTCTTGTATGAGGGTTTCCAGATCCCTTACACATTATATAAACATGGGCCCAGGTGCCAGCATGCATGTGGAGCTCAGGTAGGAGTCAGACTAGTTTGCACCAGGGCATCATCATAATGGTGTTTAGCGAGTTGTCATCACCCTCCTGCCTGCCAGAGGAGCTCGCTAACACAGCGTACCCAAGCCCACTACTTTGGTTTGACACTGTTGCAGGAGATAGAAGGACTTTGGGCGAAGGGGGTGCGGCGGAAATGGAACACGCGTGTACAAACACAGGCCCCCAGTTAGTGAAGCGCCTGGTGATCAGGGCCTTCCTAGCCACCTCACGTGCCTCATTCTAGCTGTTAGCCCTCCAGCACCTGGACCCTGTTGCTCAAGGTGCTCATCCTTCTCTTCCTCTTCCTCCTCCTGCTGGTCATTCTCCCAAGTGACGCCCAGCTGGCCAGCCTCCAAAAAGTCACCTCTCTGCTGTGCCAGGTTGTGCAGGGCACATCACACCACCATAACGTGGGAAGAGATCAGGAGGCTGTCCTGCCACAGCGATCCAGGCACCAGGACTGCATTTAGAGGGGTCCTATGCACCTCTCCAATATCAAGCTATATGGGCCTCATGATAATGGGTCTCCACCTCAGTCTCAGGCCTCTGCACAGGTGTCATCAGCCATGTCCAAAACAGGTAACCTATGTCACCCATGAGCCACCCCTGCAGCCTGGGATCCTCCTCAAAGACCTCCAGTATGTCAGAGCTCCTTAGAATGAAGCTGTTTTGCATGCTACCAGGGTGTTTCACGCAGACATGCATAATGTTCATATTGTGGCACAAACCAGTTGGACATTTAGGGAGTGGAACCCCCTTCTGCTGATGAATCTTCATGAGGCCAACGTGATGGCCCCTTGCACATTAGGTATTCCTGTAATGGCCCTGAACCCTGCAGCCTGGGCTTCCTGCTGGGCCCGGTTCAGGTCAAGTTTGATGTACTGCCCAGCCCTGGCATACAGGGCTTCCATGACCTGCTTGACACATCTGTGCATAGCTGACTGGGAAATGTCACATACATCTCCACTAGGGGTCTGGAAGGAGCAAGTGGCATAAAGGTTCAGTGTGGCTGTCAGTTTGAGAGCCACTGAGAGTGGGTGCCCCCCTCCCCCCCAAGGTGCCAGGTCCTGCAACAGGTGGCACAGGTGTTGCAACGTCTCTTTTTGGAGGAGGAGCCTTCGGCGGCGGAACATGGTGTCTGACATCTGTTCAAATGACACTCGTGCATGGAACTACCTGGGTCTCCACTCCCTACTCGTTCTGCACACCCCCTTCTGGGGAAATGGTGGCCACCTCCTGCTTCAGGTAGCTGTCTCCCTCTATTCTTGCAAATGGTAAGGCCTGGGCCTCCTCTGCCTGCAATTTATATTCCTGCTCCTCCTCCTCAACTCCAGCAGCAACCAAAGGAATAGCAAGATTAATCAGTTGCATCGCAAAAGCTATCTCGTCACTCTGAAGGGGAGGGTTTTGGAGAAGGAGAGAAAGGTTAAGGAATGCTGCTGCTCCTAACCCAGCAACACATACTGCCCATCCCCCCCATCCTCCCCCCACATGCACCCCAGCATTGCAGTCCCCCAGTCCTCGCCCACATGCTCCCCACAATCACAGCTCCTTGTAAAGTTCTGAGGCTACAGCAGTGCACTTTCCAAAGGCTTTGTGCACATCCTTCAGCTGCAAGAGTGTTGAGTGCACTAGGACCCAGCATCATCCACAAGAGACAAGGTCAGTGCTGAGACCCAAGTCCGCATTGCAAATCGAACGTTGGACATGCTGCTGAACAACAACCCTGAGCCACATGCATTCAAAGAGCACCCCCCAACACACAATGAAAAACAAAATGGCAGCCACAAAGGATCCCTGTAAGCAGCCTGGCACCATCAGATGCCCAGCACTTACCTCCTTACTAAACCTCATTGACAGAACACTCGAATCAGACTTCTATGGAGTGTGTCTGGTTTAGGCCGATTCCGGATGGGCGAATGCAGTGGTAAAGTGGAACGTGCCGGTGAAGCTGGGCACTCAGCCCATTAAGTAGATTGAAATGAATGCAAATACATTTAAATGGCTGTCGCACCCATTTAAGATGGGTTTCCGATCCTGTCCAGGGGGAACCGGCGCGGAGGTGGGTGTGGCTCACATTACTTACCTCATGTCTGACTTTGCCAAGTTTTCGCACCCAAAAATGGGCACAACGCGATGGTAAAATCACCCCCTTAGGGGGTACAATGCAGACTCACCAGAATTATATGGGACATAAGGGTTAAATCATGATAACAGGCTGCATAGTCATTATTTGCATTCCTTTGAGTTTGAATCACTGATCAATGTATTCAAATGATAATATAATTTGATACAGTAAATACAGAGAGGGTAGTTCCCCGGCAAGAAGTCCAAAACAAGAAGGTGTGATCTGAAGATGAGAGGTTATCAGTTTGGAGAGAAATCAGGGAGGATTTTTTCATACAAAGCAAGGTAGAAATTGATAATCCTTTCCCAAAAAAGTTGGTGGATTCTGAGGTCAACTCGAGTTTTCAAAGCTGAGATAGATTTTGTTGACTCAGAGTATCAAGATATATGAATTAAAGGTGAGTAAATGAAGTTAAGATCATATTCAAGGGGCTGAATGGCCTCGTCCTTTAACCACAAGTACTTCCTCAGAAAAACTGATCTTTATAAGCACAACATCAAGGCAGTGAAGGACTGTTTATACAATCCTAATCTTGGCCTTTACAAGGAGTGTTGCTAAGAATGCAGAAGCCTTTTCAGGGCACCCAGAAACTGACTGAATTAATAAGAGAACCTTGGTGTGTATCAGTTTATCAGAACTACCAGGCCCATAAGGCCACCTTACGCTTCACCCACTCTAAAAGTTGAGGTCATAAATTGGAGGACTGCACCACATTAATTCCCCCTTTGGGGGAGGTGGGGGGGGGGAGATAGATTACCATTCCCTGTATTTTGGAAATCAAAGAATCTGTGACATTGTTAAGAGGTAAAATCAATGTATTTTCACATACATAACATAGGAAAATATATTTTTATCCAAGAATGCCTGTAAGTTCTCCAGTGTAGGAATCAGGTGTCTCTCATTCAGCTTGTCTGCAGCTCCTTCTTTCCTTTGACTTGGTCCCAGTGAGCCTTTTAAAGTCCCTGATCCAAAGCCCCACTCTGTTTGATGGAAAGGAGACTGGCAGTTCTGGCACTGCTATTTCTTACTACACCTGTTCCAGAATGGATCCCAGGAGAGCTCAACCCATAGGCACCACTCCACAATTACTCATCAACATTGCTGCATTCATATGGCAATCATCAAGCTTGGAACCAGAAGTGAAACAGAGATGAGGAATTTATTTCTGAACGCCAGCCTAAAGTAATTATTCTCTTCCGCAGCTATATCTGATCAGATGAGTGAAAACAAGGCTCAGGTTTAGATTTTTTTTTCAGATTGAATTTTTAATTTGCCCAAAGGCTATAATGAAACTAGAAAATGTTTAATCTAGCCAATAAAAAGATTCAGGTTAAAACCCCTAAGTGGCTTGCTGCGTTAATAACACTGCCTGGTGTGGGGTGAAGTCATAAAATACAGACATTAGCTTCAGTCCTTGGTTTGTTCTGCATTTACAGTATAGTTAGAGATCAGGAAAGCCATTTGGCCCTTTTTCTTTCATCCCAGCATTCCCCCCTGTTTGCATCTGAAGAATTACCTACTCTTAGATAAAGAGAGTGCAGCATGTGGTTCAAATTTCACCGAACTAAGGAGCTGGAAATCATCTGGAGTTCTTTCTACTGTTCCTGATCACTGCTGGAAAGCCTATGTAGGCTGCAGGGCAGGATAGGATCAGACTTAACTGTGCTGCCTTCCACAAGCAAATCGTTCACCAGGACGGACTTCCACACAACACACACTACTGCATCCTCATGGACAATGCTCACATCTCAGGCACATTCAACAGCTATTTAGGCATTACACACTAGCGCATCTGTCATATACATATTTACAAGCACTACATTTTTCCAAGACAAGATGATACATACAAGCACCAGCAAAACCAGATCAGGAGAGTGGAAGCATAACTCCAATGAATTCACACCTTTCAGGAGAAAATGCTGGTGGTAATTAAAGGGGGTACGAGATGCTTTAGCTGGAGGCAAAGCAAGATATATTTCTGAGAAATATGTGGTCATTCCAGCCTTTTTACACATCCACAACCATTTCTAATGCCCAAAACGACCCTAATTCGTAAGTTCCATATGGTGGCATCATACCAATCCTCCAAAAGTGACCAGAAAAATTGCATCCTTTGAATCAATGAATCAATAACATCACCTTAGCGGGAAGTAGCTCAGGGACCATATGCACAATTTTATAATTTGTTTAGAACAGGATGCACGGTGGCACAGTGGTTAGCATGGCTGCCTCACAGCATCATGGACCTGGGTTCAATTCCAGCTTCAGGTGGCTGTCTGTGTGGAGTTTCCACTGGGTGCTCAGCCCAAAGGTGTGCAGGCTATGTTGATTGGCCATGCTCAATTGCCCCTAAGCATTAGGGGAATTAGTAAGGTAAATACATGAGCTTACAGGGACACGGTGGGATTGCTAGCACCTCGATGGGACGGGTTAGTGGTGAAACTTCCGGGTCACTGTCTAGTGTGAACAACAGCTATTGATGCACATCGGGTGGAGGTGGGAATGTCCAAGAGCTCAGGCACATGAAGGATCTTCAGGAGCCAAGGAATCAGCTGCCCTTTGGCCAGCTGATGGATCAATTCTCCCTAAGCTGCTGGAGATGCAGCAGCAGAGCTGAGGAATGCAGGCGTGGATGTCAGCAACATTGCAGGGAATGCAAGGCTGTTGGGAAGAGTCCCAAATCCTTCAGGCGCAGGTACAATTTGGTGCCCAGGCCAACACTGCAAGGGTGGCACACACTGTGGAAAGCCTGGGTCAGGAAATGGTCACAATGGGTGACAGGGTCCAAGACATGGCTGAGTCACAGCAGCATGGCTGAGGGGCTTGGGAACATTCTCCAGACACAAAGGGTCATGGCTGCAGGCTTTGACAGCATGGCCCAGTCCCAGTGGACCATCACTGAGGGGCTGCAGAGCTTGGCACAGTTTCAAAGGGCACTTGCAGTGGGCCTCCAGAGCTTGGCCCAGACTCAAAGGGCCATCGCACACCATCACGCGAAGGTAGTTGGGCCTACAGGACGGGCAGGGTGAGATGAAGCTGGAGTTCCTGGAGCCCCACTCCGGGGGTGGAGGAAAAGCTGGAGCCCATGTTGGGGCTTTCACTCAGCAGAATTCATGCTGTCACTAGGCCTTCTGTTTCCCCCCACCCTGACACTGGTGTAGCTCATGGGCAGCAGGATAAACAAGGTGGCATGGATATGGTCAAGGTCCAAGGGCATCACAGGACATTGGGTACGAAACACCACTGACCGCCTCCATCTCTGATGTGCATCCTGAGGCCATGAATGATTAAGAAGTTGTAAGGCCACAGGAGTGAAGCACTGCACTGTGGTTAGGGAGAGAGTAACATGCAGTTAATTTTGATTTGATTTTGATTTGATTTGATTTATTATTGGCACTGTATTGGCATACAATGAAAAGTATTGTTTCTTGCATGCTATACAAAGCATACCCTTCATAGAGAAGGAAACAAGAGAGTGCAGAATGTCGGGTTATGAGAATGTAGAGAAAGATCAACTTAATGCAAGGTAGGTCTATTCAAAAGTCTGGTGGCAGCAAAGAAGCTGTTCCTGAGTCGGTTGATACGCGATCTCAGACTTTTGTATCTTAAGGTGGAAGACAGTATATCCGTGATGCATGGGGTCCTTAATTATGCTGGCTGCTTTGCCAAGGCAGCAGGAAGTGTAGACAGAGTCAATGGATGGGAGGCTGGTTTACATGATGGACTGGGCTTCATTCACAACCACCTGTTGTTTTTTGAGGTCATGGGCAGAGCAGGAGCCATACCAAGCTGTGATACAACCAGAAAGAATGCTTTCTATAATATATCTGTAAAAGTTGGTGAGACTCGTAGCTGATATGCCAAATGTTCTTAGTCATCTGAGAAAGTAGAGGCATTGGTGGGTTTTCTTAATGATAGTGTCTACATGGGGGTACCAGGACAGGTGATCTGGATACCTAAAAACTTGAAGCTCCCAACCCTTTCTACTTCTTCCCCATTGATGTAGAAAGGGGCATGTTCTCCTTTATGCTTCCTGAAGTCGATGACAATCTCCTTCGTTTTGTTGACATTGAAGGAGAGATTATTATCGCCGCACCAATTCATCTGATTCTCTATCTCATTCCTGTACTCTGTCTCATCATTGTTTGAGATCCGACCCACTACGATAGTGTTGTCAGCAAACTTGAAATTTGAATTGGAGGGGAATTTGGCCACACAGACATAGGT
The DNA here is from genome assembly GCF_965287045.1 of Carcharhinus amblyrhynchos. Taxonomy (NCBI): domain Eukaryota; kingdom Metazoa; phylum Chordata; class Chondrichthyes; order Carcharhiniformes; family Carcharhinidae; genus Carcharhinus; species Carcharhinus amblyrhynchos. Next base: position 56,814,988 of record NC_137339.1, on the reverse strand, counting down.
TTATAAGGAGTGCAGAAGAGGGCTGAGAACACAACCTTCTGGGGCATTAGTGTTGAGGATGATCCTGGAGGAAGTGTGTTCCCTATCCTTACTGATTGTGGTCTGTGAGTTAGGAAGTTAAGGATCCAGTTGCAAAGGGAGGAGCCAAGGACCAGACCACAGAGCCTGGAGATGTATTTTGTGGGAATAATGGTGTTGAAGGCTGAGCTGTAGTCAATAAATAGGCGTCATCTAGGTGTTCCAAGATTGAATGCAGGGCCAGGGAGATGGCATCTGCTATGGACCTTTTGCGGCAGTAGGCAAACTGTAGTGGACCCAGGTAGTCCTGGAGGCTGGATTTGATTCGTGTCATGACTAGTCTTTCGAAGCACTTCATAATGATGAATATCAGAGCCATTGGCCTACAGTCATTAAGACACACTGCTTGGTTTTTCTTGGGTACCAGGATGATGGTTATCTTCTTAAAGCAGATAGGGGCCTCAGATTGTTATAAGGAGAGATTGAAGATGTCTGTAAACAACCCCACCAGCTGGTCCACACAGGGTCTGAGTGCTTGTCTGGGTACTCCATCCGGGCCAGTCATTTTCCATCACGTTGACCTTTGAGAAAGCTGCTCTGGACATTTGCAGTGGTGACCCTGGATACAGGTTCATCCAGGGCTTCTAGGGTGGAGGTCATGCTGTCACTAACCTCTTGCTCAAAATGGGCATAGAATGCATTAAGCCTTCATCTTGTAGCCTGTTACATCTTGCAAACCTCGGCCATGGTTGGTGTGCCTAGCCTGGGACTTTAGCTTGGTCTGGTACTGTCTTTTGGCTTCTTTGATGGGTCTCCTTAGATCGTACCTGGCTTTCTTGTATAGGTCAGGGTCGCCTGACTTCAGCAAGTAGTGGATATCCCTGTTCACCCATGGTTTCCGTTTGGGGAACACATGGATTTGCTTCTTTGACAACAGCCTTCCACACACCTACTAATGAAATCAGTTCCTGTAGCGGCATACTCACTCAAGCTGGTCACAGAGTTTTTAAATACTCACCAATCCACTGACTCCAAGCAGTCCTGTAGTCGATCTCACGAATAAATGTAATTGCATTCCGCAGCTGTGACTAATCTGTCTGTGATTTGCCACTGAGAAGGATGACGTACACTGACCGTACCCAGAGGGGCTCAGAGTGTCATTCTGTGGGGGAGAAGCCCTTCGGCCACTGAGTATGCAATCTCCATTTCCCAATACCTGTGCCAGCCCCTGACTGGCATGACACTCCAAGTGTTCATTGCAAGCAGTCCCCAGGAGGTATTGGGTGTCGTGTAGGCCCACAGTGTCACACAACCTGTCATAGCAACCCCAGAACCCACTGGTCCCTGAGACTGTTCACCTCCTCTAACCTGAGCATCGGACAGCATTGCTCCCAACCCTGACTCAGATGTGAACCTAGGCACCAGTGTGTGGTCAGAGAACAGGTCGGAGTCAGACTTGCATTGCACGAGGGCAGCATCACACTTCCACATAGCGAGTCATCGTCACCATCTTGCCTGCACCAGACTTGCTAACAGGGTCAACCCAGACTCATCAACGTGGTGTGACGTTAATGGGACCCATGGCAGTTCAAGGTTTGGGGGTGGAGGGTGTGGGTGGGGTTTGCAGGCTCCAGGGGGAAGAGGAGGGCATGTTGAAGATGGCGGATTGCACACCTCCTAGTCAGCGATGAGGGCCTCCCTCACTACCCTGCCCTGCCGGACCCTTGCCGCCGCTTGTCCTCTATCCTCCGACGATTCCTTGTCAGCCTCCTCCTCCTCATTCCTTTTCGGAGACCTCAGCCTGGTTCTCCTCCACTAGGACGTCTCCCTGCTGCTGCTCCAGGTTGTGGAGCATACAGAAGACCACGATAATGCAAAAGGCCCTCAGAGGTTGTGCTGGGGAGGGCCACCAGAGCAGTGCAGGCAGAACCGCATGTTTAGGAGGCTAATACACCACTCAACAATGGATCACATGATGGCTTGGGCCTCATTATATCAGGACTGGGTGTCCCCCGACCCTTGAGTTGTCAAGTCCACAAGGACATGGCACAAATGTTGCACTGTGTCCTTGCAGAGCCACAGCCTACAGTAGCCTGCGACATCTAGCAGCTCATCATAGGATATGTGTGTCCTAAAAAGCTGGGGTCTCCGTCTCCTCTGTCTCCTGGCAGTGCCCGAGAGAGAGAGAGAGAGAGAGACAGTCTGTAAGGTTTCCATTCCAAACTTCTCACTCCCTTGCAGCGATCTGTGAGTCTCGAAGGTGCAACCCAACACCATCCCTGGTGTCATGCGCCACCTTGCTAGGTTGCCAACTGCATCTCATCATGGGGGGTGCAGGGGGGTAGGAGAGCATAAAGGTGGCAGTGTGGGTGTCCCCATTAGATATAGTCGCACCCAACTGGACATCCGGTGCAGTGACTTCCAGGAATAGAATGCACTTCAGACAAAAGATGGAAGAGCACCCTCATGACTATTATCAGATGGATTTCCATTGAAGACAGCACTGAAGAATCCATGAGCTGTGAGGAGACATGTTAACAGCTGCAGAGCTCCCTTGATTGGAGGAGCAGCTGACAGGGCTGCTGCTTGTTACGTTTAGGGAGGCCTGGAATTTAAGCATCTAAAAATTGGAGCAAAGCATCATTGGCCATGTGGAGAGCACAGCTTGTGGTCCCCAAACATGAAGGGTGAAACTTTGTACTCCCCAAAAATTGAGCCTTGGTCTCATTTCAATGGCAGCAAAGCACCAAGGATGTCCTATATGGATAGGAGGGGAGGGGTTAATTTAAACTTCCCTGATTTCCCCACTCACTACTTGTCTGAAAATAGAACAATTTTTTTATTCTGAATCCCTCTTTATAAATGATGGCGTGTTTTCCCCAATGTTCAATTTGGAAATGGTCCAATCCTCTACAAATAAATTGTACAGCAAACTTGGGGTATGATGACATAAAAAGAGTTGGTTTATTTTATACATACACACTTGCTTGTGAGGAGTTTTGCAATCTGCACCCCTTTTACACTCACACAATAAAGGGAAAAAGGAAGAAGGTCAGGACATGACCACAAGAAAACTCAAGTATGGGTCTTATGTGTGTTCAGAGTCCAGAATCAGAAGCCAGCAGGAATGTTCCTTCTGAGGGGAGGTTGACTGATTGTAGAGGCTCCATCTTTACAGAGCAAGACTTACATGACCAGAAGAGGCAAGTAGATTGAATTATGCTTCAGGCATGAGTTCCAAGGTTCCCGCAGTTGGAAGATTTGATGAGGGGCAAGGGTTCTTTCTGTTGCTACTGACTTGATTGTAGGCAGCACAGACTGTTGCCTGGAGTTCTGTTCACGTGGGAGGTCAAACAGTATCTGCCAGAGTTCAATTCCATAGTGAAAACAGTGCAGCTTCTGGGGGATCACATGACATACTTCCTCAATGTCTGAGAAAGGATGGCCGGAATCTTGAGGTGTTTAATTGGAGTCAAGGTTCCTTTGCTCTTGGGAGATATTGATTTCAGGTTTTGAAGGACCCTACTCTACATGCTGTGGGATCTACAGAATGAAATGTGGAATTGATAAACCCACTCCCTCAAGGGGAATCAGAAGTGGGAAGGTTGGAAACCAGACACCCTTAGTCGCTCTGGCCTTTGCCAATATGGTGAGACACATCATTGTCCTCCATAGGAGCTTTTGGAGCCCTCCCCTGCCCCCATTTTTGTATCAAATCACTACATAGCATCCACCACATCTCCTCAGGGCACCTAAAAGTAGGCATAAATGCCAGCCTTTCCAGTGATGTTCACAACCCAAGAATGAATGAAAATGAACAGGGAAAAAATGTTTTCATTCTGTTATTCATAAAAAAACATGATGCCTGCCAGCCTACTTACTCATGCTGCAGGAGGGAAAAAAGGAAAGCAACAGTTTGAGGGGCAGCCAAAGTGAAGCCACAGCTGGCACAAAACCAGCCTCAAACAAAAATCACACCAGGTGCAGTGCCCCAAAGAAACAAGCGCAGCTAACATTGAATTGCCCACAATGAGGGCTCTTAATTTGACTAGGCTTGGCTAACCCAATTTCTTACATAGTTTGAACCTGACTGAGTTTCTTCCAATGTTGTAAAAGGGAACAGCCAAATTCCTTTGTACTATTGTACATTGCCACAAGGCCAGCATGAAATGAATCACAGATTGACAGTCAGATTCTTTGGTGTGTGAGAGAGGCAAAAAAAAACTAACTTGGCATTGAGAGGACCGGAAGGTAAGGGAAATTGAAAACACAGATTTTCCATTCGTACCACTCTTAAAAATACTTTAATTGGGCTACTGTTGTCAAGTAATCGAAAACAGAATTTTGCTTAAAGGTCAAACGTTTAAAATATTAAACAAATACACACTGACAATGAATACAAGGGTTTGAGTTTGGATGAGGTCATGTTAAACTTCAAGAGACATCCTGAAGTGCATGCTACATCAGGGGTCCTGGGGCTAAAACGTTTTAGTGTGTTTCTGGGGACCTTTCATCTGCTGTGTGAGGAGTTGTGGATGTCAAACCCCATGTATTGAACATGAAGTTCTGCATATTCTCCTGTCAGTTTCATATGCAAGTAGTATTTATCATGGCTACATGCTTATGCATAAAGCAGTGCCGTGATTATGTTACTGGACGTGTAATCCCTGGATTAATGTGAGTTATCTGATGATTTGAGAATTTGAGTTTTTAAAAACCTGGAAATAAGGAGCTGGTGTTAGTAGAAGTGGCTCTGAAGGTTCAATTTGTAATTAAAATCAACTGGTTCATTAATGTCTTTCAGTGAAGGAAATGTGCCATGTTTTCCTGAAATGTGACTCCAGTACATAATTCCCTCTAACCTCTGTTTGCTACACGTGCCTCATTTGCTGAATTGTGTAGTCCCTTTAAAACTGCCATGCTGTTTTAAAGGGGCTACACAATTCAAGGTACACACATGTAGAGTATTCAAGGTACACTCTACATGTGTGTATCATGAAGGAATTTTTGCTTGTGCCTGCGTGTTTGCTCTCTGTGACGCCCATTCTCAATTGCTGCATTGTAATACGCTCATGCAACTCAGTGGAAAATAATGTTCCACACAAGATGGATGGCTTCTTATTGCTCCTCAAGGTTCAATAGTCCAAAAATCTTATCATGATAATCCTATAATAACTATCAAATCTCATCTGTTAGTAAGTAAAAAAGAACACCACTGAGTCTAATGCGGCACTCAAGCTTAAAGATCAGGATCCCTGGCCAATGAGGAAACAGCTGTGCTTAATTGAGCAAGAGTGGAGATATCAACATTGGCTTCAGTTCCTGGGCAGAGGAAAGCATCAGGAATTCCTGATCACTGCCCACTGTTGGAATTTCTGTGCATACAGATAAGGGTGGAATTGGATCTGGATGTGATAAGCTCACTACTCACTGTCCAGCCTCAAACATGAAGAAAACTAATTCAAGCCAGGGCATTAAAAAGTGGCGAATGCCTTAAGCTCCAATCCAACTTGTATTCTCAGGAGAAGAGCGGAGCAAGCTAAAGGAGGGATATTTCCCTGAAATAAAGGACAACCGCAATCCCAGAATGATCACTCCAAAGAAGATTTGGCTGGGTCTGAGCATTTTTGCCTGTGAATCAGAAATGCTTGGGTTCAAGCCGCAATCCAGCCCTTAAAACAAATAAATCCCCACCCATGGGTGTTATTTATCATGGGGTATGTAAAGAGTCCAGAGATGTTTGTTAAATTATTCTTTCAGGGGATGTGCATGTCACTGGCTATGCCAGCTTTCATTACCCATTTCTAAACGTCCTTTTGAGCTGCCTTCTTGAACGACTACAGTCCATGTGATGTGGTTAAAGATGATGGAGGTTGATTTTCTGATCTCACTGTGCCTGGCGCAGATCACCCTGATCCTAGAAAATAGCATGGAAGACTAAAAATTGATTCCACTCCCAGCAATCATCCTGGCTCCTTTCGACTGGCACAAACTGATTCGCACCCAGAAAGGACATGAGAACGGTTAGCATGAGATTGACTAGATCTCGGTCTCATTAGTGAGTTTAGCCTTAGTGATAGTCCTCTGTTCTAGAATGTTCCCACCTCCCTGTTGGGAAGTCACACCAGCACAAATCAAAATTGGTCTCCACTAGTGGAAATCAGATACAGAGGCCACACTGGGGAAATCAGAGGCATGGCCAGGGCATGGTCCAGCAGTGCCAACCTGGCACATTGGCAGGGCCCACTAGACACCCTAGCAGTGCCAGTTGGGCACCACTAGTGTGCCAGAGACAGTGACAAAGGGTGGGGTCTGAGTGCAGCTACGATGAGAGGGGGGCTATGCAAGAGAGCTATGATGGGGGGGGACACATTGGGGGTTATAATGGGGGAGCATGTCAGGGGTCATGTTGTGCAAGCTCATGAGAGGGGCACCATTAGGAGAACCCTAATGCCTCAATGCTGGCAACCTATGTTGGAAAGGGAGTGGGGGAACTTGCCATCAATGGGGGTGGGGTGGTCCAAATGTTCATTGCAGGAGGGAGGGGATCTCCCAGTGCACTGTGAGATTGGGTGCCTATGCAGAATGGTGCCTGAGTGCTCTGAAGCCAGGCTCACCGGCGTATTTAAGCCCCGGTCACCGAATGCCTGTGCATAATTCTCTAAAAAAGTGACTGTGCGGAACAATTGTGGTGCAGAATGTGCCTCAGAGATCTGCATGGATCACTCCGTTATTCTCACCTATGACACTAGTGGCGCAATCTTACCACCTGCCCAGTGAATAGTGTGGAAGGCTGGCAAATTGGTGCGTGCTGCTAAAAATTCAATTTTTTGCTGCTATCTTCTCAATCCCTTTTTAATGTGAGAACCAGAGGTTATTAGTATGAACTTGACTGGATTTCAATATCATTTGCAGGTTTGCCGCATATGCCTCCCGGATGCTTTCCACCTCTCTGGTGTAAATCACTGCTACTCCATAAAAACCTTGCTCTGGGATAGCAATAGCGAAGGGGAACAAGGAGGTAAGTATCACTGAGCTAGGGTGTCTGAGGTGTCAGGGAGGGGTAGTACCTCTTGGGGGGAACATGTTGCGTCCTTTTTAGGGTAGTTGTCCACCCTTTGTCCCACCTGGCACTCAGCTCTCACCTGTGGCTCCCCGTAGCTGTTTGCATGCGACAGCGGCCGCACCCCAGGCAACAGCTTCGACAAGCCAACTAAACCAAGTAAGGGTAGCCGACGGGTCTCAACCCTCGGTGAGATAGGGAGATGTCTATCCCAGCATGTGAAGACAAAATCTGGACAAAGACAATGGATGGTCCAATGGTCAAGAAGGCAGTCTCTGCAAGCGTCGTGGAATGCAAAGAGCAGGATAAGATACAGAGACGTCCTGGTCATCCACTGCGCCTAGTCCCACCTCCAGCTGTCATGACTCTAGTCTTGCCATTGGATCCAGATGGGAATTGGGAAGGGAGAGTGAGACTGACGCTGCACAACTCTCCCTCACTTTAATCCAAATCAAGCACCAGTTTTGACACCATCATCATCATCATCGTCCTGTTCAACCTTTGAAGTCCTGCGGCCATGGGCACATGACAAAGCAGCAGGTGCAGATATACTGGGAGCTGTAGTCACAGACCTGTACACAGGCGGCTCAGGTCTAATGGTCGTTTTCTGCTGACCGAAGCAGCAGTAAACTCGGCGTCTACCTGGGCGACTGAGCAGTCCTCTTCAGAAACACACTGCTCACCTTCGTAGAATGAGGAAGGGGCTAGAAAAGGTGCCCTAAACATTGCCTACTTCACTACACCCTGGTCCGTTTACCGCGGCTGATGGGGATCCCATCTTGCAGTCGAATATACAAAATAAAACACAAGGTGACACCGCTCACCACTGGCACTTGGAATGTGCGCACACTTTTGGACAACCCTACAGCAGACAGACCAGAGAGAAGAACAGCCTTAGTTGCCAAACAGCTTGCAAGATACAACATCGACATTGCAGCCTTGAGTGAAACTCGTCTTGCCGACGTAGGTCAGTTGACAGAAATTGGAAGTGGATACAATTTTTTCTGGAGCGGTCGCGGCAACGATGAGCGTCGTGATGCTGGAGTTGGATTTGCCATCAGGAGTCACCTTGTTCGGAAACTTGCTAGTCTATCCACGGGTGTGAACGACCGGCTTATGACATTACAGCTTCCGCTAGAGAACAGAAGTCAAGCCCCCTGTTCAGCGCCAATGCCCCCACAATGAACAACCTGGATGAGATGAAAGACAAGTTCAATGAAGAACTAGACATCCTACTATCAGCAGTGAGCAGTGCCGACCAACTGATCTTGCTTGGCGATTTCAATGCAAGAGTAGGTAGTGACTCTGCAATCTGGCAGGGAGTCATTGGGAGGCATGGAGTGAGCAAGTGTAATAGTAATGGCCTGCTCCTAAAGAAGACCTGCGCAGCACACGACCTCCTCATCACTAACACAACCTTCCATCTGCCTACCATAACAAGACCTCCTGGATGCACCCCCGCTCTAAACATTGGCATCTTATCAACTATGTCATTCTCAGGTGAAAAGACAGGCAGCATGTCAGAGTGACCAAGGCCATGTGTAGTGCTGACTGCTGGACAGATCACAGGCTCATTGTCTCTAAAATGAGGCTCCGCATCAGACCCAAGAGGCGACCACAAGGAAGCAAGATTAAAGAATCAATGCGGTCAAGCTAAAGAACCCCAGCATAGCTTCAGCACTGGCTGAAGACTTAGAAATCAAGCTTGCTGACCTACACCTTGCAAGCAGCACTGAGGATGACTGGGAACGCTTCAGGGATGCTGTCCATTAATCTGCACTGAAGATGTTCGGGCCCTCTGTCCACAAGCAGCATGACTGGTTCGATGAGAATGATGAGGAGATACAGGCTCTACTTGTTGAAAAACACCACCTTCATCGGGACTGTCAGAATGACCCATCATCAGCGGCCAAGAGAGATGCTTTTACCAGTGCTCGCAGGACAGTCCAGAATAAACTGCGTAAAATGCATGATGCCTGGCTGAGCGCCAAGGCAGATGAAATACAGGGAGACGCTGACAGAAGTGACTTGAAACGGTTCTATGAAGCTCTCAACACTCTCTACGGACCTCAATCTCTCGGTGGTTCCCCCCTCCTGAGTATAGATGGTACAACTCTGATTACAGAGAGGACTCAGATCCTGCAGAGATGGGCTGAACACTTTAAAGCTGACCTCAATCGACTGTCATCTATTAACAATGAAGCAATAGACAGGATTCCCCAGGTCGATATCAACAGCGCCATGGATGACCCACCGGTAGTAGCTGAAGTCATAAAAGCTGTCAGCCAGCTATCCAGTGGCAGAGCCCCAGGGACAGATGCCATACCCGCAGAGATCTACAAAGCTGCTGGTCCTATACTCATCATGAAGCTCAACGAGTTGTTCCAGTCCTTTTGGAAGTGAGGATCCATTCCTCAGGGACTTAAAGATGCTTCCATCATAAACCTCTACAAGAGGAAGGGCAATCGGCAAGTATGCGACAACCACCGAGGAATCTCGCTGCTCTCCATCACAGGAAAAACCCTTGCAAGAGTCCTGCTAAATCGTCTGGTCACTCATCTGGAGCTGGACCTGCTTCGAGTCACAGTGTGGCTTCCGCAAAGGTCGCGGGACTATTGACATGATTTTTGCTGTGCGCCAACTTCAGGAGAAGTGTCAGGAGCAGAATCACGAGCTCTACACAACCTTTGTTGACCTCATGGAAGCCTTTGATGCTGTCAGTCGACAAGGCCTGTGGAGGATCATGTCAAAGTTCAGCTGCCCCCCACCGCCGCCCCCCCACAGATTCATTCAGATGCTATGCCAGTTCCATGATGGCATGATGGCCAAAGTACTGAATGGCGAAGAATCCTCTGAGGCATTCCCAGTCACCAATGGCATCAAACAGGGCTGTGTGCTCGCACCCACACTGTTCAGCATAATGTTTACTGCCATGCTGAATGATGTCTTCCAGGACAGTGTTGCTGGAACCAGCCTCAAGTACAGAGTGGATGGGAAGCTCTTCAACCTGACGAGACTTCAAGCTACTATCAAAGTGAAGGAGACTGTTCTGAGAGACTTCCTCTTTGCTGATGACTGTGCCCTGTAAACTGGCTCAGAGCCAGAGATTCAAATCAGTATGGACAAATTTTCCATGGCTTGTGACGACTTTGGACTCACCATCAACATTAAAAAGACCAAAGTCATGTACCAGCCTGCTCCTCATGCACCGTACACAGAACTCATAATCACAATGAAAGGGCAGGAACTACAAGCAGTGGGCCAGTTCACTTATCTTAGCAGCACCCTCTCTCAAGCAGTGACTATTGATGCAGAAGTCAACTGCAGAATAGCAAAGGCAAGTTCTACTTTTGGTAGACTGAGGTCCACTGTATGGAAACATCAAGGAATCAGCCCAGCAACAAAACTGAAGGTCTACAGTGCCTACTGTATCCCTGTGAAACGTGGACTGTGTATCGAAGGCATGAAAGACAGCTCAATCATTTTCACATGACTTGTCTTTGCAGAATATTACACGTCAGATGGCAAAGTACCAGACACTGAAGTTCTCTCTAGAGCAAGTCTACCATCAGTCCACACACAGCTGATGAGAGCACAGACCCAGTGGGTAGGTCATGTCATCTGTATGCCGGACAAGCGCACACCCAAGCAGCTCCTTTTTGGGGAACTCTCTGAAGGTAGACGCTTGCATGGAGGGCAGAAGAAACATTACAAAGACACACTCAAGGCCTCCCTGAAGTTGCTTGACATAGACATGACTACCTGGGAAACGTTGGCACAAAATTGCCCTACCTGGCGCTGCCTCATCCACAAGGGCCGTCAAGCTCATGAAGAAAGGTGCATTGCTGAAGCACAACTTAAACACGAGCTGCACAAGTCCACAGCCACCAGCGCAACAACTACGGTGTCTACACAAGTCTGTCCAATACGTGCCAGGACATTCCATTCGGACACACCGCATCCAGCCTCAAAATGACTAATGGTGTCGAGGTCCTCATCGACAACGATGAACGAACAACAACCACTGAGCACTACCTCTGGGGTGCAGGGGGTGTGTCAGATACTGCCATGGTGCAGTGTGAGGTTGGGGGCTTGCATGGGTGCAGGGGATTGAGGGGCTTGTGCCGATCTGGCGGTCCTAGCGTCAGGGGTTGGCACTGGTTTGGGGCATGTGTTGCATGCATTCCCCCTGGCTGCTGTGCAACCCCTGAGGGGTTTCATATGAGGTTGAGTCCCAACCCCATTGATGTCATACTGATTGCCTGCTGGACAGGCTGACTGCTGACATCCATCCCAGACCCCACTAACAGTAACAAGAGCTAGGTTTGGTAGCTGTTGCTTCAATCAAGGGCGCTTAGCAGGTGTTAGTACAGCTCCTCACTGCATGAAGTCTCCAGTGCTCCCTACAATGGCATCCTATCTTGTGATTGTCAGGCAGGTGTTTCTCCACCATCTGTCTGAACTTCTAGCCATTCCTGGAAGCTATTGTACCAGACATCCAGATGGGTGGACGGAGGTCAATGCTTCAAGTTCACAATAGCCACCTGTATTTGCTCTGTGCTGGCATGGCAATGATGTGGCAACAGCCCTTTGCGGTGGCGCATGGCACCGGGAGTTGTGTCAGGTTGCCAGATTCTAGCCTCATGATGGGAACACTTGTGGCTGGGAGGGAGTGACTTTACAGACTGTCTCTCTCACTCTCAACTCTCCAACCCCACCACAAGCAGAAAAATGGATTTTGCTTTAGAGCTAGTAGAACTGTCACTTACACTCATGGCTGCTGAGGCAGACAAAGAAAACGGTCACCCACAGAATGATAACCCGGGCTAGTGGCTGCAGCAGGAGGACCCGAGGGTGCCATTCGGAGCCAGGATGCTGCCGACCATTGGCCTGGGGGGGGCGCGGTTGGGGAAAGTGCCAAGGATGTTGGAAACGGAGGCCCAGGGGCTACAGGACTTGCATGGCCTTTGATGTCATGGACAGGTAGGCAATTAAATCCACTAACATGGGTCAGGCACAACAGCATGCATTGATTGCAATCTTCACTGCCATCACCTGGATGCCCCATGTGCAGAGGGCTATCAGCGGGATGGAGTTCACCAAGAGGGCCACGTATGGTCAAGGGGTGTCCTCCATCAATCAGAAGGAGTTCCCTCACTTAACATTCAAATTGTGTGTGACCACGTTCTGAAAGTCATGCATGTGTGCGCACAGGACCCAAGCAGCGCGCACAATAGCTACATCCTGCAGAGCTCAGACATCCCTGGGACCTTTGAGGACCATCCCAGGTTGTTGGAATGGTTTGAGGGAGACAAGTGCTACCTGCTGCGGTCATGGCTGATCATGTCAACGTGGAGGCCCGAGACTGATGTGGAGACCTGCTACAATAAGACCCACACTGACACCTGGTCCATCATTGAACAGTGTTTCTAGTTCCTGAAGATGTATTTCCACTGTCTATACCACTCTGGAGAGGCCCTCCAGTAGAGCCCCCTGAGAACTGCCATTGTGCCAGGCTGGCTCTGCCGGGATCCCAGGATGGGAGAGCCAGGCGGAAACTGCCCAAGGGGCAACGCCCAGCCCTGCCCCTGACCATCTAAGGGATGGCGGTCACACCTGGGTCCTGTTGGTGGGGACCATCTCTCTCAAACACACTCATCTCTCTTACACACACACCTATCTCTCACACACACACATACACACACTTCTAGGTGCTGTATGATTGCATGGTGGAGCTCGCGCAAACGAAAGGTGAAATTCTTCCCGGTTTCATGCTTGTTCGGTATTTGGAATTTTTTTGGTAAGATCATCCCCCTGAGTCTTTGGAACTCTCTTCCTCAAAAGACAGTAGAAGCAGAGTCTCTGAATATTTTTAAGGCAGAGTTAATAAAATTCCTGAAAAACAAGGGGGCAAAAGGGTATTAGGGTTACGTGGGAATGTGGTGGCGAGGTTACAATCAGAACACCCATGATCTTATTGAATGGCGAAGCAGGCAAGTAGTCTAACTGGCTCCAAATTTTTATTTTTGTGTGTACTCCTGGCTTCACTTTACCAGGGTTGCTTCCCTGATTTAATGGTAATGATAGAGCAGGATATATGCCAGATCAGGAGGTTACAGACTGTGGGTGAGTACAATTCTGCTGCTGCTCTGATGTCCCACACAGCACCACATGGATGTCCAGTGTTGAGTTAGGGACATAAGAACATAAGAACGCGGAGCAATAAAAGGCCAACTGGCCCCTCGAGCCTGCTCTGCCATTCAATAAGGTCATGGCTGATCTTTTTGTGGACTCAGCTCTACTTACCATAACCCTTAATTCCTTTACTGTTAAAAAATTTATCAATCCTGGCCTTAAAAACATTCAATGAGATAGCCTCAACTGCTTCACTGGGCAGGGAATTCCACACACAGTCACAACCTTTTGTGTGAAGAAGTTTGTCCTCAACTCAGTCCTAAATCTGCTTCCCCTTATTTTGAGGCTATGTCCCCCAGTTCTAGTTTCACCTGCCAGTGGAAACAACTTCCCTGCTTCTATCTTATCTATTCCCTTCGTAATCTTATATGTTTCTATAAGATCTCCCCTCATTCTTCTGAATTCCAATACATATAGTCTACTCAATCTCTCCTTATAAGCCAACACTCTCAACTCTGGAATCAACCCAGTGAATCTCCTCTGCACCCCCTCAAGTGCCAGTATATCCTTTCTCAAGTAAGGAGACCAAAACTGTACATGATATCCAGGCTTGGCCTCACCAGCACCCTATACAGCTGCAATATTACCTCACTGTTTTTAAACTCCATCTCTCTAACCATAAAGGACAAAATTCCATTTGCCTTCTTAATTACCTGCAGTACCTGCAAACCAACTCCTTGAGATTCTTGCACAAGGACACCCAGATCCCTCTGCACAGCAACATGTTGCAATTTTTTTACCATTTAATTGATAGTCCATTTTGCTGTTATTCCTACCAAAATGGATGACCTCACATTTACCAACATTGTAATCCATCTGCCAGATCCTCACCTACTCATTCAGACGATCTATATCCCTTCGCAAACTTTCAGTGTCCTCTGCACACTTTGCTCTGCCACTCATCTTAGTGTCATCTATGAGTTTTGATATACAACACTTGGTCCCCAACTCCAAATCATCTATGCAATTCGTAAATAATTGCGGTCCCAACACTGATCCCTCAGGCACACCACTAGTCACTGATCGCCAACCAGAAAAACACCCATTTACCCCAACTCTTTGCTTTCTGTTAGTTAACCAATCCTCTATCCATGCTAATATATTACCCATAACACCATGCACCTTTATCGTATATAACAGTCTTTGCTGCAGTACCTTGTCAAATGCCTTCTGAAAATCCAGATACGCCACTTCCACAGGTTCCCCATTGTCCACTGCACATGTAATGTTCTCAAAGAATTCCACCAAATTAGTCAAACATGACCTTCCCTTCATGAACCCATGCTGCATCTTATCAATGAGATAATTTATATCCAGATGTCTTGCTATTTTTTCCCTTGATAGGTTCAAGCATTTTCCCTATTACAGAAGTTAAGCTAACCAGCCTATAGTTACCCATTTTTTGTCTATCTCCTTTTTTAAACAGTGGCATCACATCTGCGGTTTTCCAATCTGCAGGAATCACCCTAGGGTCCAGTGAACTTTGGTAAATTACTATTAGTGCATTTGCTATTTCTCTCACCATCATTTTTAATACCATGGGATACATTCCATCAGGACCAGGAGACTTGCTTACCTTTAGCCCCATTACTTGCCCAACACTATCTCTTTCATAGCGATAGTCATAGAGTCATAGAGGCTTATAGCATGGAAACAATCCCTTTGGCCCAACTTCAAAAAAGAGGTTTCTTTTTTAAAACCCCTAAGCTAATCCCAATTGCCCGCATTTGGCCCATATCCCTCTATACCCATTGTACCCAAGTAACTATCTAAATGCTTTTTAAAAGACAAAATTGTAACCGCCTCTATTACTACCTCTGGCAGCTTGTTCTAGACACTCACCACCTTCTGCCTGAAAAAATTGGCCCTCTGGGCACTTTTGTATCTCTCCCTTCTCACCTTAAACCTATGCCCTCTAGTTTTAGACTCCCCTACCTTTGGGAAAAGATGTTGACTATCTAGCTGATCTGTGCCCCTCATTATTTTATAGACCTCTATAACATCACCCCTCAGCCTCCTATGCTCCAAAGAAAAAAGCCCCAGTCTATCCAGCCTCTGTTTATAATTCATTCCATCAAGTCCCAGTAGCATCCAGTAGATCTTTTCTGCACTCTTCCTAGCTTAATAATATCCTTCCTATAATAGAGTGACCAGAATTGCACACAGTATTCCAAGTGCGGCCTTACCAATGTCTTGTACAACTTCAACAAGACATTCCAACTCCTGTATTCAATGTTCTGACCGATGAAACTAAGCATTCCAAATGCCTTCTTCACCACTCTGTCCACCTGTGACTCCACTTTCAAGGGGCAATGAAAATGTACCACCTAGATCTCTTTACTCTGTAACTCTCCCCAACGCCCTACCATTAACTGAGTAAGTCCTACCCTGGTTCAATCTGCCAAAATGCATCACCCCATATTTGTCTAAATTAAACTCCATCTGTCATTCATCAGCCCACTGGCTCAATTGATCAAGATCCCGTTGCAATCCGAGACAACTTTCTTCACTGTCCAGTATGCCACCAATCTCAGGGTCATCTGCAAACTTACTAACCATACCCCCTATATTCTCATCCAAATCAGTAATTTAAATGACAAATAACAGTGGACCCAGCACTGACCCCTGAGGCACACTGCAGGTCACAGGCCTCCAGTTTGAAAAACAACACTCTACAACCACTCTCTGGCATCTATTAAGAAGCCAATTTTGTGTCCATTTAAATACCTCACCTAGGATCCCGTGAGATTTAACCTTATGCAACAACCTACCATGCGGTATCTTGTTGAAAGCTTTGCTAAATTCCATGTAGACAACATCAACTGCATTGGCCCCATCTACCTTCTTGGTTACTCTCCAAAAAACTCAATCAAATTTGTGAGACATCATTTTCCACTTACAAAGCGATGCTGACTGTCTCTAATCAGGCCTTGCGTCTCTATGATAGTTTCTAGGTCCTCACTTGCCATAGCCTTCCTGTCATCAATTTTTGGCATGTTATTTGTGTCTTCCACTGTGAGGACCAACACAAAATAGCTGTTCAATGCTTCAGCCATTTCGCATTTCCAGTTATTACATTCCCCTTCTCATCCTCTAAAAGACCAATGTTTACTTGAGCCACTCTTTTTCATTTTATATATTTGTAGAAACTTTTGCTATCTGTTTTTATATTCTGAGCTAGTTTACTCTCATAATCCTTTTCTTTAGTTGCTAGAGTTGCTAGATCTATTTGAAGTCAATTCCATTTAGCACAGTGGCATTGCCACACAATATGACAGACGTCATCCTCAAAGTAAAGAAGAGGCTTCACCTCCACAAGTACTGTGTGGTGTCATACTGTCAGGATAAATGTATCTGTGACAGTTGGACTGGTGAGGATGAAGTTGAATATGTTTTGCCCTCTTGTTGGTTCCCTCACCACCTACTATAGAGCCAGTCTAGCAGCGATGTCCTTTAGTACTTGGCCAGCCCAGTCAGTAATGGAGCTACTGAGCCACTCTTGGTGGTGGACATCAAAGGTCGTCACCCAGAAAACATTGTGTAACCTGGCTACCCTCAATGTTTCTTCCAAGTGAATCACCAATATAAATCACCAGCTGAAGGACGATGGTGTGTGGTACAGCAGGAGGTTTCAGTGTCTTTGTTTGACTTGATGCCATGAGATTTAATGAGGTTCAGAGACAATGTTGAGGACTCCCAGGGCAATACCACCCCGACTGTATGCCATTGCACCACCAACTCTGCCAGGTTTCTCCTTCCAATGGGACAGGACATACCTAGGGATGGTGACATTATTTGCAAGGTATGATTCCGTAAACATCATTATGTCAGACTTTTGCTTGACTAGTCTGTCAGCTCAACTTTGGCTCAAGCTCCCAGGTATTAATAAAGAGGATGTTGCAGGTCAACAGGGCTCGGTTTGCTGCATTTTTTTTGTCGTTTCTGATGTCTAAGCCGATGCCAGGTGGTTCATCTCATTTCATTGCTTATACACTTTCTGGTTGTTTAAAGATCTGAGTGTTTTTTTAGGCTATTTCAGGGGGCATACAAATATCAATCACATTGTTGTGGGCCTGGACATGCAGACCAGAGCAAATAAGGGCAGCAGATTTACTTCCCTAAGAAGATTAGTGAATAAGATAGGTTTTTTACAACAATCAACAATGGTTTCATGGTCACCATTAATGAGATTAGCGTTTAATTCCAGATTTTTATTACTTGAATTCTAGTAGCTTTAGGATAAAAAGTCCTCTTAGCTCTCCTGCTGCTGGTTAATGCTGCTCAATGTGGTAAAACAGGCTGGATTTTGATGGAGTCAGGCCAACTCCAAAGGCTTTCAAAATGGCTACAGGAGCTAGTTCCAGAATTATCAACCCCATTCCCGGCATCAGGAAGTTTCAACAGTACCTTCAAGAGTGCAAACTTGTACCCTGCACTCTTGATCTGGCTGGCTCCTTTGTCGGGTTAGTCATCTCATAAGCCATCACCACCGACAATTTTCATTAAGTTGGGCCTGTTTCTCATGAACTCATGGCTCATGTCCCTCATAATCCCACATCGTCTGGATTCAGGAACATTTTTTGAAGGTGTGTTTAAATGTCATGTTATCTCCATGCTTGAAGTCACCTCTATACCCCAATGTCACTTTCGTGCATTTTGTTCCCCAACTAGATCCCCCTTAATGCTTATTTACCCAGTCTGCAATATTTACAGAACAAATGAGTCATATAGTGACACTGTAAAATATTGACATGCTTATGAAAAGTCAAATTCTGCTTTGAAAAACGCTGCTGCACTTACAATTCTATAAAAATTTCAGTCAGACACAGCCGTTATAGTAATGATGAGGGAAGCTTTACCCTCACTTCACAGCCTTTAATCTTTCTAAATAAATAGGCAGACAATTAAAAAAAATCAAAGAATCACTTTTCTAGCCTCATAAAAATGTCAGTCAATCAAAGCTCCACTTCAGACTATCTAAACAGGCCCCTGTTAAGTTAATTTATTCGTGAGTCTTGAAACTCAGCCAAGCACTCATAATGAGGCTATTTGGAGAAGCAGATGTCTGGCCATCTGTTTTGGATAATACACAATGAATGTTTGGCTGAGCTCCAAGATTCACTGATGGATTAGGACATGAGCAGTCTGTTTATGCAGTTGGGAGTGTTTGTTTTGATTGATCGATATCCTTATGAAATGGGGCAATTGAAGTAATTCAACGTAAACATTGACATTAAGATGAACATTAACATCTTGACAAATGTAGTTATAAGCATTAATAACTTTAAAAGTAAACAAGTATAGATGTGAGAACTCTTTCAAGGCATAATGGGAAATATATCCAGTATTGTGGGAACTGGCTAAGAATTGTAAGTGGTAAACCTAATGATTTTCACATCTTGGGTAAAAATGGTGTTAAGGAAATAAGGAAACTGACAGGGGTGGGACTTTCCAGCTGCGCTCGCCCCAAAACTGGAAAGTCCTGCTCAAGGTCAACGGACCTTTGCATAGTCGGTCCCCGCCCACTACAATTCCCTTGTTGGATGGAACAGGAAGATTCCCCCAGGGAGTCAGTCAATAAGCCCCAGACTCCTTTGAGGCCAAATGCTGAAACTACTGAGATAATAATGAACATCTACAGAACGAAGTGCTCCCCACTCTTGATTCAATGATGCATATGGTAAGGCAATACTGATGATGGGAGTTGTGAAAAAGAATGTTTTGGTATGTGAGAACCTAGGACTATAAAATTGTGACACAGAGATCCTTTGAGCAAGTATCCTTGAAATGTAACCAAAATGGTCTCTCCAGCATATACTTGAATAAATACTTTATTTACAGGAACTCACAGTTTCGAGTGGGCTCATCTTTTACTGCAACACTTACGAGGTTAGAACAAGTTATTCTTTCTTTAACCTGTTTCATTCAATGCCTCCAGTTTTATTTTTGAAACTTTTGAGTTTTGAAGTTGGGTATCGTTTCTGTTGTTGATACTATGAATAGCAGTGTCTTGATCGACACTCTTATAAGGTTGTAAGAGGAGCAGATTTTTCAGAGGGGATTTTCTTCATATGTTTTTCAAGACTTGCCATGTTTCATTGGTTCTATACATAATGCATAATGTGAGGGGCATGGAGGGGGCACAGGGAAGGCTGATAGACATGGAGAGTGGGAAGACGATGTATAAGGAGTAAGGCCTAGAAGCCTAACATTAATACACCAGGTTGAAGTTTCAGAGAACTGTGGTAGGCCTTCCATTTAAGCCAATTACCCTTCTCCGTCACTGCGTCAAAACTGGTTCTGGGTTGGTGAGCCTGTTTCATTCCCACACCCACCTCCCAAGACCAAATATTTTGTATGCAGGGGCCATTTATATGTAGGAACTGCAGAGTTGGGATGTTTCCTTACTTGAGCTTCCTGCTTATTAGTGAATATCAAACCAAACACATCAATATGCTACGGGTGAGATCACTGCTGCAGGTGGGAGCAGCCAATAATAGAATCCAGGAGCAGTGCTGGGAGTGGGGTCCGTGGAAGGTGAGAAGAACAGAAATGTAGTTGGGAGGAGGGCAGCAGAGTGCCAGTATAAATTCACTGCTGGGGAAGTAAAGCAGTGATCTATGAAGAGAAGGAGTTTTGAGGGGAAAAGGGGGAAGGGTGCCAGGATGAATTGGAGGGTTGTAGAGGAACAAGTACTTCCATAAACTCAGAGTCATTGCCTCAGTGGACAAGGAAGAATGGTTGGGGAGGTGATGTGCAAAGCACCTGTGAATTCTTGCAGAGGGTTGGAAAGGAATGGTTTGTGGAAGAAAAGAGATGATTGCTGAGTTAAAGGATGGTCAATTGAAAATCCAAATGTTAATTTTCTCCTCTCCTTTTGCAGTTGACTGGATCGACACCTCCAAAAAATACAGAGCCAGCAGTCCTCGACAAAAGTAAGGAAAGTTCACAGAGAAGATGGGCAGAATTTAGGAGAGTACAATTCATGGTATATCAGTGCAAGAGAGATAAGAAATTCTCCCTGGGAATTTGGACATTTTCACACATCCACCCAGTGCAGGCATGTTTCCAATTTTCTTCTCCCAAAAATTTCAATTTCTAACTTTTACTTCAGCTCGACAGGGCTTTCTGCCGGAAACATAGAATCAGGAAATGATTCCTAATGTGTCAGGCACAAAGAATTGGAATCAATGTAAAGTTATTTTAAAGGGCCAGAACTTCCCTTTTTATAATTTTCCATTGAATTTCCAAATAGATTTGTATTTACAGCATATCCATTGCTCAACCCACAGTTTGCATGCTGTGGTTTGAGGATTAAATAGACTGCCAACTCTGACTAACCCAAAAAGGACAGGTTCTGTGTAAACATTGCCATGTAATGCAATGATAGGCAAAAGTGCATGACCACACCAAGTGCGCAGAGTGAGGAGAAACAGATGTGTTTTTCCTCAGTAAAACTGACGTCTTTACAGACTTCATGGCAAATAGTAAGAGCTAAAGCTGTACCCCACTTTTATTATAGTAGGGGTTTCAGAACCAAATGCCCAGTGAAGGGACAGTGCCCCATACATACCTATTAAAGTGACAGTGTCCACACAGATATATTAAAGTGACAGTGCCGCACACATCCCCATTAAAGTGATATACCCCATGCGTACCCAATCAATGTTACACACATAACACCCATCATATTTCCATCTTGAACCAAATCTACTGTAATTGAGATGATCCCTTCATAAAGGTATTTCTGTTAAATTCTATGCCTTCCCCTTCCTTCCCCCAACAACCTCATCCCATATTCAAAGGCTCACCCACTCTTTTCCCATCTCACATGCCCACCTCTGTCTCTCCCCTTTTTTTTGAATTCCCGCTGCACAATATGACACAATATGATACATTTTGGAACTTATAGCTTTGAGACAAGAACAACTTGCATTTATAAAAGTCTATAACATCATAATGCATCCCAATCCTAGGCACTTCACAAGGGCATTACCAAATGAAGTTTGACACCAAACCACAGAAGGAGACATTAGGTTACATAGCCAAAAGCCTTCTCAAAAGGGCAGATTTTAAGTGGCTCAGAGGTGTAGAGACAAAGGCTTAGGGAGGCAATTCTAGAGCTTAGAGCCTGACAAATGAAGGCACAACCACTAATGCTGGGACACAGGAAATCAGGAATTCATGAGGGGTCAGAATTGGAGAGAAGAGATCTCACAAGATGGAGAGACATTACAGAGATGGAAGAGGGCGAGGTTGTGAGGCCATGGACAGAATTGAAAACAAGAATAGTAATTTTAAAACTGAGATGATGTTCAGACTGAGTCAATGGCTCAAGGAGCACAAGATTAATGGGAGAGCAGGGTTTGGTGAAAACTAACTTGTACAACAGAGTTTTGTTTAGATAGATAGACATAAACTATTTCCTCTGGTGGGAATTCTAAAACTAGAGGGTATCACAATTAAATTAGAGTCAAGCTATTGAAGGGTGATGTCAGGGTAGTGGGCCACAAAGGGCGGTGGAAATCTGGAATTCTCCTTCCCAGAACATTACTGAGACTAGATCAATATACAAAAAAAACTGGAGATTGAATCATAGAAACCCAAAAGTACAGAAAGAGACCATTTGGCCTATCGAGTCTGTACTAACTACAATCCCACCCAGGCCCTACTCCCGTATCCCTACATATCTACCCACTAATCCCTCTAACCTATGCATCTCAGGACACTAAGGGGCAATTTTAGCATGGCCAATTAAACTAACCTGCACATCGTTGGATTGTGGGAGGAAACCAGAGCACCCAGAAGAAACCCATTCAAACATGAGGAGAATGTGCAAACTCCACACAGACAATGACCCAAGCCAGGAATCGAACCCAGGTCCCTGGAGCTATGAAGCAGCAGTGCTAACCATTGTGCTAACATGTTGCCATGGTAGATTTTTGTTTGGCAAGGATATTAAGGATTACAGAACCAAGGCTGATAGATTAATCTTGGTCTAAGCTGCAGGTCGTAGAGTTATACAACACAGAAAGAGGCCCTTCAACCCATCGTGTCTGTGTCAGCCATCAAATCCCATTTTCCAGTACTTGGTCCACAGTCTTGTGTGTTATGACATTTCAAGTGTTCATCTAAAAGCTTCTTAAATGTTGTGAGTGTTCTTATCTCTGCCGCCCTTTCGGGCAGTGAGTTCCAGATTCTCATCACCCTCTGGGTAAAAAGGCTTTTTCTCACATTCCCTGAATC
Source organism: Carcharhinus amblyrhynchos (assembly GCF_965287045.1). Lineage (NCBI taxonomy): Eukaryota > Metazoa > Chordata > Chondrichthyes > Carcharhiniformes > Carcharhinidae > Carcharhinus > Carcharhinus amblyrhynchos. Next base: position 56,792,466 of record NC_137339.1, on the reverse strand, counting down.
TCCTTCCCCTTACATTAAATTTATATCTTCTAGTTATTCATCCCTCTACTAAGGGGAAAGATTTCTCCCTATCTACCTATCTACGTCCTTCATAATTTTGAGGCAAGAGAGGCCTAACCAGCTTCTCTTCATAGCTGATACAGGCAACATCCTGGCGAATCTCCTCTGCATCCTATTCAGTGCAACCATATCCTTCCTATAGTGTGGTGACCAGAACAGCACACAGTACTCTGGCTGTGGCCTAATGAGCATTTTATACAGCTCTATCATAAACTCCCTGCTCTTAAATTCTGTGCCTCAGGTAATGAAGACAAATACCTCATATGCCTTTTTAACCCCGCACACTAAACAGGCTGGGACTGCGGCTTTGTGAAAGTCACTGTTGTCCACAGTCCTCTTTGGAAATGTGAACTATATCAAGAATCTCATTTAAGTTCAGGATGGACTTCAACCCTCTCTCCTTCACTGTTCATATGCCTCTGATTTACTTGGAGACTCACGATGTGTTGGTAGAGATTCCATCTGTTTTTCTCCAGCCTCCCCCACTAATACTGGATACTTTCATTGTGAATCATAGAGTCTCTACAGTGCAGAAGAGGCCATTTGGCCCATCACACTTGCACCGACTCTCTGACAGAGTATCTTGCAGGCTTCTCCCCTGCCCTTTTCCTCTAATTCCATAAAGTACCTTGGCTAATTTATCTAACCATCACATCCTGGGACAATAAAGGAAAATTTAGCATGGCCAACCCACCTAACACCTTTGGAGTGCATTTTTGGGCGCCGCACCTGCGCAAAGATATTTTGGCCTTGGAGGGAGTGCAGAGGAGGTTTACTAGGCTGATACCGGAGTTGAGGGGGTTGAGCTATGAGGAGAGGCTGAATAAACTGGGCTTGTACTCGTTAGAGTTTAGAAGAATGAGAGGAGATCTCATTGAGACGTATAAGATGATGAATAGGATGGATAGGATAGAGGTGGAAAGACTCTTCCCGCTCAAAAAAGACAATAGGACTAGGGGGCACAGCCTCAAGATAAAAGGGGGGCGGTTTAGAACGGAGTTGAGGAGGAACTTCTTCACTCAAAGGGTGGTGAATCTCTGGAATTCTCTGCCCGTTGAAGTGGTGGAGGCTGCCTCGCTAAATATTTTTAAGACGCGGGTTGATGGGTTTTTGATAGGAGAGGGGATTAAGGGTTATGGGGAGAGGGCGGGAAAGTGGAACTGAGCAGCGACAGATCAGCCATGATCTTATTGAATGGCGGGGCAGGCTCGAAGGGCTGGATGGCCTACTCCTGCTCCTATTTCTTATGTTCTTATGTTCTTATGAGTGTGGGAGGAAACCAGAGCACCCGAAGGGAACCTGCAGACATGGGAAGAACATGCAAACTCCACACAAACAGTCACCCAAGACCAAAATTGAACCCAGATTCCTGGAGCTGTGAGGCAGCAGTGCTAACCACTGTGCAACTGTGTCAACCATGGCTTCAACCACGTATTCCTCAGTTAAAAGGAGCTAAATCTCCCTTTGAAATGGTTGCCACTAACAACACACAAGATAACACCCAAGAAAAAAAAGACTTTAAAAGAAATTAGCTACTCAAATTACAATATCATTTCTGATTCATTTCAGCCCCATGATTCCCTCTGCTGATGGAAGGCAGATTCAGGAGCCATGCGCTTGATTCTGCCTGCATGAGCAGTTTCCCCCTATGTCTGTTCCCCCTCTCCTCACCACCCACCTCCGCTTACAATCTCACCTTAAGATCTCTGATTAACACTTTAATAACCTCACCTGCAAAGACTAGTCATGTGGAAATGATTGAGCTGTCTTCAATGCCTTTGATACACAACCACGTTTCACAGGCATACAGGAGGGTAGTGAGTACTGCGGTGCTGTAGACCTTCAGTTTTGTTGCTGGGCTGATTCCTCAATGTTTCCATACAGTGGAGCACAGTCTATCGAAAGCAGAACTTGCCTTTGCTATTCTGCAGCTGACTTCTGTATCAACAGTCACCGCTTAAGAGAGAGTGCTGCCAAGTTAAGTGAACTGGTCCACTGCTTGTAGTTTCTGCCCTTTGATTGTGATTATGGGTTCTGTGTACGGTGCATGAGGAGCAGGCTGGTGCATGACTTCGGTCTTTTTAATGTTGAGGGTGAGTCCAAAGTTGTCACAAGCCATTGAAAATTTGTCCATACAGATTTGCATCTCTGGTTCTGAGCCAATATACAGGGTGCAGTCATCGGCAAAGAGGAAGTCTCTCAGAACAGTCTCCTTCACTTTGGTAATAACTTGAAGTCTCCTCAGGTTGAAGAGCTTCCCATCCACTCTATACTTGAGGCTGATTCCAGCAACACTGTCCTGGAAGGCATCACTCAGCATGGCAGTAAACATCATGCTGAACAGTGTGGGTGCGAGCACATGGCCCTGTTTAACGCCATTGGTGACTGGAATGCCTCAGAGGATTCTCTGCCACCCAGTACTCTGGCCATCATGGCATCATGGAACTGGCGTACCATCTGAATGAATTTGGGGGGGCAGCCGAACTTCGACATGATCCTCCACAGGCCTTGTCGGCTGACAGCGTCAAAAGCTTTCACGAGGTCAACAAAGGTTGCGCAGAGCTCGTGATCCTGCTCCTGACACTTCTCCTGAAGTTGGCGCGCAGCAAAAATCAGGTCAATAGTCCTGCAACCTTTGCGCAAGCCACACTGTGACTCTGGAAACAGGCCCAGCTCCAGATGAATGACCAGACGATTTAGCAGGACTCTTGTGAGGGTTTTTCCTGTGATGGAGAGCAGCGAGATTCCTCGGTGGTTGTCGCATACTTGCTGATTGCCCTTTTCTTGTAGAGGTGTACGATGGAAGCATCTTTAAGTTCCTGAGGAATGGATCCTTGCTTCCAAAAGGCCTGGAATAACTCAGTGAGCTTCTCAATAAGTACAGGACCAGTCTGAATCCTCTTAGTCTGAATTGTGCTGGGACCAGAGTCCTGGCAAATTGTATAACTAGGACTGTAGATAGGGCTTTAAACTAATTGGAGGGGGGGAGGGTGCAGGGTGGGAGAAATTACAAAATCTAAAGTAAAGGAGAGGGTAAAGGTGCAGGAAAATGTTGAGGATGTCCCAATAATAAAAGGAGTAGGGGGCATGGGAGAGTTAAGTAGCGTTTCTACAAATAAGGTCCAGATAAAGGCTGGTATAAAGACACTTTACCTGAATGCACAAAGCATTCGGAACAAAGTGAATGAACTGACAGCGCAGATCAGCACAAATGGATATGATCTAGTGGCCATTACGGAAACGTGGTTGCAAGGTGACAGGGACTGGGAGCTAAATGTCCAGGGGTATCAAGTGTTTAAGAAGGATAGACGGGAGGAAAAACTGGATGGGGTAGCTCTGTTAATTAAGGATAATATCAGGGCAGTAGTAAGGGAAGATACAGGCTCCAAAGAGCAAAACGTGGAATCGTTGTGGGTGGAGATAAGGAATAGTAAGGGGAGGAAGACACTGGTAGGTGTGTTGTATAGGCCCCCAAATAAAGACTTTGAGGTCGGGCGGGCTATAAACAAGCAAATAGTTGATGCGTGCAGAAATGGAACGGCGATAGTTATGGGGGATTTTAATCTGCATATTGATTGGATGACCCAAGTTGGACGCGGTGGGCTTGAGGAAGAGTTCTTGGAATGCTGTCGGGATAGTTTCCTTGAACAGTATGTGACGGAACCTATGAGGGAGTGAGCTATGTTTCTACCTGCCTCGTTGTGTAACAAGGCAGGTAGAATTAGGGATCTTCTTGTGAGGGATCCGCTTGGGACAAGTGATAATAGTATGGTTGAATTTTTGATGCAGATGGAGGGTGAGAAAGTAGGGTCTCGAACCTGTGTCCTCTGTTTGAACAGAGGGGAGTATGATAGGATGAGAGCGGAATTGGCGAATGTAGATTGGGGGCGCAGATTGGTTGGTAGGACGGCAGAGGAACAGTGGAGGATTTTTAAGGAGATCTTTTTCGGTACTCAGCAGAAATATATTCCGATGGTAAAGAAGGACTGTAGGAGAAGGCATAACCAGCCGTGGTTATCAAAGAAAATAAAGGAGAGTATTAAATTAAAAGCTGATGCATTCAGAGTGGCTAAAAATAGTGGGCGATTAGAAGATTGGGAAAGATTTAAAAATCAACAAAGAATGACTAAGAAGATAAAGTGATAAAGAAAGGAAAGATAGACTATGAAGTGAAACTAGCACTAAATATAAAAATGAGAGTAAAAGTTTTTACAAATATATCAAGAAGAGGAGGCTGCCTAGAGTGAATGTTGGACCCTTGGAGGATGAGAGGGGGGGATTTAGCGGTGGGCGATGAGGAAATGGCTGAGGCTTTAAATAAGTTTTTTGCCTTGGTCTTCACGGAGGAGGACACGAATAGTTTGCCGGGTATTAAAGATAGAAGGACGGTAGGAGTTGAGGGCCTAAATGCGATTACTGTCACTAGAGAGGTAGTGCTTGATAGACTAATGGGACTGAAGTGGACAAGTCCCGAGGACCGGATGAAATGCATCCCAAGGTTCTGAAAGAAATGGCAGAGGTGATAGTGGATGCCTTAGTAATTATTTATCAAAATTATCAAAAGGAACAGTCTTGCCTGGTGATTGTCGAGCGATGTTCATTCATCCGTTGTCGTAGCGTCTGCATGGTCTCCCCAATGTACCATGCTTCGGGACATCCTTTCTTGCAACGTATCAGGTAGACAACGTTGGCCAAGTTGCAAGATTATTTACCGTGTACCTGGTGGATGGTATTCTCACGTGTGATGATGGTATCCATGTCGATGATCCGGCATGCCCTGCAGAGGTTGCTGTGGCAAGGTTGTGTGGTATTGTGGTCACTGTTCTCCTGAAGGCTGGGTAGTTTGCTGCGAACAATGGTCTGTTTGAGGTTGCGTGGTTGTCTGAAGGCAAGAAATGGGGGTGTGGGGATGGCCCTGGTGAGATGTTCGTCTTCATCAATGATATGTTGAAGACTCCAGAGAAGATGACGTAGCTTCTCTGCTCCGGGGAAGTAGTGGACGACAAAGGGTACTCTGTCCACCATGTCCCGTGTTTGTCTTCTGAGGAGATCGGTGCAGTTTTTTGCTGTGGCACATCGGAACTGTCAATCTATGAGTTGAGCGCCATATCCTGTTCTTATGAGGGCATCTTTCATCGTCTGGAGGTGTCTGTCACGATCCTCCTCATCTGAGCAAGACTGTTCCCTTCCTGTTGGTGAACACTTCAGTGGTCATGGGCATTCAGCCTCTGATCTTTGGGTAAGCGTTCTCCAAGGCGGCCTTCACGACATACGACAGCGCAGAGTCGCTGAGCAGAGACTGATAGCCAAGTTCCGCACACATGAGGACGGTCTCAAAAGGGATCTTGGGTTCATGTCGCACTATCTGTAACCCCCATGACTTGCCTGGGTTTGCAAAACCTCACTTACTGTGCTGTCTGGAGACAATACACATCTCTTTAACCTGTGATCAGTGCTCCTTCCACTCACATTGTCGGCCACTTTAGGACTTGAACAGCAGGTTAGGTGTAAAGATTCGCATTCTAATCAGTAATCTGTAAACTGTCTGTTCTTTTTTGCTCTGTCCGAGGCCAGAACTCTCCATTCACCTGACGAAGAGAGAAACCTCGAAAGCTAGTGAGTTTACTATCAAATAAATCGGTTGGACTTAAACCTGGTGTTGTCAGACTTTTTACTAGATTGCACAGTCACACCCTACTCTTGCATTGAAATGGCCAAGCAAGATCAGCTTGTCGGTACTGCTCACTGCTGATAGTAGGGCGTCTAGTTCTTCATAGAACTTGTCTTTCACCTCGTCCAGGTTGTTCAATGTTGGGGCATAGGCGCTGATCAGGGTGGCTTGACTTCTGTAGCGGAAACTGTAATGTCATAAGCCGGTCGTCCACACCCTTGGGTAGGCTAGCAAGTTTCCGAACAAGGTGACTCCTGATGGCAAATCCAACTCCAGCATTACGACACTCATCGCTGCCGCGACCGCTCCAGAAAAAAGTGTATCCACCTCCAGTTTCAGTCAACTGACCTACGTTGGCAAGACGAGTTTCGCTCAGGGCTGCAATGTCAATGTTGTATCTTGCAAGCTCTCTGGCAACTAAGGCTGTTCTTCTCTCTGGTCTGTCTGCTGTAGGGTTGTCCAAAAGTGTGCGCACATTCCAAGTGCCAATGGTGAGTGGTGTCACCTTGTGTTTTATTTTGTTTATTCGACTGCAAGATGGGATCCCCACCAGCCACGGTAAACTGGCCAGGGTGTAGTGAAGCAGGCAATGTTTAGGGCACCTTTTCTAGCCCCTTCTTCATTCTACAGAGGTGACCAACGCGGTCGCAAAAACCCAGCTTGCAGGTGCAGCAGGTGGTCAGGAAGGCGAATGGGATGCTGGCCTTCATAGCGAAGGGGATTGAATATAAAAGTAGGGAGGTCTTGCTGCGGCTGTACAAGGCATTGGTGAGGCCGCAGCTGGAGTACTGTGTGCAGTTTTGGGCGCCGCACTTACGCAAGGATATTTTGGCCTTGGAGGGAGTGCAGAGGAGGTTTACTAGGCTGATACCGGAGTTGAGGGGGTTGAGCTATGACAGGCTGAATAAACTAGGCTTGTACTCGTTAGAGTTTAGAAGAATGAGGGGAGATCTCATTGAGACATATAAGATGATGAATGGGATGGATAGGATAGAGGTGGAGAGACTCTTCCCGCTCAGAAAGGACAGTAGGACTAGGGGGCACAGCCTCAAGATAAAGGGGGGGCGGTTTAGAACGGAGTTGAGGAGGAACTTCTTCACTCAAAGGGTGGTGAATCTCTGGAATTCTCTGCCCGTTGAAGTGGTGGAGGCTACCTCGCTAAATATTTTTAAGACGCGGGTTGATGGGTTCTTGATAAGAGAGGGGATTAAGGGTTATGGGGAGAGGGCGGGAATGTGGAACTGAGCCACGACAGATCAGCCATGATCTTATTGAATGGCGGGGCAGGCTCGAAGGGCTAGATGGCCTACTCCTGCTCCTATTTCTTATGTTCTTATGTTCTTATGTTTGCTCAGTCACCCAGGTAGACGCCGAGTTTCACTGCTTCAGTCAGCAGAAAACGACCATTAGATCTGAGCCGCCTGTGTGCAGGTCCGTGACTACAGCTCCCAGTGTATCCACACCTACTGCTTGTTGCTCGCCCATCGCCACAGGACCTCAAAGGTTGAACAGGACAATGATGATGATGATGATGGTGTCGAGAATAGCGTTTGATTTAGATTAAAATGAGGGAGAGTTGCACAGCGTCATCCTCACTCTCTCTTCCCAATTCCCATCTAGATCCAGTGGCAAGACAAAAGTCAGGACAGCTGGAGATGGGACTAGGTGCAGTGGATGACCAGAATGTCTTCTGTATCTTGTCCTGCTCTTCGCGTTCCACGAGACTGCAGAAATTGCCTTCTTGACTGTTGGACCTTCCACTGGTCTCATCCGCTCAATCCACCGGAGTCTGTCTTCACATGCTGGGATAGACATCTCCCTATCTCACCAAGGGTTGAGACCCGTCAGCTACCCTTAACTGGTTTAGCTGACTTGTTGAAGCCATTGCCCGAGGTGTGGCCACTGTCACATACAAATAGCTACAGGGAGCCACAGGTGAGAGCTGAGTGCCAGGTGGGGACAAAGGGTGGACAAACTGCCCTGAAAAGGACACGAGATGTTCCCCCACCAGAGATACTACCCCTCCCTGACACCCCATACACACTAGTGAAGGCTAGTGTTGTGAAGAGGGCACAGCTGCATCCCATCAGTGAAGGGGAACCACAATTAATGCCATTCATCAGTGGCCAAACAGATTCCAATCATTCACCAAGTCAATGAATGGAGTTCAGAGACATATTGGTTCAATGATGTCATTCACAAATTCTCATACTGACAGAGCTCCAGATGTCATACTTGTAGAAAGGAATGCTGCTTATCTGTGTGTGTGTGTTGGAGTCCCAAGAGTAATGTAGCATGAGGAACAATGCAATCTAAGGTGCCAAAGCTTAGCTGCCCAACTTCTCCTGTCACTCACACCTTTATACTCAGCACCTTCTACCCATTCTGCTCTTCAATATCTCTTTTATCAGAGAGGAGCCAAAAGTGAGAGTGGATCCAGTGATCCAGGGAGCTTATCTACGAACCCTCTTTTGAGGCAAGAAGTGATTGAGGGAAAGGCATTTGTGTGTACAGCTCCAACAGGAGGCACTGCGTGTGTCAGCCCAAGGATTTATTGTCCATGAGTCTTCTTTCTACAAATGAGTGAGAGGCAGTGCAGGACAATTATCCAGAGATCTGGTCTGCCACATGCTTCGAGAAGGCTTGACGCAACATGGGTTTGGAAGCGTCCCCCTGTCAGTAGCCCTGAAGATGACAGCAGGTCTTTCCAGGGACCTGTGTGACATTTCAGAGTTAGCCACACATCAGCACATACAAGTGGTGACCAATGCTCTTTACAGGAGGGCCCATCAGTATGTAAAATTTCTCTGGGTGAAAACAGCCAGGCTCAGAGATTCATAGGTTTTGCAACTATTTCTGGGTTTCCTAGGATGCAGGGAGCAGTAGATTGCACCCATGCAGCAATATGGGGTCCTTGATGTTCATCGGAAAATGGTGTGCAACTTTCAAACACACAACCGGCACATTTGGGCATGAATCCCTGGGAGTTGCCATCACGACTATATCCTCAGTCACCCCCAGGTGTCTGGTATCTTCTATCTGAGGATAAACAATGGCTAATAACTCCAGTGCATCGTTCTCAGGCTCCATCCGGGGAAAAGCACTTATGGCACCACAGGCTCCCTCAAAGAGCAAAACAGTGGACTGCTGAACATGCAATTCAAATGCCTGGACTGCTCGGTGGCTCTCTGCAATACTTTCCAAAGAGGACTCGACACATCATTGCACTTTGTTGTGCTCTTTATAACTTGGCTATGCAGAGAGCTAAGGCCCTTACAGAGGGTGAGCTAGAGGAGCCCTCCTCGGAAGACAAAGGTGAGAAGGTACAGGAAATCCTCGGGGATGCTGAGGGACAACATGAGTGTGCTGATGACATGGAGGAGTAGATACATGGGAGGCATGCCCATGAAACTCTCATAGGTGAAGAGGAGTAAAACGAAGTCTGATTCTCAGGAGACATCTTCTCTAGCCTTCCAAGCCATTTCAAGACTTTTCAAGGAAATTGTCGAACCATTGCTGAGAGAATGGGTCCAGCATTAAGACTTGGGCTTGAAGAGATCACAACTCAATGGGATCAGATCTTAACTCTGGTCATCGGTGTCCTGCTAACGTACTCACTCCGTCAACAGCAAGGAAGAATAGCGATGCGAGACGATGGTAGACATTTTCCACATTAAATATGGATGCAAATGCTGCCACAAAGGAAATGTGGACAAGCATCAGGCTCTCATTCCAAAGTGCAGATCTTGGTTTGGGACACAATCAATGAGGAAACCCAGATGTGCAAGGAGTCAAATATCTGATGAGTTTTCCACAGCCATTGTTATCCCTTGACAACTCAAGAGTCTGGAAACAAGTTGCAATGAAGTTGACATTGCATAAATATTAATCTTAAAAGGAGACACTCTGAATGTGAGAAAGACTAAACCTCAGAATAAGAGGTTTGCAAAGATCCAAATCAAAACACTTTCATCTGACCATTACCTTCACATATCCATGAAATGGTTTTCAAAAAGTGCAATTTATTCAGTGATAAGAGGATCCAAGGCCCTGAGATGACATCAAAACTTTTTTGTCTTTACTAACACTACCATTGGGTGCAGCCCTGATATCTGCAGCAGTGGGAGGTAGCTTGCTGACTGCTACATTCTGATGTCTGGACATCCTTCGCGAACGTCCTCTGTTGGCCCGAGGCCTGAAGGAAGCTGGCCTCATATAGATCTCCTGCTCAGGAACAAAAGAACAAAAAAAAATTACAGCACAGCAGTAGGCCCTTCGGCCCTCCAAGCCTGCACCGACTATGCTACCTGACTTAACTAAAACTCCTACACTTCCGGGGACCATATCCCTCTATTCCCATCTCATTCATACATGTGTCAAGATGCCCCTTAGAAGTCACTACCGTGTCTGCTTCCACTACCTCCCCCGGCAACGAGTTCGAGGCACCATCACTTTCTGTGTAAAAAATCTGCCTCATACATCTCTTTTAAACCTTGCTCCTCACACCTTAAACCTATGCCCCCTAGTAACTGACTCTCCCACCCTGGGAAATATCTTCTGACTATCCACTCTGCCCATGCCTGTTATAATATTGTAGACTTCTATCAGGTCTCTCCCCAACCTCCGTCTCTCCAGTGAGAACAAACAAAATTTCTCCAACCTCTCCTTCATTGTTAATGCCCTCCATACCAGGCAACATCCTGGTAAATCTTTTCTGTACCCTCTCCAAAGCCTCCACATCCTTCTGGTAGTATGGCGACCAGAACTTAACATGATATTCCAAGTGCGGCCTAACTAAGGTTGTGTAAAGCGGCAACGTGACTTGCCAATTTTTAAATTCAATACCCCAGCTGATGAAGGCAAGCATGCCGTATACCTTCTTGACTACCTTCTCCACCTGCATTGCCACTTTCAGTGACTTGTGTACCTGTACAACCAGATCCCTTTGCCTATCAATACTCTAAGTGTTCTACCATTTACTGTATAATTCCTATTTGTATTCGACCTTCCAAAATGCATTACCTCACATTTGTCTAGATTAAACTCCATCTGCCATCTCTCCACCCAGGGAGCAGATGCACCCTCAGCAGCTAGCACTGCTGCAGAAAATATTGGAACAGGCAGAGGGAACTCTGAGTGGCTGAACACACTTGGTGTATCCGGAGTGGAAGCCCACAGGGTGACTAGTCGATGAGATCCATGTGCCTCATCCCATGAGACTTACATCCTGATGGCGCCAACAAGAATGTGCAGCCATGGAGTACATAGCCAAGTGCAAATCCAGCAGGATCTGCTGGGCCAAGGACTTCATGGTGGTTGCCAGCCTTCCTGTGATGACCTCAGAAGTGCCAGAGACCGGGCTGTCCCTGCCTCTGATTATCTGCAAGAGTATGTCTGTGAGATGCTCTCCAGAAAGTAACCTTAATTCTTCCGTCTACCATGGTAGGCAAATTTCTATTGGTAGGCACAGTCTGGGCTGAGATCTTGCTGTGCACAATTCCAGAGGTGGACATTGCAAACTCTATCACATTTGGCCTTCTGTAACTTTGGTAAAACAAAGGAGAATAAAGAAGGCCATTTAGCCCTTCAATCCTCTTACATAGGAACATGAGAAGGCCATTCAGATCTGTTGTATCATTCAGTTAAAATCATGACTGCTCAGTATTTCTGTGTTGGTTCACTTAAACATTTTTATCCTGTAACTTTTGATACTTGTTCTATCAATCCCAATATTGAAAGCTCCAATTAGTCCCCAGCATTTAGAGTCTCTGAGCAGAAAGAATTCCATAATTCTGCTGTCGTTTGTGCCCTTGACTTTACTCCTGAATGGTTTAATTCTACTTTTAAACCTCAATGAAAGAATCTTATCATATTAAAACAGAAGGCTTTTCAGAAAACAGATCAATTTTTCTTAGGGGAAGGGTGTTGTTTTTGATTGTGTTTAGCTGGGGCCATGTGTGCTGGATAAAGCTGAGCTTTGAGTTATGGTAAAGAAGCCAGAGCCGTGGGGGGTCAGCATGCTGCCTACAGCACTGGAAATTACACTTGAACAGCTGAAAGTTAAAATTACCCAAGATAAAAACGTATCTGTGGCCAGTCAGATCAAGGTGGGGCAGTTACATTTTCTGCTTTGGCATCAATGAACCTATGTGGGGCACAGGACTTGTTTAAAAGCAAATGGACGTAAGAAGAAAAAGGTTCAGTCACCAACATTACTGACACTAACACCATTATTAACACCCATACCAATAGTAACCAGATCACCAATCTTAACAACAGCAGTGCCTTTCCCAACAAAATTAACAATTCTCTAATCTGTGTCATGTTCAGTGAAGTATTGCAGAGCACTTAAGTTTCAGTTCTGATCTGAATTGGTGTAACATCCCATGTGGTTTGCAATTAATTTGTTTTACAGATTGACACATCGCTCTAGTGACACCTCCCACCCACTCCTCCAACCCACACGCTCCGAAAAATACCAGGATATATTAGCAATGGGGATCATGGTAGTGGATGTCTACGAGATCCTGCTAAACTGGTCTTGTTAGGTCGACAATGACATCACGGTTCCCTTCAAACATTCTGAACAGCTGGCAGTATCTGCTTTGAGACATGGCACAACCACATGTTAAAATTGCCAGAGCATTTGCCACTTCACCTGGTCATGCCCATAGAGGCGGCTGAAATGCATGAATTGCAACTGACTAGGCCATAATAAAGACAATTGTGAGACATGGAATGGAGGGCAGAGGGAGAAAACAGAGAACCCAAGGAGAACTCCCAATGGGAACTAGAAAAACTCTCCATAGAAGAATTGCTCAAGGTCATTAAGTTCCTTGCAAACATATGACAGTTTGTGGCCGTCTTTAGACAAGACTCTCAAATGTACGTATCCACAGTGCTATGGGGTAACATTGCAACTTTCCACTGGACACTGAGGCATCTTTGTCCCTCACGGACACTCCGTTATCTGTAATGTCCACAGTGGCTATTCAGGAGTCTGGGGGGAGGAGGGGGTGTGGTTTGTGATAACACTTGTCAGCGAGGTAGTCTCCCTAGAAATTGCACAGGTAGACGTGATCGTGCAGCCCTGGGTCACAAACTGTGGGGAGGAAACAGTTGGGACTGCTGATAGATCCCGAGGAACATAAGCTGTGTGGTCCTACCCGATACGTGCCATGGTTCTATACTCCGGCATGTTCACTGACTTCATAAGAGGGCAAACCCTGTCTGTGTTCCCTAGTTATGGGGGTTTGGGCAGCAATGAAGCAAGATCATGGGAGAGTCCAGATACCAACCTCAATCATTCTGGGACCACTACACAAACTGTCCCGCCAGTATTCCATATGTCCAGAGGCTATCGCTATAATCGTGAAAGATCTTCAGGCAGGTGATATGGTGCAGAAGGTTGCAAGTGAAGCCACCTCCCAGTTTGGCCAGTCTGCAAACCAGACAGGTTGTACTGCTTGACCATTGATTATGTATTGCATGAATCACAGAAAGTTGGTATGCAGGTGCAGCACATCATAAAAAAAGGCACATAGGATGTTGGCATTTATTGCAAAAGGACTGGAGTATAAAAGTAGAGAAGTGTTGTTGCAATTGTATAGGGTGCTGGTAAGACCACATCTAAAGTATTGCATCCAATTTTGGTCTCCTTTTTTCAGGAAGCATGTGCTAGCATTGGAGGCGGTTCAGAGGTGTTTCACTAGATTGATTCCGGGGATGAAAGGCTTGACGTATGAGGAGAGATTAAACAGTTTGGGTTAAATTCACTGGAGTTCAGAAGAATGAGAGAGGATCTGATCAAGTTACATAAAATTTTAAAAGGGATTGATAAAAGTAAATGTGGGCCATATGTCTCCTCTTCTAGGGGAATTTCAAACAAGTGGTCACAGGTATAGGTTGAAAGACATTAGATTTAAAACTGAGATGAGGAGGAACTACTTCTTGCAAAGGGTGGTGAATTTGTGGAACTCATTGCCTCATAGCACAGTGGCATCTGAATCATTGAATGATTTCAAGAGGGAGATAAATATATTTCCAATATAAAAAGGGAAAGGAAGACATGGGGAACAGGTGTGAGGTAGATTTAACCTGGTGTTGTGAGACTTCTTACAGTAAATTTAAGACCGGGGAGAGATCAGATATGATCTGACTGAATGGTGGAGCAGGCTCGAACGGCTGAATTTGCCTACTTCTGCTCCTAATTCCTATGTTCCTGTACCTGATTCAGTACTGGTGAAAATCAAAACAAGGCATCCCAAGGAGTCCTGGGAAAACATCCAGATTGATTTCACTGGGTCACTACTGCATATCCAGGGAAAAACGTATTGCTTAATAGTAGACTACCAATTTATGAAGTGGATTGAAGCGTTCCCCACATGTGACTGACTAGCCCAAGAAGTGGTGCTCCTGTAGAAACCACCGATCCAGGTGAATTCCAATCAGGGAATCCACTTCACAGGCAGAGTCATGAAGGATTCCTGGGGTTCAGGCAAAAATTCCATACGCCTTATCACACCACAGCTCCGGGATGCTGTAAAGAATAAATCATATCCTCAAACCAGCTATAGCAAATCTATCAGTGAAACAGGCAAGTCAAGGATGAAACTACAAGCAGTACCAAATTGCATATCTGGCTTGAGCCCATTCAAGTTCATGACTAGACGTGTGATGAGGCTACCCCAGAATACTATTCACAGGAGGGGAACCCATGAGACCAATTATAGACCAGATCAGGTGATACATTGTATCACGGATAGGAGAGTTGGAGGTAAGGGTAGGGACTCTGGGCTGGTGTGTTGCCTACCAGGGGCTGGGGTCCAGGATGTATCGGACAGAGTATTCAGGACTCTTAGGGGAGAGGGAGATCAACCCCAAGTTATAGTTCATGTGGGGACACATGACATAGGGAGATTAAGGGAAGGGGATATTAAGCAAAGATTTATGGAGTTGGGGTGGAAACTAAAGGCGAAGTCAGAAAGAGTAGTTATATCTGGACTCTTGCCTGTGCCACGGGATAGTTTAGAGAGGAATAGGGAGAGGGAAAGTTTGAACTCGTGGCTGAGGGGATGGTGCAGGAGGGAGGGGTTCAGGTACTTGAGCAATTGGGGCTCATTCTGGGGAAGGTGAGACCTCTATAAGAGGGATGGTCTACACCTGAACCAGAGGGGAATCAATATCCTGGGGGGTAAATTTGCAAAAGCGATGCAGGAAGGTTTAAACTGATTCGGAGGGGGGGAGGGATAGTGAGGAAAGGGGGTGAAAGTGAGGGGGGCATAGTTGGGGAATGCAAGGCACGGCATAGTGGGGGTGGGGCGGAGCAGGGTTTGAAATGCGTGTACTTTAATGCGAGGAGTATTCGCAATAAAGTGGATGAACTTGCAGCGTGGATCAGTACCTGGGACTTTGATGTTGTGGCCATTTCTGAGACATGGATAGAGCAGGGTCAGGAATGGATGTTGCAGGTTCCGGGGTACAAATGCTTTAGTCGGAGTAGAGAAGAAGGTAGAAGGGGGGGTGGGGTAGCATTGCTAGTCAAGGACTGTATCACAGTGTCGGAGAGAAAGTTTGATGAGGACTTGTCAGTTGAGGTAGTATGGGCGGAGATTAGAAATAGGAGAGGAGAGGTCACCCTGTTGGGAGTCTTTTATAGACCTCCTAAAAGTTCTAGAGAGGTTGAGGAAAGGATTGCGGAGACAATCCTGGTTAGGAGTGAAAGTAATAGGGTAATTGTTATGGGGGACTTTAACTTTACGAATATTGATTGGAGTTGCTATAGTTCTAGCTCGCTAGAGGGGTCAGTGTTTGTACAAAGCGTGCAGGAAGGTTTTTTTGTCTCAGTATGTAGACAGGCCAACTAGAGGTGAGGCTATATTGGATTTGGTGCTGGGAAATGAGCCAGACCAGGTGCTAGACTTGGAAGTTGGTGTGCATTTTGGTGATAGTGACCACAATTCGGTTACGTTCACCTTAGTGATGGGAAGAGATAGACATGAACCTCGGGTCAGCAATTTTAGCTGGGGTAAGGGCGATTATGAGGCTATCAGGAGTGAATTAGGAAGCATGGATTGGATTAGGGGATTACAGGGACTGGGAACGTCTGAAATGTGGAGTTTTTTCAAGGAGCAGCTACTGCGAGTCCTTGATAGGTATGTCCCTGTCAGGCATGGTGGATTTGGTAGATCTAGGGAACCGTGGTGCACTAAAAGAGTTGAGTCGATGGTTAAAAAGAAAAAGGAGGCTTATGTTCGGATGAGATTGGAGGGCTCAGATAGTGCACTAGAAAGCTTTA
Organism: Carcharhinus amblyrhynchos; assembly: GCF_965287045.1. Taxonomy (NCBI): domain Eukaryota; kingdom Metazoa; phylum Chordata; class Chondrichthyes; order Carcharhiniformes; family Carcharhinidae; genus Carcharhinus; species Carcharhinus amblyrhynchos. The sequence goes on along the minus strand of NC_137339.1, from coordinate 56,776,438 downwards.
GATTGGCTAGGAGGGAGTTGAAGAGTGAGTTGAGAAGGGCTAAAAGAGGACATGAGAAGACTTTGGCTGATAGGATTAAGGAGAATCCTAAGGCGTTCTATAGGTATGTCAAGAACAGAAGGTTGGTCAGGGCAAGATTAGGGCCAGTTACAGACAGCAGGGGGAAGTTGTGTGTGGAACCGGAGGAGATTGGAGAAGTATTGAACCAATATTTCTCTTCGGTGTTCACGCAGGGGGACATGAATATAGCTGAGGAGGACATTGGGTTGCAGGGGTGTAAAATTGACAGTATTACGGTTGATAAAGGGGATGTGCTGGAAATTCTTGAGGGGCTGAAAATAGATAAGTCCCCTGGTCCGGATGGGATCTACCCTAGGATTCTCTGGGAGGCTAGAGAGGTGATTGCAGAGCCTCTGGCTCAGATCTTCAGGTCGTCATTGGTCTCTGGTGTAGTCCCGGAGGATTGGAGGATAGCGAATGTTGTCCCATTGTTTAAGAAGGGGAACAGAGACTTTGCCGGGAATTATAGACCGGTGAGTCTTACTTCTGTTGTGGGCAAGGTTTTAGAAAAAATTATTAGGGATAGGATTTATAGTTATTTGGAGTGTAATGAATTGATTAGAAATAGTCAGCATGGTTTTGTAGCGGGTAGGTCGTGCCTTACTAACCTTATTGAGTTTTTTGAGAAGGTGACCAAAGAGGTGGATGGGGGCAAGGCAGTTGACGTGGTATACATGGATTTTAGTAAGGCGTTCGATAAGGTTCACCATGGTAGGCTTCTGCAGAAAATGCAGATGTATGGGATTGTGGGTAATCTAGGAAGTTGGATCAGGAATTGGCTATCAGATAGGAGACAGAGGGTGGTGGTGGATGGTAAATATTCATCATGGAGTACAGTTACGAGTGGTGTGCCTCAGGGATCTGTTTTGGGGCCACTGTTGTTTGTAATTTTTATTAATGATCTGGATGAGGGTATAGTTGGGTGGATTAGTAAATTTGCTGATGACACCAAAATTGGAGGTGTGGTAGATTGTGAGGAAGGGTGTCATAGTCTGCAGGGAGACTTAGATAGGTTGCAGAGCTGGGCCGAGAGGTGGCGGATGGAATTTAATGCGGAGAAGTGTGAGGTAATTCACTTTGGTAGGAGCAACAGATGTGTCGAGTATAGGGCTAACGGGAGGACTTTGAATAGTGTGGATGAACAGAGGGATCTAGGTGTGTGTGTACATAGATCCCTGAAAGTTGGGAATCAAGTAGATAAGGTTGTTAAGAAGGCGTACGGTGTCTTGGCGTTTATTGGTAGGGGGATTGAATTTAGGAGTCGCAGTGTAATGTTGCAACTGTACACTACTCTAGTGCGGCCGCACTTGGAGTACTGTGTGCAGTTCTGGTCCCCGCATTACAAGAAGGATGTGGAGGCGTTGGAGAGGGTGCAGAGGAGGTTTACTAGGATGTTGCCTGGTATGGTGGGGAGGTCCTATGAGGAGAGACTGAGGGATTTAGGGTTGTTTTCGTTGGAAAGAAGGCGGCTAAGAGGGGATCTTATTGAAACATATAAGATGATTAGAGGTTTAGATAGGGTGGATAGTGATAGCCTTTTTCCTCGGATGGAGAAAGCTAGCACGAGGGGGCATGGCTTTAAATTAAGGGGGGGTAGCTACAGGACGGATGTCAGGGGTAGGTTCTTTACCCAGCGGGTGGTGAGGGATTGGAATGCCCTGCCTGCTGCAGTTGTAAATGCGTCTAGTTTGGGGGCGTTTAAGAGATCTCTGGATAGGTTTATGGACGAAAAGGGATTGGTATAGGCTAGTGGGTCATTGTTTTTGTAACTGGTCGGCGCAACATCGTGGGCCGAAGGGCCTGTTCTGCGCTGTAATGTTCTATGTTCTATGTTCTATGTTCTATGTTCTATTGTGGAGCTAGGGAAACATCTGAAGGATATGAGAACAATGTAGGGACCCATCAGAAAGCAGCAGATGAGGGCACAAGTCAGAAACCAAGGAACCTAAGGTTCCCAAGATTGGGAAGTGGGTTATGGCTAGGGAACTGCCAACCAAACTTCAAGATGTGGAAGTGCCGGCGTTGGACTGGGGTAAACACAGTAAGAAGTCTCACAACACCAGGTTAAAGTCCAACCAACTTATTTGATAGTAATCTCACAAGCTTTCGGGGTTTGCCCCTTCGTCAGGTGAATGGAGAGTTCATGAAGAAAATTTGAGACGAATAAATAAAACTTTCAACTTTTTCTTGACGTTTGACAGCAGGAAACACAATCCTCCATTGGCAAGAAGAAGGCCAATTGTGGACTTTTTCACCAACGTGAAACCATCTAGGGCCTTCTTGCAATATTTTCCGGTCAAAGTACGGAACACCCCTGCTCATGGAAAGTCCCAGCCTTTATGTTCTCTAGAATGGCCCTTCAAAAAATAAGATCCAGCCTTCACATTTAGACATTACAAAGACACACTTATCCCGGTCAACACTGCAAAGCCATCTCACCTTCCATTTTAAATCAAACTTGACAAGCATTTATTTTGAGGCTGTGGCCTTTTGAGGCTGTGCATTCGGCCTCTGATCTTTGGGTAAGCATGATCCAAGGCGGCCTTCATGACACACGACAGCACAGAGTCGCTGAGCAGACTGATAGCCACATGAGGATGGCCTCAACCGGGGTCTTGGGTTCATATCACACTATCTATAACCCCCACAACTTGCCTGGGCTTGCAAAATCTCACTAACTGTCTCAGCTGGAGACAAGACACATCTCTTTAACCTGTGCTTAACCCTCTCTCCACTCACATTGCCTGTACCTTTAAGACTTGATTACCTGTAAAGACTCGCATTCCAAACATTATTTTGTAAATTGAGTTTGTGTCTTTATATGCCTTGTTTATGAATTGAAATCCCACTCACATGACGAAGGAGCAGCGAGCGCTCCGAAAGCTGGTGGCTTTTGCTACCAAATAAACCTATTGAACTTTAACCTGGTGTTGTGAGACTTCTTACTGTGTTTACCCCAATCCAACACCGGCATCTCCACATCACAGTGATATATAGCCATGGGGGAATGTCCTTGGTAGTCCTCAATATTGACACTGCACCTCATGAAGTCATGGATGAGGAACCCTTCTGTTGATTCCCACCTATCACCCTCCATAAGCTGATGAATCAGTATTCCTCCATTTTGAATACCAACAGGGAACTAACAAGAGCCCAAAAAAACATTGTAGTTTGGGTACATAACAATAGTGCAAAGATATCATCACTGCCAAGCTTTCCAAGTCCTGAAGGATTTAGTTGAAGTCTCTCACGGGTTAAGAAGAATAAACCCATGCCAAAGATTTCTGTTTTGGGGATGATGTAAACCTTGTTTGACTCTGCCAGTGGGTCAGCTATTAATGCCCTCTCTGCTGCCTCCTCTGTTAGGGAGGCATAAATAAAGTTAGTTCAATAATGATTGTTTGCCTCTCTCTCTAACTTGTTCAACAATGCCCTTTAATTTGTGAACAAGACCCTTGCCAGCCATGAACTCATTGTGAATGATTGCATCAACATCATGACCTTAATGAAAAACTGGCTGATGGGTTACAAAAACATAGGAAATGTAGAAAATAGGAGAAGTAGGCCATTCAGCCCTTTGAGCTTTGAGCCATTCATTATTCATTATGGCTGACCATCCAACTCAATGGCCTGATCTCTCCATCCCCCCCTGCAAAGTGTCATCTTCTCATTAAATGAAGTCTCCTTTCCTGGCTATATCTTTCACGACTTACCCAGCCAAATCATCATGGTGGTGATATGGCTCTTAACCCCAACCACAACTTGGTCTGTTCCCCTACTCCCCGAGCACTTCTTCCTCATTCAAACATCTGACCTTGTTCCACCCTTCTCACCTCTAATTTATAATTATCATTTTCATTTTTGCCAGGAGTATCTTCTGATCCAAAGAACAGGAAACCCCATTGACAAAAACAGGACCAGAAGATCCCACGCTAACCAATGGTGGGCCCCCTCCACGATCAAGAAACACAGTACAGGAGGCAAAGACTATTCTGCTCCCTGTTTCCAGACAAGGACACATCCAAAGAACAAAAGCCGCACAAAAACCAACTGCCACCTCCTGTGGAGATAATAGGAGCTGATCATAATCTCAGCAGAAATTATATCCTGTTAGCAATGTCCCAGATCGATTTGTGAATCTTCACCTTCCAGGGACATGAAAACCCTGAGATAGAGCCAGCTGTAAAACCTGGTTGCTGTCAACTAGTGCTGGGTGCGTTAGCATGTGACACAGGGGAAAGACAACTGACCCTTGCAAGTTTTGTAGGTAACACTGTCCCTTTGATTGCTGAAGCAATGTCAGGTCAGCAAGGCTACAACTGGAAAGAAAATCTTGAAACCGGCTATTCACATGCTAAAGTCAGCACTACTGGAATCACGAATCACAACAGCCGTGATATTCCACCATCTATTCACTGACAGGTCAAAGGCTGATTTGTTTTTTTGTTTAGCTTTCAGATTCAATTCTAACCAATGCAAATGTATATGCATTTGCTTTATCATTTTTAGTAGCGCTTAGCAGCACTTTGTAGTGCAGAAGCACGGTAGTTAGCACTGCTGCCTCACAGTGACAGGGACCCGGGCTTAATTCCAGCCTTGGGTGACTGTGTGGAGTTTGCATGTTCTCCCACTGCATGGATTTCCTCTCAGCACTTCGGGTTTCTCCTACAGTGCAGAGGGCCCAGGGGTTCTGGGTTGGACTCCCTTTCGGATAGTCGGTGCAGACTCAATGGGTTGAATGGCCTTCTTCTGCACAACATGGTCTGTTCCCCTATTCCCCAAGCACTTCTTCCTCATTCAAACATCTCACCTTGTTCCACCCTTCTCATCTCTAATTTATAATTACCATTTTCATTTTTGCCAGGAGAATCTTCTGATCCAAAGAACAGGAAACCCCATTGACAAAAACAGGACCAGAAGATCCCATGCTAACCAATGGTGGGGTCCCTCCACCATCAAGAAACACAGTACAGGAGGCAAAGAATATTCTGCTCCCTGTTTCCAGATAAGGACACATATAGAATCTATGATTCTATAATAAATTAATTAACTCAAGAAAGCCTGGGTAAATCGGCTCCAATTAAAATACAAGTACTGTGCTAGGAAAAGGTATCCACAAAGGAATAGGTCCTTTTAAAATTAATCTTGTGACCAAGCAAGGGAGTTGCATAAAGAAAGGGAGCCAGTCCATTCCTCATCACTTGGGATAACAAATGTGGAAATGTCATTTGGGAACCGGTTGTAACACTATTAATAATCTTGTGTATAATGCACTGAGATTAACATATGCTCAATCGCAAACAACCATTATTGAACTAACTTAATTACATTTCCCAACAGAGAGAGCAGCAGAGAGGGCAATGTAACCAAATAACACATTGTAGAACAAGAGGCCATAGGACGGGATTCTCTGATCTCGTCTGTGGCCACCATGCTGCAAAGGAGAAAGGAGAATTTGCCATCTCAGCCAAAACTCCATTCACTTTCAGCAGCACCAGAGAATCCGAGCCTATATTTTCCACCGTACCCAAAGCTCTTTCTCCAGAGACCACTCTTTGCCATCTGTGTTGCTTTTTCTCCAATCACAGACTGTTTGCTTCCAAATTTGAGTGAGTGGGCCTATCAGCAGCAAAGGTGGGTAGGGACAGTTGTGAAAGCAAGAGCAATTTCTTTCAAAATCATCAACTGCATTTTCTGACCTTGGGAAAACTATCTCTGGGGGCTATTTTAGGGGGGGCTTCATGGGTCACATTGGTCAAGCCTAGTTATGCACCACCTCAAAAGCATTTGGCCCCATCATGGTGAGCAAAACATTTACTTTATCCTCGTTCATCTCTTTTTTTGCTTTCAGCCGTATGTGCAGCTTTTGTAATTGAACCAGTTCTTTTTGTCAGGGTCGAATTCCCCCATTGTCCCAAATCATAGCAACAGTGCCATTTTTCAAATATGTTGATTCACTGTGTATGAATGTGATGTACACACATGGAGCAACCTTTCAAATATCTCAAACTTTCTCAAAATTAACTTCCAAACTTCCAAAAAAAAACAATGTTCTCCAGTCCATAATTTCACAAATGAAATGTAAAAAAAGTTCCATCCCATTCTCACCACCATCTTTCTGATGTGTATTGTACTGGATAATGACATATGCTCAACTGCAGGCAATCCTGTTAAACTAAACTGAACCCTTAACAGAGAGGATGTGGTAACTTGAGATGGCTTGTTATAACAGGTATAAAACAGGGAGATACATTCAATGAGAAGAAACTATTTACAACCAAAGGATCTGCAATATAACACTGGTCTAGTTCCAACAACTCCCCAATTAGCTCTGCCCACTTCCAGCCTCAGGAGATATGCACCTTTGCTCCCAATTGGCTGAGGTTCACACGCTCGCGCTGCATTGGTTCCGGCCCAGTCATTTAGCTGCTTGGTCCCTCACCTATTAAAGGGCCATGCTACCACAGAGCGCAAGATAACTCAGGGGGTGATTTTCCCACCCCGCTCCGCTAATTGGCTGGGGAGCAGGGCTAGTATTTAAATAGCATCTAACATATTATTTAAATGTATTAACGGACCCAGGATTGAATTCTCCATGCCCTCTAGCATCTCCCACCCCGCCAAGAGTATTTCACTCCAGCAGGATTCAGATTAACTCTACACTTTCAAGGAACTAGCAGGACAACCCCGCTGGAGTGAAAGGAGGGCAATTGATGCCTTCCAAGGGGTCACATGGTGGAGGCTTGGTACCCTCTGGGCATGGGCACCCTGGCACTGCCAGTCTATGCCCTAGCACTGCCCAACGGACAAAGTGTCCATGCCCAGGGGGCACTTGTCACTGCCCATCAGCAATGGGATAGTGCCAAGGGGACCGGACCTGTTGAGGGACAGGGTCTAAGGGGTGGGGCCTGCTGGGGATATGGCGTAGGGGGCAATTTGGTGGGGCTGGGGGTGTCCTGCTGCCACTCTGCATTGGCATCTGGTCAGGGCAGGAAGGAGGCTATTGATCAGGATGGGCTGGTGGGAGGGGGTGGGTGTGGTCAGCTGGGGGTGTCTGCCATCCATGGGGGTGGTCTGCTGGGAGGTGGGAGGAAATTGTCTCTGCTGGTGGTGGGGGGGGGAGTAGTGCAGAAGGTGGGTGGCGTGAGAACAGGTAGACCAGGGTGGAGGGGGGAATGTGTAGTTTGGGCTGGCCCGGGAATGGTCGGGGAGGGCCCGTGTGGGTTTGGGGGCTGTGCGGGTTTTGTAGGGTTGGCAAGAGTCCTGAGCTGGCCAGAGAGCGAGCTGGCCAGCAAAAAGGGAAGCTGTCAGTTCCAGGGCATTGCACATGCGCAGAGTCTCTAAACAGTCAGCCTCCTGGGTGAGAATTGGCCCTGACCCCAGAAATTTAATTATATTCACATTGGTGGCCTCTGTATTGCACAAAGTGTGGGCGATTCTAGTGTGAACTCCCACTGAGAAAACCAGCATGATTTACTTCAGTTTTCCCATGAATTCAACACTTCGCACTTTCTTGGGAGAATCCCGGCCCCAGACTTTTCAATATACTGCATGTTCTCCATTCACATCACCTTCCCCCCTCTCCCCTAATCCTATCTTCTTTTGTATCCACCCCCAATTAAACTCTCCCCCACTTAAATCCCATCTAGTCTTCGGCCCTCTGTTCTTCACATTTCTTCAGCTACAGCCAGTCCCTCATTTCCATTTTCGATGCCCAATAAACCACTGCTCTTTTTCACCCTGGGCAATCCTCATGCCCCCTGCCTGAAATCCAAGGAAAATTTCCTCAAAATAAATACTGGAAACACTTGAGCGCAATCTTACTGCCCGTTCACACCACAATCCTGCTGCAGTGAAGATGGAGAATTTGGTTAACAACTGTTTTAGGCATTCACTGTCAGATCTGTCTGCACCACATAAAGCACGATCAAGCCTTGCTCTCACGTGCTAAAACTGTTCACTATTCCAGGATGATACTGGAATGCAAAGATAGCCCTGAGTTTATTTTCTGTAACACTAATTAACTTTTTAAACCCCGCTTTCCATCTTATCCATGCTCACCTTCAGTAATAAATGCAAAGAGCTCATTTATTTATTTCTTACAGAGATCAAAACCATCTTCCTCTACTGCATCCTTCTCTTTCCCCGCTGAACCAAACTTTTCCTCAAGCTCTGCCTTGCCCCATCACTGAATTCACATTTGTTTTATTCTCCATTTTCCCCTCAGACCTTCTCTGAGCTCATACTGTCCATGGGATTGAACCTCTGCTTTCTTGATCCTATTCCTACTAAACTACTGAAAGCACAACTTCACTTTTTGTCTCCAATGTTAGTCGATATTAATGGAAGTTCTCTCACCTCAAGTGCTCACCTGCCCTCTTTCAAATCTGCCATCAACACTCCTCTCCCCAAAATAACCAATCTTTGAACTCCTTGTTCCTGCAAACTACCTCCCCTTTCCCTTTCCTAAGTCCTTGAATGTTTTGTCAACTGCCAAATCTATGCCCATTTTTTATGGAATTCCATGGTATCAATATTTTGCACATTGTGTATGTACATGCAGCAGGCCCAGAATATGCACGAAACACGTCCCAGCCATGGTCAGCCCCAGAGTGCAATTTCACAGTGGATGGCTGTTAATTGGCCAGCCAGCATAAAACATGCTGTGTGAAAGGCTGAGCACTGCTGGGAGAGTAGGAGAGGGCAGACACCAAGGAAAGGGAGGGTGCAGACGAGCGCTTCTAATATGCTATCTCAGGTGGACAGCCACTAAAGGAGCTCATGAACAAATGATGGTTCGTGGCCTTCTTTAAACAGGACACTCAAATGTATGTATCCACAGAGCTAGGGGGGTAACATTACAACATTCTGCTGGACACTGGGGCATCTGTGTCACTCATTCCTTTACCCATAACCCCCACTACAGTGACTATTCCGGGGTTCGAGGGGTGTGTGTATGCAATCTGCTTACTAACTATAAAAGCAGACGGGCAATATAAAATCCCAGATAATTGTGTTGAGTTAATTTAACTTGGCTGTTGATTATCAGTGGGCATGCTTCAGTCTCATTCACATGTCCACCGCCTGATATATTGCATGAAGGCACAATGACATATCATGCCCAATGTCTGCTTGTAAAATTCTGACCTATGTTGCAATCCGTCCAATCAGACTTCCTCCCTTGCCACGGTACCAAACAGTCTCTTTTCCAAGTCACAGAGGACACCCTATGTGACACAGTAAACTTTCATTCCCAGTCCTTCTTGAGCCATCTTCAGTCTTTAATGAAGGTGACCACACCACCCTCCCCAGCATCCAGTTGGCTGGGATGTTCTTACCTGATTCCATTTTCATCTTCGAATCATAACCGGAATATCACCTGCAATGGATTCTCATCCTGCTCCTGCATCGTTTCCCCCAAAGATTTCTCCTTGGTCCTCTTCTATTTCTCATCTGCAATTTTCAAATGTACACTGACAACACCTAACTCTACTTCACCATTACTTCTTATGATTCCTTCACTGTCTCTAAATTGACAGACTCATTTCTGCCCTGGAATAAGGAGAAATGTCCTTGAATTAAATATTGGAAACACTGAAGACATTGGGTGCGATCTGACCACCCGTTCATGCCATGCTCCCGCTGTAGTGAAGACAGAGAATTTGGCGACAAGCCAATTCTCCGTTCATTGCAACATGATGGGAAAATCCCACTGGTGTGAACAATCGGAAAATTCCAGCCATTATCTTTGGTCCCCATCGCAAACAACCTCTCTCACCAATGATTCCACCCTTTCCTGAGCAAGTGCCTGACGCTGAACTGTTTACACTTGGTGGACCAGGGCATCCTACTATATAGCCTCCTGGCATTACAACTGCCTATTTGCCTCCTTAACATTGCCCCTCCCATTCTGTGTATCTTCTCCAGACCCATAATCACTGAGATCTCTGCCCTCCACTAATTCCGACCTCTTGAGCATCCCCAATTTTAATCACTCCACCACTGGTGACCATGGATTCAACTGCCAAGGCCTTCAACTCTGGAATCTAATGGGCGGGCACAGTGCTTAGGCCTCAGTGCCAGAGACCCGGATTCAATTCTAGTCTTGTGTGACTGTGTGGAGTTTGCACGTTCTCCCTGTGTTTGTGTGGATTTCTTCCAGGTGCTCCTGTTTCCTCCCACAGTCCAAAGATGTGCAGGTTAGATGGATTAGCTATGGTAAATGTAGGATAGGATAGGTAGAAAGCCTGTGTAAGGTACTCTGTTGGACAGTCAGTGCAGACTCGATGGACTGAATGGCCTCCTTCTGCACTGTGGAGATTCTACAAGTCTAACCTTCCTTTAAGAAACTCCTTTAAACCTACTTCACTGACCAAGCTTTTGTTCACCTGTCCTAATGTCTTTTTATGTGGCTTATTGTAGTATTTTGCTTCATAAGGATGTTTTATTATGTTAAAGGTGCTACATAAATGAAAGTTGGATTTTTTGATATCTTTCGATAATTTTATTCCAATCAAAAAATCCAATACCAATTGAATCCAATTCATGGTCCTCACATAAGGGAAATCAAGATCCAAGCTGACAAGATGAGGTATTACACCCCCTCCCAGGCATGATCTAATGCTCCACCTTAGCCAAAACGCTGAGGTGGCTTTGAAAAATTACATCAAGTAAAGCCTTGGTTTAACCTCATTAGCTATCCTGATCCTTTACTCAAACTTGCTTAGGGAAATCACGATCGCAGGTGTCAGCACACCCAAGTGTAATGGGCCAACTCATCACTGCCTGATTATGGTTTCGCCCCTGCACCTGTTGGGGCAGGATCTGGACCACCAAGTTTCCGTATGTGTGTGTGTGGGAGTGCACCTCTGTGAATGTCAGTGTGTGTCTCTGGGTGTGTAAGTATGTGTCTCTGAGTATGCATCTGAGTTTCTGTATAACCCTATGTGTGCAATGATCATATGTACTCATTTGTCATGTGTATGCGCTCAATGTCATCTGTGCTGTGGTCCTTGCTTTTCCTGATATAAATAATCATATGATCATTAATATAGATCAGGAAGGTACAAAATTGCACAGGGCATAGTTTCAAAGTTGTGGAATGTACAAAACTTAGAAGGATTATTGGGGATAGTGTAGAACTTCAAAAGGACATGGACAAGTTGGTAGAAATGGCAGACAGGTGGCAGATGAAGTTCAATGTAGAGATGTGTGAGGTAATTTATTTTGGTAAGAACACAGAGAGACAATATGAAATAAACGGTACAATTCCAAGGGGAATGGGCAGAAGCAGAGGGACCTGGATGTATATGTACATTGATTGAGGTTGAAAGGAAAGGTAGAAAATGCAGTTAATAAAGCATACAGTATTCTGGCCTTTATTATCAGGGGCATTGAGTACAAGAACAAGAAGGTTATGTTGAATTTGTATATGGCACTAGTTTGCGCTCAGCTAGAGCACTGCTGCCAGTTCTAGGCATTGCACTTCAGGAAGAATGCAAAGGCATTAGAGAGCATAATAAAAATTCATGAGGATGGCTCTGGGCTGACTCTCATAGTCAGTTACATGAGCCATTCAGTGACATAGAATGGAGAAATTAGGACTGTTTCCCTTGGAGAAAATAAGTTAGGCAGGCAATTTTATAGTTCAAAATCATGAGGGCTCTGGACAGAGTAAGTACGGAGAAACTGCTCCCACCCAACTGAAAACAAGAGACTATAGGTTAGATGTAATTAGTAAAGGAGGCAAAAATGATAGGAGAAATGTTTTTACACAGTGAATGGTTACTGTTTGGAATGCACTGCCTGAGACTGTGGAAGGGAAAAGGTCAATGGAAGCGTTAAAAAGGAGTTTGACTGATAGCTGAACAGGAAGAATGTGCAGAGTTATGGAAAGAAGGCATTAGACAAGTTTTTCATTTGGAGAGCCAGTGCAGACATAGGGAGGGATTCTCCGGGCCTGCAGGCTCTGATCGCTCATTGTGATGGCCATGGAATTGAACATCAGCGCAAAGATGGATTTTTGCCAGACACCAAACCCGCTGCGATGCACCTGGCCCACCCCGCCAACCTCCACCAGGTTTCCACCTGTACATATTCAAATTCACTAGTTTAAATATAATTAGCAAGTTTTAAGGCTGATTCAAATAGCTTCCGCTTTTCACCCACCTATCCAGAAGGATTTGCAGAAGGCAGACTTTCATAAAGGACCTTGCACTGGTGTGTTGGACTTGAGGGTCAAAGAAGCATCACCAACCCGTCAGTACATCACGCAGGCACAAATTTATCTGACCCGGTTTGCCCACTCAGGCCCTTGAAATTGTTGAAATCCTCTCCATTGCAGAGGAAATAAAACCACAGACTGGCAATCAGGCTTTAGACTCTATCACCATTGCTATCATGATCAATGGGGTACTTGAAATCCATTCAACCATGAAGGGAAATAAAAATAAACACAGATGGGTTTATCGAGCTGGCAATTGAATCTTTTGCAAGACACTATACACTGCATTTGTTACAGATCAAAACCTTCAAGTGCAATGGAGAGGGTTTCAACAATTTCAGCTTGCTGGAAAGACTCAGCAACTTCAAGTCAAAAGCTGTCTGCATTAGGGCTAAGTGAACAGCTGAGCAGGCTGGAACCATTCCCTCTTCCCCCACTCCCCCAGTTAAAATTGACATCACCTCTCCAAAGCAGTCCAATCTCTCCTGTAGTTTCTCACAGGGAGGCAAGAAAATCTCTGCTGCAGAATGGAATGCTGCAATGATTTAAAATCCTGCCAGGTGACTGGGAAGTGGGGGTAAGGGGTGGGGGACGGGGGGGAGGTGGAAGGGGTGGGGGAACCTAGCCACTTTAGAATTTGCACAGCTGACAGACAGGAATGCAGGTATTGATCACAGGGCTGCCTGAAATCATCATGATGTGGAGATGCCGGCATTGGACAGGGGCAAACATAGTAATAAGTCTCACAACACCAGGTTAAAGTCCAACAGGTTTATTTGGTAGCAAAAGCCACTAGCTTTCAGTGTGCTTCTGCTTCTAATGAAGGCTTTCTTATTGGGAAATCACCATTCCAGGAATGATCTTCATGTATGCTAGGTCTAGAAGGGGCAGTCCAACCACGACACCCCTCAGCCTGAGAGAGGGTGGTGAGGTCAACACCTTGTCCCTCAGTGCAAACCCATCTAATTTCCAGGACCCTTGGGGGACCTTCCTTGGCAGCCTGTCATCAACACAGGGGCAAACGGCTACTGGACCTATCTCCCAGGCCACGGTGTCAATGCTAGAATTACAGGAGCAGTCCACTGTTGGCACTGCCAAGGTGTGTGGCCTGAAGGGAGGCTGAGTGGGTGGTCTGAAGAGAAAGAGAGACGAAGGTGACTCTGAGGGTGAAGACTGAGTGACACGGTTGAATGGTGGGGGGGTGGGGGGGGATGTTGCTGAATCAGATCGCCCTCAAGCCTGTGGGGGGTGGAGAGAGTTACCAATTATTTGTGAGTGGAGGGTGGAGGATGTCCCTCTTTGGTGAGGTGTTGGTAGTGCTGCCCTGGTCGATATGATGGCCAACAATAATTTTTTTGCGGGAGATGGGCTTGTCTCCGAGCACGGAGATTTTATCACCTTTAAAAATGGCAGCCTAGTCTAAGAACAGCGGGGCTGGCCGGCAGGTTGACAGTGATGTATAAATCAGCATTTAACAGGTGGGGGAATCCTACTTTATAGATGTTGCTAACGCCAACAGGAAATCCACCACGTTTCCCACTGGAGTAGGCACAGTCCCAATTGAGGCCATAATGGGCCAAATAGCCTCCTACTGCGCTATAACAACTGTGGGATTCTGTGATTTGATTAGATACCCTGCTGACAATCAGGCATACAGAACATACATGTGGGTTATGCATTGGAGCACTGGGTTCTCTCCTGGAAGTGTAGCTCAGCAAAAGTTAGTTCTGGAAGGGAGAATGTACACAGCAAAGACCAGAAAAGTTATTCCGTAAAGATTAGTCCGCATTCCCCTTTAAACCAGCCCAGCTGGCTGTGTGTGCTAGGCTCAGTGTGGCTCCTACATACTGAGCTGTGGGATGTCCACACTGACCTTTGGCCAGGCTCCAGTCAAAGCCTGCAGCGAGTTGGAATGCAGAGTTGCACGTTCCAAACTCTTAATACAACACAGGTTGCAGCTGCGCGTGCCTCCAGCCTGTGTATCACTCCATCAACTGCTCCCTAGAGCTGCTTTTACAGCTTCAGATGTCATATTCACCAAGCCCTGTGGGGAACCATCAAGAAGAACAAAGAACACAACTGTGACTGGGACTCAGTATCCCTGACTGGACATAACCCAATCACACACAAGCAAAGTAACAGAATTGGCATTACGAGGACAACTTCCATTTATAAAGCTCCTTTAAAACATCCCAGCACAGGTGTGAATGGTGCCGTGAAAGAGTTCAGTGGTACAATAAGTGCCTGAAAAAGTGCTGCATATGTATCTTGGGGTTTTGTAAGGCTGGAGAAGGTTACAGAGATAGGAAGGGGTGAGGTCACAAAGGAATTTGAATATTAAAGTTGTGATGCTGCTGGTGTCGAATCCAGGAGTTTAGATGGTTTTCATATATAAAAGAAAGGAAACTTGGAACTGGATTATAGACTGGAATCACAACAACATTTCCATCCTTACTACCTGGTGCTCTTTAAATTCTAATAGCTTTACCCCTTATCCTCAAACTTTGATCCATAGTCCTGGGCTCCCCTGCCACTGGGAACATTCTTTCTGCATCTATCCTGTCTAACCCTATTAGAATTATATAAGTTTCTATGAGATCACCTCTTGTTCTTCTAAATTCCAGTGAATATAATCCTAAAATTATATTCATTCTCCAAAGATGTGCAGATTAGGTTGACTGGCCATGCTAAATTGCCCATTAGTGTCCCAGGTTGTGTATTTCAGAGGTGCAACTGTATTTTGTCAGCTGTGAAAATTCTGAAGTGGTAGACAGGAGGTGTCAATTTCACCTTGGGAGGGCAGATTCCAGTCTGCTTAGCGGTGCACTCAGCCCCAGTGCATGCACACAGCTTTGATTTGAGGTTTCTGAGGTTTCCTGGAAAGTTGAATTGTTTGACACCCTCTTCATAACAACGGACCCCGTTGATATGTAACAAATTTAACATGTAATGCCTTGAAGAAAGACTTCTGTTGACAGCTCAATAAAGCTGTGCTCCAGCCACCTATGTTTATTTTCATTTCCCTTCACATTTGAATGGATCTCAAGTACTCCATTGATCCTGCAAAGTACAATCTAAGCCTGATTGACAGCCTATGATTTCTTCAAAATAATCGTGATTTGCAAACAAGGAAGATCAAGAAGAGGTCAACCCCTTGCCATCAGCCCGAGTCTAATCAATTCATAAAATCTTTGAGAGACCCTTTCTCTGCAAACTGGAAGCAGCAAATGGCCACTGGACCTACTTTATCGAGCCCCCTCGGGGCCCAAGACATCAGGCTAGAGTGTCAGTATCAGCGTGCCAAGGCATGTGACATCCCCAAATCGGCAGAGAGTGGGGGCATCTGAGGGCAGACGGAGGCTGAGTAGGGGGGGTCCTGAAGGGGAGGGGGAGTGGGTTGGATGCACTCTCTTGCCTGCGTGGTGTCGGGGGGGCCAGGGGTGGGGGGAGCATGACCTGTGATTTGAGTGGTGGGAGGGAGAATGCCTCTCTTTTCTAAGGGTTTGGTGGTACTCCCTGGACTGATAGCATGCCATGTCCCCGCTCATAGGGAGCAACTGTAAAGCCTGGCCAGTACTGTTCCCACTGATGGGTTGGGGGGGTGAATGGCAGGAGGCTGGTCAATTGGTTGTCTAACCCGCTAATGACTAGAAGCATAATTTTCAGGTTGCTGCCCATTCTGGGCAGGAACCCAATCGAGACGGGCAGAGTGAGTTGGGTGAATCCTAAAGGCCTTCATGCCCATCGGGAATTCAATATTCAGCTGATGCATCATTGACTGGGGCACTGGGATTCCTGCCTTCTGTCTGAAGAGGTCAGAGAATTGGGCTCACTGTATCTGATCAAGGGACTGGACATCAGAAAGTGAAGGCCTGCTGAGAGCTACCCCCTGCTCTTGCTCTTGACTCCCTCTACAACCCTGTCCCCATGAACTCACCTCCCATGCCCCACATTTAGTGATGCATTGTGATAATGTCATTGAATTTGTATTCCAGTGGTCCAGGCTCTGACAACAAAGGTTTAATTGCACAATGGCAGCTGGTGGAATTTCAATTTAATTAATAGCAAATCTGAAACTGACAAACAGAAAGCCACCAGTTGTACTTACCCAATCTGATCATTTTAACATTGTAAACCCTCAATTAAATCAAAGTGAGAATACACATGACCTATCTTCACAGTTTAACCCTTTATCATTTTGGTGAAGCTATGCTGTTCGCCCTTTATTTATTCATTCATATAGATTAAAAATAGGTGTGGTCCCAGCATTGATACTTGTGGTACCTGATCAGTATAAATAAAGAGGTTAAATTAATTTCCTGGACCAAATGAGCTACATTCCAAAGTACTGATGGAGGTGACTAGAGAGATAGTGGATACATTGGTGATTATCTTTTCAAATTTGATTGATTCTAGAAAGATTCCTGCAGACTGGGAAGTAGCAAATGTAACCCAGAAGGGAAGAAGAGAAAAAGGAAAACAAACCTGTTGGTTTGCTATCAGTAGTAGGGCGAACATTAGAATCTATTAGGTCTGTACTCCTTGGAGTTTAGAAAAATAAGAGATCTAATTCAGGTGCACAAGATGATAAGGGGAATTGACAAAGTAGACATTGAGAGGATGTTTCCACTTGTAGGGCAATCTAGTACAAGAGGTCATAGTTTTAGGATACAGGGTGGCAGATTTAAAACAGAGATGAAAAGGAATTACATCTCTTGAAGGGTTACGATTATGCAATTCCTACCCCACAATGTGGCAGATGTCGGGACATTGAGTAAATTTAGGGAAGAGATGGACAGCTTTTTAATTAGTAAAGATTTGAAGGGCTATGGTGAGCAGACAGGATAGTGGAGTTGAGGTTGAAATTAGATCACCCATGGTCGTATTAAATGGCAGAGCAGGTTCAAGGGGCTGAATTGCCTACTCCTGCATCTATTTTTTGCATTCAATGTTTTAATGAAACCCCTGCCTACCTGTAGTGGACACTTTCTCCACACCAAAATCAGAGCAGTTAAAATGGTGGAGGGCAGGAACACATTGGAAAGCACCCAAATGCATTTTAACCAGGCACTCATCCAAATCAGGGCAGAGCCAAAATGATCTGCAAGAGCTCAGTTCTTATCTTGAGTCATTCTGTAGCAATGTGTCTGTTCCTGATTTGATTCAATTTCTCTCACATGCATTAAGCAGAATTTCCAGCTGAATGGAGCTAATGTGTATCATACTAGGCACCACGAAGCCAATCAACCCATTTGGCCCTACGTCCTATCCAACCATTGGCTTGACAGCATAAAATGACACAGCATGTCACATCAAACTATGTTCAGTAATATGTTTAATCCAAATCAACATTTCAGCTCAGGACATTCTACCATAATGGAACCTAGTTAGAACCTCCAGATGGTGAACGAGATTGGCAAAAACAAGCTTTAAATACAGCAAGTATCTTTATAGTGTTAGATCAAAGAGTGCAACCTCTATGGTTCTGAACATCCACTTCAGTTGAGAGAGACGCCCAATTACCTTAAATGTGCAGTGATGTATGCTGTCAGATGACTGTAAATGGAGCTTTCCACCACTCCATGCATCAACCTCTGTCATAATGACCAGTTTGAAGGTGGCAGACTGTACTCATCAGCCACAGGATGGCTGCTTCTCCAATGGGCCTGCAGACTCCTTTGCTCAGGTATTGAATACTTAGCTCAGACTAACAGGTTTTAAATGAATGTCAATATGAGCCTTGAGGGGTTATTGCAGAGATTTGGCCAGATGTTTTTGTAAAATTGTTAATCAACACAACATTAGTTGTTTATTCCTGGGCTGTCAATTCAAAAACCCTCTGCGGAAAGATAGATAACAGAGCAGACAAATGAAAATGGTTGCAGGGTCATGGGTTGGAGTTATAACTGTACGTTCACCATCCAAATGGAAAATGCTAATGGCTTCACAGAGAGACAGCAAAGAGAAGGCTGGAGTTACCAGGATCTCACTCTCCTTTCTAGACCATAGAACACAAAAACAAAACAATAGCAAGAATTCCAAAGCTGTTAATAGCTCCTATTGCCCTCACAATACCACTCTGAACACCATGTAAATACATTTTAATGTGTTATTGTTTGATCGTATAAAGGTTCTTGCTTTCCCACTTGGCCAAAACCAACATGTGGGGGAAGGTTGGTGAAAGTGTTCTGGAACTTTGCCCAAATACTACTAAGTACAGGTGCATAGCAAAGGCAGCAGAGGTGATATCAAACTGCAGTGCTCACTGGCTGAAGTTTAATAGGACTCCCACGGTGGTAACAGGTTCCAGCTAGTTTGGCTCCAATCATCTATCCTCACATGTTTGGATGTACTGTGGGCTTGGCTGGATCATTAAGCATTATAAATTTTTAAAGTACGTAATCAGTATTGGCACAGTAGCTTACCTCTCCACTGATCCCAGAATGACGGTGTTGCTGGCTGACTTATCTAACCTTATCCCTTCCCCAAGGCCACTGAAGCCCAGTTGTTGCACTGTAGATGTTGCCAAGATTGAGATCTAGTATAGCTCAGAGATGCAACTCACTCTTGAGTGCACAAAGGAGTTTACGTCATAGGATTAATAAGCGTCCTCTAGGGATTTATCAGGCTGTGGACCACACGACAGAACCTGTTAAGCATAAAATGGACAATCTTACTGCAGCCAATACTTTCCAGAAAATAAAAATTCAAGCATTTGATCAAAGCACACACAAAGATATTTTAACATAACTCAGTATGTCCTGACCATGTGTTGTTGATGCTCCTGTCCTGTGCTCCCTCTGCTGATGTGAAGCAATGTTTAGGACTCTGTTACAATCACTGCATGTTCAACGGATTTTGAGCTGTGCTAAAAGGGAGGTCAGCAATTCATATGCCCGCTGTCATGTCATTGGAATGTCTTTGAGCTTTGATGAGAGTTAGTTTACTTGGTTTCTCATTTTCAAACATTTTATTCCCTCTCCTTCAATAAAATATTCCCTCCATCCCCAGTGCCCACAAGGAAGGAAGTGGCGGGATCTGCCCTTTTGTACCTAATGTCATCGATGCCCGTTACAAATCAATGTCATGCTGAATGCCTAATGCCATTCTGTATCTAGTGCTACACTGTATCCAGTGCCATTCTGTTTTTTAGCCAAACACCAGTTTCCTGTCTTCAATGCCATTTATTGCACACCAAAGGAAAAGGCCATGCCAGCAGCTTACAGTCGGGTAGTCTTCACCCGGGACTTACGTGGCAGGGGGGGTGGGGATCGGAACAATAGGTCAGCAAGCGTAGGGACTGGGGACGAGCATGGGGCCAAGACAAGGCTATCTAAGAGGAAGAGCAATCTGGGGGGGGATGAACTTAGTGGGCCTGGAGGTTTGGAGTGCATCTGCTTCAATGCAAGGAGCGTAACAGGCAAAACTTGGAACTTGGAGCCTTAATGCATGCGCGGAACATGGATGTGGTTGCAATGACAGAGACTTGGTTAAAAGTAGGACAGGACTGGCAGCTAAATATTCTGGGGTATAAGTGTTTTAGGTGAGACAGAGGAGGGGCTAGAAGAGGGGCTAGAAGAGGTGGGTGAGTAGCAATACTGGTTAGGGAGTATATTACAGCGGTACAGAGGGTGGACAATTTGGAAGGATCATGTAACGAGACACTGTGGGTAGAGCTCAGAAACAGGGAGAGCGCAGTCACTATGCTGAGGGTATACTACAGGCCTCCCAACAGCCCACGGGAAGTTGAGGAATGGATATGTAAGGAGATTCTGGACAGGTGCAGAAAAAAATAGGGTTGTTGTAGACTTTGATTTCCCTCATATAGATTGGAAATCCCTTAGGGCTGGGAGTCCAGACAGGAAGGAATTTATAAAATTTGTCCAGGAAGATTCTTTGGAACAATAAATATGTTGATAGTTCAACTAGAGAGGGAGATATACTGGACCTAGTACTGGGGAATGAGCCCGGTCAGGTCATCAAAGTTTCAGTGGGGGAACATGTGGTGAAGAGTGACCACAATTCTGTAAACTTTCGAATAGTCATGGAAAAGGATGAGTGTTCTCCTAAGGGTAAGGTGCTGAATTGGGGGAAGGCTAACTACAGCTGGATTAGGCAGGATTTGGTGGCTGTTGATTAGGAGAGGCTGTTCGATGGTAAATCCACATCTGGCATGTGGGAGTCTTTTAAGGAACCATCGATAGGAGTGCAGGACAGGCATGTGCCTGTAAAAAGGAAGGACAGGAAAAGTAGGATTCGAGAGCCATGGATAACCAGGGAAATTGTTGGTCTAATCAAAATGAAAAAAGAGCATACATAAGGTCCAGGCAGCTAAAAACAAATGAAGCAATGGAGGAATACAGAGAGATTAGAAAAGATTGCAAACAGGGAGTTAGAAAGGCAAAAAGGGGTCATGAAATGTCTTTGGCAGACAGCATTAAAGAGAATCCCAAAGCGTTTTATACATATGTTAGGAACAAGAGGGTTGTCAGAGAAAGAGTCAGACCTCTCAAGAACAAAGGAGGGGAATTATGCTTAGAACCCAAGAAAGTAGGTGAGATCCTAAATGAATACTTTATTTCTGTATTCACAAAGGAGAGGGACATGTTGATTGGTAGTGTCTCAGAGAGATGTGTAGACCCGTTAGAACAAATCACAATTACAAGGGAGGAAGTGTTAGGTGTTTTAGGAAGCATTAAGGTAGATAAATCCCCAGGGCCAGATGGCATCTGTCCTAGATTACTGAGAGAGACAAGAGATGAAATTGCTGGGCCTCTATAAGAAATCTTTGTTTCGTCATTGAACACTAGTGAGGTCCCAGAGGATTGGAGGATAGCAAATGTGAGCCCGTTATTTAAAAAGGGTGGCAAGGATAACCCGGGCATTTATAGGCCAGTGAGTTTGATGTTCATGGTAGGGAAATTCTTGGAGAAGATTCTTAGAGATAGGATCTATACACATTTAGAACTGAACAGTCTCATTATTGATAGACAACATGGTTGTGTACGAGGAAGGTCATGCCTCACAAATTTAGTTGACTTTTTTGAGGAGGTGACAAAAATGATTGACGAGGGAAGGGTCAGAGATGTTGTCTACATGGATTTTAGTAAAGCATTTGACAAGGTCCCTCATGGCAGACTGGTGCAAAAGATGGGATATACCCCAGGATACTGTGGGAGGCGAGGGAAGTGATTGCAGAGCCCCTGGCGATGATCTTTGCATCGTCAATGGAGACGGGAGAGGTTCCGGAAGATTGGAGGATTGCGGATGTAGTCCCTATTTTCAAGAAAGGGAACAGAGATAGCCCGGGAAATTACCGACCGGTGAGTCTGACCTCAGTGGTTGGTAAGCTGATGGAAAGACTTCTGAGGGACAAGATTTACGACCATTTGGAGAGGTTTGACATGATCAGGAATAGTCAGCATGGATTTGTCAAGGGCAGGTCGTGCCTTACGAGCCTAGTTGAGTTCTTCGATAATGTGACTGAACACATTGACGAAGGAAGTGCCGTGGACGTGGTGTACATGGACTTCAGCAAGGCGTTTGATAAGGTCCCCCATGCAAGACTTCTTGAGAAGGTGAGAGGGCATGGGATCCGAGGGCCTTTGGCCTTGTGGATCAAGAACTGGCTTGCCTGCAGAAGGCAGAGAGTGGTTGTGGATGGGTCTTTTTCTGAATGGAGGTCAGTCACCAGTGGAGTGCCCCAGGGATCTAAGGTCTTGAATAACTTTTTTGTTTCTGTCTTCACGGAGGAGGACGTGAATAATTTGCCGGGTGTTAGCGATGGAAAGGTGGTAGGACTGGAGGGTCTTAATGACATTACTGTTACTAGAGAGGTGGTGCGCGACAGACTGGAGGGGCTGATTGTGGACAAGTCCCCAGGACCGGATGGAATGCATCCGAGGGTTCTGAAAGAAATGGCGGAGGTGATAGTGGATGCCTTGGTGGTTATTTTCCAGACGTCGCTGGATTCCGGGGAAGTGCCGGAGGATTGGAAAACAGCTAATGTTACGCCGTTGTTTAAGAAGGGTGCCAGGCAAAAGGCGGGGAATTACAGGCCGGTTAGTTTAACGTCTGTGGTAGGTAAAATGTTAGAATCCGTCATTAAGGAGGAAATTGCGAGGCATCTTGAAGGGAATTGCTTGATAGGGCAGACGCAACACGGTTTCATTAAAGGGAAGTCGTGTCTGACAAATTTACTGGAGTTCTATGAGGATGTGTCTAGGGCGGTGGATAGAGGAGAGCCGGTGGATGTGGTCTTTCTGGATTTTCAGAAGGCGTTTGATAAGGTACCTCACAAGAGGTTACTGCAGAAGGTCAGAGGACATGGAGTTGGGGGTAGGGTGTTAGCGTGGATAGAGGATTGGTTGTCAAATAGGAGGCAGAGAGTGGGGGTCAATGGGTGCTATTCGGATTGGCGGTTGGTGACTAGTGGGGTGCCCCAGGGGTCGGTGCTGGGGCCTCAGCTATTTACCATTTATATAGATGATCTGGAGGAGGGAACCGAGTGTAGGGTGTCGAAATTTGCTGATGACACCAAGATTGGGGGAAAGGCAAATTGTGCGGAGGGTGTGGAGAGTCTGCAGAAGGATCTAGATAGGCTGGGCGAATGGGCCAGGAAATGGCAAATGGAATTTAATGTTGGCAAGTGTGAGGTGGTCCACTTTGGTAGGAAGAATGGTAGGAAGGACTATTACTTACGTGGCGAAAAACTGCAGCAGGCGACGGTGCAGAGGGACCTCGGGGTCCTTGTGCATGAGTCGCAAAAACCCAGCCTGCAAGTGCAGCAGGTGGTCAGGAAGGCGAATGGGATGCTGGCCTTCATAGCGAGGGGGATTGAATATAAAAGTAGGGAGGTCTTGCTGCAGCTGTATAGGGCATTGGTGAGGCCGCAGCTGGAGTACTGTGTGCAGTTTTGGGCGCCGCACCTGCGCAAGGATATTTTGGCCCTGGAGGGAGTGCAGAGGAGGTTTACTAGGCTGATACCGGAGTTGAGGGGATTGAGCTATGAGGAGAGGCTGAATAAACTAGGCTTGTACTCGTTAGA
The DNA here is from genome assembly GCF_965287045.1 of Carcharhinus amblyrhynchos. Lineage (NCBI taxonomy): Eukaryota > Metazoa > Chordata > Chondrichthyes > Carcharhiniformes > Carcharhinidae > Carcharhinus > Carcharhinus amblyrhynchos. The sequence continues at coordinate 56,753,108 of NC_137339.1, read as the reverse complement.
GTTTAGAAGAATGAGGGGAGATCTCATTGAGACGTATAAGATGATGAATGGGATGGATAGGATAGAGGTGGAAAGACTCTTCCCGCTCAAAAAAGACAGTAGGACTAGGGGGCACAGCCTCAAGATAAAGGGGGGGCGGTTCAGAACGGAGTTGAGGAGGAACTTCTTCACTCAAAGGGTGGTGAATCTCTGGAATTCTCTGCCCGTTGAAGTGGTGGAGGCTGCCTCGCTAAATATTTTTAAGAAGCGGGTTGATGGGTTTTTGATAAGAGAGGGGATTAAGGGTTATGGGGAGAGGGCGGGAAAGTGGAACTGAGCCACGACAGATCAGCCATGATCTTATTGAATGGCGGGGCAGGCTCGAAGGGCCAGATGGCCTCCTCCTGCTCCTATTTCTTATGTTCTTATGTTCTTATGATCTGTTCTAGGACCCTTGCTGTTTGTCATTTTCATAAATGACCTGGATGAGGAAGTGGAAGGATGGGTAAGTAAGTTCGCTGATGACACGAAGGTCGGTGGTGTTGTGGATGGTCTGGAAGGATGGCAAAAGTTGCAGCAGGACATAAATAGGATGCAGGACTGGGCGGAGAAGTGGCAGATGGACTTCAACGCGGATAAATCCGTAGTCGTCCATTTTGGCAGAACCAACGGGATGAACGAGTACACTATCAAGGGCAGGAGTCTTGGTAGTGTTGAGGAGCAGAAGGATCTTGGGGTCCGGGTCCACAGGACTCTTAAATCGGCCTCGCAGGTGGAAGAGGTGGTCAAGAAGGCGTATGGTGTACTGGCCTTCATAAATCGAGGGATTGAGTTTAGGAGTCGGGAGGTAATGCTGCAACTTTATAAGACCCTTGTCAGGCCTCATTTGGAGTACTGTGCGCAGTTCTGGTCGCCTCACTATAGGAAAGACTTAGAAGCTATTGAAAGGGTACAGAGGAGATTTACAAGGATGTTGCCTGGACTGGGAGGCATGCCTTATGAAGTTAGGTTGAGGGAACTGGGTCTCTTTTCCCTGGAGAGACGTAGGTTGAGAGGCGACCTGATAGAGGTTTATAAAATGTTGAGAGGAATAGATAGGGTGGATTCTCAGAGGCTATTTCCCCGGGTTGAAATGGTCGCTACGAGAGGACACAGGTTTAAGGTGCGGGGAGGAAAGTACAGAAGTGATGTTCGGGGTAAGTTTTTCACTCAGAGGGTGGTGAGTGAATGGAATCGGCTGCCGTCAGTGGTGGTAGAGGCAAACTCACTGGGGTCTTTTAAAAGACTTCTGGATGAGTATATGGGGGTTATAGATAGGTGTTGATGTGATCGGCGCAACTCGTGGGCCGAAGGGCCTGTTTGTGCTGTAGTGTTCTATGTTCTATATAATCTTATGGGATCAAAGTGTATGGTGTACTGGCCTTCATTAATCGATGGATTGAGTTTAGGAGTCGGGAGGTAATGCTGCAACTTTATATGACCCTTGTCAGCCCCCACTTGGAGTACTGTGTGCAGTTCAGGTCGCCTCACTATAGAAAGGATGTGGAAGCTGTTGGAAGGGTGCAGAGGAGATTTACAAGGATGTTGCCTGGATTGGGAGGCATGCCTTATGAAGATAGGTTGAGGGAGCTGGGACTCTTCTCCCTGGAGAGACGAAGGTTGAGAGGCGACCTGATAGAGGTTTATAAGATGTTGAGAGGAATAGATAGGGTGGATTCTCAGAGGCTATTTCCCAGGGCTGAAATGGTCACTACGAGGGGACACAGATTTAAGGTGCAGGGAAGCAAGTACAGAAGAGATGTTAGGGATAAGTTTTTCACTCAGAGGGTGGTGAGTGAATGGAATCAGCTGCCGTCAGTGGTGGTGGAGGCGAACTCGCTGGGGTCTTTTAAAAGACTTCTGGATGAGTGTATGGGATCTAATGGGATTGGGGGTTATAGATAGGTCTACGGCTTAGTAGGTATAGAAGTGATCGGCGCAACTTGTGGGCCGAAGGGCCTGTTTGTGCTGTAGTGTTCTATGTTCTATGTGAACTAACTAGATGGCTATAGAACTGGCTTGGTCATAGAAGGCAGAGGGTAGCAGTGGATGGGCCTTTTTCTGATTGGACCTCTGTGACTAGTGGTATTCCGCAGGGCTGTGTACCGGGATGTCTGCTGATTTGTGATATATATATAAATGATTTGGAAGAAGATGTAGCTGGACTGATTAGTAAGTTTGCGGATGACACAAAGATCGCTGGAGTTGCGGATAGTGATGAACAATGTCATAGAATACAGCAGGATATAGATAGGCTGGAAAATTGGGCGGAGAAATGGCAGATGGAATTTAATCCAGATAAATGCGAAGTGATACATTTTGGTAGATCTAATGCAGGGGGAAACTATACAATAAATGGCAGAACCATCAGGAGTATAGACACACAGAGGGATCTGGGTGTGCAGGTCCACAGATCCTTAAAGGTGGCAGCACAGGTGGAAAGGGTGGTACAGTTGTATAGAACGTTGGTTAGGCCACATCTGGAATACTGCATCCAGTTCTGGTCGCCACACAACCGGAAGGATGTGGAGGCTTTGGAGAGAGTGTAGAAAAGGTTTACCAGGATGTTGCCTGGCGTGGAGGGTATTAGCTATGAGGTGAAATTGAGTAAACTAGGGTTGTTCTCTCTGGAAAGACGGAGGTTGAGGGGCGACCTAATAGAAGTTTATAAAATTGTAAAGGGCATAGATAGGGTGAACAGTTGGAAGCTTTTTCACAGGTCAGAAATGACAAACACGAGGGGTCACAAGTTCAAGGTGAGGGGGACAAGTTTCAATACGAATATGCGGGGGACGTATTTTACACAGAGGGTGGTGGGGGCCTGGAATGCACTACCAGGTAAGGTGGTTGAGGCAGACATGCTAGGACGTTTAAGACTTATTGAGATAGCCACAGGAACAGACTGGAAATAGAGGGATATACTGAATGGTCTAGTTAGGAACACATGATCAGTGCACGTTTGGAGGGCCAAAGGGCCTGTTCCTGTGCTGTATTGTTCTTTGTTCTTTATGACCTCAGTCCATGTAGAGAAACAGGTTAAAAAACCCCTGCTGACCGCTTCCCATTGTGCAAGCCTTCACTCACTCAATAAGGCAGGTTGTACACCATGAAGCTCACAGGGAGATCTATCAATGATCCCCCATTTGTGACCATCTTAACACACTCTATACTCAGTGGCATTATTACCAGTGCCACTACATAGCCAGCATCATTCTGTACCCAGTGCTGTTTGTTCTAACAACAACAACCCATATTTGTATCGTGCCTGATAAATCTTCCAAAGGTAAATCATTCAAGCATGTTAAAGCAAATTATGACATTGAGTCACAAAAGGACAAATGATCAAAATCTTGGACAAAGAGGTACGAAGATTCTTGAAGGAGGAAAATGAGATAGAGGCAGAGAAGTGTGAGGAGGGTATTCTAGAGTTAGAGCTTAGACAACTGAAGGCACAGCCACCATGGGAGATTGAATATAATCAGGAGTACACAAGTGGCCAGGATTAGATGAGAACAAATATCTTGGATGTTTGTGAGGCTGAAGGAGATTTCAAAAACAGGGAGTGACAAAGTCATGGAGGGATTTGAAAACAATGATGAGAAGTTTAAAATCAACACATTGATTTACCAGCACAGCCAATGGAGGTCAATGAGCACAGGGATGACAAGTGAACAGTACTTGCTGGGTTCAGGCAGTAGTTTTGGATGACCTCAGTTGGAACTTTCTGGCCATACCCCAGTGGGTTCCTCATGGTGGATACAGCGAATCATTCGAATATGCATTGACTTTAACAGGACCTAAAGATCCTGCCATCAGGAGGGGCTGGAATATTCTGACCCTCAACTTTACAGAGGGGAAAATATAGAAGACCAGCCAGAAGTGTGTTGAAATAGTTAACAAAGGTATGAATGAATGAATGTTTTCGCAGCAGATGAACTGAGATGGGGCAAAATGTTTCAGAGGTGTATGGAGTTTTTAGTAACAGCTCAAGCTAGATGGGCAGAACTCATCTCAGGATCAAATGTGATACCAAATTGCGAACAGACTAGCTTAACCTCAATTGTTATTGGGAACTGGATGGAGTCCAAACTCAGGAATGACTTTTTGAGCGGGGACTGGGAACAACAGACTGCCTTTGCTTCACCAAGAAGTCAGTAAAGGTCAGTGCTTACCTGCCCGCCTCAGAAGAAAGTGTTCATTGAGGTGGGATCTGCATTGCTGGCAGGAGGTGGGGAGAAAATGCAAGCTGCAGTAGTCCAGCTGATCCAGAAAAGAGGTTGGAGCAGCCAGGGTGAGGTTTCCATGTCAAACTATTTAAAAGGCTGACCATAGTGCTGTGGGACTTCATCCCAGTTAAAATGAAAATAGAAAGGCCCTCCAGCCCTCAACCCCTCATCCTATACACACTTTCTATGCCTCAATCTTCATGCCCCATTCAAGCCACCTTATGCCTCCCATCAGCCCCCCCCCCCCCCTTCCACCACCACCACCACCCCCCATCCCACCACCACCACCACCCATCCCACCCACGGGCAGCACAGTGGCAAGTATTGCTGCCTCACAGCTCCAGTTACCTGGGTTTGATACCTGGCTTGGATCATTGTCTGTGTGGAGTTTGCACATTCTCCCCGTGTCTGCATGGTTTCCTCCGGGTGCTCCGGTTTCTCCCACAGTCCAAAAGATGTGGTGGTTAGGTGCATTGGCCATGCTAAATTCTCCCTCTATGTACCCGAACAGGTGCCAGAGTGTGGTGATTAGGGGATTTTCAAAGTAAATTCCTTGCAGTATTGGTATAAGCCTGCTTGTGACACTATTAAACTTTAAAACACTGCCTTGGTCTGCCCGCCCCCCATACTAATTTATACACTTCAACCAGCCCCCTTTAGATCCTCATGTCCCATATGCCAGGCTATGGCAATTTCATACACATTATCATACCATACACTATAGAAAAAATGAACCTCATGATGGCAATGGGATGTATAAAAGAAAGCCTTAAATAAAGTAATTCATTCATAATAATTGCTTCCACTACAGCTCAATAAAAGTGTTCACCATCCAGACCCTTTAAAACATCAATGACAGAAACTGCAAGTCTTTGAAACCTCTTAACCTTGTGTCAGTTCTGAGAGTCTGACTTGTCAATCAATCAATCAGTAAATGATATTCAGTAAGGCCAGGATCAATTTGACAGTGATGAACTCACAGTTGAATTGCCTGATTAGGTTCTCACTAGAGGCCAGCCATAGGGGGTGTGGCTTCTCTGGGTCTTTGTCTCACCTTGCCACAGAAGAATTTTTGTGACCTGGAGTCAGTACTTGTTCCTCATCCCATCTCATGCACTGAGTTTTATTCTCAGAACTGCGTGGTTCTGCCTCAGTGGTCGAAGGCAACTGCCCAAACCATATGGCGATAATGGAACATCCTGACACAGGGAGGGAAATATGCAAAAGGACAGCAGAAGGTAAAAGCTCCAAATGTTTGGTAAGAAGGGGTGAGCGATAATAAAAGCAGTGGGAGGGATCCTACAGGCTTTCCATGTCAGTCAATTGGCAAGGCAAGCTGGTGAGAAAGGGCGAGAGACAAAAAAAAATTGGGTTTGTGCCCGATTTCTCACCTTTCCCAATCTTGCTGGCTCTGTTCAGCTAGTGAAATCAGCTTCATGCCCAGGGCAGTCAGGGGCAGAGCCAGGCAGTGCCCATGGGGTAGTGCCAACCTGGCACACTCACACTGCCCACAGGGCACCAGGCAGTGCCAAGGGGGAGAGCCTAGGGGGTCTGATGGATGTGGGGCCTGAGGCGGCAGGGCTTGAGGGGGTACGGCCTAAGGGGATAGGGCCTAATGGTGGAATGGGGCCTAAGTGGGTTGTGGGGGGGGGGGGGAGAGGCCATGACAGAGGTAGGCGGGGAGGGAGTCTCTGGGGAGGGAGGGAAGAATTTTGGGAAGCGATTGGGGTGGGGGGAGGTTGGGGGGTGGGGGGGGACACAATTGCTAGAGGTGAGGCGGAGCAGTATACTAGAAGATCAAGGAACATGCGCATTGGTGAACCTAGAGCTAGCAGACACCCTCACGGGACCGCAAGATCCACCCACCCAACACCACCCCACACACACACACACACACACACACACACACACACACACACACACACACACACACACACACACACACACACACACCCAGGCGAAGTTCACATTATGGCCTGTGTAGTGCACAGAGTGCTGTAAATTATCATGACTTACCTCATTGAAAAAAATAGGTCTTATTTTCTCATCTGTTTTACACTTATAGTATTTTTAAGAAAATTAGGTCTAGTATGTTTACAAATTGGAAGGTGCAGTGGGGAGTGCTCTGAGTGTGAACCCATTCAATCCCACATGTGACCTGTATATCAGAATCATGATGTGGGGATGCCAGCGTTGGACTCAGTAAGAAAAGTAAGAAGTTTCACAACAACAGGTTAAAGTCCAACAGGGTTATTTGGCAGCACAAGCTTTCGGAACACTGCCCCTTCATGAGGTTAGTGGACTTGTGTTATACAAGACACAAGTCCTCTCTTGCCTGATGAAGGGCCAGTGCTCCGAAAGCTTCTGCTGCCAAATAAACCTGTTAGACTTTAACCTGTGATACTTCTTACTATCAGAATCATCTCAGAAGTGGAGAAACAGAGAGGCTATTATTTCAGTAGAATTTTTTGTTTGCAATTTAAGTGCTCCCTCCTTTTGCACAGCTATTGACATACAACCTCTTCTGCTCCATTGACTTGCTTCAAACATGAGTAGAGAAAGTGAATGTCAGCCAGCTAGTCAACAACATAGGCCAATCAGATACTCACCCATTTCTCACCTACTTTGGCTCCCATTTCAACAACATCTTGATTTTAAAATTCTAATTGTTGTTTCCAAATTCTTCCGTAGCCTTGCCCCTCCTTGTATCTTATGACCTTGCAACCCAATATCTATGCTCCTCTAATTCTGGCCTCTTCTGGATCTGCATTCCTAATTGCTCCATTGGGGTTGTGCTTTCAGTTTCCTGGTCCAAAATGCTGGAACTCCCTCTCTACAATTCTCTGCCTCATTATCTCAATTTTCTCCTTTAAAACGTTCTTTAAAAATTATTCTTTGAATAAGGTTTTGGTCAATTGGGCTAATATCTCCTTATGTGGATCCATGTTATATTTCATTTTATAAATCTCCAGTGAAACATTTTGGGATTATGATGTTACAGGAGCTATATAAATATTAGTTGTTGCCATTGCCCAATATCCTTATTGCACTTTATCAAAGGAGCAGCTGGAAACCAGCTGAGTATGGGTCTATCAGACTAGTTGAGTTCATCCCCAGGTCCCCAACCCCTGCCAAGTCACATACACTGCAACCAATGTGATACCCCTTCCCATTGCCCAACCAAAAAGATTCAGAGATCAAACATTTCTTTTCTTAACCATCGGCCTCTAAACCAGATGCTGGAGCTAGCTCATTGCAGAGTTGGGAAGCTGGGGGTGAAAGATCAGCCCCTCAGTATAGAGCAAGAAGTTGTGCTGAATTGTTGTACATGCACTGCTGACAGCCAGCTTTTTGTCCACAGAGAGACATAGAAAAAGAGAATCACTGACTGACAACAAATGTGAAATTGATAATGCCCCATTTACACAACTCATAGTTCTATTTTTGCTCATTTTGTTACCTGGTATTCACTGATGTGTTTCCATCATACAGACTTCAACTACTAGTGTGTGGCTTGGCTATTTATAAGACATTCCCCATACCTGAAGTAGTAAAATAACCCTGATTTTTCTTTCAACCCACATCCATCCGAATGTGCAAGTTCGAGTTGGTGGGGCTGTTAAAAGTAATCTTGTCAAACAAACCCATCCTACCGCAAGAGGGCAAAGCAAACAAGACTCCTTTTGTTCCTAATGATCTCCTTATACAAACGGATCCAGGAAACAAATCTTGACAAGGCTTGACATTGAAGGGAGATTGAAAGAGACAAGTAGAGCATAGCCCTGTCCAAACTGAATCTGAGACCAGCTGTGTGTGAAGCTCTAGCCCAGTAACTAAGCAACAGCTAATTAGCCATAGTCCACAAAGGACCAGAGGCATCACTCTCCATTGGAGGGAGACGATTGGTTATATAGCTTGAGGAATACCGCTCGCAAACATGGAGCCAGATAAGGAGCAGGGCCAAAGAGAGAGCTTCTCCTGTTCCCAGGTCCCTTATTCCACGGCACAACGCCCCACCCCACCACAACCCTCCTCTTCGATGAGGCTTTTTTGTTCCATTTCGAGATTCATAACTGATCAATTCACCAACAGTCACAGTAAGGACTCAGTAAAATGAAAATACCAGTTGTTGGCATCTGGTTACAAATATCACCTGGTATATATGCAGAATGGGTCACTATTATTAAGAGCAGCAATAATAAAATGCAGTGTTAGTTTGCGTGCATCCTATTGACCATCTCTCCATGATTATGGAGTAATAAAATCACTTCAACAGCATTGTGCAATATTGTTAATTTGACAGCAAAATATTTCATTAGCTATTTATAATTGTTCAGATGATAACATTGACTTTGGCGACGGCCTCCGCGCTCACTAACATGTTGTGCTATTGTACCATAAGAACATGGTGACAATAAATTCATATTTGGGGAAAATATTCAAGACTTGCATCCCAGATAAATTGCACAAGAGCTTTCCTATTCTGTAGAAGAAATAGTGGACTTCCTCCTGCATGATATTATTCAATATATGTATATATTTCATGAGGGGTGTAATTGGATTTTATTTGATCAGTAACCTCACAAGGTAGACTGATCAAACGCTTCCTGAGCAACAAAGTGGAATGAGTGAACAAAATAGGCCTACACTGTCAGTGAGAAGTGTTGGAACTCGCAGATATCACTGTAGGGTGCCACCTTTAACTGGCGAGGGGACAAAGACTAAATGACTCACAATTATATCTTTGTTTTCCTGATTAGCAAGTCTGAAAATTCTGATGATTGTTACTTCTCACTACAGTATATTTAATGTCTATTATGCAATATATTTCATCAATCAAAAAACTCATAAAAGCACAAAATAGAGTGGGATAATAGGCAAAAAGACAAAAGAATAAGATTGAAGTCAATGGAAAAACTCTTGAGAATCATGTTGCAGTATAAAACAAGTTATTAATTCACTATGAACCCATTACAGTCTCCTGTCCCAGACATTTCATCCCATGAAGCCTGCTCGCAGTAAACTTCCATTAGCAACAAAATAAACAGAATTCCAACCATGTTGCCATCCTCTGTTCACAAGATAATTGTGATGACAAAAACCATAAGGCCCAGCTCATAACACCCATTCAGAATGACATACAAACATATATATTAGGAGTAGGAGTAAACCATTTGGCCTCTCAAGCCTGCTCTGCCATTTAACAATATTGTCTACATTATACCAGCGACTATAACTCAAAAATACTTAATTGACTGTAAATCAATTTTGGAGATTGTGAAAAGCGTTGTACAAATGCAGGTTTTGACTTTGTTTCAGTACACCTGCATAGTAGGCAGAGTGACTGTAACTGGAGGCATAATGCTGATTCTCCAAGGATAATTAATCACAGAGTAATCAACTGATGATAGGAAAGTGGCTACAAAGAAATTAGTCTATTTACAAAACAATTCCACTCTTTAGCTAATATAAACTTATAAAAAGTGTGGCTATGAGTATCTGCATGGACCCCAGTTATGCTTGTATTTTTATGAGATATGTGGGACATTTCTTGTTCCTGTCTTACTCAGGTCCTCTTCCAAAACTCTTCCTTAGTTGCATCAATGATTATATTAATGCTGCTTTATGCTTCTGTCTAGACCTTGAGAAATGTAGCCATTGTTCTTCTACTCCTCTCTCACATTCTTGTGGCCTATCTCCAACGCTTCACTTCCTTTCCTTCACCTCTGTCCCCATTTCTGATGGTAGACTGACTACGAATACTCATTACAAACCCATGAATTTGTACAGCTCTTCATACTCCGCCCCCTGTAAGGACTCCATCCCATTCTCCCAGTTTCTCCACCTCTGCTACATCTGTTCTGATAATCCTCCTTTGAAAACAGCACTTCTGACATTTCTGCCTTTCTTCTCAAATGAGGATTCTCCCCACTGTAATTGACAGGGCTCTCAACTGGGTTTGACCCATCTTTTGCACCTTTCCCGTCACCCCTTCCCCTTCCACTCAGAATTATGGCAGGCTCCCTCTTGTCCTCACTTTCCACCCCACTAGCCAACGCATTCAAAAGATCATCTTCTGCCATTTCTGCCCACCCCAGCAAGATGTCACCATTAAAGACATCTTCCTCTTCTTCCCCACTTGTCAGCATTCCGCAGGGACCACTCTCTCCTTGACAACCTAGTCCACTCCCATCACCCTGAACACTTTATCCACTTCCCACGACACCTTCCCCTGAAACCGAAGAAGGTGCAACACCTGTCCCTTTGCCTCCTCCCTTCTCACTGTCAGGTGAAGCATCACTTCATTTGTGCTTCCTTCAATTTGAACTACTGTATTCGCTGTTTCCGATGCAGTCTCCTCTGGAGTGGGGAGACAAAATGCAGATTGGGTGACCATATTGCAGAGCATCCTCACTCTGTCTGCAAGTAAGACCCCAACCTTCCTGTCATTTGCCATTTTAACTCAGCACCATGCTCTCATGACCACATTCCTGTGCTAGGCCTGCTGCAATGCGCCATGGAGGCCTAAAGCAAACTGAAGGAACAAGATGTCATCTCCCAATTAGGCACATTACAGATTCTGGACTCAGCACTGGTTCAACAACATTAAAAAGAAGTCTCACAACACCAGCTTAAAATCTAACAGGTTTATTTGTGGCAAACACCACATGCTTTTGGAACAGGCTGTCCCTTCGTCAGGTCAGTGGGAGTTCTGATCACAAACAGAGCACATAAACACAAACTCAATTTACATGAATAATGATTGGAATGTGAGTCTTTGCAGCTAATCAAGTCTTAAAGGTACAGACAGTGTGAGTGGAGAGAGGATTAAGCACAGGTTAAAAGGATGTGTTTTATTTCCAGACAGGATAGTTAGTGAGATTTTGAAAGTTCAGGCAATTCATGGGGGTTATGGATAGTGTGACATGAAGCCAAGATCCCAGTTGAGGCCATCCTCGTGTGTGTGGAACTTGGCTATCAGTCTCTGCTCAGCGATTCTGCGTTGTCATGTGTCGTGAAGGCCGCCTTGGAGAACGCTTACCCGAAGATCAGAGGCTCAATGCCTGTGACTGCTGAAGTGTTCCCCAACAGGAAGAGAACTGTCTTGCTTGGTAATTGTCGAGCAGTGTTCATTCATCCGTTGTCATAGCGTCTGTACGGTCTCCCCAATGTACCAAGCCTTGGGACATCCTTTCCTGCAGCGTATCAGTTAGACAACGTCGGCTGAGTTGCAAGAGAATGTACCGTGTACTTGGGGGATGATGGCATCCATGTCGATGATCCGGCATGTCTTGCAGAGGTTGTTGTGGCAGGGTTGTGTGGTGTCGTGGTCACTGTTCGCCTGAAGGCTGGGTAGTTTGCTGTGCACAATGGTCTGTTTGAGGTTGTGCGGTTGTTTGAAGGCAAGAAGTGGGGATGTGGGGATAGCCTTGGTGAGATGTCTTCATCAATGATATGTAGAAGGCTCCGGAGAAGATGTCATAGCCTCTCCACTCCGGGGAAATATTGGACAACAAAGGGTACTCTGTCCACCATGTCCTGTGTTTGTCTTCTGAGGAGGTCGGTACGGTTTTTGGCTGTGGCATGTTGGAACTGTGGATCGATGAGTCCAATGTTATATCCTGTTCTTATGAGGGCATCTTACAACATCTGGAAGTGTCTGTTGCAATTCTCCTTATCTGAGACAAACACGGGACACATTGGACAGAATACCCTTCGTCGTCCAGTACTTCCCTGGAGCGGAGAAGCTACGACATCTTCTCCGGAGCCTTCAACATGTCATTGATGAAGACGAACATCTCACCAAGGCCATCCCCACTTCTTGCCTTTAAACATCAGCACAACTTCAAACAGACCATTGTCCACAGCAAACTACCCAGCCTTCAGGAGAATAGTGACCACGACACCACACAACCCTGCCACAGCAACCTCTGTAAGACATGCCAGATCATCAACACGGATGCCATCATCTCACGTGAGAACACCAATTACCAAGTATACGGTACATACTCTTGCAACTCAGCCAACATTGTCTACCTGATATGCTGCAGGAAAGGATGTCCCGAGGCATGGTACACTGGGGAGACCATGCAGACACTACGACAACAGATGAATGAACACCGGTCAACAATCACCAGGCAAGACTGTTCTCTTCCTGTTGGCGAACTCTTCAGCAGTCACAGGCATTTGGTCTCTGATCTTCGGGTAAGCGTTCTCTAAGGCGGCCTTCACGACACACGACAGCACAGAGTCGCTGAACAGAGACCAATAGCCAAGTTCCGCACACATGAGGACGGCTTCAACCGGGATCGTGGTTCATGTCACACTATCTGTAACCCCCACAACTTGCCTGGACTTGCAAAATCTCACTGACTTTCCTGTCTGGAAACAATACACATCTTTTAACCTGTGCTTAACACTCTCTCCACTCACACTGTCTGTACCTTTAAGACTTGATTAGCTGTAAAGACTCACATTCCAATCATTATTCATGTAAATTGAGCTTGTGTCTTTGTGCCCTGTTTGTGATCAGAACTCCCACTGACCTGACAAAGGGATAGCCTGTTCCGAAAGCTTGTGGCATTTGCTAGAAATAAACCTGTTGGACTTTAGGCTGGAGTTGTGAGACTTCTTTTTGATTTTACCCCAATCCAACACTGGCATCTCCACTTCAACAACTTTAGACAGTAACTTCCCCCACTATCCTAAACCTCATATGTCCTTCAGGTCAGTGTGTTGACCGGCTGGAGGGGCGAATTTCAGGTCAGGGTGCTGTCAGCTTGTGGGTGTCATTTGGGTCGGGGTGATGTTGGGTTGGGGGCATTGTTCAGGTCAGGGTGCTGCCAAGTGGGGCTGTTGTTCGGGTCAGGGTGGTGTCAGGTCAAGGGAGTTGTGCGGTTCAGATAGTTAGGTGTGGAGTTGGGTCGAGGGAGCTAGTTCAGGAGGGGGCGGGATGTAGTGAGTCTAATACTGGTGGGGGGGAAGTGGGGTGCAGTGCTTTGTTGGCAGGAGGGTGTGGAGGATTCCCTGGAGGGTTGAGAGTATGGGGGATTGGTACCATGGTCTGGGTATTTAAGATAGTTATCCTGGAGTTAGAAATGCTTTTTGTCCTTCAAATTCTCAGAGTAAATATGAACAAGCTAATTTGCTTTGTTGGATGGTTCCCAGCCAGCATAATTGTCCAGGGGAAATTAACACCTCTGGACAATTGTCAGATAAACCCTTATGTAAGAACTTCCAAGAAGGATTCCCCAGCACATCTTTAAGGTGGCCATAAATCCAACACTTGGGAACCAGGAAGGTATAGCCCATAATTAATAATTAAGAAACTCCAAGAGCAAAAAATAGCATGAAAATAATATCCTGAGAGAAATCATTTCTAGAAGCACCTACAGATTGTGTTTTTACAAAGGCCCTTTATAGTAAAAGCCCTTCTTTTTCTCTGAGATTTCAATAGATTTTTTAATCAAATTTACAATGGACGATCAGGAATCCTCACTCACCTTCTGCTTGATTTTGAACAATATGTTGTAAAGTGGGATGAATCTATATCAATTTGTAAAACCTTTCTTTAATCAGTATCAGTGACAAATAGGGACTTCTTTCCCAAACGTGGAAAGAGTAATAAAATGGGCGATAATAAGCCAATATTCTGTTTTGCATCAATCCCAGTTTTTAGTTTCTTACGTTTATTTTGATGAGATCTAAGATCCTCCAGCCCTGAAACATCAGAATTGAATCTGTTTAGGGTACAATGAAAATTTAGACTGCTATTTATAAGCTAGTTTAAACTCAAAAGGGAATTTTGAGAAGTGTATAGTTTTTAATTTTGTAGGACTAACCCTTAAAAGTGACACTGTTACAACTGTTAGTTGGGTTCCAGATTTTCTGATGTTGTTTTCGGGTTCCTGTTTCAGGTGGTGGTGATGGATCGGAGGAAAAATATCCCATTGCCCAAAGAGACCAAATGCCACTGAGAAACTTGCTGCCAGTGGAAAGACATTGCTGAGGAGGTCAGTGACAGGAGCTTTGCTCCCAAAACAGGAGAGTAATGTTCAATCACATTAGCAGAGTTGTCAGTTCTTACTCTCAGATTATCTGCTCACCACCTTCAATCTCACTCTTCACAATATCCCTACCCTCACCCCCTCTTTCTTGCTTAACTTTTCCTCACACTCACATCACTATTATAACTCACTTCCACACATTTCAGAATTTACACACTGCGTAGCAAATAATTGATCATGAGGAGGAGATTCTCCAAACCCCTCACAAGACTGTCACAAAACAGACTCCTTGCTTTCATGCAGCACAAAGTTGTCCAGAATTCCAGACATGCTGTCAATGGAGGAGGTCCAACCCATCAGCAAACCTTCTCACCCCTCTGGTAAAAAATGTAGTGACCAACATGGGTAGAGAGAAAATCAAGGCCATGAGAAGTGGAAGTACTGGAAAAGGCATCAGGTAGGGTTCTTTCACACCTCATTATCTTCCTTCCTTCTTACTGTTATCTCATTCCCTTTTTCTCCTTCTTAGGCAGTTTGTCAGGATCAAGAATCACTAGCTTCCACTCCAGTTCAATGGGTTCTGAGGTTGCTGATAAGTCCGATGTGCGATCTGCAGACTCTGGCAAATGTGGAACAGGTGGTGCATGAAGAGTTAAGTCTTGGGTTGTCTGGAAGTTTGTGCACTTCCTCCAATGCCTCAATTTCACCTTTTTTTAAAATTCATTTATGGGATGCAGGTGTCACTAGCTAGAATTGCATTTATTGCTGATCCATAATTGCCCTTGTGAAGTGGTGGTGAGCTTCCTTCCTGAATTGCTGCAGTTCATGTGGTGTAAGTTCAGCCACAGTGCTGTTAGTGAGGCAATTCTAAGATGTTGACCCAATGGCAATGAAGGAATGACGATATATTTTCAAGTCAGGATGCTGAGTGACTTGTAAGGGGAACCTCCAGGTGGTGGTGTTCCCAGGTAACTGCTGCCTTGTCCTTCTAGTGGTCATGGGTTTGGAAGATGCTGCCTAAGGAACATTGGTGAGTTCCTCTGATGCATCTTATAGATAGCCCACACTGCTATTATTGTACATCAGTAGTGGAGGGAGTGAATATTTGTGGATGGAGTAGCAATCAAATGGGCTGCTTTGACCTGGATGGTATTGAACTCAGCCAGTATTGTTGGATCTGCATTCACCTGGACAAATGGAGAGTATTCTATCACACTTTTGACTTGTGCCCTGCAGATAGTGGATGGATTTTGTGGAGTCAGAAGGTGAGTTCGTCACCACAGAATTACAAGCCTCTCACCTGCTCTTGTAGCCGCAGTATTTATGTGGCTAGGTCAGTTCAGGTTCTGGTCAATGGTAACTCCCCAAGATGTTGCTAGCGGAGGATTCAATGATGGTAATGCTAATGATTGTCATAGAGCAATGGTTAGATTCTTTCTTGTTGGAAACAGTTGTTACCTGGCATTTGTGTTGCATGAATGTTACTTACCACTTGTCAAGCCAAGCCTGAATATTTTGCATTTGGACATGAATAGTACCTGAGGAGTCATTAATGCTGCTGAACATTGGGCAGTTATCAGTGAACATTCTCACTTTATGACAGAAGGAAGGCCACTGGTGAAGCAGCTGAAGATGTTGGCCCCAGACACACTGCCCTGAGAAACTCCTGCAATGATATCCTGGAACTGAGATGATTGGCCTCTAACCACCACAACCATCTTCCTTTATGCCAGATAAGACTCCAACCAGGGGAGTTTTCCCCCGATTCCCATTGACTCCAGTTTTGCTAGACCTCCTTGATGCCACACTCGACCAAATATTGCCTTGATGTCAATGATGGTCACTCTTACCTCATCACTGAAATTCAGCTCTTTTGTCCATGTAGTGAGGTAACAAGTGATTCTGGCAGAACCCAAAATGAGCATCAGTGAGCAGGTTGTTGCTGAGTAAGTACCACTTGATAGCACTGTTTATAACTCCTTCCATCACTTTAACGATGATCAAGAGTAGACTGATGGGTCAGTATTTTGGCTGGGTTGCATTTGTCCTTTTCTGTGCCAATCATACCTGGGGTATTTTCCACATTGCTGTGGGTAGATGTCAGTGTTGTAGCTGTACTGAAACAGTTGGGCTAGGGAAGATGTGGAGTACCTTCAGTACTATTGCCAGGATATCGTCAGGCCCATTGCTATGCAATATCCCATGTATTCAGCCATTTCTTGATATCACATGGAATAAATTGTATTGGCTGAAGGCTGACATCTGTGACACTGGGGACTTCTGGAGGTGGCCGAGATTGATCATCCACTAGGCACTTCTGGCTGAAGATTGTTGCAAATGTTTCAGCCTTACCTTCTATTAAAGTGCTGGGCCCCATCATTGAGTATAGAGATATTTGTGGAAACTCCTCCTCCAGTGAGTTGTTTAATTGTCCACTACTATCCATGACTAGATGAGGTAAGACTGGAGAGTTTTGATCCAATTTCTTGGTTCTGGAATCGCTTAGTTCTATCTATTACTTGCTACTTATGTTGTTTGGTGCACAAGTAGTACTGCTTTGTAGTTTCACCAGGCTGAAACCTCATTTTTAGGTATGTCTGGTGTTGCTCCTAGCATGTCCTCCTGCACTCGTCATTGCACCAGGGCTGATTCCCTGGCTTGATCCTCTGCATGTTCCAGAATTTTCTTGATGTATTCAGTACCTTCCTGAATGAACTTTCTCCATTTCAATCAGTCACAAGTCAGGGATGTTTGATGTCTTGAGATCTGCTTTGAGTACATCCCTGAAGTATTTCCACACTCAATTACAAACTGGAGTTGCTTCCATCAATCACTACTCTCTCTGCTCTCACTTTACAATAATATCTAACCTTTGTCTTTTACGTTAATTTCAGCTTCTCTAACAATTATAGGAGTGTAACTTGAATATTTTGTTCATAACTTGCTTTTGACCCAGTGACAGTGTTCTGAGCCCTTGAGGAAGCACATGATCATATCAGCTCCTTTTCCATCCCAGCAACATGACTTAACCCTGAGCCTAAGGACAGTGTTCCTCCCTGCACTCACTCCCTCCACCATTCTACTCTGGCTGTAGCACGGATCAGCTATCGGACGCACAACAGCAACTTGCGAAGGATTTTTCAACAGCACCCGCACTATAAACGGATCAACTTGGGAGCACCACAACTTCTAAGGTGATCTCCAAGTCACACACAATCCAAATTGGACATATATCACCGATCCTTGTTACTGAGTCAAAGCCTTGTCAGTTGCTACCTAACAGCACTGTGAGTGAACACTCACCACACAGACTGCAGTGGTTCAAGAAAATGATTCACCACCACTTTCTGAAGGACAATTTGAGATCGAGAATCAGTGCCAGCTTTTTCAATAAGACCAGGTTAAAGTCTAGCAGGTTTATTTGGTAGCAGGAGCTTTCGGAATGCTGTTTCTTCATCAGGTGAGGTGAGCCACTCACCTGATGAAGGAGCAGCGCTCTGAAAGCTCCTGCTATCAAATAAACCTGTTGGAAGTTAACCTGGTGTTGTGAGACTTCTTACTGTGCTTACCCCAGTCCAACATTGCTTCTCTACATCATAACTTTTTCAGTGACACTCATCCTGTAAATACATAAAAATCTTGTAAGGTACATCTCCACTTGCCACACCATCCAGATTGTGAATTGTCTGAGGGACTTGCTGAAGAAGAGTCACACGGACTCAAAATATTAATTCTGTTACACTCTCCCACAGCTGCTGCCAGACCTGCTGAGTTAATCCAGCATTTTCTGTTGTTATTTGAGAATATCCAAGTTTATTTCTCAGCAGACACAGAAGCTGAAAGAAAGAGTGTGTCAGTTGGCTGCACTACCCAGTCCAAATATTGTCAAAGGTATGTAATTTTTTTTTAGAACAGTGCAATCATTCTCCAGCTACCTTTTGGTACAAGCTGCTAGAGCTGTAAAGCAAAGGGAAGCATGTCAGATAGCACTGTTCCGCTATTCACTTCCATCCCACATAACTTCCCACTGAGCTCCCACTAGCAGGGGTTTTGTTCTCCACAATTTTTGTCCTGTATGATTGCATATTTCATAGCAAAAGGGAAAGAGATCACTTTCAGCGAGAGACAACTGAAGACTTTTAACTGAACAGCTACAGGGAATACCTTTATTCATCAAAACTCAACACTTCCTGGCAGACTGCCCCGTAATACAGAGGTGATGATTAATGTTCTTTAAGGAAACCCCCAATCCTGCCTTAATAAAGAGGTGATGAAGTTCACTCTCCTCAATCATCACGAAAGAGCCTTGAGATAGCGAGTTCTAGATTTCAGCAGTTTGACTGAAAGAGCAATGTGAAAGTGACATTTCATAGAACGTAGAACATAGAAAAACTACAGCACAAACAGTCCCCTTGGCCCACAAGTTGCACCGAACATGTCCCTACCTATTAGGCTTACCTATAACCCTCTATCTTACTACGTCCCATGTACTTATCCAAAAGTCTCTTATAAGACCCTATCAAATCCACCTCCACCACCACCACCGGCAGCTAATTCCACGCACCCACCACCCTCTGAGTGAAAAACTTACCCCTGCCATCTCCTCTGTACCTACTCCCCAGCACCTTAAACCTGTGTCCTCTTGTGGCAGCCATTTCAGCCCTGGGAAAAAGCCTTTGAGAATCCACCCGATCAATACCTCTCAACATCTTATACACCTCTATCAGGTCACCTCTCATCCTTTGTCTCTCTAAGGAGAAAAGACCAAGCTCTCTCAACCTATCCTCATAAGGCATGCCACCTAATCCAGGCAACATCCTTGTAAATCTCCTCTGCACCCTTTCTGTGGCTTCCACATCCTTCCTGTAATGAGGTGACCAGAACTGAGCATAGTACTCCAAGTGGGGTCTGACCAGGGTCTTATACAGCTGCAGCATTATCTCCCGACTCCTAAACTCAATTCCTCGATTGATGAAGGTCAGTACACTATACGCCTTCTTAACCACATCCTCTACCTGCGAAGCTGATTTGAGAGTCCTATGAACCTGGACCCCAAGATCCTTCTGATCTTCCACACTGCCAAGAGTCTTACTCATCCTATTTGTCCTGCCAAAATGAATCACCACACCTTATCTGGGTTTAAGTCCATCTGCCACTTGTCTGCCCAGTCTTGTATCCTATCTATGTCTCGTTTCAACTTCTAACATCCTTCCACACTATCCACAACACTTCCAACCTTTGTGTCATTGGCAAACTTACCTACCCATCCCTCCACTTCCTCATCCAGGTCATTTGTAAAAATCACAAAGAGCAAGGGTCCCAGAACAGATCCCTGGATCACTCCACTGGTGACCGACCTCCATGCAGAAAAAAACCCATCTACAACCACACTTTGCCTTCTGTAGGCAATGTCCCCTTGGATCCCATGCCCCCTACTTTCTCGATAAGCCTTGCACAGGGGACCTTATCGAACGCCTTGCTGAAATCCATATAAACTACGTCTACATTCATAGTTAGAATAAGACATTGGAATAAATGTTCTCCTGCATCTGAACTAAAATGAAAATATCAGAATAAAATCAATCACTTGCTTTTGGGTCATGGGATGTGAGCATTACTGGCTAGGCTAACATTTGTCCACTCTTAATTGCCCGTGAGAAAGTAGTGGAGAGCTCTCCTCTTGTACTGCTGCAGTCCATGTGGTGAAGTAAACCCACAGTGGCTACATGAACAGGTTAGGGGCTAGGAGTATAGCAGTGAGTACTTCATTTCCTGGACTCCCCAAAGCTAGTGAACCATCAACAAGGCACAAGCCAATGGTGTGTTGGCATACCCTTCACTTGCCTGGATGGGTGCTACTCCAACAATATTAGAATAGAATAGAACAGAACCCTACAGTGCAGAAAGAGGCCCTTCGGCCTATCGAGTCTGCACAGACCACAATCCCACCCAGGCTCTACCCCATTATCTCTACAAATTTTACCCACCAATCCCTCTAAACTAAGCGTCCCAGGATACTAGGAGCAATTTTAGCATGGCCAATCAACCTAACCCGCACATCTTTCGACTGTGGGAGGAAACCGGAGCACCCGGAGGAAACCCATGCAAACACAAAGAGAACGTGCAAACTCCACACAGACAGTGACCTGAGCTGGGAATTGAACCCAGGTCCCTGCTGGAGCTGTGAAGCAGCAGTGCTAACCACTGTGCTACCGTGCCGCCCTAAATCTAATATTCGGGAAGGTCACCACCATCCAAGACAAAGCAGTCTGCTTGGTTGGCATTCCATCCACCACTGTCAACATTAATATGAAAACATCCCCTCGCATGCAAGATTCCCTCCAAGCCACACTTGGAAATATATCACTATTGCTTCATTGTCGCTCGGTCAAAATTCTGAAACTCCCTTCCCAATAGCACTGTATTGTACTTACATCACATGGACTGCAGCAGTTCAAGAAGGCAGTTCGACACCATCTTCTTAAGGGCAATTAGGGATGGGCGATAAATGCTGGCCTAGCCAGCACATCATATAAATGGAAAAGTAATTTTTAAAAATTTTTAAAAACTGCCGTGACGGACTATTGCTAACAGATGTTTAGAGTGTGTGAATTATATGAAGAATTAGTATTCCTGCTAAGTTTAGTAAAGAAAATAGGGGATGATCTTACTGGCTCATCCACCAGTCAATGGGCAGGCAAACCGGTAAAATCAAGCAAGAGGTGAAAAATCGGGCTCATGGCCAATTTCTTACCTCTCACCATGTTACTGGTCCTGGATATCTGGTGTGATCAGCCTTGGGCTTGGGAAGGGCGTGAGGCTGATATTAATATTTAAATATATTTTAAATTTAATTTTAATAGCGTTAGTGAGCCCAGGGCACTTTTGGCTGGACTTACTTGCCTTAACGGCCTTGCAAGTAAAGATCCTCAATGGCGAGGATCATGTATAATATCCATCAATATGGACTTGACATGCTGGCTTCACCAGTAGGACTGGAGGTCATTGAAGACCTCCAGGTGGTTGGGGGCAAGGCTGGACCCCCGGGAAATGCCAGCCTGGCACTGCTCACCAGGCACTCTGGCAGTGCCAAGGGGTGGGGCCTGAGGGAGCAGGGCTAAAGGGGAGGGGTGGGGCCATTAAAGGGTCTAATGAGAAATGGGAATGAGCACCTCCGCACTCTGCAATCAACGATTGGCTGATCTGACAATTAACTGAGCCAAGTTGGGGGGGTTCAGCTAGCAATCTACCAGGCTGGGTGGCGGGGTTTTGTTCAGGCGGCAATCGACCGGTCCCCGGGATGGCGATCGATCAAGCCAGGGTGGAGGGAGGGGCAATTGGCCAGGGAGGCCAGCTATCGAGGGGGCTTGCGATAACCAGCAGAGAGGGTGGTGTTCCTGACAGATCGCTCTCTGTTCTGTTGCACAAAATAGTGAGGGATCTGTGCATGCATAACTGCGCACTCTACCATGAGCAACAATAATCAGGAACAGTTGACTTGATAACAAGTCTTGATGACTGACCTTGATATTCATTCAAGTATGCTGAGTGGACTGCCACTGCCCATCCTCCTCCCATTTTATAGGGAGGGAGAGATCAGGGGTGGACAGGAATGTGGTGGGAGGGGTGCCTTGCCCTTTGCATTTCAGCATCTTGGGCACTGGCAACTGAGTGAGGAATTGATGGATTCAGAGATCTGGGAGGTCGTTCGGCTAAATAGGGAAAGATGAAGGTTTATGAAAACAAGAATTCAAATTTTAAAATAAAGTTGTTGCTTGCAGGAGGAAATGTAGCACAGTTAGCACAGGGGTGATGTTAAAAGCACAAGAACTGAGAACAGGAGTAGGCAATTTAGCTCCTCGAGCCTGTTAGGACACAGGCACCAAAGCTTTGATTAATCTCAAGTTTATAGAAGAAAAAACGTAGGAAATCAGGATTGAATTGGAATATTCAACACTAGAGGTTACAAAGAAGGGATGAGTGTTTCAGCATCAGCTAAGCTGAGACAAGGGTGAAGTCAGATGTTATTGCAAAGGTAGGCAATCTTAATGATGGCGTAAATCTATGGTTAGAAGATGATCTGCGAATCAAATATGAAAACAAAATTGCAAACCATCTGGTTCAGTCTCAAACAGCTGCCAGGGAGAGGGATGGAGTCAGTGGTGAGAGAACGGAGTTTGAGACGGAGCACCAAAACAACAAGTGGCATTTTCCAGTCACACCCATCCATAGAGCGGAAATTCCTGCCCAAAATCAACGGATCTTTAACTGGTCCACCAAATTATCCATCCTGCCCATGATGATTCCTGCGGCGTTCAGGACTGAAAAATTTGGTGGAATGACTTTCCGAAATTTACTTGGAAAAAATTTCTGTTCATCCAAATGTCAGAGTAACAATCCACTAATTCAGAGACAATGGAGCTTAAGGGAGATAGTGGTTAGATAGAGCTTGGTGACGTCAGTGTACATCTGGAAACTAACACCATCATTTCAGATGTCTCTATGGTCACAATGTAGATGAGAAAAAAGAGAGGTAAAGAGAAATCCTCAGATCACACCAGAGGGGATGGTTTGGGAGCAGGAAAAGAAGACCTTAGTGATGACTATGACCATGTCAAAGTAAGAATGAAAAGGATCATGCTGTCCCACCTTCGTCACAGTCAAAAGATGTTGTGTTAATTTGTGTTTTTTCTTTCAGTAACAAAAATTTCATGAGCTGCTCACATTTATTGGTGAAGGAAAGATGAAGGAAATGGGGGAGAAAGGTTTGAGAAGCTGGTAGTGGTGAAGTTAAGATGATCTTTGAACAGTGAGGAGTTTTAGTGATATGTAATCACTAATATTGTCCACTTTGTTTTAAATGTCCAGCCAGAAGTGGCAATGAATAAATAGACCAATGTTCACCAATGGTGTTAAAGTTTGTGGACTTAAGGGAGAGGAGATGAAGGGTAAAACAAGAACAAAATTAGTGTCAAAAATAGCCATAGATCTATAGAGAATAAGGCATCACAAGCGGTAAAAAGCATATAATTTAGCATTATTAATAGAGGCATACAACACAAAAGCAAGGAGTCGTTCTAATTTTTTCTAAAATATTGGTTAAGCATTAGCTAGAGTATTTTTGGACACCACACTTCAGAAGGATGTCAAGGCCTTAAAAAGGGTGAGAAAGAGATTTCCTTAAATACTATCATGATTGAGGGGCTTCTGTTACATGGAGAGAATAGAGAAGCTGGGGTTGTTCTCAAAAAGGTAAAGAAGAGGTTTGCTTGAGGCATTCAAAATCTTGAAAGGTTTTAGCAAAATAAATAAGGAGAAACTGTTTATAGCAGCAGGAAGGTTATGAATCAGAGAATACAAGTACAAAGTGATTGACAAAACAACCACAGGTGAAAGGGGGAAACAATTTATTTTACACAATGGGATGGTTTAATCTGGAGTGCATTACCTAAAGGTTGGTGGAAAACATTCAGATGAGAACTAGATAAATATTTGAAGGGAAAAAAAATTACAAGAGTATGAGGAAAGAGCAGGAAAGTGGGATTAATTGATAGCTCTACTAAAGAGCTAGCACAGGCACAATGGGATAAATAGCATATTTCAAATCTTTATTATTCTATGTTTTATGATTTCACAGTATCAACAGAATCACCTGGTCAAGTATCACAATCAATTCTTTATTGCACCTTGCACACCCCCACCCTCAAGCTTCCTCAATCAACACAGATTGGCCATGCTAAATTGCCCCTTTCATAGAAGCCTTACAATGCAGAAAGAAGCCATTTGGCCCATCTAGTCTGTATCAACTGCACCTTCTGCCCTATCCCTGAAACCCCACACGTTTGCTCCACTAATCCCCTAGTTTACATTATTTTGGGCACTAAGGGGTAATTTAGCATGGTCAATCCACCTAAACTGAGATTTTTGCACTGTGGGAGGAAACCCACACAAACACGGGGAGAATGTGCAAGATCCTCACAGACAGTTACCAATGCTGGAATCAAACAGAAGTCTCTGGTGCTGTGAGGCAGCAGTGCTAACCACTGTGCCACCATGCCACTCATAGTGTCCAAGAATGTGTATGTTAGGTGGAATAGCATGGTAAATGCATGGGATTACGGGAATGACCTCAACTCCAATTACCCTGGAATGTATCGACATCCAGAATTTTGACACTAATGCCTGATCTATAACTTCAAGTTTGCCACTGAAACCAACCCTAACTACAACTCAAACCCCAAACTCACCTAACCCATCTCCTGCCCTGGGTAACAGCAATGTCCTGAACCAGTGGATTAATTAGCGCAACTCCTCACCAAATGATTCTTTTACTAAGGCAGATGTCAATGACTGAAGTTGAATTGGATGAATGTGGTCACAGAATCAGGAAATTTGTCTGTTGCCCTCTTCTCTCAGCTATTTACACCCAATGAAACTGCCCCCATAGACATGATCACTGACACAGGAATCTTTTGTTATTTCAGTTGTTTACACACAGCTTCTTCATGGGATTGAGACAACACTACTTGATGACGTTATCATCACTCAGTCATGATATTCAACATTTCTACCCACTTTAGTTCAACCGCTACTGAATAGGAAAGTTCTGACTTTGTAGCCTGGCTTGGTTGATCTCAGAACAGTTGAAAATGTTACAATTGGCCCCAGTGCCTTGATGCCCTTGTGTTAAGTTTGAGATCACCGGGGGATCTGCTCCAAAGAACTCACACTGCAGTCCAGCCACAGGAACCGTAAGGATTATTGTAGAACAGTTATACTGCCACTCCAGCCCTCAACTGCTGTAGGTCACCCCTCATCCTAGGATAGCTCAGTGGGGGATTTGACTTCTGACTGTTTCCCAAGGATGAGTGCCAGAAACAGCTGAAGTGTGGATTAATGCAGAACCGATTGTGATGACTCCCAGAGTCCAATAACCTGCACAAATTCACTGTCTGGTTTTACACATTATAAATAGTTACCTGACAAGATACTGGAGGGAAATGTATCTTCACAAAGGGTTAAGTGTCAGGGGTTAATAGGGGAAAACTTAAAAGATACTTCCTCACTAAATTTTAAAAGAGGAAAAATTACTTTTGGCAATATTGAAAGTTGTGATCATGGGAAGACTTTCTTCTTCAAACAAGCCCAACTGCTATACCAGCATTGATATAATCTTGTTATGCATGAAATTACTGCTCTGTTAGTTTGTGATAACAACAATGACAGTCCTTTAAAGTAATATTGTATATGAAGCAGGTTGGAATGTTTCCAAGAACTTGCTTTCTCCCTTCCTTGTTGCCCTCCTCACACAATAACAGGTTCTCTGAAAGGGACATTGATAAAGCAAGAGGGACACTGACAGCAACTAGGAGTTCAAAATAATTCAACTTGATATAAAGAAAAAAGCAAGGAGACATCCTGCCCTATGTCAGCCTCACCCCCTCATCTCTTCATCAGCAAGCAGCTAAACTCAAAAGCCCATCCCTCTCATTTAATTACAGACGCCCTTAAGACATTCAGATAATTTGCTGTTGTTACTTTTGAGTTTAGACTAGAGGGTGCTCCTCCCACACAAGCAGCCTCCTGCTGGCTCCGTCTGAACCAGACAACTGCACAGATTTACATGCAAAGGGATCGCAACTCCTGTAGATGAAGAAACTCTCCAGCTCTCTTGCTTAACTGTGGCAGTCAGTTCAGACAACATGGGTTCTAAACTATACCTTCACTCGGGTAGCTTTGCCCGGGAAGCCTAGACTAAGCTGTAAAGAGGGGAAAGGAAAAGAAAGAGACAAAGAGAGAGAGGGAAAGTGACCATGTTTGTGTAGAGGAGTCACACAGCAGCCCAACCTGAGAGTAAGAATGAGCTTCCTGCTGTTAATTAGAAAACTTGTAACAGGACTTCTCTGGAACTGCTTCTTGATACAGTCGGTTTTGGGAAGTCTCACCACTGACAATGGGATCCATTCCAGTTTCATCCACGGCCGCCTAAAGAGCCAGGAGAGGCGGGAAATGCAGAGAGAAATTCTCTCAATCCTGGGATTGCCTCACCGCCCCAGACCACACTTGCATGGCAAGCACAACTCAGCGCCTATGTTCATGCTGGACCTCTACAATTCCATGTTGATGGAGGAAGCAGGGGGCTACTCATATCCATACAAGGCCCTCTTCACCACACAGGGACCTCCGCTAGCCAGGCTCCACGACAGCACCTTTCTCAGTGATGCCGACATGGTCATGAGTTTCGTCAACCTGGGTGAGTCTAGAACATTCGCTCGATTCAAATTACAACCGGGGCTGTGAGGATGAACTAAATCTTCAAAGTTTTTTTTAGCTTTCTCAGCTCCACAGAGTTTGTTGTAGGCAGTTGTAAAGGTTCCTGATAATACTTGACATTTTGAATGAGGATCCACTTCAGGTAGGAACTAAACTGCTAAAATTGTAATTGTCCCTTTAACTTGGAGGCCAGCATAAGGCTGCTGAAAATTTAGTTAGGAGTGAGTTGTATTCCTCCCATCACCCACCTCTCTGTTTAATTAGTGTTTTCTGATCTTCCATGAAACTCACGCTTTCAACTGCTCAGGTAGGTGGGTAGTGGTCTGTACTAGTGGGCCTTCCCAAGTACCTGTTCTCTAATCAGCCACTGGAAGCTATGGCAGGATGTCAATTCCCCTTCTCCCCTCTCTCACATTCCCTTACTTTTTTCCACTCCGCAACCCCCATCTTCCTTTTTATGAAAAGCATTTAATTTTCTCACGAAAACAAGACAGTCTTGTGTTGGCACAACAGAACCAGAAGAACATATTAGTTTGACATGGTGCCCATAGAAGGAGCTTTAGATGACACAAATACGTATTGTATCTTCAGGATAATCAGCAAAAGGACCCATTTGATGAGAGTATTTAACGCATGTCTGTGTGATCTGGAATGCACTGCTTGAAATAATAGTTAAAATAACTTTAATTGCAACTTTCAAATAGTTGAAAAGCAGAAACTTGCAGCTGAATGGGGATAGAACAGGACAGTAGGATTAATTAGAGAGCTCTTTCAAAGAACTCACAAAACATAATCGGCCAAATGGTCTTATTCTATGGTTCTTCCTCAATTCTGAATGGAAAGAGTTAAGGAATTGAGTTGAAATGGTCTGATACAAACTGTAGGCTTGATCTTTTATGCTGGTGTAGGATTTGTGTTCGTGCTGCATTTTAAGGGTTAAAAGCTCAGTTCACAGATAATAATTTGGAGGCAGAGGAATGTTTCCTGGTGAAATTTCCTGGATAAATATGCACACCGTTGCCTGTCTCTCAGCTATTCTGTTGTGTGGAGCTGTTGAATGTAAACCTCACTTGATACAGTCACCTCAATCAAATTGAGCAGCTGGTAATATTTCTATTAACCCTTTGAATACTGGAATATTCCTCCTATTTCACCTTACCCCTCTCCTACACTCTTATTTCCTGACACACAGTTACATAGCTAATAAAGACTGTGCATGTGGTCCATTCTTTGCATATAGAGTTTAAATGGCCATTGCTTGAAGGCTTCACTGCTGAGCTAAGCTTTTATCCTGCATTCAAACTTCACATAGAACATTTTCCAGCAGGGTTGTGTGGTAATATCAGGAGCAGAATTCTTTGCATTTACTAACCCAGGTGAGCTAACATCAGTTATAAACTAAACTGCTGTTTGACTGAGATTGACTAATTAGACCAGAACCTGTTCCTGGATTGTCATTTGCTCCACAGTAACTGACAATAATTTGACTGAAACTTCTCTTGCGAACAAGAACATTTCCTATACCTTTGATTCCAATATTTCACCTGCTCTTCTTTGAATCACTTGTGGTAGATTCTTGCCTCATAGGTTGTTGGAAATATGAATTGGGCTGTTTCCATAAAGGGTAGCTAATCCACAGTGCCAGTTTTACACCCAGGCAACCACCTAAAAATCTGTCACAGAAATGTTGTAGCGTCTGTCAATGACAAACACGATGTGGGTATGCCAGCGTTGGACTGGCGTAAACACAGTAAAAAGTCTGACAACACCAGGTTTTAGTCCAACCTATTTATTTGATAATATACTCACAAGCTTTCGGGGTTAGCCCCTTCGTCAGGTGAATGGAGAGTTCTGGCCTCAGACAGAGCATATAAAGCACAGGCAGTTTAGAGATTACTGATTAGAATGCGAATCCTTACACCTAACCTGCTGTTCAAGACCTGAAGTGGCTGATAATGTGAGTGGAAGGAGCACTGATCACAGGTTAAAGAGATGTGTATTGTCTCCAGACAGTACAGTAAGTGAGGTTTTGCAAACCCAGGCAAGTCACGGGGGTTACAGATAGTGCGACATGAACCCAAGATCCCTGTTGAGACCGTCCTCATGTGTGCAGAACTTGGCTATCAGTCTCTGTTCAGCGACTCTGCGCTGTCGTGTGTCGTGAAGGCCGCCTTGGAGAACGCTTACCCGAAGGTCAGAGGCTGAATGCCCGTTACCACTGAAGTGGGCGAACACTTCAGTGGTCACGGGCATTCAGCCTCTGACCTTCGGGTAAGCGTTCTCCAAGGCGGCCTTCACGACACACGACAGCGCAGAGTCGCTGAACAGAGACTGATAGCCAAGTTCCGCACACATGAGGACGGTCTCAACAGGGATCTTGGGTTCATGTCGCACTATCTGTAACCCCCGTGACTTGCCTGGGTTTGCAAAACCTCACTTACTGTACTGTCTGGAGACAATACACATCTCTTTAACCTGTGATCAGTGCTCCTTCCACTCACATTATCAGCCACTTCAGGTCTTGAACAGCAGGTTAGGTGTAAGGATTCGCATTCTAATCAGTAATCTCTAAACTGTCTGTGCTTTATATGCTCTGTCTGAGGCCAGAACTCTCCAATCACCTGACGAAGGGGCTAACCCCGAAAGCTTGTGAGTATATTATCAAATAAATAGGTTGGACTAAAACCTGGTGTTGTCAGACTTTTTACAATGACAAACACAGCCAGTGTAACTTGAGCAAAAGCTCCATCCATAGTTTGAACATGATTTCCAGCAAAGTTTCCCACATGATCCATTACAAAAATGAATCTCTGCTCTTTGTTTAACTTTCACAGTGCTAGCAAGGCTACCTGATCTTCTCAATGTTTTAGCTTATGGTTGACACCATCTGTGTGAGATCCAGTGATATAAGAACAACAAAAACTAAATTTAACATGATCACATGTGCTGTTCACAGGAACTCGAGCTAGAGAGGTCCCCAACCTTTCTTACCCAGGATCAGGGCCCAGGTTAATTCCTAGCCTGTACCCAGTTAGCTGACTTCAATTAAGGCAGATATTGAGATATTATAATCGTTGAAAGTTCCTGGGTGAGGAATATTTAACCAGGTGTGCCATTGTCATTTCTGTTGTCTATGCTGCCCTCTAGTAGGTTGTTGAGGTTTCAGATTACTCTTAATCCTTATCTAGTAGTTGTGCTGGACAGTGTGTAGAGTAAAGCCAATGTCAAACTGTGCTCTATTTTTTTGAGAGGATATACTAAAAGCATTTCTATAGTGCCTTTCATTCATTACCTCCAGTCTTCCCAAAGTGCTTTATAGTTAATAAAATACTTTTTAATTGTAGTCACTGTTCTAATTTAGGAAACATATCAATCAATTGGTGATACACAGTAAAATCTCACAATCAGCAATTTGATGGTGACTAGATCAGATAAATGGCCAGAACTTCAGGGGTAACTGTTCTGTTCTTCTTCGAAATAGTACCACGAGACCTTTTGCATTCACTGGAGAGCAGACCCACCTCAGTTTAATATCTCAACTCCCTTACTTCCTGTAGTTACACTGGAGTGGCAGTTTATAAGTATCTATGCAGTTATCTTAATTACCCCTTGAGGTAGCAAATTTTCCATTCTATGTACATGCTGGGTAAATAAGTTTTTCCTGAATTTATTATTGGTTTCATGGCCCTAGTTTCCCATACCACTGTAAGTGGAAGCATTTTCTCTCTGTTTACCCTAAACACCCTTCATAATTTTAAAGAACTCTCTATGTTTCCCTTAGCTTTCTTTTCTACTGAAAGAAACCCAGGCCTTTTTTTTAAAGAGGAGGGTACAGCTCATTGTTTCAACATTCCTTAGTACAGCCACTTCCTTCCCTCCTTAAGTTTCCCTACATCATGTATAAGCCTCACTGCCACCTGGTTGGTTTGATCCAGCTTTACTGGATAACAGTCAGTGGTCTTCAGTTGATCTAGATTCAGTCATTTTGGATGCAAGTTTAATTTGACATAGAGGGGGAGAACCACCTCTTCTGCAGTTTGTGTGCAATCCTTAAAGATGGTCCAGGAGTTTGAAACCCAAGCATTCACATAGAAGGAAGGCCAAAGGAAATTGAGGGATGGGCCATGCAGTCAGGCCCTGTATCTATTAGCACGGTATTATCTGCTCTTCCCACATCCTTCAGCTAGCTGCAGCTCTGAGAATCTGCTGCCAATGTCCACTATATTGAAATTGTTTTGTAGGCTGTGTGCAATGAAGCTCCTTCTAAATAAAAGCTCTCTCAACTTAGTGCGTCTCTATCCTGCCAGGAATTCAATAACTCATGACACCAGTCTGTCCCACTATGATATAACTAAATGAACTACCTCAGCAAACCTGCAGCTTGCCAAACTATTTGGCAAATATACTTAAATGATGTAAGATCATGACTAAATGATGTGTATAGTTGTGGGTGGGCCAGAAATTCTGGGTCAGGCGCCGTGTGCAGCACTCGCTTGACTAGCTGCCAATGCTATGAAGGTGCAGTGTGATATCAACATATAGTTGCCTTTCATTAGGTTATGTTTGTTTTGTATTGCATCTGAATCAGTTCATTTACTATATAGTCCTGTATACTCAGTGAAATTGGAAGAACAAAGACTGCATTTATACAGTGCCTCTCTCAGTCTTGAGATGTTATAGATGGAGTTAAAATAGTGAGCAATATTTTCTCATTCAATTGCCAGAACAGATTCAAGGGGCTGAGTGGTCTAGCACCAGTCTCTCTGTTTTCAAAAAACAAGACTATGAATCCTAACAAATCATGGTGAGAAGGCAGAATGATATTAGGTGAATTGTTGCTTCAGAGAGCCAGATTAGATAAAAAAAGGGTTGCATGGACTCTTTCTGTGCTGTATAAATTCTATGACTCTGTGAAATCTGTTCAGTTTGAGACGAAATTATCATGGTTGCTAAAGAACTGCAGATCAGAATCCAGTAGAGAGAGATTAGTATTGAAACAAAAGCAACAAAAACAAAAGCTATATAGAAATGGCCTCCAACTGCTCCCAGCTACAGAGCAGTCAGATGAAAAAACAAGAGTGAATCTCATTTTTGAAAGAGTCTCTACATCCATTTTTTAAAGAGGGTCTCACCATTAGTTCAGACAAATTCACTGACAGTAAATCACCCATTAAAATCTGCATGTGGAGCCTTTTTAAAGAACCAATTTCAATTTTAATCTATCGTAAAGAGGGAAACACCTTCTGTAAATAATGTTTTGCTTTGCTTTCTCTGCATCTATTGAGATATGTTTAGAGGTTATGTAATTTGGTGGAGACTGGCTAGCTGCTATCCAATTCCTCTAATCTGACTCCTCTACTGCAACATTACTCCCATCCCATTCCCTTCCTTTGTAAAGACAAATGCAAATGTAAGTGACATCAAAATCCTTCTCAGCAAGTAGTTTCACAAAGTGTCAGCAGTGGCAAAAGTTGTTGGCATCACTGGAAATCATGCAACATCTGCCAGAGTCTAGACATGGGCCTGAGAGATTAGAATACAGGGGAGAACTTGGCTACAGACCAAGTGCTGTAAAATGGGATTAGAATAGATACGTATTTGATGGGCAGCGCAGACGCGATGAGCTGAAGGGCCTCTTTCTGTGCTGTAAAGCTCTACTGCCAAAATTTTACTGGCAAGCCCGCCCCGAATCAGGGTGGGCGAGGCTCGCAGAACGGAATTCTCCATTGGTCTTGGGAGGGATTTTACGAGCCTCGCACAAGCAAGGTCATAAAATCCCAGCCTATGACTATGACTTCATGACCTTCTGACAGCCTCAAAATAGCTTCAAAATAGGCCTTCAGGTCCATTCATTGCTGTAATGTCTGTTGAAAGGTAACATTTGACCAACGCTAGCAGTTGATTACCTGGGTGTTAGCCAATCAATTTTTTTGTTTGTTCTCAGGCTGTGAGTAATGCTGCCAATTCTGCATTCATTCATCATTTCCAGTAACTCTGAGGCCATTAAGAGTTGGCCATATTGTGGCACAAGTCAGTTAATTCAGCACAGACTGGGAAAGAACCCAGGACCCACCTGGTCTTTGTGATTCAGTAACAAACGAGATAGAAAATTTAGCACCTGAGTTTTTAAGACACAAAATCATTTTGATTTTTAAAAATACATTCTCACAATGCGGTTGTCACCAGCAGGATTGGACATTTATTGTAATATTCCTCAGAAGAAGGTGATAAACTTTCTTCTTCTTCTCTGTAATACAATTGAGTGATTTGGTAGGCCACTTTATTGTTCAATTAAGAATCAACCACATTGTTGTTGGTCTGGAGTCACATTCATTTTCAAGTTTGGTGACCATGTTCATGCTGATGCTATCACATCATCTCTTGCTTCCAACAGTCTGTCCCACATTGCTGTCATTGATCACTTGACACGTCTACTCTACCAACAATCCAAACTAATCAGAAAGTAAAGACGTTTCTTCATTCAAATGGATGATCCTTCACTGTCAGTTAAATTGCCTTTCTTTCCCACACAAATATTGTTCCAACTGATACACAAAAGCATACAAGGAATTTTCTTTAAAAAAAATTAATGGGCTGATGATTTATACTCTCAATTGACTGCCCTAGTTTTTCTTAAGCAGTCCCTCAGGATAAAGGATGACTTGCTCCCGCTCCACAATGATTTCTGAAATGGCTGCTAAGTCCAGTGCATGATGTGACTTTGCCACATGCAGAGCAGGTCGTGATTGAAGGTCTGAACAGGTGGGTTGTTTGGAGCTTGGTAGGATGCCTTAATTTTGCCTCTGCACATTCCTGATAAGATCTCTCAATGTGCTCAGTGCCATCCTGAAAGAGGCTTCTGAATTTTGGTTGGTCACAAGCCAGGATCCCCCATGAATGGGACAGATGCTTGACTTCTTCAGAAATGCTTTGAGAATGTCCCTTAAGCTTTTCTGCTGTCCTCCTGGGGGGGCCTCCTGCTGCAACAAAGTTCCAAGTAGTGTTTCCTTGGAGAAGAGAGAGTCGACAGGAGATTTGCTAGAAGTCCTCAAACTCATGAGGAGTCTGGAAAGAATAGATAGAGAGAAAACTAGGTTTAAGATAATTAACCAAAAAAAATGAAGACGAGGAAAAGCTTTTTTTTACACTGCAAGTGGTTAAGAGGTGGAACATGCTTTCTGAGAGTGTGGTGAAGGCAGGTTCAATAGAGGGAATTGGAATATGATCTGAAAAGGAAGAATGTGCAGGGAGAAATGGAGAGGTGGCATTAGGTATACTAGTCATTTGGAGAATTGGTGCAGACATAATGGACTGAATGGCCTCCTTTTGCCCTTTAACCATTCTGTGATTCGAAGAAAAGTAATAGAACGCTATCCTGTATTACAAGATGAATTGACCATAAAGACAAGAATGTTATGCGTCAGTTATACAGGATATCGATCAGACCACATTTTGAATACTGCGTGCAGTTTTGGTGTTCTTATTTAAAGAAGCATGCAAAAGCCTTGGAAGTGATTCAGAGGTTTACTAGATTGACACCTGGAATGAGTGGACTGTCTTATGAGGAAAGACTGGCTTATTTCCGCTGAAGTTGAGAAGAGTGAAGACTGACATGACTGAAGCAAATAAGATCCTGAACAGTCCCAACAAGATGGATGTGGGAAGGATGTTTTCTCTTGTGGGTGAATCCAGAACTAGAGGCCTTGGTTTTAAAATTAGGGGTTACACTTTTAAGGCAAAGATGGGGAGAATGTTTTTCTCTCAGAAGTTTGTGCAAACTTAGAACTCTCTGCAGGGTCATTAAGTATTTTTAAGGCAGAGGTACACAGATTTTTGTTAGGTAAGGGAATCAAAAGTTAGTGGGATGGGTGGAAAAGTTGAATTTGTGACACAAACAGATCATCCATGAACTTATTGAAAAGTGGAGCAGGCTCAAAAGATTAAATTACCTACTTCTGCTCCTATTTCATATGTACGTATTAGTTGTTAAGGAGTCTCCAACATATTTATATAGAATATAGAACATAGAACACTACAGCACAAACAGGCCCTTCGGCCCACAAGTTGCGCCGATCACATCTATACCTACCAAGCCATAGAACTATCTGTAACTTCCAATGCCATTAGGTCCCATATACTCATCCAGAAGTCTTTTAAAAGACCCCAGCGAGTTTGCCTCTACCACCACCGACGGCAGCCGATTTCACTCACTCACCACCCTCTGAGTGAAAAACTTTCCCATAACACCTCCTCTGTACTTGCTTCCCAGCACCTTAAACCTGTGTCCTCTCGTAGCGACCATTTCAGCCCTGGGAAATAGCCTCCGAGAATCCACCCTATCTATTCCTCTCAACATTTTATAAACTCTTATCAGGTCACCTCTCAACCTCTGTCTCTCCAGGGAGAAGAGACCTAGCTCCCCCAACCTATCTTCATAAGGCATGCCTCCCAATCCAGGCAACCTCCTTGTAAATCTCCTCTGCACCCTCTCAACAGCTTCCACATCCTTCCTGTAGTGAGGCGACCTGAACTGCGCACAGTACTCCAAGTGGGTCCTGACAAGGGTCCTATAAAGTTGCAGCATTACCCCCCGACTCCTAAACTCAATCCCTCGATTAATGAAGGCCAGTACACCATACACCATACGATATACACCATATATCTTTCCTTAAATATCCTGCTTTGTATTCAAGACATGGTCTCACCAATGCTCTGTATAACCAAAGCATAACATCCCTACTTTTACATTCACTTCCTCTCATAATGCAGGATAGTATTCCATTAGCTTTCTTCAAATCACAGAATTGTTAAAGGGCAAAGGGAGATAGTTTTTTGTGATTAACGCCTCGATGTTGTACAAGTTGCTACTGGAATAGGCATACCTCTTGGAGAAACTGAGGTTGTTCTTTCATGCTTTGAGGTAACTGCTGTTGGTCATCCAAGTCTTCGAAGAGTAAAAAAGTGTGGGCTTCACACAAGTTCCCGAAAAATCGTGATCTTGGTTCTTAAATACTCTTTTCTTCAGCTGGCCGAAGGCAAAGCTGGTAGACTGGAGGTGATGATGCATTTTGTCATCAATGTCTGCCTTGTCATTGATTCTAATTGAAAAGCACCAAGCACAGGACGTAATTTTTTTTTAGTCTTACAGAAGCCTTGTCTCTGATAACCAAAAACATTTATGGAGTATTCTCAAATTTGACTGCCCTCAGAGATTTGTCACTATCCTCTGTCTGTTCCACAGTAACACACAAGGTGTGTATTTCACCAATGGAATCACCACCGACATGTCAAATATAGCTTTGCTACTATCCTGCACTTCATCTCCAGCTAATTACCCAGAGCTTTGGAGATTGTTCCCTATCTATTCTGTGGACTTTGTTCAAACTATGCCACCTTCAATTCAAATCCAAATCCAAATCCAAATCCATTCTACTTCAGTCATAGAGCACAGGACTCAGGTAACGTTTGTGTACATGCTCACTCAGAAACTGAGCTTCATTGTTGACTCCTTCTCTGAAGAATATGAGAAAATGGGCCTTTCACCAAACTATAAAACTAAGGTGCTCTTCTCACTATTTCCCAAAGCAAAGCACCTCTTCTCGCCCCTCACTCGGGACCTGACAATTAGCCTTTGATTCCTGAAACTTCCAGAGCCATTGTAAATTATATATAGATCAAACTGGGTAGAGGCAACAAATTCTCTTATTTGAAAGCCATTTCTGAGCCTGTTGGTTTTTTACAACAATACAACATCTCTTATTGTTACTAGATTTACCAAATTAAATTTAATGTGTCTGTGGTACCTCTCATTTACTAGTCCAGTATAACCACAAGGCTGCTAAATCCAATTTAGATAAGAGGTCACTGATAGCACCTATAGTGATGAGTAGAGTTAATTGATGTCCTAAAGACAGAAGAGGTACATCTGAAAACTTGGCCAATGTGTCAGGTCCAACAGTGAGATTTGATAGATATTTTCAAATTCATCATGTGTCTGGACAGAGAAAAAACTGTTCCCATTGGTGGATAGATCCAAAATAAGAGGAACAAATTTAAGATAATTGGCAACAGAAGCAATGGAAATATAAAGAGACACTTTCTAATGCAGTGATTAGTTAGGATCTGGAATGCAGTGCCTGAGAGTGTGTTGGAGTCAGGTTCAATGTAGGCATTCAAGAGGGAATTGGTTTACTATCTGTACAGATAGTAAACCAGGGTTACAGAAAGAAAGCAGGGAAGTGGACCTAGGTAAATTGCTCCTTCAGAGAGTGGGCACAGATATAATGGATTAAATGGCCTCCTTTTGTACAGTAACAATTCTGTGATTCTGTTATTCATAATCCACCTCCATCGGAATTATAGTGTCTCTTCAAGAATTGGTTTACTTGTATATTCCCTAATCCTGACCTTCCCACACATATCTACCAGATGCTTGTATACCCATACCAGCACACCAGTTTAATGTTTTAACTCTTTTATTGCCCAAGTATTGTTTGAAATGTATAAAGATGACACGCATATACAACCTAAACAATGCCTTAACAGTACTACTTGTCAGTATTGTGACAGAGGAGGCTGTTTGGGCATCAGCATTGTTGAACTGATAGGTGATAGTTTGAGTCACAAGTTGCCCAGTAAATTGGACACTGAAACTTAAAGAAAACTTCGCAAAGAATAAGCTCCACTCTCTTAGAATCATAGAATTTACAACACAGAAATAGACCATAACAAAATCTAGGCTATTTATATATAAAACAAGAAATATCAAGCCCTCAACCTCATGGAATCCTTTTTTGCAGTCAGAAAAATATGCATTCAACATTACTCTCCGAATTCTATTCCTCAACCAATTATGTACTCAAGCTGCAACTGTTCCTTTAATCCCAAGTGCTTCTATTTTTCACATCAGTCTGTTTGCGGAACTTTATCAAGTGCCATTTGCCAGAGACATAGCATGTAGTATATTATCTTCATCAGTTCTTGCTGTTAAAGATTCAATCAGGTTCATCAGGCACATTTTGCATTCAGCTAAACTGTGCCAGTTGTTGGTTATTAACCTATGCATCTCCAAGCACTAATTTGAGTGCACTTCTCAGCCACTCATTCAGATTGAAACAAACTGCATAAATTCTGTTTGATACTGACCTGAGCTCCTAACCATCCTATCATAAAAACATAAAAAATAGGAGCAGAAGGACATCCTGCCCTTCGAACCTGCTCCACCATACAGTTGACTGATCATCCAACTCGTTACCTGGATCCCACGTTCCCCCATATCCTTTGAGCCCCTTTGCCCCAGAGCTATATCGAACTCCTTCTTGAAAATAGAGTACTGAAGGAAGTGGCCCTAGAATGGCTGCATTTGTAGTGCAATATACTATTGACTCTGGAACACTTCCTACAGATTAGACAGTAGTTAATGTAATCCCACTATAAAAGTAGAGAGGTTGAGAGAAAACAGGGAATTATTGACTAGTCAGCCTGACGTTGGCACTGAGGGAAATTCTAGAATATCAACGATTTAATAGAGGAGCACTTGGATTGGTTAACTAACAGGAAGCAAAGAGTGGGGGTAAATGGTGTTTTTCTGGTTGGTGATCAGTGACTAGTGGTGTGCCTGAGGGATCAGTGTTAGGACTGTAATTGTTTATGATTTAATAGATAATTTGGAGTTGGGGACCAGGTGTAGTGTGTCAAAATTCGCAGATGACACTCAATTGAGCGACAGAGCAAAGTGCAGCAGGCGCTGAAAGTCTGCAAAGGGATATAGATAGTCTGAGTGGGCAAGGGTCTGGCAGATGGAGTACAATGTGAGGTCATCCATTTTGGTAAGAATAACAGCAAAATGGACTATTGTTTAAATGGTAAAAAATTGCAGCATGCTGCTGTGCAGAGGATCCCATGGCACCATTTCATATGAAAGGGACATTCTCCCTGGTGTTCTGGCCAACCTTTATCTTCAATTAACATCAGAAAAATAGAATATCTGATCATCATCACATATGGAATCTTGCTGTGTTCAAATTCCTGCCACATTTCTTGCCTTACAAAAGTGAAAACAGTTCCATAAGTACTTAATCTGGTAGACAGTACTTTGCGATACCCTGAGATTTTGAAAGGAAATGTAGGTCTTTCTTTTTTTTTATTTTTTTCTCTTCCTGAATGACATTAAAATATGAACAGGGCAGGACCAGCAGCAAAGATCTAATACACCACTTTCAAAGATTTTCCACTGGAAAAACTCAGTTTTCAAAAGATGGTCAGATTTATTCATTTGGTATTAAACACAACTCCACCCAGTCAGGGATATTGAGTCCCAGCCACAGTTGTGTCATTTGCCTTTAAGGAGATGTTCTTCTTTATGGTTCCCCACAGGGCTTGATGGATATGACATCTGAAGCTATAAAAGCAGTTCTGGGGAGCAACTGATGGAGTGATACACAGGCTGGAGCACGCGCAGCTGCAACCTGTGTTGTATTAAGGGTTTGGAACATGCAATTCTGCATTCCAACTCGCTGCAGGCTTTGACTGGAGCCTGGCCAAAGGTCAGTGTGGACATCCCACAGCTTCTCGTAGGAGCCACACTGAGCCTAGCAAACACAGCCAGCTGGGCTGGCTTAACTTAAAAGTTCAAATACTCTCAGCTACTCACTACAATTTCTTGTTCTTGTTCGGGTTGTGGCTGATTCAGGTTGGGATCCCTCCATGCTGTGCTTTGGAAGATGTATCACATCATCACAGCCATCTTGCATTTGACCTAATGCCCATGCAGCCACACTGAACTGTGGACAGGTTATTGTTTGAGGTTTTCAACGTTATGGAAAATGGAAATGAAAACAAAGGTTTTCCATGTTACAAAAAAGGGACCAGAGAGGGTAGGGGAGGGTGTGATTTACCCGAATTATACACTCAGTATAGAGAAAAGTTTACTGAGAAACTCCTGTGTTTAAAAAAAAAGAATTGTTCAGCTGTGCACAATATACAATCAGAACCTATTACTGGGCTTTTGCATACTTCATATAAAAAGACATATAAAAGATTTTTCTCAAAGTCATTGACACCTTTAGAATATTTTTTACATCTGCTGTGGTCACTACAGCAGTGGGTCCCAACCAGTGTACCACAAAACCACCCCACCGCCCTCATCCCCCTAAGTGTGCCATGAAAATAGATTCAAAATTATTCAAAATTCATGCAATTAAACTTTTTCTACAGCTCTGTGGTTGGGATCTCTAAGAGCCAATGAATCTTGGGCCTTCCGCACATGCACTATCTAGGGAAGAGCCACATATGCTCAGTTTAGATATTTTATGTTGGTCTGGCCCATGTGCATGACCAATAGGACTTGGAGATGAAAACCAAAGAATCTATGTCCCTTCACAAAAAGCAAAACCTCTAAAGGGCACAAAAATGATGTGAGAAGCAAGAGACAGAGAGAGATTTAAAAAAAGCAAAAGTAAGTAGACAGGGAGAAATTAAATACCAAGTTCTCAGTAAGGGGAAAAAGACAGAGTAAATAAGAGGATTACCCCAAAATTTCATTCCAGTATAGAGGTGTGCCATGAAAGATTGGAACCACTGCTCTAAAGGACAATGCATGGAAGTTTTCTGTGCAGGCTAATTTGCATACTCATTGGTGTAAAAGTAGTATAAGACTGATGCGAGCAACAGAACCAGTAGTAAACACCATTAAACTGCACTCTCAAATCAGCAGAACACTGAACAAGAAACTCCAGTGTTTCATGGGCGTCTTAATTACTTTGACATCTAACCAATATTTTGGCTTAGATAGAATTATCAATATTGGAAAAGCAGCTGTGCGCAGAGGACAGCAGAGCCAATACCATGCACAGGAGAAAATTGAACAATTTG
Organism: Carcharhinus amblyrhynchos; assembly: GCF_965287045.1. NCBI lineage: Eukaryota > Metazoa > Chordata > Chondrichthyes > Carcharhiniformes > Carcharhinidae > Carcharhinus > Carcharhinus amblyrhynchos. Next base: position 56,712,712 of record NC_137339.1, on the reverse strand, counting down.
ATTCATTCAACTCTCCATCCTGGGTATGAGTGTCACTAAGTTACCCTGAATTATCCATGGCACCTAGAGGGAGACGGCATTAACACAGTTCTAATCGTTACTAACAACCACAATTGTAGAATGGTAATGGTAATTTCACAACCTTAGCAGACAGGCAGGATAACACACTGGTGCCATTCCCTTTCCTTCCTTACCACAATGGGTATCAACCTTTTAAATCTTTGTTCGTCTATCTGAAGAAACTTTAAATTGAGGCCTCCTTTTTCTCTGGGTAGAATCACAGAATTCCTACAATGTAGAAGGAGGCAATTTAGCCCATCAAGCTTGCACCGACAACAATCCCATCCAGGCCTATACCTGTAACCCTGTGCATTTATCCTGCTAATCCCTCTGACACTAAGGGGCAATTTAGCATAGCCAATCAACCTCACCCGGACATCTTTGGACTGTGGGGGAAACTGGAGCACCCGGAGGAAACCCACACAGACATGGGGAGAAGGTGCAAATTTTTCACAAACAGCCAGCCATCCAAGGATGGAATTGAACCTGGGTCCCTAACACTGTGAGGCAGCAGTGGGTAGATTTAAAAGATCCCATGCTACTATTTGTAGAGTGCTGGCTAATATTCATCCCTTTACCAGCATTGCTAAAACATATTAAAATAAGCAAAATACTGTGGATGCTGGAATCTGAAACAAGAACCAGAGGCGCTGAAAAAAAATCAACAAGTCTGCCAGCATCTATCAAGAGAAGAACAGAGCTAACATTTAGAGTCATCAACCACTCATCAGAACTGAAAGGATGGCAAATGTTAGAGCAAAAGTAGCAACTTTAAGAACAAATGACAGATGGCCTGGTCTGAGAGGGAGAGGGGGTGTTTTGCACTGAGACAAATGGAATATTAACAAAAAAGAGAAGAAAAGGGGGGTGCTTAAGATGGAGGAGAAAATTCAAAGTTTAAAGTTGCCAAACTCAATGTTGAATCCCAAGAGCCGCAATGTGCCCAACTGAAAGATGAGATGCTGCACCTTCTGCTTACGCCAATGTCATATTACAACAGGCCAAGGACATATATATGGGCATGCTCTTAAGTTGCTACTTTATGTGGCAATTTCTTTTGTTCCCTCCTTTCAGTTCTAATGAAGGGTTTATGGCTCGAAATGTTAACTCTGGAAAAACTCAGCAAGTCTGCCAACATCTATTAGGAGAGAAACAGTGTCCTCTGTTCTTGTGACTGAACAGATCATCTGTTTGAATGTCATAATGCTATTTCCTGCAGGGACTAAACTTTAGAAGTACTTTATTAATTGTAAATTGTTTTTGGACACTGTGACATTATCCTTTTGAGGTTAAAAGCCTCTCCAACTTCCCATTCTGCAATGAAGCTTCACAGCTTTCCCAGCAATTAACTGTCTAATATTACCCCAAATCCTTTGTTTCAACAGATATTAATTCATGTTTCCTACACCACTTTACATACACTCTGTAATTGCCAATCTCACCCTCATTTGATTTGATTTGATTTATTATTGTCACATGTATTACATGTATATACAAAGTGAAAAGTATTCTTTCTTGTGTGCTATATAAAGCATACTATTCATAGAAAAGAAAAGAGACAGTGCAGAATGTAGTGTTACAGTCATAGCTAGGGTGTAGAGAAAGGTCAACTTCATGCAAGGTAAGTCCATTCTGACAGCAGCAGCGAAGAAGCAGTTCTTGGGTTGGTTGATACGTGATCTCAAACTTTTGCATCTTTTTTCCGACAGAAGAAGGTGAAAGAGATAATGTCTGGGATGCATGGGGTCCTTAATTATGCTGACTGTTTTGCTGAGGCAGCGGGAAGTGTAGACAGAGTCAATGGATGGGAGACTAGTTTGCGTGATGGATTGGGCTACAAAACCTTTTGTAGGTGACAAAAACGATTGACGAGGGAAGGGCCGTGGTTGTCGTCTATATGGATTTTAGTAAAGTGTTTGACAAAGTCCCTCATGGCAGGTTGGTGCAAAAGGTTATATCTCACGGGATAAAAGGAGAGCTAGCTAGATGGGTGGAGAACTGGCTTGGCCATAGAAGTCATGATGTGGGTATGCCGGCGTTGGACTGGCGTAAACACAGTAAAAAGTCTGACAACACCAGGTTTTAGTCCAACCTATTTATTTGATAATATTCTCACAAGCTTTCGAGGGGACAGCCTCTTCATCAGGTTCACCTGACGAAGAGGCTGTCCCCTCGAAAGCTTGTGAGAATATTATCAAATAAATAGGTTGGACTAAAACCTGGTGTTGTCAGACTTTTTACTTGGCCATAGAAGACAGAGGGTAGCAGTGGAAGGGTCTTTTTCCGGCTGGAGGTCTGTGACTAGTGGTGTTCCGCAGGGCTCTGTACTGGGACCTCTGCTGTTTGTGATATATATAAATGATTTGGAAGAAGGGTGACTGGTGTGTTCAGTAAGTTTGCGGATGACACAAAGATGGCTGGACTTGTGGATAGCAATGAACATTGTCAGAGAATACAGCAGGATATAAATAGCCTTGAAAATTGGGCAGAGAAATGGCAGATGGAATTTAATCCAGGTAAATGTGAAGTGATGCATTTTGGTAAAACTAATATAGGGAGGATCTATACAATAAATGGCAGAACCATCAGGAGTATAGACACACAGAGGGACCTGGGTGTGCAGGTCCACAGATCCTTGTGACAGCACAGGTGGAGAGGGTGGTGAAGAAGGCATGTGGCATGCTTACCTTTATAGGATGGGGCAGAGAGTATAACAGTTGGTCTAAGATGTTGCAGCTATATAGAACGTTGGTTAGGCCACATTTGGAATACTGCATCCAGTTCTGGTCACCACACTACCAGAAGGATGTGGAGGCTTTGGAGAGAGTACAGTAAAGGTTTACCAGGATGTTGCCTGGTATGGAGGGTCTTAGCTATGAGGAGGGATTGGGTAGACTGGGGTTGTTCTCCCTGGAAAGACAAAGGATGAGGGGCGACCTAATAGAGATATATAAAATTATGAAGGGCATAGATAGGGTGAACAGCAGGAAACGTTTTCCCAGGTCGGAGGTGACGAACACAAGGGGTCACAGGTTCAAGGTGAGGGGGGCAAGGTTTAACACAGATGTCAGAGAGACATATTTTACATAGAGGGTTGTGGGGGCCTGGAATGCACTGCCAAGCAAGGTGGTAGAGGCGGACATGCTGGGATAGTTTAAGACTTACCTGGATAGCCACATGAAAAGACTGGGAATGGAAGGATACAAACGAATGTTCTAGTTGGATGCATGAGCGGCACAGGCTTGGAGGGCCGAAGGGCCTGTTTCCTGCACTGTATTGTTCTTTGTTCTTGCGATCTTGGGCAGAGCAGGAGCCACACCAAGCTGTGATACAACCATAAAGAATGCTTTCTATAGTGCATCTGTAAAATTTGGTGAGATTTGTAACTGTCATGCCAAATTTCCTTAGTCTTCTGAGAAAATAGAGGCATTGGTGGGCTTTCTTAACTACAGTGTTGGCATGGGGGAACCAGGAGAGGTTGTTGGTGATCTGGACACCTAAAGACTTGAAGCTTTTGAGCATTTCTACTTCATTCTTGTTGATGTCGACAGGAGCATGTTCTCCACTACTCTTTATGAAGTTGAAGGACAATCTACTTCGGTTTGTTGACATTGAGAGAGAGGTTATTGTCGTCACACCAGTTCACCAGATTCTCTATCTCATTCCTTAACTCTGTCTTGTCATTGTTTGAGATCTGACCTACTACAGTGGTGTTGTCAGCAAACTTGAAAATCGAGTTGGCGGGGAATGTGGCCACACAGTCATAGTTGCATAAGGAGCATAGCAGGGGGCTGAGAACACAGTCATGTGGAGCACCGGTGTTGCGGATGATCGTGGAGGTGGTGTTGTTGCCTATCCTTATTGATTGTGGTCTGTGGCTTAGGAAGTTCAGGATCCAGTCACAGAGGGAGGAGCCGAGGCCCAGGCCATGGAGTTGGAGATGAGTTTCGTAGGAATAGTAGTGTTGAAGGCTGAAGTGTAGTTAATAAATAGGAGTCTGACATAGGTATCTTTGTTATCATTTGCTTATCCTTTTGCTTAAATGAAGACTTTCCCTTCATTTAAATCGCTCTGAGGTCCCGGCCAAGCAGCTCCTGAGGAGACATTTTGTTCTTCCCATGGTGAGGCCAGTTGCAATGATAAGAAGTAGACATGACAAATATGCTTTGAATTATTGTAAAAACCCAACTGCTTCATTAATGTTCTTTGGAGAAGAAAACCCGCCATCCGTACCTGGTTTAGCCTGTATGTGACTCCATCCCAGACCAATATGGTTGTCCTGTAATCTCCACCAGTTGTATTGCTGGCCTTTCAGGAAAATCCAGAATGGGAAATACACAAAATATCCTGGGAATGATTTTTACTTAATGTCAGATTAATTTCCAACAGTACTTGATTGATAAAGCTCCATTATCTCTGTCCTCTGACACATCATGAACATTGTTGAGGTCAATGTGCTAGTACACAAACAGCTTGCCGAACAAACGCTATTGGAGTGTGTAAATGGTGCATATGGTCAAACCTTAACAGAATGGGATTGGCTTGATGGCTCTCACAGTCTTGTCATGTCAGTTTTTGTATGTTCACTGTTCGTATCAATCACATTTCTTTCTTTCCATCTCTGTCATACTACAAGTGTCACACTAATTTCTGTATCACATTTTTAAAATGTCACAATTAAAACTGAGTGAATAACTTTGATAGTCAAATAACTGAGTAGTTTGATTATCAAACACCTAATCAAAAATCCATTCTGCATTTGGTCTCACCAATAGAGAGAAAACCATTTAATAAACAGCAAATGTAGTATGCTAAATTGACAGAAAGTACACTTCACTGAGATGGAGTGTTTGCAGCTTTGAACAGTAAGAAGGGAGGAAGTACTTGCATGGAAAGGAGGAAGGGAGGGTTGGGGATAATTGAGGAGTAGAGTAGGATTTGCAGAGGCAATGATCCCCTCAGAATGCTGAAAGGAGAGGAGAGGAGATGTGGAGTGCAATTTTCCAGCAGGAGCAGGTTGGCAGGCAAGGATGTGCTATCAATTCAGGTGCCATATCAGTGGCACCATGCCTTTTTCTAGGAACTGATGGCAAGGGATCTGTTGAATGGCTTGCTTTCCTTTGGTTCAATTGAGGCCCTTAGGTGACCAATTACCCACGTCAGGAAGTGTTGGTGCTACATGGCGACGCGATTAGGTGAAAGAAACCTGGGGCTAATGTGAAGATCCATCCTGGTCAGTTACTTTGTGACTAACTCACACAGCCCCAAATGTTGCCCTGGACATAGACATATCACTGTATCCATCGTTCCTCGGTGTTGGGGACTTTCTCTAGTCCCAGCAGTGACTACTGCTCCTGGTCGCACTGCTGGGAATAAGGTTCTGCTGGCCGTCTAATTGGCCGTCAGGTACTGGAGGTAGGACAGCCTCCCAGATAGAGCAGTCTTACTCTGAGCTACTTAATGGCCTGACAGCCTTTAAATCACCGTGGGGCAACATGACCAAGGGGAGGTGGGCTACCCCCCCAACTTTTCAGCTGAGATTGCAAGGTTCCCAACTTTGTGTAAAATGTACAGCCATATTTAGTAGGCTGGAGGTGGCAGACATGGTGGAGGATGATCCATTGAATGTGGTGGCTTGAAAAGTGAGGACATGGGGAACTTTATCATGGTTGTGGGAGGGAAGAAAATAAGTCATAGAAGTGTGGGAAATGGAACAGAAGCAATTGAAGGCCCTGTTAAGGGTGGGAAACTTTTCGGTTGAAAAAAGGTCATATCACAAGTACTGGTATGGGAAGGGTCATTGTCAGAACAGATGCGGTGAAAATGGAGAATAGAATAAAGTCCTCAAGGAAATGAGGTTTTTAATTGATACAGAACAATAGCTTCTCCCCAGAAATGGTCATAAAACACCTTGGGAGCAGCAATGCTAAATATTGAGGATTGATCTGGTGTCTCCCTGATTGAACCTGAAGACAGCACGGAGGCACAGTGGTTAGCACTGCTGCCTCACAGAGTCAGGGGCTCGGTGCTTCAATTCCGGTCTTGGGTCACTATCTGTGTGGGATTTGCACATTCTGCCCGTGTCTGCGTGCATTTCCTCTGGGTGCTCCAGTTTCCTTCCACAGTCCGTGATATGCTGGTTAAGTTGATTGGCCATGCTAAATTGACCCTAGTGTCAGAGAGCTGAGCAGGATAACTATGTGGAGTTACGGGGATAGGACCTGGGTGGAATTGTTGTTGTTGCACGGTCAATGGGCCAAATGGCCTCTTTTTATGAATCAAAGGAAAATCATATGGGTGTTCAAGTGTGCTTTTTAGTTTTCTTTAAGCACTTCTTTTGCACAATACTTATAAAAAATATTAGGAGAGCGAACTGTGAAGAATCATCCAATCGAATTATAAGAGTCTGATGACTTTCTGATTAAACATAGAAACAGGATGAGGCCATTCAGCCCCTCAAGCCTATTCTACCATTCAATGAGATCATGTGCTCTCTGTGACTTTAGCTCCTCTTGGGAAGCCTATGCTACTTTGAATACATTAATGGAAGGTTTCACTTAAAGGAGCAACGTATTTTTACTTCAAAAATATATATCCTCATGAGGGTGTTTTAATACATAGCCTCAGACTGATCATCTGGGAAAAGCTTCCTTCTGATCTCACCTCTCTGTGTGATGTCTTCAGACCAGGTGCACAAAAAGATGTGAAAAGTGTTATGTGGGAATGCGTTGTCAAGAGAACACTGTCAGAAGGGAGATAAGCTGAGACATGCAGAGACAGTTCCCTCAGTTCTGCCCTAATAGACTGGCAGAGAAAGATTCTGTTTTTAATTAGCTTTATGTTAGACCAGTGGAGATAATATCTATCACATGATGAAGCAAGTTGAGCCAGACAGACCTGGAAAATCCCTAGTCTGCTATGGGCTAATCTGGAACAAAATTAATAGTCACTCAGACAAGTGTGGACTTATTAAGGGAGGCTAGCATGAATTGTTAAAGGCCAATCTTATTTAACAGTTGTAAACTGTGATATATAAGTCAGTCCAGTAAATAAAACAATCCCAATTTTTCAGCCCCTAAAATCATGATTTTTCATATACATTGCATATAAGTCAACCAGTCCCTTTTTCAGCCATGACATCCTATTCTTGCCTCTTTTTTCACCCCATAAATTGCATGTTTTACTTACCAGAACCTTAGAATTGGACACAAGAGATTAGGCAGGCAATATGGGTTGTGTGTGGGAGTTTAAGACACACCTACTCTTCGCATTGGATGCAGATGATAATTCAAAATAGCCTCCAGCCACATCCATGCCAGTCATTCACTTTTATACATGATGGATAAATCAATCCCTGTTTTTGGAGGGATCTCTCGAGGCTTCAAAGGTCAATTTCTATGTTGACAAATACGGTAACTTGATTGAGATTTTTGATGAGGTAACAGAGATTGATTCAGGTAATGTAACTGATGTTGTGAAGCTAGACTACGGCATTTGATAAAATACCACATATTAGACTTGTCAGCAAAGTTAAAATCACGAAGTAAAGGGACAGCGGCAGTATGGGTACAAAACTGGCTGGATAACAAGAAACAGGGAGTAGTGGTAAACAATTGTTCATCAGACTGTAAGATCGTATACAGTGGAATTCCTTGGGATCGATACCAGGCTTTTCTTGATCTATATTAAATGACTTGAGCAGGAAAATCCCACAGGTGGGACCAGAAAACCCTGGCCTTGAACTTGGACCATAGGACACAGTTTCAAAGTTTGTGGATGACACAAAACTTGGAAGTATTGTGAACTGTGAGGAAGCTAGCGATAGACTTTCAGAGGACATAGACAGGGCTATGAAATTGCCAGAAAAATGGCAGATGCAATTTAATGTAGAAAAGTGTGAAGTAATATAATTTGCATTCAGAAGAACAACGTGAAGCAATATGAAATATTGGTTGGCAGGGTTGGCAATGTAGCACAGTGGTTAGCATTGCTGTCTTACAGTGCCAGCGACCCAGGTTCAATTTCAGCCTTGAATGTCCGTGTGTTTGCACATTCTCCCTGTCTCTTTGTGGGTTATGATGTGGGTATGCCGGCGTTGGACTGGCGTAAACACAGTAAAAAGTCTGACAACACCAGGTTTTAGTCCAACCTATTTATTTGATAATATACTCACTAGCTTTCGGGGTTACCCCTTTCGTCAGGTGAATGGAGAGTTCTGGCCTCAGACAGAGCATATAAAGCACAGACAGGTGTAAGGATTCGCATTTTAATCAGTAATCTCTAAACTGTCTGTGCTTTATATGCTCTGTCTGAGGCCAGAACTCTCCATTCACCTGACGAAGGGGGTAACCCCGAAAGCTAGTGAGTATATTATCAAATAAATAGGTTGGACTAAAACCTGGTGTTGTCAGACTTTTTTCTTTGTGGGTTGGCAGTCCAAAGATGTACAGGTTACGTGGATTGGCCATGCTAAATTGCCCCCTAGTGTCTGAAGATGTGTAGGTTAAGAGGATTAGCAGGGTAGATATGTGGAGTTACTAGGCTGCGGCAGAGGGGTGGGTGAGATGATCCGTTGGAGAGTCAGTGTAGATTCAATGGGACAAATGGCCTCCTGCACTGTAGGGATTTTATGATTCTAAATTAAAGGATACAATTCTAAATGGTTGCAGGGGCAGACAGTTCCGGGGGTAAACATGTACAAATCATTGAAGGTAGCAGGGAAGGTTAAGAAAGTTGTTAAAAGACATATGGGATCCTGGGCTTTATAAAATAATCTGTGTGGATTGGAGTACAAAAGCAAGGAAATTCTCAAACCCTAGTTCAATCTCAACTGGAGTATTGCATCCAACTCTACATATCACTCTTCAAGGAAAGATGTGAAGGCTTTTAGAAGGGTGAATAAACGATTTAGGGGAATGGTTTCAGGGAGGAAGGGCTTCAGTTCCATGGATAGATTGGAGAAGTTGGGACTGTTTTCTTGGAGAAGAGAAGGCTGAGAGGAGATTTAAGAGATATTCAAAATCATGAGGGGGATAAATAGAGTAGATAGGAAGAAGCTGTTCCTGTTAGTGAAAACAACAAGAACCAGAGGACATTGATATAAAGGTCAGTGACAAATTAATCAACATGAAGAAAAACCTTCTCCACAGTGAGTGATTAAGACCTGGAATACTCTATCTGAGAGCATAGTGGAAGCAGATTCAATTGTGACTGACAAAAGAGAATTTAATAAATACCTGAAAGGGATAAATCTGCAGGACTATGGGGAAAGGGTGAAGGAATGGGACTAGCTATATTGTAGCTGCATTTACAGGGAGCCAGCACAAACATGACAGGCCAGATGACCGACTTTTATGCTACAACCATTCTATGATTCTTTGGTAAATGCCATCTTTTGATGAAATTCCACTGTCTACTATTGTAGCAGCAGCATTAATTCATTTAAAGTAAACTACTTAATCCCATTGGTAAAACAGTGGTCAAAGTTGTTTCACACAGACTGTTGACTACTGATACCACACAGATGCATTTCAATAGCATCTTATGACAGGAAACTGAGCCAGGATTTTATGGCCCTTCCTGCCTGGCAGAATATCACAGTCCAATCGAGATTAATAACAATTTCAACGGCTCGCCACATCCGTCAGGAGAGACACATCATGACAGGGTCTTAAAATCCTAGTCCATGTAACTATTCTCAAGAAAAGACAGCAAGCAAGATTTCAAATAACAGGAATTTGGTTGCCTGTGAGGAGAGAGTAAAGAATGTGGATTGAGGAAGAAGAGACCCTGAGGTGATTTCATTGAAAAGTTCCTCAGGGAATGCCAATCCAGACAAATTTTTACTTCATAAAGGATTCAAATACCAGTGGTAGGCACTACTGAGTGTGACAATGATCTTGGGAGTTGGATTATCATCAGTAGAGAGAGACAGTAAAATAGGGGAGATGTTACTGAGTGACATTGTGAGGGAGCTGGACATCAGTCAGGATACAGTCAGTAAAATGTGCACTAACTGGGAGATATTTCTGACTGTAACATTTCAAGGGAGCCAGATTAATGCCAGTGCCAAACATTAGGGTGGAATTTCAATATGGTTTTATTAATTTCCTACCATAACTTGGGTGGAAATCCTGCACAAAAAGCATAAGTAGCTCTTTATTCTGTTTTAATAGACTGGCTATCAATCGCCTGTGGAAGATTACTGATCCATCTTGGAACTTTCAGATCTGACTGAATTTACTACATCAATAGAGACAGTCATTGCAGAAAGCTATTTAGATTGATCCAACTCCTTCTGCGGTGATATCAAAATAACCCCCTCTTTCATCTACATCACAAGAAACCTTGCATGTGAAGGGCTTTACCACATTTCTCAATGATATGACAACATTGTTGCTAGGGATTAATTTAAGTATAATAATGCTTGGCCTCGACCAGATTGGTTACAGTCTGCATTTTACTTTATGAAAGCATAAAAAAGCTTATTTCAATGAAAAACATCAATCAAATGACTATAAATGGAGATAGTTGGGTTAAAGTTCTGGTTGTAAATATGATGCACAATTGCTTCATTACCCAGCATGCAGGAACCCACAACAATGGTCACCAACATAGACAAGAGCAGCATCAACGTCCGTACACCATTATCTTCAAAGTTCCTGTCCAAATTACAGATTATACTGAGTCCCATATACTGCCAGCCATTGATGGAACAACATCTTGGAATTCCTTACCTTGGTCCATCATAGGATCACAAGAAATGTTGTGGTGTAAGGAGCAGGCCCATCAGTATCTTCTTAGGGCTGGGAGAGTTGGGCAATAAATGAAACAAGAAATATCTGGTAACAAAAAAAAAGACAAAACATATGTACATCTTGTGCATAATATTTTAAAAAGTCATCTAAGGAATGAGGGAAGACAAAATTATTTGAGGGATTATTTAAAAGTAACAAGTAAAATATCATAAAAGGAATGCAAGGACAAATGCTCAGATAGGGTTAGCAAACAGACTAAATCAAGATACTGAAACAATGGTTTAGATGGATATAAAAAAGATCCCAAGACATGACATGGAAAGAAGTGGATTTTCCCACTGTTTCAACAACTATTATCTCTAAATCAATGTCATCAAAAGAGGATTTGTTTTTTATTGCTCCCCATGATATATTGTTGTACTTAATTAAAAAGGCCTCCACATAAACTTACATCACAAAATACACTGAATGTGAAGGGCTTGACCACATTTCTCAGTAAATAAATGCTATGTTTTATGAGCAGGAAGAAAAATCATCACAAGAAGAAAAGTTGGGAATGGGGTTACTAAGGGCATGTTCAATCTATTTGGTCAACATATTGATTAAGGAATTGTTATAGTGCTAGCTTGCATAGATCTAACCTTGCAACATTAGGGAAACTTCACACCAGATTGAGACAGTATTGTGTGTTGCTCTGATAGTGTGGGAGCGCACTTGCCTTTGAGTCAGAAGACCAGAGTTAAATCTCACTCTTGTGATTTAAGTACAACATCTAGGTTCCTGAGTCACATCAAGTGATGCAAAATGCAGAGGGAAATGCTATCTCCTTACGAGATGGAAGGCTGCCAAAGGAAAATCTAGGCTAACACTTCAGTGCTGTACTGGAGGAATGTTGTAGTGTTTGATGTGCCATCTTTAGGTCCGCCTTCTTAACCTTGCCCCTTGCCTGGTGATCCTCAGGTTCAAAGGGAAGAGCAGCCAACAGTCATCTTGGACTATGGTGACTTTAGTTCTACCTTTATTATTTCAGGTGAGACGTTAAACCGAGTCCTACCTGTCCTTCTAGGTAGAAACAGCCACAAATGAATTGGATAAAACTGAAGAACTGTTTGTGCCTTCTATTATATGTGAGAGCTGAAGGATGGAGGATGTTGTGGTACATGTGTCAACCTGAAGAACGTTTAGGAGGCGTCAGGTATCTTTTAACAGTAGAATGTTACTCTCTCCAAAATTAAAAACCCACACCCAGATCGGAGACACAGAAACCACAGTTTTCAAAGTGACAAGTTCCAACAATCTTATTAGAGGGTTATTACAGAAAAAAACCAGTCAGTGTCAAATTATTTTCTTTGGAAGAAAGGTTTTACTCCTTAATCAGAATTCGTCATTGGCTGGTAAATGCACTGTGGGGCAAGGCAAACAGTTTAATTACTGCTGTTGCTAGGACACCAACCTGCACTCTAAGTGAAGCAACCACATCAGTTTACTCCAGAAATAAGCACAATTATCAAAACATCTGCAATGTTATTTGAAAATCATTGCTCCCAAGCCAATTTCTGACAAAAGATCATCCTGAATAGGGCCATGTTGGCTCGATTCTGTCTCCACAGATACTGTCAGACCTACTGAGATTTTCCAGCATTTTTTGTTTTTGTTCTGGTAATACATGAAACCTGTGACACAAGTACAGTGTTCAAAATGGATTTATAAGTATTCCTGAAAACACTCTAGACTACTAAAGACTTTTCTGCAATCTCAGAGATAATATTGGAAATGCCCTGATTGGTGATAATCTCAACGCCTATCATTATCAGAATATATAATTACCTCTAAATCAAGGTTCTGGTAACTTCTTTCACTGCACTTTGATGTTTTTCCCATTTGTCTGTTTGACATGTGGGTGCAATATTTATCAAGAATAGAAAAGGTGCGTACTAGTGCCAGAAAGAGCAGGAACATAAACTAGAACATGTTCTTTATGCCTAATTAAAAGGGAAGAGTCACTTGTTGCACGTATTTCTATTCAGATCCTAAAGAAGTTAAAGGCATTTTCTGCTTGGTTCTTGAGAAGTTAACATTTCTGGCTAGGTTAGCATTTATTGCCCAACCCAATTGCCTCTGAGAAGATGGTGATCAGCTGCCTTCTTGAACAGCTGCAGTCCACATGATGTAGGTACACCTATAGTGCTATTAGAGAGGAAGCTCCAGGAATTTGACCCAATGACAGTGAAGAAATGGTGATTTAGTTCCAAGTCAGGATGGTGTGTGGCTTGGAGAGGAAATTGTGTGGTGTTCCTATATGCTGTTGCCCTTGTCCCACTAGAAAGAAAACAGGGAATTATAGAACAGTCAGCCTGATGTCAGTCATGGGAAAGATTCTAGTGTCCATAATCAAAGATCTTATAATGGAGGATACAGTCAGTAAAATGTGCACTAACTGGGAGATATTTCTGATTGTAACATTTCAAGGGAGCCAGGTTAATGCCAGTGCCAAACATTAGGGTGGAATTTCAATATGGTTTTATTAATTTCCTACCATAACTTGGGTGGAAATCCTGCACAAAAAGCATAAGTGGTCAAGAGTGATAGAATTAGACACAGTCAGCATGGATTTATGAAAAGAAGTCATGCTTGACAAATCTGCTGGAATTCTTTAAGGATGTAACAAGCAGTGTTGATGAGGGGGAGCCAGATTATATGGTTTATTTGGAATTTCAGAAGGCTTTCAGTAAAGTCCCACATAAGAAATTAGCTTGCAAAATTAAAGCACATGGAATTGGGGGTAGTGTATTGAGATGGATAGAAAACTGACTGGCAGACAAGAAACAAAGAGTAAGAATAAATGGATCTTTTTCCAAATGGCAGGCAGTAACTAGTGGTGTATCACAGGGCTTGGTGCAAGGACCCCAGCTATTCATGGCATATATCAATGATTTAGATGAGGGAACTAAATGTAGTATCTCCAAATTTGAAGATGACACAAAGCTGGGTGGGAGGGTGAGCTGTGGGGAGGATATGCAAGAATGTGTGAGATGCTTCAGTGTGATTTAGACAAGCTGAGGGAGTGGGCAAATGCATGGCACTTGCAGTATAATGTGGATAAAAGTGAGGTTATCCACTTTGGTAGCAAAAACAGGAAAACATTATTATCTGAATGGCAATAAATTAAGATAGGGGAATGTTGAATGAGACCTGGCTGTCCCCATACACTAGTCGCTGAAGATAAGCATGCAAATACAGTGGGGGTAAAGAAGGCAAATGGTATATTGGCCTTCATGGTGAGAGATTTGAGTACAGAAGCAGAGATGTCTTGCTGCAATATATAGAGTCTTGATGAGGCCACACCTGGAATATTATGTGCAGTTTTGGTCTCCTTATCTGAGGAACGATATTCTTGCTATAGAAGGAGTGCTTCAAAGGTTTGTCAAACTGATTCCTGGGATGGTGGGACTGATATATGAGAACAGATTGAGTCAGTTCGGATTATATTCACTGGAGTTCAGAAGAAAAAGAGAGAAGCTCCTAGAACCTATAAAATTCTAACAGGAATAGACAGGGTAGATACAGAATGTCCCCGATGGTGGAGTGTCCAGAAGTCATAGCTTAAGGACACAGGGTGAACCTTTTAGGGCTGAGATGAAGATAAATATCTTCACCAAGAGATTGGTAGGCCTGAGTAATTCACTACAAAGGCAGCTGAGACCAAAACAATTTGGGGGAGATCTTACCGGTGGATGGACGGAGCGAGCCAGTAAGATTGCGTGAGAGGCAATAAAATCGAACTTATGTCATTTCTCGCATCTCATAATCTTACTGGCACTGGATTGCTGGCATAATCAGCCTCACACCTTCCCCTTCAGGCCCTTGGTGGGCAGTGTCAAGGTCCCTGCCTGTCAGTGCCTGATCCTGACTTCCCAGGAGCTTCAATGACCTCCAATTCCACCAGCAAGGCATCACATCCTCGTTGATGACAATCTCCTTCTGATTATAATATTTAAATTCTTATCTAAATATTTACAGGTAAGCCCTGAACTCAGTTGTCTGGGCTCACTTGCCTTACTGGCCTAGCTGATGGTGGCTTTCATTGGCAAGGATCACATGTAGTCCCCATTAATGGGCATTAGATGTGATGGCCTCGCTAGTGGGACCAGAGGCCATTGAAGCCCATAGGAGGTTGCGGGATCACACTGCCAGTCTGGGAACCTGAGCATGTTGGCAGTGCCCACCAGGCACTGGGCAGTGCAAGGTGCAGGGCCTGAAGGAGAGGGGTAGCTGTGCATTCAGCAATTGGGGATCAACTGGGGATTGGGGAAAGGGGGGGTGGAGGCAAGTGATCAAGCGGGGAGGTGGAGGCCAGCAATTGGAGGGAAGTGGAATCCATTGATCTGGGGGGTGGGGGGGAAAGGTGAGGGGCAAATTCTGAGGGACGTGGGAGAAATGGGGGCTGAGGGCCGAAAGATCTCTCAGTGTAATGTCTACACTTGTACAGTACACTGAGATCAACGCATGTGCAAATGGCGCTCTCTAATTGTCATCAGCCAGCTGAGAACATACTTCGTCCACTGCCTCTACTGACATGAATCACACTTTGCCTTTTTTTTTGCATAAGATTCTGCCTGAGAGCTCACCAAAAAAAGGGTACAATTTTGTCCTGTTTTCGTGTCCATTTGGTACTTAGAGTATTTTTGGTAAGATTGTGGCCCCCTGTATGTTTTCAAGAAGTAGTTAGATACAGCTGTTGGGCTGAAGGGAATCAAAAGATATGGGGGAGGGGGGTCGGTAAGGCAGGATTGGGCTATTGAGTTGGCTGAACAGTCATGGTCATAATAAATGACAGAGCAAGCTGAAAGAACCAAATGGCCTACTTCTGTTCCTATTTTCTATGTTTCTACGTAAATATTAGCGGTTGTGAGTATATGTAGAAGGTGCTGCTTAAGAATCCTTGGTGAGTTGCTGCAATGCATCTTATAGATAGTAAGCTCTGTTGCCACTCTGAGTTGGTGGCAAAGAGAATGAATGTTTCTGATGGTGCAAGGGGTGCCAATCAAACAAGTTGATTTGTCTTTTATCATGTTGAGGTCCTCAACATTAACTGAGTAAGTCCTGCCCTGGTTCAGTCAACCAAAATGCATCACTTTGCATTTGTCTAAATTAAACTCCATCTGCCATTTGTCAGCCCACTGGCCCAATTGATCAACCACTTAAAGGGTGGTTGGAAGCAGAGATGCAGTCAAGAGTTCTATTCCTCATTCAAGCTAATTCAAGTAGTACAGTGTTCCTATTGATAATACCCATAAGTTTTTTTCAATGTAAAGCACATGTGTGCTCCTTAATTTTCTTATCCAACACCCACTTTCCTAGGGTAAAGATTTCTAGTTACTGACTTGCAGAGCAATACAGCTCTACGGATACTGACTCCTAAGTTACAATTACTTAGGCACTTACTCACTAAAGTGCAGTTTCCTGGTTACTGACATTCACTGTGATAGAGATCCTTGGGTACTAACACTTAGTGGAGTATGATTTCCTGAGTATTGACTCAATGGGATGCAGTTTGCTGGGCTTTGACTCACACAGGGGTGAAGCTTATAAGGCTTTATCATTGGCGTACTGATAGCGACACTCAGTGAGAAATAGTTTCACAGATACTGACGTTCATTGCCTAGGCACAGTGGTTAGCACTGCTACCTCACAGCACCAGAAACATGAGTTCAATTCAGCGTCAGGTCTCTGTCTGTGTGGAGTTTGAACATTCTCCTCACGTCTGCATGGGTTTCCTCCGGGTGCTCCAGTTTCCTCCCACAGTCCAGAGAAGTGCAGATTAGGTTGATTGGTCATGTTCAATTATCCCTTAGTGTCAGAGAGATTAGTAAGTTAAACACATGGAGTTACGGGGGTATGGACTGGGTGGGATTGTTGTCAGTGCAAGCTTGATGGGCCAAATGGCCTCTTTCTGCACTGTAGGGGTCCCAATTCTATGAAGTTCACCACACACTGACTCTTATGGTATAGTTCACTGGGTGATGATTCTCATTCAGCTACAGTTCCCTGGGTTTTGATTCTCATGGGTATGATTCCCTGGCATTAAATCTCATAGAGATTCTCACGGATAGAGTTCGTCAGGTACTGATTGTATATTTGCAATGTGTAATTCTATGAATAATGTGTATTAAGATTGGCTCCAGCTCTATCCTTCACCAACTGGCTTTCTGGAATAGAACATGGTAGCCATGATGTGGAGATGCCAGTGTTGGATTGGGGTAAACATAGTAAGTAGTCTCACAACACTAGGTTAAAGTCCAACAGGTTTATTTGGTAGCACAAGCCACCAGCTTTCGGAGCGCTTCCCCTTCTCAGGTGAGTGGGAATTCTCAAAACTCCCACCCACCTGATGAAGGGGCAGTGCTCTGAAAGGTAGCAGCTTGTGTTATCAAATAAACCTGTTAGACTTTAAACTGGTGTTGTGAGACTTCTTACTATAGAACATGATAGCAGAGAGAATGGTTGGCTAACACCAAAGGTTGGAAAAAAAGAAAAACAGTTTTTGTGAACCCAACAAGAACTAATGTTGGTGGTATTACATTCTAGTAATTGTCCTGGTAAACTGTTAACCTGCAACTTACACTAAAACCAAATTTGTTGATCATTTATGTATTTATTGGCAGTGAAGTTTAAGCATGAAAATTGGGTGCAATTTTCCTATACCTAGAGTAGTAACTGCACTTCAAAAGTACTTACTTGTACTATGAAGAACTTTGGGGCATCCTGAAGTCAGGAAAGGTGTTGTATAAATACAAGTCTGTCTTCTACTGTGGCTTAATTCAGTGGGGCTGCCTGCAATCCGATAGGCTTTAAATTTTGCCCAGTACAATTCTATTGGCACTTGTTTCTGTTGGATTCAGATCCATACAGCTGACTTTTATCAAGGCATAGTTCCATGGTTGTTGAGGTCTATTCCTATGGACAATGACTGTTGTTGCTGCACAGTTTATTGGATACATACAAACACACATATGCGTGTATACACACACATAAATATCCAATTTGGGTCATAACATAATGGTTAGCAGGAGGAATAATGTCAAATGTTTTCACTGTGCTTGGGTAGTATGTCAGCCATTGATACCTTACAGATGTGAAGTAAAGGAGTTACTTTGGCTCTATGCTGTTAGCTGGAATCTCGTAAGAGCAGGTCAGAATGAATCATCAGTCCTGTCTTTTTGGGTAGAAATCAGGAATCTTGGGCTGGATCACCCTCATAATATGAACTTCAGGATGCAATGTTGCTAATTTCTCCTATTAACATTATATTGTTTGGAATCCCTTTTAGTTGAGAGAACACTGAACAGGCAGGTGAGGGATTGGTTGGATAATTGTATTGAATACATCACCAGCATAGGCACCAGTTGTTCTGCACATTCTTCCACTTCCAGTGAGAAAAGTTTGGACAGGTCTTGTAGATTTTGGTTAACATATGAGAATTTCATCCTGGTGGAGTCTACCTATCAGCAAATATTGCTGCTCTGCATTACACCACTATTGACCAGAATGTGGCATGTGGTCTACTCATGGAAATACCTACAAAGACAATAAAACAGTTCCATCTTGGCAACATGGGAATTAGAAATAGCATTCAGTTAGTGAAAAATATTTTATAAATAAAAGTCAATATTGTCTTGGAAATACAGACAGCATAAAGTCCAGAGAACAATAGCATGAGCAGCTTCTCTTCAATATTCCATGTGCAACAGCAAAATAAATGCTCCCTCTGCCCTGTCTGAGCCCACCTTCATTGAAAGAATCATAGAATTCCTATAGTGCAGAAGGATGCCATTCAGCCTATCAAGTCTGCACTGACAACAACCCCAAACAAGCCTTATCCCCGTCACCCCACATATTAATTCCGCTAATTTCTCTAACCAAGCATCCCAGGCCACTAAGAGGCAATTTCCCATGGCCAATCCACCTAACCTGCACATCTTTGGAGGGAACCTGAGCACCTGGAGAAAACCCACACAGACATGGGGAGAACATGCGAACTCCACATAAACAGTCACCCAAGCCGTGAATTGAATTCAGGTCCCTGGAGTTGTGAGGCAGCTGTGCTAACCACTGTGCCACCATGCCACCCTTCACCTACTAAACTTCAATGTGACATCTTTTTCATTCCCCACATTAGTCACCCTGGTGACCTCTCGCAGTGAGATTGTTCATTTTGCCAAATTTGAAGTGAATTTGGGCTATGAGTCTGTATGCACTGGGAAATGGGCTAGGCTCCACCAACATTATAGGCCTTTTGCCAGAAAAGCCTTTCTGCTGAATGTGTGTGAGACAAATTCAAAGGCAGATCCCAGGTATTAGACGTCGCATCTAAACCATTTTGTTGGAGTTAAGGCTTTCACTAAGATTTGTGATCTAACCATCCTTTACCTTTGAATAGCACATGAAGGACTTACAACATAGGACTAAATTAATCGCAACATCACACAAGCAAAGTCTTAGTAGGGCTAGTGTAGGTGGTGGAACTGACACATTTTTGGAACACAGAAGATCTCCTGAGATCAAAGATGAAACATTTTGTTAGGATAGAGTAGAGACAGCTTTCCACCATTGCTTGGGAGTGGACAGATTGAAATTACAAAGCCAGAACATTCAATAAACAAGCACAAGCCTGCATCAACAGTGATGTGGGGTGCAGTCAAATTGCTGTTTGCCTGCAGCATCGACCAGAGAAACCAAATGACCTTGACAAGTCAAAAGAATGGTCTCATCCCATTCCACACATTCTTTTAGATACCAAAAATCTTTCAGATGTAGCAGCCCTTAGGCTGGATTCCGAACATAAATTAAAGTGATGATATATTTACAGATTGCTTATTGCTAGCATATCATTATATTTAATACGTTTGATGCTGGTTGCACAGCAACAACTATCCAACACTGTGAATGTTTACTTCAAAATGTTTTTAGTTGAGAATGTATTACTTTTGTTCTTTCTCCCTGTTGGGAGGAAGTTGGAACTCCATCCTTTATGGTATCAGATGGCTCAGTGATAACCTCCTTGGCTCTCAATCAAAGGATAATTCCTTCTCCAGGGACTGCAGAGCATAATCAAGGCTGGCACCGATGTGCAGTACTGTCAGAAGTGCCATCATTTAGATGAGACCAAGGGTGTACCTGCAGATGTTAAAGATTCCATGGTGTTATTTGATAAAGAGAGTCCTCCTTAGAGTTCTAGTCAATATTTATTTTTTAACCAACATCACTGAAATAGATTTTTTGGTCAATAATCTCATTGCTCTGTAGAAGTTAGTTTTTTTGCAAATTGGCTGCCATGTTTCCTACAGTATAATAGTTACTACACTTCAAAAGTACTTTATTGGCTGTAAAGGACTTTGTGACATCCTGATGTTATGAAAGGCAGGATACAGATCTTTCTTTAATGTGATGCTGAGGACTTTTATGCTCTGCTGGAGTGACATGATGGTGCTCACGTAAAGAGGTCTGAACTAATCATTTCAACCACAGTATATAAGCAGCAGCAGCAACTGGGTTATCTGCAGTGCACAGGGATCCAACAATTCAAACAACCTTCAAAATCCACCCTAATTATATTCCAAATGGCAATCAGTTAGTGATGGTGGATGGTACCCCAGAGTGCTAATGGGCTGAGATTTCTCCTTAAAATAACCAGCCTATCCTTAATCCCACACTATAATTTGATAATCATCATTTCATAACAACCTCATAGTTAAAACTCAAAATGTAATAATATCTGACTTTCTGATGCCTCATCAGCCCTCTCAGATAATGTAAAAAAATCTCATACTACTAAGTAAAAAGGAGTAAGGAGTTTCCCTTTTCTGGACAATATTTATCCCTCAGCCAACATCACTAAAACAGATTATCTGATCCTTTAGTACTGCTGTGTGTGGAATCTTGCAGTTCACAAATTGGCTGTTGTAAATCCTGCATTAAAACAGTGAATAAACTTCAAAAAGTATTTACATTACTGTAAAGTGGCTTAGGACCTCCTAACATCATAAAAGGCATGATATAAACACAAGTTCTTTCCACCTGATGTCTCCAGGAACAAGATTGACAACTCAGTTTTAATTTATTTCAACTTTCCTTTCTTGATTTCCAATATAACACATCTTTGACTCCTATCCCACCCTACATTAAGTGAGGAAAAGCAACTGCTAAACACTTGGAGGACCAGGACACAGGCCAACGTGACTCAGTATCTTGGCTATTTGAACCTCATGGCCCCAGCTGGGAGGAGGGATTGGGTTAAATGCTAGTTTCACATTCTGCACCACTCTCTCTGCTAATTTCAATGCAAAGTAAAATTGAATAAGGTTGTAAAGAAGGGGTGGGAATACTGACCTGATTCCACCCATGGGTTTATGCTTATATTCCAGCATCTCTTGCTTGAGATTGCACAATGGAAAATGACAGGAGCAATCGGCATCCTGCCATCCCAAGTCACATGATCACATCTTCAATTCATCAAACAATTCATATGTTTAGGAAGGTCTTCTCATAAAATCATAGAATAAACGGCACAGGAGACTAATCGACCAATTATGGTTTACTAGCTCTTTCAGAGAGGTAGTCATTTAGTTCAACTCTTTCGCTCTTTCAGTAGAGCTTTGAAACATTTTTCAAGTATTTATCAAATTCCCTCTTGAAAATTAACATTGAACTGCTTCTACCACTTCTTCAGACAGTGCATTCTAGATTACAATAACTTGCATTGTAAAAACAATTCTCCCCATACTTTTCCAATTCTTTGTCAATCACCTTATATTAGGTCAAAAGGTACAAAATAAATAATTTGAGCTATTGCCATGATGAGCTTTATGGTGTCAATGCTGAAAACAGCATCAAAAATAATACTTTAGAATTCAAGTCAAGGAGAAGACCGGTTCATTCTTTGCACATGAACTGGGATTTCGGCATAACACGCATAATCAACAGTCTCAGCCAACTCTCAAGCTGATCACTTGGCTGGTCGGAAGTTAGTAGATGGCTGTGGTTTAGAGTGTATTATCATTCCTCTGGCTTTTATTCAATGTGGAGGGAACACATAGCGAGGCTAGCGCTCATTCTTCGTACATTCCAATGTGAAGGTCAAGGGTTTTGATGTCACAGATTGTTGAAACCCTCTGAGGGTCGCAGCAACCCTTCTGAAGTAGAATCAAAAATGTTGCGATTTTTGTATTTTAATTTAGGTCCAGAATTGAGGGATGAAAACTTTTTCTTTTATACATACTAGTTGTATCTTTCTGATAATTAGCAAAAAAAACCAAAAGGGAGATGTGGAGAATTATTTTTCTATGATGAGTTGTTATACCTGGAATGTAATATCTGAAAGGGAGATAGATCAGATTCAGTAGTAACTTCCAAAAGGGAATTAGGTACAAGTTTGAAAAAAAAGAAAAACTGTAGAGCTTTGTGATAAGAGCAGAAAAATGGGTCTAATTAGCAATTTTTTTAAAAGTCAGCAGAGGCATTATGAGCTAAATAGCCTCCTTTGGTCCTGTATGATCCTATGATATTCAGACCAATGATGTATTGTGTAGGAGACCGGATATATGTGTGCATAATTGTTACATATTGAGTTTTGGATCTGGGCTATAGTTTCATGGACAGTTTTGTGTTTTGCCCTGCTGGATCCTCTAATCATAGAGTGCTGGTTAACAATCCTGGCAGTGTGAAAGGTGTTGAGAAGGATGACTGTAAGTGGGTCTCTTGTCTGCAAAGTTCCATGTTGCAGTGAAAAGATGTGACTAGGATGGATAGGGATGCTACCTGTGATAACATTAACCTCGTACAAAAAACATGTGCATATTATCTGGGTTAATTTCAAATTGGAGTCAAAATATAAAACACACATTGTAAAAGTTTAGATTTTCTTTTGGAGTACACTGTTCTGGGCTCCAAATAAATCCCCTGTCAGGTAGCATTACTGCTGAAAAGAAAGAGCTTGCCTCTGTAAAGGGGTCACAGTGAAACAGAATGTCAGCTTGTCATTAGCAATTTGCCTCTCTCCTTCATTTTACACAGGAGGTTGGGAGAATTTCTGCTTTGTCTTGGTTCTTGCTTTGAAATTCCTCATCCCTGTTTCACTGCTGGTTCCAAGCTTGATGATTGCCATATGAATGCAGCAATGTTGATGAGTAATTGTGGAGTGGTGCCAATGGGTTGAGCTCTCCTGGGATCCATTCTGGAACAGGTGCAGTAAGAAATAGCAGCACCAGGACTGCCAGCGTGCTCTCCATCAAACAAACAGAGTGGAGCTTTGGATCAGGGACTTTAAAAGGCTCACTGGGACCAAGTCAAAGGAAAGAAGGAACTGCAGATGAAGTGAAAGAGAGAGAAACTTTGTCACTTTTGTGTTACCTACAAAAATTTCAGAATGCACTCTCTTTGAGAATAGCCCAGTTTATTAGTTCCAGTGGACAAAATTTGTGGAGAATGGGATTGGCTATAACACTGTCCCAACGATATGTGAATGAGCACATTCAATATTCACATTGATTCTGGCTTGAGACTGGCTTCTAATTCACTGTCTAAGTAAGATCAGGAAAAGAATCATACTGAGTAACAATTCTTTTACTTTTCTGATAGTTGTGACTCGGCACTATATTCCATCCAGGCAGCATAGGAGAGGAGGTGGGAGGTTGGGGCGGTGGAGGGGTAGAGCCTAGAGAGACTAAAGACAGCTACATGATGGAATGCATCAGATGAAAAGATAAATTAAGAAGACAGAAACAGTTCATGCTATGCATCCCAACTCCTCAAGGCATCTGGATTTCTGAACTTTGGAAACTGGGTCAGGAAGTGGAAGATGGAATCACCAACCAATACCAACTTTAACCCCATTCAACCCCAAAAATAATCCACACCTCACCCCAACTATCAATCACCCCATACCCGCTCCTCACCTAATGATCACCCCTTCCTCCAAATATCTCCCCTTCACCTAAATCTCACTTCACCCAACTCTAAGAGCCACTCTGTCCTCACCATAAGAAACCTCCCACTCAACCTCTGTTTACACCCCCCCACTCAACCCCAGTTTATCACCTCCCCCACTCAACCGCAGCTTATCACTCCCCCCCACTCAACCCCAGTTTATCACCCTCCCCACTCAACCCCAGTTTATCACCCCTCCACTTCACCCCAAATATCACCCTCTAGCCAACCCCAACAATCACCACCACACAACCTAAAATACCATCAGCCACCCAACCCCAAATATTACCACCCCATTCACTCCAACTGTTACCCTACCTCATACAATTAATCACCCTACCCAACTTCATCCATCAGTTCCAACTACAAGAATCATGCCCATCTAACCCTAACTATTACATCCACCTATCCCAATATCACCCCACCCAATCCCACCTTTCACCCACATCTCAAAAAGACTGTCATATATTAAGTTGTTTTGAAAGTGGCTTGTAAACTGCTGCTTACACTTGGAGTGTCCAAGTGCACCATGCAGAACTGAACACCACACTGCAGCTGAGATTGAACTAGTATCTTATACAAATACAACATAACCTCCTAGCCCTTGTACTTTCGGCTCTTATTAATAAAGCTTAGGATTCTGTGTACTTCATTAATACACTTTCAGCCTTTCCTGTATCTTCAATGACTTATGCACACATACAGCCAAGTTCTCTTTGTAATTCAATGCTAAAATGTTTGTTAACCTATTCTGACATTTGGCTTTAATTTGTCATACTAATTTACATTTAGCTTAGAATTTTCATCTTTCACAAGCTGCCTTCACAAGTTCAAATCTTCAGCTAGGGATCTGCATAATTACCATAATGAGCTCACCATGGAAAATTAGGTAATTATTGAGGTAAACACTATACCATTTCGAATTATTCAAGCAACAGACATCACTAGACCTCTTAAAGTGCTTTACAGCCAATGAAGTACTTATGAAATGTAATCACTATTGTAATGTAGGAAATGTGGCAGCCAGTATGCGCACAGCAAGCTCCCACAAACAGCAACATGATAATGATAAAATATTCTGATGCTTTGAGATGCTAATTGAAGAATAAGTATTGGCTAGGAAACTGAGGATGACTGCTAAGTTCTTTTTCAAAATAGTGCAAAATCTTACACAGCGAAATGGAGGCTTGCTGTCGTGCCTCAAAAAAAGACATGAGGTGAGATTCTCTGACTTCCCAGCCACGCGTTTCCCACCAGTGGGAGGTAGCACGTTGTTTGTTAGCGGCAGGATTTTTTTATTCCACCGCTGTCAATGGGAATTCCCGTTCAGGTCACCCCATGTCAGTAGGAAGCCCATGGGTAGGGGGTGAATAGCTGGAGAATTACAGCCAACATCTCTAGCTGTGCAGCTCTTCCTCAGTATAGCACTGTAGCCTCAGTCTTGATTTTTGCACTCAAGCCCTGGAATAGATTTGAACCCAGAACCTATGACACAGGGTGAAGAGTGCTACCTACTGTGCCACAGTTAACAGAAGAGAGATTCAGGAATATTCAGGAATAAAACTGCACCCTTATCAAGACCTGTACCCTTACATCTCTATTAGAATTAATCTAGCTCCTTCTCCCTGTGCTTAAATATATATTACTATTGACAGCTGTCATTGGAGTTTAAAGCACACAGTATCCATCAGATAGAATACACCATAACACAAACTGGTGAGACAGAGATATAGCTATATTGAAGGGATTTGTATGGAACAATGCTCAGAACATCTCTTGCTCAAGCTCTGTAACTTTAGCAATTCCCATCCATGGTCTCTATGGGAAGTTTAGAAAAGAATCACTCATCTCAGGGTTTGTCAAAATCCCCCAAGGTAGGCGAGGACCTTATTAACACTTAAAAATTGAAGCCTGCTGATGTTCAGCAATGCTGTGTAGGTCAGGGAAAACCTGTGCTTTAGGGTTACTGACAGCATGCAGAACCAGTTCAAGCTGCTTTGCAAGTGTAAATGACAAGAGACTAATCTGAGTTGCCAAATGGATTTGTTTCTAACAGTCTCGCAGTAAAGTATCAATCACAATCCCTGCTATCCAATGTACTGTCCCTGTGTAAATAGAAACCAGTGGTGGACTCCTAGGCAACTGGGCACACTTATTTAACATCAGCAACAGCTGGGTCCTGAGTCACTCATTACACCCACTGCCATGGCAACTCTCAGGCCCAACCTACAATGTTCCAGCACATTAAAGTCATCTGGGACCCAAATTCTCTTTTTCACCTAGATGAAATATTGAAAGAAAAACTTTAAAAACTTTCTATCCACTTCATTGAGAAAGGATTTTATTTTCTTTTGCATGTCATTAACAAGTTCCAAACACATGTAATGAGCTGCTTAAATTTCTTTTGTAGATAAGGACATTGTTATACAAAATTTACAATACATTAGAAAAACGAGTGATGCCAAAAGACTGGCGGCAGCTAATGTGACACCTACAATTAAGGAACAGGAATGAAATTGACTGTGTAATTATAAGCCAGTCAGTTTAGCATAAGTAGTAGGAAAAATAATGGAATCCCTCGTAAAGGAGAAAATAGAAAAACATCTAGAAATCAAAAATAGAATAATGAGTAGTCAACATCAATTTGAAAAAAAGGAAGTCTTTCTAAACCAATCTCAGTGAATTCTTTGAACAGAGAGAGTAGACAATAATAATGTAGTAGGTGTCATATATCAATTTTCAAAAGTACTTTATTAAGGTACCACACAAGATCAGAGCATTTGGATTCAGGGGACAAGTGGCAAAATAAATAGCTAGCTGGCTGCAAGATTGAAAGCAGAGCGAAGGCAAGAAAGCAGCTATTCAGAGCGGCAGAAGATGAGAAGCGTGCTCCCACAAGGATCAGTGCTGGCACAACTATTGCTCACAATTTAGCTTAATGATATAGGACTGGATTATCCAACTTGCCCATAACTAGGATTCTCTGGTCCCACTACAGTGAATGGAGATTTCACTGAGCGCCAAATTCTCTATTCTCACTGGTAGTGGGGCAGGACGTGAATGGCCAGAGAATTCTGGCCATAGACTTTGGAATCAGGAACATAATTTATCAATTTGCAGACAACACAGATTAAGAAAGATAGTTAACACTGAGGACTCAACAAATTACATTGAGACATTAATAAACTTTAATTAGCAAATTACCTTAAAAATAGACGTGTGAGGTCATTGTGTCCTTACAGCACAGAAGGAAATCATTCTGCCCATTGAATACATGTCAGTTCACTGTAGGGAAATAAAGTGAGTTCCATTTCCAAGTATTATATTGTGAGAAGAAAAATAGGGAATTTGCATATTAGATAATGGAACCTAAATAGGGTAAAGATCTGAGCACAGAAATATCCAAATTAGTAAAATGTTGCAGTGTGGATCAATAAGAATATTAACAAAAAACAAACATGGGCTTATTTCTAGGATGGAGATATTATAATAAACATGTATTGAGTCTTTTAACACCACATTTGGAGTACCAGGTACATAATTCAATGATGAGGACATAGGACTAAAAAGTTATGTATCCAAGTTTCCAGATGACATTATTTTAGAAGGAACAGTAAGTTACAAAGGGACATGGAGAGATTGGACCCTGATTTTATTGTCAGGCTATGCAAAGGAAGCTGGAGTATGAGACTATCTCACATGAGATAGAAATACAGAAAAACTGTTTCCTTAGATGGAAGAATCCAATCTAGATGACAAGCTATTTAGAAGTGAAATCATGAAGCATTTTTCACACAATCTGGTCTCCCTAAAAAAATTGTTGATGCTGGGTGAGGAGGTGGGTTTAACTGATATTTTCAAAACAGAGACTGTTAACTAGGATATCAAAAGTTATGGAACAATGATCGATCAATGCAGCTGAAATACAGCCATGAAATAGATATGAATCATAAGGGACCCAAAGGATTCTCTGTCCAAAATCTGAGTTGCTTCAGGAAAAAGTCTGACAACACCAGGTTTTAGTCCAACCTATTTATTTGATAATATACTCATAAGCTTTCGAGGGAAAAAAAAAGGCAGTCCCCTCGAAAGCTTGTGAGTATATTATCAAATAAATAGGTTGGACTAAAACCTGGTGTTGTCAGACTTTTTACTGTGTTTATGCCAGTCCAACGCCGGCATACCCACATCATTGCTTCAGGATGCAGCCTTCTACCCGTGTTACAATAAGACACAAGGAGAAATTGTGGAACATGATGTTTGAGTTTAGCTGTGAGTAGTGACTGCTGGACATAAAGAGGAACCTTGGACAGAAGGAGAAACTGCTCGATATAAGGAGACCACTGTACATGAGCAGAGACTGTAGACACAAGGAGAGACTAGTCGATATGAGAAGAAACCACTGTCATAAGGAGAGACTGAGCATAATGTGCAGAATGTTCCCACCCCCCTGTGGCATGCTTGGAGATGGGATCAGGAGGAATATCAGAAACATAAGGATCAGGTCAATGGGCCAATCACCTCAGAGGCTGTTTGTTACAGGCAGAGTGATGGCTAGCCAATCCATATTACTGATTGCCCACCTACGTGCTGATTGAGTCACCACTGGGATCTTTCCAGCAGCGGACAGGCTCACCACTGAGGGCCGTTTGACATGTGCCTGACCTAGGGGATCCACAAGTTCACTGACAGACATCCCTTTATCATAGCCTTCCACCTGACATTGTATGTAGGGGCTTTCTAACAGTTGCAGTCATTTTGTAATTTATTCAGCTGAATATCCTACATCAGAGGGAGTCTGAAAGTGAAGATACTCTCTCTGACAGTGGCAGCTCCACCTCTTGTGGCAGGACTGCCCACCTGCCTCCTGCAGGGATCCACCTGCCTCTTTTTAACTGCTCTGGAAAGACCTCACAGGTGGGCACTATGAGAACCAGAGCAGGGTCAGGACTCAGAAATTTTCCTAAGTGTGCAAGCTTCCACTACATGAACTGGGTATCTAACTGTATCATGAAGAAAAGATTTCAATTTTCCCAATCACCCTGTTCAAGGCACAGGGAGAGGCTGCTTATACCATCTGGACTGAAAGCTGTTCCTACTTTTGATTCATTTTATGTTTCCGATGTCAACATCAGGGCTCAGTGAAAATACACAGAGTGAAGAGAAATTTTTGGCTACCCTACATAGCTATAAAGTCCCAAGAAGGAGATTTTCCCTCATATTTCATGTCTAAGTGAATAAGACCCCTGGACTTTTGCTGGTCATACTGACATGGCCAACACTGCTGAAGGAGACTCCAAAAAAAGAATCTGAAATGTCAGGATTCATCAGAATATAGACTTTCCAAGTACATAATGTTCCCCGGAGAAGGCTGGGTGAGCTCATTCCACCCATTGCAATCCACTCAGTTTGCTCTCTGAACTTGTTCTGTATTTATAATAATTAACCTTACTCATTATTTTGATTTTTTTTTTAAAAAAGGAATCTTTTTATTTTTCCTAACACAAAATATTTAGTCTTCCTACACCAGCATCTGTTTGTATTGGATGTGGTAATGGAGAGCCAAACAGATGTGAATGTTTAATGTTGTGCAAGACTATGTTGGGGGGGGGGTGGAGGGAAGTGCTGTAGGGGGCCGCAGAGAGGGAGAAGTCTGTAAACATAGCCTGATGGTCAGTCTAAAATCCACTGTAAGGTGATGAGCACAGACTGGGAAGGCCAGGACAGGAACTCCTGATTATGGGCAAGTTTCTAATTTTTTGCTGTTATAAACTCTTCATAGAAAAAAAATGCATCGGGTTTCAAAAAAGATGCTGGAATATCGCAATATTCAGTTTTATGAGATTCTAAACAAAGACAGTGAATACTTTTCTTTGGGATAAATAAAAACTTAGAAAATCTAAGTATCAGATTCAGATACACCAAATCACCTCCCATTCATTCACTTAAGGAGCATTTCATCTCAGTCTAACACATTTCTTGGCAAAGTAGCTTTATGTTTATTACAGCTGAAACGGACACGGATAGTGTTGGTTGACTGATACCGCATCCTCCTGATAAATGATATCCCATAGTATATGCTACACTGGTGAATGAAAATGATTCAATATGCTCTCAGACTACACCACAAATCGTCAATTAGGAATTAAGCTGCTGCTTCAACCAGATGGGGAGATAGAGCAACTTTGATTCACTTTTACATAGATCAATAACGACTACCACTCATTGAACAGGAATGTCAATGGAGTGAGAGACTCAGTGAGAGATGGAGGGAGAGAGAGAAAGAGAGAGAGAGAGGCTGTCACTCAGAGCGAGAGGAGAAGACTCACTCAGTGAAAGGGAGAGAGACTGTCACTCAGAGAGGGAAAAGGACCTGGTTGGAAAGAAACTGTTATCTGGTTGTCACTCAAGGCAAGATTTTCTACTCCCGCAAGCTGCAGGAATCACAGAAGTTGGGGGGCACAAAATTTGAAGTAACGGGAAGTCAGGAAATCAAGTTAAAGAATTGCCTGCTGACATAGATAGGCTGGGCGAATGGGCCAGGAAATGGCAAATGGAATTTAATGTTGGCAAGTGTGAGGTGGTCCACTTTGGTAGGAATAATGGTAGGAAGGACTATTACTTACGTGGCGAAAAACTGCAGCAGGCGACGGTGCAGAGGGACCTCGGGGTCCTTGTGCATGAGTCGCAAAAACCCAGCTTGCAGGTGCAGCAGGTGGTCAGGAAGGCGAATGGGATGCTGGCCTTCATAGCAAGGGGGATTGAATATAAAAGTAGGGAGGTCTTGCTGCAGCTGTATAGGGCATTGGTGAGGCCGCAGCTGGAGTACTGTGTGCAGTTTTGGGCACCGCACCTGCGCAAAGATATTTTGGCCTTGGAGGGAGTGCAGAGGAGGTTTACTAGGCTGATACCGGAGTTGAGGGGGTTGAGCTATGAGGATAGGCTGAATAAACTAGGCTTGTACTCATTGGAGTTTAGAAGAATGAGGGGAGATCTCATTGAGACGTATAAGATGATGAATGGGATGGATAGGATAGAGGTGGAGAGACTCTTCCCGCTCAAAAAAGACGGTAGGACTAGGGGGCACAGCCTCAAGATAAAGGGGGGGGCGGTTTAGAACGGAGTTGAGGAGGAACTTCTTCACTCAAAGGGTGGTGAATCTCTGGAATTCTCTGCCCGTTGAAGTGGTGGAGGCTGCCTCGCTAAATATTTTTAAGACGCGGGTTGATGGGTTTTTGATAAGAGAGGGGATTAAGGGTTATGGGGAGAGGGCGGGAAGGTGGAACTGAGCCACGACAGATCAGCCATGATCTTATTGAATGGCGGGGCAGGCTCGAAGGGCTAGATGGCCTACTCCTGCTCCTATTTCTTATGTTCTTATGTTCTTATAAGTTAGAAATCATAATTGCTTTCAGTTGCATTCATGAATGTTCATTAAAAGCCCCAGTCACTGGAATCACATTCCCTCTCCAAATTAAGTGTCCCGCCAATGAATAACACCTGATGAGCTTCACTTTGTCAATGACCTATAAACTCCTGATGAGACTGGACAAGCTGGATGCAGGAAGAATGTTCCCAATGTTTGGTAAGACTAGAACTAGGGATCACAGTCTAAGAATAAGGGGTAAGCCATTCAAGACTGAGATGAGGATGATCTTCTTCACTCAGAGAGTTGTGAACGTTCGGAATCCTCTACCACAGAAAGCTGTTGGGCCACTTCATGAGATATGGGGGAGATGGATGTGGCCCTTGTGGCTAAAAGATCAAAGGGTATGGAGAAAAAGCAGAAGTGGGATACTGAAAGTGCATTTTCAGCCATGATCATATTGAATATTAGTGAAGGCTCAAAGAGCTGAATGGTTGCACCTATTTTCTATATTTTCTATGTTTCTATGACCTTGAAGTATGTAGACGTTACTTTTATCCACCTTTAAAAGTGTCGCAATTCAGGTACGTCTATCACAGGCAGCTACAAGGTTGGACAGTGGGAGCAGGGTTTATGAGGGAATATGGAAGAGTGTCCAGGGAAGGTCAGAGTGGGAGTGGTGGCAGTGTCCGGGGAAGAAGCAGAGTTTTAATTCAACTGAAGCAAGATGGGGCAGAAGGAATTGGAGTCAGGATTCAAGTTAGGTTGGTAGCAATTATAATAATGACAATGGAAGGAATCATATTGACGTAACTTGTAATCACATACTTTTCACATCCTTCAATTGGCAGAGAACAGGTTGGCGGTATTGCAATGCAGTAGGGCTGACTAGCCGGAAACAACTTGGCCTCACTAGAGTCTATGGTGAGGTCCTGTGGGAGCGAACACAGCATACTGGTGGTAGAAGGGAACAGTTATAGTCACAGGGGAAAGTGGGATGCAGTAAGGTGACAGGTACAGAGTGTAAATCTAGTAGGTGTAGATCTCATTGGGTGAATCACAAAAGGGGATAACAAAGGCGACATGGATAATGAAAGGGATAGAATCTGGGTTTGCATAGAAACAGTAACAGGTGTTGACATTGAGGGGTGGAAAATCATGTAGAGCTGGACAGTTATAGGGTCTACAATAATGAGGGGAGGCAGAAAGGAGAAAAAAAGTGATATTGGGTGGGTTTAGGGTAATGGGTGGAAGTTGATGGGTTACGGGGCAGGTAGGAGGTGGTGGAGGGAGTTTGGAAGGTAACATGCACCATCTTTCCAGTTACAACAATGCAAGGCATTCAGTGGGAGAAAATACTTTATGAGCGATGGTGTTCAAGGTCAGCACAAATGACACCCTAATAATCAAGAGGAAACTGTATGAAAACAATGCTCACTTGTGCTCCTCACACTATTGTGAAGCCAGCATGATGGCAGGTTTGTTCCTGATCAAGGGTCTCATAATGTTGAGATCCCAGCAAGTTGCAGAACTGACATTCACTCTGTGTCATTTTCCATAAGTGGCAGTCAGAGACAGAGATGAAGGGAAATGAATGCTTCCAAGGGACACAGCTGGTGGAAGATGGCCAACTCCAAACCTCTATCCTTCTGGGTAAATGGCCATGGCTAACAAGAGATCATGTGGTTGATTTTCTACGCTGCCAAGGCAATGGTTTCTCTAAAGAGTTCCGAGGGTGATGGAGACAAGCAGAAGAATTTCCATGTAGTCATTTTGCACATGGCTCTCATCATCCTGGTCAAAGAGCCTCAATATGCATTGTTTGAATGGGAGGAACAACTATTTCTGATCCTCCAGGAAGCCCTTTACTTGGGGTGGGGATGTCATGTTTAGATGGAGGCCAGGTGAAAGGCTTAGCACTTGCTTGCTGGCTTTAAGATAAGGGCAACTTAGAAAAATCAAAAATGCAACACATCAATATGTTTACACTCCACTGGGAATGGCTCTTATCCAGTTTACACTCCACTGGGAATGGCTCTTATCCAGTTAAGGAGACGGAGGCGGGGGGAGGGGTGCATTGCCAGTTGGCACAGAGCATTGTGGAGCAAGGGCCTAAGCAGCAAGAGGCAGTGGACTCTCTATAAGGTCAACAGGCTGGTACACATGGATCACTACATTGCCAAGTACTGACCTCACCATGGATGTATAGCCAGCCAACTGCGCTCAGTCTAGAGATGAGCAAAACGCAATGCTATTGTCATCTTTGTATGTCCCAGAAAATGTTGCTTCCATCTGCAGGTTTCTCCAGTATGAGCTGCGGCAGCAAGTGCTCCGGAAGAGTACTGCGGAACTCTGGGCCTGTAATGAGTGGAAGTGTTTTAGGTGCCTTTCAAAAATGGTGACAGCACCTTCAGCTTCATGTTATACTGACGGAGCAAGTGACTTCCTACCCACCCACTGTGAGATTTGCCAAGATCCTTGCACATGCATAATTAATGAGCTGAAAAGTGGAATATCGCCCAAACTGCCTAATGGGAATCCTGCTGATTTTCCTGGAAATTCTCACTCCTAGTGTGAAAGGGACGATCACCCAGTGGAGAGTGTGATTTGGATAGCCTATAGACAGCTGAGTCTTGGATAAGTTAAGTATAGAGAGGATGAAAATATTGGACATTAGTCAGGCTTCCATTCAAATTTGGGGTTAATGCAGTCAGAGATTAAGGATTTCAACACCAAATTGTCAGAGGTGGCTGTGCAAATTGGTAATATTAAAGAGATTGGGATGAGCAGTTTAGCTCTGGGTTTAATTGGCCACTCAGATGGCAAAGAACCTAAGATAGTAACTGCATAGGCAATGGAATTGGCAGAGCGGGGATAGCGAACACGATGAGGGGATAGAATTGATAACACCAACAACTTTAGTGATATTAGTGTAATAAACCGTCCCAACGTACTTCACAGGAACTTTATAAACTAAATTTTACATTGAGCCACATGAGGCTAGATTGTCAAAAGCTTTGAAGAGGTAGGTTTTATGGAGTCTTAAAGGAGAAACGTGAGGTAGAAGTAGAGAGGTATAGGGAAAGAAGTTTGGAGCTTTGCTGAGGCAACTGAACGCACAGCTACCAATGGTGCAGCAATTAAAATCGGAGGGGTGAATGTGGTCTAGTGCAGAATTAGAAGAGTGGAGATATCTCAGAGTTGTGGGAGGGATAGGGAGAGCCAAGGGCATGGAGAAATTTGAAAACAGAAATGAGAATTTTGAAATTGAGATACTGCTTAACTGGGGAATAATATAGATCATTACGTGCATCTGTGATAAGGGAACAACAGTTGGTGTGAATAAAGACACAGCCTAAGTTTTCAGTAAATTTAAGTTTATGAAGGGCAGAATGTGGGAAAACAGCCAGGAATAATTGTGTCTAGATGTAACAAAGGCATTAATGAGGATTTCAGCAGCAGGTGAGCTGAGGCAGTCAATGGTACCAAGGCATCTTAGTGATGGCATGAATATGGTATTTGGAAGAGCATCTTGGGGTTAGGTCTGGTTTAGTCTCAGACAGCTGACAGGGAGAGGGATAATGTTTGCATAGATTACAAAGCTTGTATCATGTTTCTTACAATGACTTTCAGTCTTCCCAATATTTAATTTGGAGAAATTTATTTTCCACCAATGGTGGACATTGCATTAGCAGTCTGATAGTTTAGAAACAGTGGATGAGTCAAGAGAAGTGATGATGAGGTAGTGCTGGGTGTCTTCAGTGTACTTCTAAAAACTGATGTTAGACAATCAAACCCTTGTTTGATCTCTGCCAGGGCAGTAGGATGACATTAGCTTCCTTCAGTGTAAAGAACTGGAAACTGGTTGCTATCTAACTCCAAATGGTATGGGTGGCATGTATGGACAAAGGATGACATTTGAATCTAACTGTGGTCACAGTCAATTAGCCCACCAATTACCAATCACTACCCAGGCTCACCTATCACATAATAAATACGTAGAATTAGGCTCTGGTTAGCTGTCTGTTGCTAGGAATGTCAACCATTCAGGATTTTCCTAGGACTAAGAACATAAGAAATAGGAGTAGGATAGGCCATCTAGCCCCTCGAGCCTGCCCCTCCATTCAATAAGATCATGGCTGATCTGAAGTGGATCAGTTCCACTTTCCCGCTTTCTCCCCATAACCCTTAATCCCCTTGCCTACCAAAAACCTATCTACCCGCGTCTTAAATATATTTAGCAAGGTAGCCTCCACCACTTCAACGGGCAGAGAATTCCAGGGATTCACCACCCTTTGAGTGAAGAAGTTCCTCCTCAACTCCATTCTAAACTGCCCCCCCCCTCCCTTACCTTGAGGCTGTGTCCTCTAGTCCTGCTGTCCTTTCTGAGCGGGAAGAACCTCTCAACCTCTACCCTATCCATCCCCTTCTTCAACTTATACGTCTCAATAAGATCCCCCCTCATCCTTCTAAACTCCAACAAGTACAAGCCCAGTCTATTCAGCCTCTCTTCATAGTTCAACCCCCTCAACTCTGGTATCAGCCTAGTGAACCTCCTCTGCACTCCCTCCAAGGCCAAAATATCCTTGCGCAAGCGCAGCGACCAAAACTGCACACAGTACTCCAGCTGCGGCCTCACCAGTGCCCTGTACAGTTGCAGCAAGACCTCCCTACTTTTATATTCAATCCCCCTCGCTATGATGGCCAGCATCCCATTTGTCTTCCTGACCACCTGCTGCACCTGTAGGCTGGGTTTTTGCGACTCATGCACAAGGACCCCCAGGTCCCTCTGCACCATAGCATGCTGCAGCTTTTCGCCCTTTAAGTAGTAGTCCCTCCTACTATTATTCCTGCCAAAGTGGATAACTTCACACTTGCCAACATTGTATTCCATCTGCCAGGTCCTTGCCCACTCGCTCAGCCTATCTAGATCCCTCTGCAGACTTACTACACCCTCCGCACAATTTGTTTTTCCACTTACCTTTGTGTCATCAGCAAATTTCGACATCCTACACTCAGCTCCCTCCTCCAGATCATCTATATAAATGGTAAATAGCTGAGGCCCCAGCACTGATCTCTGGGGCACCCCACTAGTCACCAACTGCCAATCCGAATAGCACCCATTGACACCTACTCTCTGCCTCCTATTTGACAGCCAATCCTCTATCCACGCTAACACCTTACCCCCAACTCCATGCCCCCTAACCTTCTGTAACAATCTTTTGTGCGGCACCTTATCAAACGCCTTCTGAAAATCAAGAAACACCACATCCACCGGTTCCCCTCCGTCCACCGCACGAGACACATCCTCATAGAATTCCAATAAATTCATCAGACATGACTTCCCCTTAACGAATCCATGCTGCGTCTGCTCTATCAAACAATTCTTCTCAAGATGCCTCGCTATTCCTTCTTTGATGACAGATTCAAGCATTTTTCCTACAACAGATGTTAAACTAACCGGCCTATAATTCCCTGCCTTTTGTGTGCTACCCTTTTTAAACAGCGGCGTAACATCAGCCATTTTCCAATCTTCCGGCACTTCCCCGGAATCCAGCGAGGTTTAGAAAATAATCACTAAGGCATCCAATATCACCTCTGCCATTTCCTTCAGAACCCTGGGATGCATTCCATCCGGTCCTGGGGACTTGTTCACCATCAGTCCCACTAGTCTGTCGAGCCCTACCTGTCTTGTGACAGTGATCTCATTCAGGCCCTCAACTCCTACCATCCTTCTATCGTTAATACCCAGCAAACTATTCGCGTCCTCCTCCGTGAAGACCGAAGCAAAAAACTTATTTAAGGCCTCAGCCATTTCCTCATCCCCCACCACTAAATCCCCCCTCTCATCCTCTAAGGGTCCAACATTCACCCTAGCCAGCCTCCTCCTCTTTATATATTTATAAAAACTCTTACTATCCTTTTTTATATTTAGCGCTAGTTTAGCTTCATAGTCTATCCTTCCTTTCTTTATCAACTTCTTCGTCATTCTTTGTTGATTTTTAAACCTCTCCCAATCGTCTACTCGCCCACTACTTTTAGCCACTCTAAACGCATCAGCTTTTAATTTAATACTCTCCTTTATCTCCTTCATTAACAACGGCTGATTATCCCTTCTCCTACGATCCTTCTTTACCATCGGAATAAATTTCTGCTGAGCACCAAGAAAGATCTCCTTAAAGATCCTCCACTGTTCCTCAGCAGTCCTACCGACCAATCTGCGCCCCCAATCTACATTTGCCAATTCCTCTCTCACCCTATCGTACTCCCCTCTATTCAAACAGAGGACACAGGTCCGGGATCCTACTTTCTCATCCTCCATCTGCATCAAAAACTCCACCATACAATGATCACTCTTCCCAAGAGGATCCCTCACAACAAGGTCCCTAATTCTGCCTGCCTCATTACATAACACCAGATCTAAGATAGCTCGCTCCCTCATCGGCTCCAGCACACACTGTTCAAGGAAATTATCCCGGCAGCATTCCAAGAACTCTTCCTCAAGCCCACCGCGTCCAGCATGGGTCGACCAATCAATATGTAGATTGAAATCCCCCATAATTATCGCCGTTCCATTCCTGCACGCATCATTTATTTGTGTGTTTATAGCCCGCCCCACCTCCAGGTCATTATTTGGGGGCCTATAGACCACACCCACCAGCGTCTTCCCTTGCTGTTCCTTATCTCCACCCACAATGATTCCACATTCTGCTCTTTGGCACCTATATCTTCCCTTACTACCATCCTGATACTATCCTTAATCAGCAGAGCTACCCCTCCCCCCTTTTCCTCCTGTCTATCCTTCCTAAACACTTGATACCCCTGGACATTCAGCTCCCAGTCCCTGTCACCCTGCAACCACGTTTCCGTAATGGCCACGAGATCATATCCATTTGTGCTGATCTGCGCCACCAGCTCATTCACTTTGTTCCGAATGCTTCATGCATTCAGGTAAAGTGTTTTTATCCCAGCCTTTATCTGGACCCTATTTGAAGGATTAATTACAAGAAACTCCATTGCAATGCGCAAACTAGGGACATTGATGATTGTAGGACATTTAATATTTGTATTTTTTTCAATTTCTTTGAACACTTTTGTTTATGAGTTAATAAAACATTGGCAATAGAAAAATTGGCTGAGAGTCAAAAATCAATCCAAAATTTGTTTGCTTTCCGAGTGCCTGGGAGAAGCAGTGCTTCACAAGGCTGGGTGACCAATGGCAGAAATGTGGGAGGCAGGGCCATTGGAGGCAGCAAGTCATGAGATGAAACCTCTTGAACTAGATCCAAGCGGAGCTGTTGCCATTTTGTATAGACTCAATTGTTAATTAATCACTGCAAGTTAAGGGTATCATGAATGCTGATTGCCAGAAAATCCCAGCTGGTGCATTCTATGGTAATTTGAAAGCATGTTTTATAACTAAGGTGCAAAACCAATAAAAATATGAAAATGACCCTCTACTTGTACAGTCCACATATGATTATTATTTAATGTTTGCAATAAACAATAGTGCAGAGGGGAATTTACTCCAGGAGTTTAAAATGGAAATTTACCAAACAAGTAATCCCACAAACAAATGCTCTGGAGATGAGTTCAAATCCCACAAGAGCAGCTGGTGAACTTAAAATTTAATTGAAACCAGCACAGGTTACAGCACAGCAGGAGGCCATTTGACCCATCAGGTCTACACTAGTTCTTTGTAAGAGCCACTCAATTAGTCTCATAACCTTGCAATTTATTTCCTTCAGATAATTATCCAATTCCCTTTTAAATGTCTTGATTGATTCTGCCTCCACCATATTCTCAGGCTGTGCATTCCAGACCCTAACCACTCACTGCATGAAAAATGTTTTTCCTCATGTTGCCACAGGTTCGTTTGTCATTCATGTTAAATTTGTGCCCTCTGGTTCTTGATCCTTCCACAAATGGAACAGTTCAGACCCGCCCCCAATGATTTTAAACATCTCTATCAAAGTAAAGTTTATTGGTCAAAAGTAGAGCCATGGAGCTTTACAGCATGGAACAGGCCCTTCGGCCCAACTTGTCCATGTCACCCTTTTTTTTAAAACCCCTAAACTAATCCCAATTGCCCGCATTTGACCCATATCCCTCTATACCCATCATATCTTATAGCTATCTAAATGCTTTTTAAAAGATAAAATTGTACCCATCTCTACTACTACTTCTTGCAGCTTGTTCTAAACATTCAGCATCATCTGTGTGAAAAATTTGCCCCTCTGGACACTTTTGTATCTTTCCCCTCTCATCTTAAACCTATGCCCTCTAGTTTTAGACTCCCCTACCTTTGGAAAAAGATATCGACTACCTTGTCTATTTGCTTAATTAGTTCATAGACCGCTATAACGTCACCCCTCAGCCTCCCATGCTCCAAAGAAAAAAGTCTCAGTCTATTCAACCTCTCCTTATAACTCAATCCATCAAGCCCCAGTAAGATCCTAGTAAATATTTTCTGCACTCTTTCTAGTTTAATTATATCCTTTCTATAATAGGGTGACCGGAATTGCACATAGTATTCCAAGTGTGGCCTTACCAATGTCTTGTACAACTTCAACGAGACATCTCAATTCCTGTATTCAATGTTCTGACTGATGAAATCAAGCATGCCGAATGCCTTCTTCACCACTCTGTCCACCTGCGACTCCACTTTCAAGGAGCTATGAACATAGATCTCTTTGCTCTGTAACTCTCCCCAACACTCTACCATTAACTGAGTAAGTCCTGCCCTGGTTCAATCTACCAAAATGCATTACTTTGCATTTGTCTAAATTAAACTCCATCTGCCATTCGTCAGCCCACTGGTCCAATTGATCAAGATCCTGTTGCAATCGGAGATAACCTTCCTCACTGTCCACCATGCCATCAATCTTAGTGTCATCTGAAAACTTACTAACCATGCACCCTATATTCTCATCCAAATCATTAATATAAATGACAAATAATAGTGGGCCCAGCACTGATCCCTGAGGCACAGCGCTGGTCACAGGCCTCCAGTTTGAAAAACAACTCTCTACAACCACCCTCTGATTTCTGTCAAGAAGCCAATTTTGTATCCATTTAGATACCTCACCCTGTGAGATTTAATTTTATGCAACAATCTACCATGCGGTACCTTGTCAAAGGTCCTGCTAAAGTCCATATAGACAACACCAACTGCACTGCCCTCACCTACCTTCTAGGTTACCCCTTCAAAAAACTCAATCAAATTTGTGAGAAAGGATTTTCCACTCACAAAGCCATGCTGACTGTCCCTAATCAGTCCTTGCATCTCTAAATGCCTGTAGATCCTATCTCTCAAAATACCTTCCAACAATGTACCCACCACAGATGTGAGGCTCACTGGCCTGTAATTCACAGGCCTTTCCCTGTACCCCTTTTTAAACAAAGGCACAACATTTGCCACTTTACAATCTTCAGGCACCTCACCCGTGACTATCGATGATTCAAATTTCTCAGTTAGGGAACCCGCAATTTTCTCCCTAGCCTCCCATAATGTCCTGGGATATATCTCATCAGATCCCGCAGATTTATCTACCTCGATGTGCTTTAAGACTTCCATCACCTCCTTCTCTGTAATATGTACACTCCTCAAGACATCAATATTTATTTCCCCAAGCTAACATTCATGCTTTTCTCAACAGTAAATACTGATGAGAAATATTCATTTAGGATCTCACCCATCTCTTGTGGATCCGCACATACCTTGTTGATCCTTAAGAGGCCCTACTCTCTCCCTTGTTACTCTTTTGCCCTTTGTAAGTAGGCTTACGTTGACACTGCAATTAAGTTACTGTGAAAAATCCCCTAGTCCCTACATTCCGGTGCCTGTTTGGGTACACTGAGGAGAATTTATCATGGCCAATATACCTAACCAACATGTCTTTCAGACAGTGGGAGGAAACAGAGCACCCGAAGGAAAGGCATGCAGACATGAGAAGAACGTGCAGACTCCACCCAGACGGTGATCCAATCGAAACCTGGTCCCTAGCGCTGTGAGGCAGCAGTGCGAACCACTGTGCCGCCAACTCTGAAATTGAATCAAATTTGCTTTCAAATCAAATCTCCTCTCAGCCCTTTGTTTTCAGAGAGTGACTCCAGCTTTGCCACTCTAGTCACAGAATCAAAGTCTTTCAATTCAGTTAGCAAATCTGCAATAAAAAGCTAGTGTGAGCAATGGTGACAATGAAATGACAGGATTGTCATATCTGGTTCACTAATGTCCGCTATGGAAGGAAATCCTTCATCCTTAGCGTCTAACCTACATGTGACTCCAGAACCATGACAATCTGATTTACATTTGTGCATTATTAACCAGTCTTTTTATTCCTCATAGCCTTTCTTAGTCTGCTCCTGTCTATTATGATACTACTTCTTTCCCTAGCATTGTCCTTCATGCACCCTGTTTCCCTTTTCTAATTCAATATGCTTATTTCCATTCCCTTCGTGATGGACCGCCTGGTTGGCACTACTGCCTCACAATGCCAGGGGCTTAGGTTCAATACTAGCCTTGGGTGATTGTGTGGAGTTTGCACGTTCTCCCCATGTCTGCATTAGAAATGAGAATTGAATCCAAAAATAAGTTTAGAAAACAATATGCAAATCAGTCTTTGACTTGTCCATGAGGAGTAGATGGTGAAACATTGCAGCCATTTGAGATTCCAGCTGATTTTAGCAGTTGAATAATTGGTTTCAAGATTCCAAGGTCCTGCAGTTTAGCTGAAAAGTTGTTCTCTTCTTTTACAACTTTAACTTTGCTGACTTGGGTTGCTACAGCAATCAGGGAGAGAGTGCAACCTGCAAACCTTTGTAGAAGTGACTGCTGTTGTCTTTCCTTCTGTGTCACATAGTGACACACCCAGTGCTAGTCTACTTTGAATCACGTTTGATAGCTGGCTTTTATTCCAGTCTCTTATATATTCCCGTAAAGTGAAAATCCAGGATATCATTCCTGCTGAGATTATAATCAGTTTCCATTATCTCCACAGTAAATGTCAATTTGTTTTCATACGGCTTTTGTGCCTTTGATATGTCCCTGTCTGAAAAAGGTGTGATATTCCATTGTGTCTCCCTTAGTATTACCCACACCGGAGCAATTTGAACAGTGTCTGAATTTACATGCCCAGAATTTACATCCTCAGCTATTTTTGGCTTATATGTCCATTTTTAAAAATACATATCTTATGTAAAAGTCACATATGTCTGTACATAATTAGTTTTTTTTCCCCATCATGAGAAAACTGCTAAACTTAACCCGATTAAAATATTCAATTTCTGGGCTCCTAGTTTAGTCAATATCCTCACTTAGAGAGAGAGGGAGGGAAATACTCCCCAACCAATCACATACCTACTTTTTGTTTATCACATGCAATCAGTTGCTAGGTAGTTTCACGTAATGGATATAGTCCTAAAGGCTTTTTTGGCACTTGACGTAAAACTGATGCTAAGGTATTTAATATGCTGGGTTGTGACCACCAAACACCCTCTTGGATTAAGAGCCTCCATCAATGCCCAGGGCATCGCAAAAAGTATTTAAAACTATTAAAAATTTAAATTAGAGTTCAACACTCATTGCAGGGCCCTTGTATGATTTTGCTTTGCCCCATACCTGAATTTCCACATAATAAACTCAAGCAATGTATGGCATTAATAAGCAACACTAAGTAAATGACTTATCCAGTTACAGGTCAGTTACTTGTTTGTCCATCCAAGAGACTTCCATCTGAACAGCAGATATAGCCTCTGTTTCATGTCTCATCTGATAAAAACACAGCTTTGACAATGCAGCATTTCCTCACTACCTCACTGAAATGTTAACCTAACTTGTGTTTACATGTCTTGTGGTTGCTTATGCTGTGGAACCATCCCCCAAGGAAGAAAGAGAAAATAAATTATAATGGAACTACACTAATGCAGTGTGTCTTGATCAGAGGAATCAATCTGAAAGGATTAAAATACTCAAAGGCCATCTGTTTTGGATTTTAGTTAAACATTAAGTGTAGGTTAGATTATAATATAAATGATGTCTCCATGAAAATCAACTCTTCTAGATGAAGTAAAACCT
The DNA here is from genome assembly GCF_965287045.1 of Carcharhinus amblyrhynchos. NCBI lineage: Eukaryota > Metazoa > Chordata > Chondrichthyes > Carcharhiniformes > Carcharhinidae > Carcharhinus > Carcharhinus amblyrhynchos. The sequence goes on along the minus strand of NC_137339.1, from coordinate 56,669,466 downwards.
CACAGATCATTGTATTTGTAGGATTGGAATTATTAATTATACATTAGACAATATAGTACATCCAATAAATACTTTCAGAAATATGTTTGAAAAGCAGTAAGACTGACTGGCTACCTTTTGTTGCTTGTCCTCAAAGATTTTGCAATCAGTGTGGCAAAGATATTTGATAAGTTTAAAGGACTTTAAAAAGAACAAAAATGAAATCTGGGCAAGATTATATATCACCAAGGGTTCCAAAGTAGGCAAGTGTTAACCTGTACAGTTGCAGACAAACACTCAAACCATCATCAGACACGAGAGATTCAGAAGTAAATTAAAATGGTGCTTCCATATTAATATCTTCCATACTAATATCTTCCATATTAAACAAATATTTGGAGTTTAGGGTGCATTTATACTGTCCCACTTCCTGGGCAGAATTCTCCCATGCTCCCAAGAAGCTGAATGGTGGGCAGGTGTGAAACGACAGCGGGATGTTGCCTACATTTGGACCGGGTATCCTTTTGGAGGCCGGCGAAAACTAATTTGATCCCGCTAATAGGATGCAGATGAAGGCCTGCCTGAAATATCACCCTCATACTCAATTCTCTGCAGCGCTTGTCCAGAACATGCACAAAAGTTATGACTCATCTATCGAAGGCCTGGGACTGCCACAGTTCAGGCTAGAGGGCACCAATGAGATTGGACCCTGGAACATCACAGCAGCAGGTGGGGGAAGCATCTATCACTTAGATCTTCTGCTTCAGGGTCTTCCCTTTAACCAGAATTTTACACTCCCCTCGGTGGGTTCTGAGGCAACAGAGGGGGAGGGTAAATTAGAACGAGTGAGATTCTTGCTGAGATCCCACCCTGGCTCAGAAACCTTTTCATGGCATAGCGGACAGGAAACGTGCACCAATTAAGTCTTTAAATGGACACTTATTTGGCCTTTTCCTGTCCAGCCTCAAACTTTAGGACCCCAATGACAGGTTGGGAAACAGAAATAATTCTCACTGTCCTTCTCAAGGGAGAAACGTCGAGCGAGGTTACTCCATTCCCTCTCTCTCTGACCAGTGTTTCCAATCCTTCCATCCCAACGCAAGATCATCCTCTGATGACCCGCCACACATCATCTCTTACCTCTCCAGGGCTCCAGGTACTTACGTGATTCCTAGGATTTAGTCTCAGGTACCTCTTCCTGCCACTGCAGTGCTGTGCCTGGTGGGCTGGACAGCCGTCAGTCAAGTTGATTGGCCAGCAGCTCTTTAAGGGGAGCTTTTGTCCAGGTGAGGACAGAAGTCCCATCTGCTGCCAATCAACTCTCATTTGACATGGAAACTGGTCTGTTGGACCTGGTGGGGATGCATTCCCCACTGACTCCCAGATGATGGGTGCCGAGTGCTCATCATCTTGAAAATTCAGGCCTTCGTGTTTACCATCAATCATAAGTGAAAATACATAAAACCAATCAACAATTTTAAAGAACTTCCTACTGACAATCAACAAAGGGCAAACCAGTAGCAAATGCAGCAAAAGATAAAACAATGAAATCATTCCACCAATAATTTAGGAAATCATTTCGCTGAAAATCTTGAATGCTCAAGATGGGGGTGGGGTACGTGCTGCCATGAGTCAGATGTGAGTGCCAATGCTCACAGAGCCATGCAAAGATAAAGATTTAAAGTTTACTTATTAGTGTCACAAGTATGCTTACATGAACACTGCAATGAAGTTACTGTGAAAATAATGGGATGTCCTCACTGGATATCAACACCTCCCCCACCCGCCCCCGCCATTAATTTAGCGGCAATGAGCACATCCTGAGTTTGTCTGGACATTGCCGTTGCTTCATGACCGACATTTTCTTCCTCAAGAAACTCTTCAGCCTCATCCCCTTTGATGTCCTCCTCATCAGACAGAATGTATTGCTTCTTCTTCTCTCCTCAGGCACTTCCTCTCTCCCATTGCAGTACCAAGATTTGCACAGCACAGCAGGCAACTATGATGCGTGACACCCTCTGCAGAAACTGAAATAGTCCATGTGCAAATGCAGCAAGACATGGACAATATCCAGGCTTGGGTTGACAAATGGCAAATAACATTTGCACCACAGAAATGCCAAACAATGACTATCTCCAACAAGAGAAAATCTAACCTTTGCCCCTTGACTTTCAAATGCATAATTGCCCATTATCAACATCCTGGATGTTACCATTGACCAGAAAATGAACTGGATTAGCCATATAAATACTGTGGCTACAAAAACAAGTCAAGGGCTAGGAATCCTACAGTGAATAACTCACTTCCTGGCTCCCCAAAGTCTGTCTACCATCTAAAAGGCACAAATCAGAAATGTGATGGCATAATTTCCATTTTCCAGGTTGAGTGCAGCTCCATCAACACTTCAGAAATTTTACACCATCCAGTGCAAAACAGCCCGCTTGATTGGCACACCATCTACAAACATTCACCCCTTCTACCACTGATGCATTAGTGGCAGTATTGTGTACCATATATAAGATGTACTGCAGGGACATACCAAACCTCCTTATACAGCAGCTTCTAAACCCTCAACCCTAAAAGGTCAAGAGCAGCAGACTCATGGGATCACTGCCAGCCGGAAGTTCCTCTCCAAGCCACTCACCTTCTTGATTTGGAAATATATTGCTGTTTCTTCAGTGCCATTGGGTCAATCTACTGGAACTCTCTCCTTAACAGCTGTGGATGTGCCTGCACCACATGGACTGCAGCGGTTCAAGGCAACTAGCCACCATCTTGTCAAGGGCAGTTAGGGTTGGGCAAAAAATGCTGGTCTAGCCAGCGTTGCCCACATCACATGAACAAATATTAAATAAAATAATTTGTATGATACCAGTTGCAAACAAAGGAAACACTAAATATTATCTTAGCTAACCCTGTATCCTCAATAGCATGCCTTTTGAACCCTTGTCTTCTTGGTATAATTTCTGATCATTAAACTGGCTTTGTTAAGGGGCACCAATTACTTCCTAGTCTACTTCCCCCAACTGCGTCAACTGACCCTCGGGTCAAGATACAGAGAGTGTGTTTGACTGGGTGGAGTATGAGTATTTACAATTTTAGGTAAATTAGGTTTTGGTTCAAAATTTATTTCATGGATTCGCCTTCTCTATATTCCCCTGTCGCAAGTGTGGCACACTAACTCTGTATACTCAAAGTACTTCTTCCTACCCAGAGGAACCCATCAAGCATGCTTTTTGTCTCCACTCCTCTTTGGTGATAAAACTCCTGTGCATAACCATAAAGTTGTCAACATTGTTAAAGAGTATCTATCGAGCTGGGCATGGAACGCTGTGTGCCTTTTTATGTTGATGACTTTCTATTGTATATTACTAATCATGTTGCCTGTGTTGATGACATAATGAATATTTCTCTGCATCATTTTCTGTTTTGTTTGCCTCTTTCCTTAGCTAACAAAATTCAGTCTATAAAAATGATCTCTGCCCAGGTTCTTATTTATTTTTCAATGTCTTCCTATCTTTTTATCAAAATCATTTTTTGTTATGGTTAACAAGCTTTTAATCAACATTTTTCTGGGCAGGCACAACTCCTAGATTCCCTGGAGCAATACTTCAGTGAGGAAGACGGGTTGGTGGACTAGTACTACCTAATCCACTGTACTATTATTGGGCAGCCAATATTGAAGAATCGATTAAAAGCCATGCATTTCTTGGTGCATATAGGAGATTACACCTTGAACAATTCCTGTTAGCTTTGGATGGTCTAATTTTTGCATCAACAATTGGAGTTGTTTTTAGGACCTGCAAGCTTCATTGACCTAAGATCATACTTCCAGTCTTTTTCTCTGCATCTGCTCATGAAGTGGATTCTGTAGGCTGGTGAAATAACTTGAAGTGTAGTTGATAAGTACAGAAGTTAAACCTGATTCTGAACCGGTTTCCCAATGCAATCCATATCTTTTGAAAATTCTCTAGCTCTTCTTCTAATCCTGACATGTTCAGCCTGTGTAGACCTTTGATCCCAATTGCTAAGTGAATTTTTATGGTTTGCTTGTCTGCTTTAGACAGACCAAAAATCAGTCAGATGACCAAAAATCAGCCAGCTTTGAACACAACCGGAACATGTGGATATGGTTTGCAGTGGTAAGCACCCGTTACAGTTGTTGTTTGTATTTGAAAGAAACATGCTGATTCTGGTCTTGGTGAAGTAAATCCTGTGCAAAAACTTTAATTGAATTGAGCTTAACAAGAGGTTGTGGAGTTGACCTAAGAATGGGATCTTCCCATCAGTCATTTTCAAGGTCAAGCCGTTCCAGTTCCCAGTCATTTCTTATCTTGTGGAATGAAGAGGGTCCAGATATTATATAACCTTAAAATAAAACCCACAGCAACAAAATTCCTTCCATTAATGTGTTTGGGGGTAGTTGAGGAAAGGATGAGTAATGAAAATGAACAAAATTCCTGGCTTGAAAATAACAGTAAAGACTCAAGTGAGTCAGGTTAAATTTGGCTGCAAGTTCATTGAAACAGACAAAGGTCCCATCTACAAACAAATCAGTAAAACATTTGAGTCCCCTTTCCCTCCACACGACAAATGCCAAGTCAAGCTTGGAAGGCAAAAATAAGTGGTTATTACAAATAAGGCACAATAAAGAAGGAATGTTAAGTTTAAACCGTTGTTCTACTTTTAAAGTAGATATCACAACAGCGTTAGAAGGTGAAAAGTATAGCGGAGCACAATTAGAGACATTGGTAGAAAGGGCCAATGGCACCAACAGTGAATGACAGCAAAGGCTGATGCAGCTACAAAGATCCGTGTAATGATCCAAACAGATTGTACACAACAGGTATATCTTCAAGCAATAAGAATGACCTACTGGAATCTTGTCAGAAACATATACATAAAGTGTTTGACAAACCAGGAAATTACGATAATGTGCATGATGAGATGAGAAGTAATGAACACAGGTTTTGCACCATCGTGGTAAGCATCATCTGAACTGTTTGCAAATTGTCAGTCTTAAAAAAGTTGGCAACTAATTTTTATTGGCCGAGATTGACACAGGGACAAGTATCGACATACACATATGAATTTTAAGAGGCATATATCCACAGACATGGAAGGCCATCGTGAAACCTACAACTGCACAACTTTCAGTGCACAGCTGTTCACTAATTCCATGTGCAGGTTTCATGTTCCTGCAGTGCAAGCGCAATCAATCCTCCTAGGTGTCACAGATGTTCCACACCGCGGAGGCTAAAGGTCCAGTGATTGCAGGTCCACTAACATGATGTGACTTTACATACTGGCAATCTGTGGAATCAATCAGACCTCACACAGTAGTTCAATCGCAAAAACTACTCCTATCACCTCAGTTCACAATCTAACATTGAAATATCCAGAATGATTCAGCAAAATTGGCAGTTTCAAGGGAGCTGCAGCAGTACACTTGAAGAAGAATGCAAGTCTGTCAATTGACCTATCATGAATGTGCATCATCCGTTTATAAGATGAACTGAAAGTCAAGCTAGAGAAAATGCAGAATGATAGGGTCATCAGAAGAGTACAGGAGCGCACAAATTGGTACAACTCAATTACATGTGTCAAAAAGAAATTCAGGTAATTGAAAGTATGACGCGAGCCATGATGTTTAAACTCAGCTTTGAAACATTGTCCTTACAAAATACCAACATTAGGAGAGTTAAACCCAAGGTTTGCAGGTGCAAAATTCTTCTCGAAACTTGATGCCAAGTGTGGCTACTGGTCAATAAATTTCACAGAGAAGTCCCATTGTGTACTCTATTCAGATGGTACAGTTTTCAATGACCAGGAATGATATCCAAGATAATGGTGACCAATTAATAAAACCTCCAGAAAAGATTGCAATTACACAATTTGTAATTTTTGTACAATACCACCAGATCACCTCTACACTTTAGAGACTCTTAAGTTCCTCTGTTCTATATATTTATGTAACAGCAATTAAACAGGAAGGTATAGTTATATCTCTTTGGAAGTGGGGGTGTGGGGGAGGGAATGTATCTTTCAAAAGAAAATGAGATGTTGTAACATGCCTTTAAGGGACAGCAGCATGCCATCACTAGAAATAATGTATGTCACATGATCCAGTCTCGGTTTAACTTTGGCCTGTGAGCGGAAAGCAGCGTTCTGCCACTGATGTCTTCAAGCTTTCTGGGCATTATTTTTTCAGAAAAGTTCTAAGTGTAGAATGGGAATGAAAAAATGGTAGGGTTTTCTTACCTTTTTTAAGTGAGCTAAGTTATGTGAATTTACGGCACTCTGCACTGCAGAAGCCATGAAGTGGATCTCCCCAGTTGGGGGGAAGGTGGGTGTGGAGTTTCAGTTCGCTTTTGAAGCCAGCTGCTGAGCCTTAGTGGTGTCATACACAGTGTGCACAGTATACGTGGAGATCTGTCACCACCTCACCACCCCACCCACTGATATCACCCCCGCCTCTAATCACCGTTCCACCCCATGATCATTGCACCACCCCCCCAGTCACTCCTCCTACCTTTGATCACCACCTCCACCCTTCCGATCACCGCATGGCTGATTGCCCATCCCCTCTTCCATCCCCCCTTATGTACCTCTCTCCACTTGATCAGGCTTCATCCCTGCCAGATTCTGCCCAGTAAGGCCCCAGACCCTCAGATCCTGTCCCTTTATGCCTCGCCCCTTGACAATGCCAGTTTGCCAGGTGGCATTGTCAGTGTGCTAGTCTGGCATGCCCCATGTGCACTGCCTAGCCCTGCCCCCAAGGGTTTTCATGGCCATCATCTCTAGTCTCAATGGCAAGGCCATCATTTCTGGTCCCCATTGGTGGGAACCATTTCTGATCCTTGCCGGCAAGGGCCTCGACCGACGAGGGTTTAAGGTAAGTGAGCCTGGATGATAGCATGGAACTAGCAAGATTACAAAAGGCGAGAAACCAATCGACCTGCGTAGCATGCCGTAAAATCCATGCCCTCTACCATTGCATATATGTTCTCATGTGCCTAGTCTAAATAAATGAACCCAAAAGGTGTTTACACAATGCCTTTTGAGTAATTGTTGTATAGCATTGTAAAATGACAGGTGAAATTTTTATTGAAAAAGTTTTAATGTAAAACAGGCAAGAAAATGGAAGGTTTTCTCACCTGTTTTTCCAGCGCGGGAAATAGTGGTAATTTACAGCATTCTGTGCAACACAGAGGCTGTACTGTGAATCTTGCCATTAAGTTGGGGGGGAGAGGGTGGTAGAGTCTCAGCTCACTGGAAATCAGGCTGCTGAGCGCTGTGACTCGAATGTGCAGGCACCCCAATCTCTCATTATTCTGTATACATTGTAGACTGGGAGATCAGTCACCCCCTCCCCCAGTCCATGGACATCGTCTCCTATCCTCTCCCACAGACATCGCCTCCCCCTACCCCCTCCCACCTTTTCCCCCCCACCCACCCCCCCCCACCCCCCCCCCCCCCCCCCACCCACCCCACCCCACATGCCCCTGCACAGTTCCAGCCTGGCACCTAGTGGTGCCATTGGTTGGGGCCAGAGGAGGAAAGTATAACTGGGGAGGTGCGGACATGAAGAAAGACCTCTGCATCTGGGGGGGTAAAGGTTGATCAGTGGCGGGGGTGTGGGCGGGGGGTGGCAATCGAGTGATGGTGTGGTGATTGGGGGTGGGGGCTATTAGGGCACACAGAGATGGGTGGGGATCATTGGTGATCCTTGTCAGTGAGGATCTCCACTGGTGAGCAGACCAAGGTAAATGAGCCCAGACTATTACGTGAGGCTGATTTCTCCAGCTGAATGGGGCCGGCAATATTGTGAGAGGCCAGAAGTTGGGCATGAAGCCAATTTTTCACCTCTCATTCATATTTACCATCCAAAAGAAGGACAGGTTGCATCTAAACTGGAAGGGCACAAATATTTTGGCTGGAAGGTTTGCTAGTGTTACAAGGGAGTATTTAAACTAGTTTGGTAAGTGGTTAGCTGAAGGGGAACCAGAGAGTAGGGCCAGTAAGACTCAGAGAAACAGCAGTCAGGGTAGGATTGCTAATCAGAGAAGTCTGGTGGACTGACATGCTTTTGTTTCAATGCGAGAAGTGTAACGGGTAAGGTAAGGAACTTAGAGCTTGGATTAGTACTAGGGACTACGATGTTGTTGCCATTACAAAGACTTGGTAACAGGAAGGACAGGATTGGCAGCTTAACATTCCAGAGTACAGATGTTTCAGGCAGGATAGAGGAGGATGTAAAAGGGGAGGGAGTTGCAATAGTGGTTAAGGAGAATATCACAGCTGTACTCCAGGAGGACACCTTGGAGGGTTCATATAGTGAGGCAATATGGGAAGTGAGGCTCAGGAATAAAAAAGGTGTAGTCACAATGTTAGGGTTTACTGTAGGCCACCCAACTGCCAGCAGGAGATTGAAGGACAGATATGCAGGCAGATTTTGACAAGGCGTAAAAGTAACAGGGTTGTTGTGGTGGGAGATCTTAATTTCCCCTATATTGACTGGGACTCACTTAGTGCAGGGGCATGGATGGGGCAGAGTTTGTAAGGAGCATCCAGGAGGGCTTCCTGAAACAGTATGTAGACAGTCCAACTAGGGAAGGGGCCACACTGAACCTGGTATTGGAGAATGAGCCCGGCCAGGTGGTCGATGTTTCAGTAAGGGAACAAAGAACACAGAACAAAGAACAACACAGCACAGGAAACAGGCCCTTCAGCCCAACGAGCCCGCACCGCCACTTTAACATTATGAGTCCCCTTTCCACCATGCCCTTGTCTATGCTTATGGCATTCCACATTGAGGGAAGACTAATTTAGGGACAATTTGTTACACCAATCAGCCTAAGAGCACATCTTGGGGTGTGGGAAGAAACCGGAGCACCCGGAGAAAACCCACGCAAGCAGGGGGAGAATGCGCAAACTCCCGCAGACACTGGCCGAAATCCATGTATCTGCACAGCAAACAGTGATTGTCACTGAGCTGTCGTGTTGCCCAGCATCTGGTCCAGTTTAAGCGTACACCAACCACGTGAAGTACTAGGCTACTCTCGAAACATCCAAGAGCAGCCCTCGTACGACCCATCGCGTGTATGCCCCTTGTTGGACAACAAGGCGGACCGAATCACCTGTGGATTAAAAGAGAAAAACATCAAATAACATGCACATCCTTATACAAACATTCAAGGGAATCCCCAGAAGCTCGAAAGTAAAACAAGTGAGCCAGAAAATAGGTTGGAAGGTCCATAGGAATCAATTGATTCCCATGGACATCCCAAGGCTCCTGAACCTTATTTAAAACAGTCTCCTATATCCCTCCACCTCCAACCCGTTCATGTGCCTGTCTAAGTAACTCTTAAAAAACTCCAGCATGCCTGCCTCCACCACCTTGCCTGGCAGAGCATTCCATACCCCCACTACCCTCTGTGTGAAAAACCTCCCTCTAACATCTGAATCATACCTCGCCCCCCTCACCCTAAGCCCGTGGCCCCTCGTAATGTGCGTTTCCAATCTAGGAAAAAGCTTACCACTGCTTAATCTATCTATACCCTTCATAATCTTATATATGTCCATTAGATCTCCCCTCAGTCTCCATCTTTCTAGGAAAACAGCCCCAATTTGCCCAATCTTTCCTCATAACCCAGTCCTTCCATACCAGGCAGCATCCTGGTAAACCTCCTCTGCACTCTCTCCAGGGTCTCCACGTCCTTCCAGTAGTAAGGCGACCAGAATTGGACGCAGTACTCCAAATGCGGCCTAACCAACGTTCTATACAACTGCAAGATTAGACTCCAGCTCTTGTACTCTATACCCCTTCCTATAAAGGCTAGCATACCATAAGCTTTCTTTGCAACCTTCTCCACCTGTACTGCCACCTTCAAAGACCTGTGCACTTGCACCCCCCAGGTACCTCTGTGTTTCTATACTTTTTATAGGTCTGCCCTTTATCATATAACTCCCCTCTACATTATTTCTCACAAAATGCATCACCTCACATTTAAATGGAATAAATTCCATCTGCCATTTATCTGCCCAATATACCAGCCTATCTATATCCTGTTGTATTGCCTGACACTGCTCCTCACTGTCTGCCAGTCCAGCCATCTTAGTGTCATCTGCAAACTTGGTGATCACACCACGTACTCCCTCTTCCAAGTCATTTATGTATATTACAAATAGAAGAGGTCCCAGTACTGAGCCCTGCGGCACACCACTAGTGACAGACCTCCAGCTAGAAAAAGACCCTTCCACTACTGCTCTCTGTCTCCTATTACCAAGCCAGTTATCAATCCATCTAGATACTTGTCCTTGTATCCCATGAGCCTTAACCTTTTCAACCAATCTATCATGAGGGACTTTGTCAAACGCCTTACTGAAATCCATATGGACGACATCGTCCTTCGTCGACCGTTCTTGTCACCTCCTCAAAAAATTCTACCAGATTCGAAAGGCATGACTTCCCCTTAACAAAGCCATGCTGCGTATCCCTAATCAGATCGCAACGCTCTAAATGCGCTAACATCCTATCCCTAAGAATCCTCTCCAACAACTTCCCTACCAGTGGCGTCAAAGTCACCAGCCTATAATTACCAGGGTTATCCCTACCACCCTTTTTAAACAACGGTACCACATTCGCTATCCTCCAGTCCTCTGGGTCCTCACCTCTGTCCAAAGAAGAGACAAAGATTTGCGTCAGAGGCCCAGCAATTTCATCTCTCGCCTCCCTGAGCAGCCTACGATAAATGCCATCAGGCCCCGGAGATTTATCAGTTTTAATGCTACCTAAAAACCCTAACACTTCCTCCCTCGTAATGGATAGTTCCTTCAGCTGGTCTACAGCTCCCTCCAAGACAGTACCGGACATCAAGCCCCTCGCCTTTGTGAATACCGACGCAAAGTATTCATTCAGGATCTCCCCCATTCCCTTGGACTCTAAGCACAGTTCCCCTCCTCTGTCCCTGAGAGGACCGATTTTTCCTCGAACTACCCTTTTGTTCCTGACATAGGAGTAAAATGCCTTTGGATTTACCTTAATCCTGTCTGCCAAAACCATTTCATGCCCCCTTTTTGCCCTTCTAACTCCCGGTTTGAGCTCCCTCCTACTCTCTCTGTATTCCTCCAATACTCTCTCCGTTCCCAGTTGCTTAGACCTAACAGACGCCTCTTGTTTCTTCCTGACCAAGTCCTCAATGTCCCTAGTAATCCACGGCTCTCTAATTCTACCTTTCCCATCCTTCCTCTTAACCGGCACGTCTTTCCTGCAACCATTTCAGTTTTCCCTTGAAAGACTCCCACGTGCCGAACGTGGACTTACCCTCAAACAACCTCTCCCAATCAGTATCCATAAGTTCCTGCTTAATCCGGCTGTATCTAGCCTTCCCCCAATTTAGCACCTTCCCCTTCGGACAGCACTCATCTTTTTCCATTAATATCCTAATGTAGACAGAGTTGTGGTCACTGTTAGCCACATGTTCACCTACTGCAACTTCAACCACCTGACCTGGCTCATTACCCAGGACTAAATCCAGTGTAGCCCCCTCTCTAGTCAGGCTATCTATCTACATACTGCTCCAAGGACCCTTCCAGTACACATTTTACAAATTCCTCCCCGTCCGAACCCCCAGCTCTAGGCACCTTCCAATCCATCCCAGGGAGATTAAAATCTCCCACTACAACAACCCTATTCTTTCTGCACCAATCCAAAATGTCTCTACATATACCTTCTTCCATTGCCTGCGGGCTGTTGGGTGGTCTGTAGTACACCCCTAGCATAATAATTGTTCCCTTCCTATTCCTCAACTCCACCCGCAGCGACTCAATTCCTAACACCTTGATATTATCCTCCCTCTGCACCGCTGTGATCTGCTCCCTAACTAACAACGCCACTCCCCCACCTCTTTTCGACCCTCCTCTGTCACGCCTAAAACACTTATACCCAGGAATATTTAGCTGCCAGTGCTGCCCTTCCTTTAACCACGTCTCTGTCACTGCCACCGTCTGTAAATCTGTAAATTGTCTGTGCTGTTATATGCTCTGTCTGAGGCCAGAACTCGCCATTCACCTGACGAAGGGGCAAACCCCGAAAGCTCGTGAGTTTACTATCAAATAAATCAGTTGGACTTAAACCTGGTGTTGTCAGACTTCTTAATGTGTTTACTCCAGTCCACCGTCGGCATCTCCACATCATGACTACAGGGGAGGTGCCAGAGGATTGGAGAATAGACAATTTTGTTCCTTTGTTTGAGAAGGGTAGCAAGAATAATCCAGGTAATTACAGGCCGGTGAGCCTTACGTCAGTGATAGGGAAATCATTGGAGAGGATTCTTCGAGACAGGATTTATTCCCACTTGGAAATAAGTGAATGTATTCCTGAGAGGCAACATGGTTTTGTGAAGGGGAGGTCGTGTCTCACGAACTTGATCGAGTTTTTCAAGGAAGTGCCGAAGATGATTGATGAGGCTAGGGCAGTGGACGTTGTACACATGGATTTCAGTAAGGCCTTTGACAAGATCTCTCATGGCAGACTAGTGCAGAAGATGAAGTTGCATGGGATCAGAGGTGAGCTGGCAAGGTGGATACAAAACTGGCTCAGTCAAAGAAGAGAGGGTAGCAGTGGAAGGGTGTGTTTCTGAATGGAGGGCTGTGACAAGTGGTGTTCCTCAGGGATCAGTGCTGGCACCTTTGCTGTTTGTAATATGTATAAATGATTTGGAGGAAAATGCAACTGGATTGATTAGTAAGTTTGCAGACGACACAAAGATTGGTGGATTTGCAGAACGCGTTGAGGACCATCAGAGGATACAGCAGGATAAAGATCAGTTGGAAACTTGGGTGGAGAAATGGCAGATGGAGTTTAATCCAGACAAATGTGAGGTCATGCAGTTTGAAAGGTCTAATACAGATAGGAAATATACAGTAAATGGCCTTAAGAGTATTGATAGGCAAAGGGTGTACAGGTACACAGGTCACTGAAAGTGGCAATGCAGGTGGAGAAGGTAGTCAAGAAGGCATACAGCATGCCTGCCTTCATAGGCTGGGGCACTGAGTTTAAAAATTGGCAAGTCATATTGCAGCTGAATAGAAACTTAGGACGCACTTGGAATATAGTGTTCAATTCTGATCACCACACTACCAGAAGGATATGGGGGCTTTGGAGAGGGTACAGAAAAGATTTACCAGGATGTTGCCTTGTATGGAGAGCATTAGCTGTGAGGAGAGGTTGGAGAAACTTGGTTTGTTCTCACTGGAGCAATGGAGGTTGAGTGAAGACCTGATAGAAGTCTACAAGATTATGAGAAGCATGGACAGAGTGGATAGTCAGAAGCTTTTTCTCAAGGTGGCAGAGTCAATTACTAGGGGGCATAGATTTAAGATGTGAGGGGCAAGGTTTAAAGGAGATGTATGAGGCAGGTTTTTTCACACAGGGTAGTGGGTGCCTGGGGAGGTAGTGGAAGCGGATACGGTAGTGACTTTTAAGGGGCGTCTTGACAAGTTCATGAATAGGTTAGGAATAGAGGGATATGGTTCCCGGAAGGTAGGGGGTTTTAGTTAAGTCAGGCAGCATGGTTAGTGCAGGCTTGGAGGGCCGAAGGGCCTGTTCCTGTGCTATAATTTTTTTTGTTCTTTGTTTGCTCTTTGTTCTTTATACATAAGAACATAAGAAATAGGAGCAGGAGTAGGCCATCTAGCCCTTTGAGCCTGCCCCACCATTCAATAAGATCATGGCTGATCTGAAGTGGATCAGTTCCACTTTCCTGCTCTCTTCCCATAACCCTTAATTCCCTTGTCTGTCAAAAACCTATCTACCGTGACTTAAATATATTTATCGAGGTAGCCTCCACCACTTCAACGGGCAGAGAATTCCACAGATTCACCACCTTTGAGTGAAGAAGTTCCTCCTCAACTCCGATCTAAATTGCCCCCCCCCTTACCTTGAGACTGTGCCTTCTAGTCCTGCTATCCTTTCTAAGCGGGAAGAATCCCTCTACCTCTACCCTATCCATCCCTTCCATTTTCTTATATGTCTCTATAAGATCCCCCCTCATCCTTCTAAACTCCGACGAATACAGACCCAGTCTATTTAGTCTCTCTTCATAGTCCAACCCCCTTATCTCCGGTATCAGCCTAGTGAACCTCCTCTGCACTCCCTCCAAGGCCAATATATCCTTGCACAAGTGCGGCGACCAAAACTGCAAACAGTACTCCAGCTGCGGCCTCACCAGTGCCCTGTACAGTCGCAGCAAGACCTCCCTGCTTTTATATTCTATCCCCCTCGTGATAAAGGCCAGCATCCCATTCGCCTTCTTGATCACCTGCTGCACCTGCAGACTGGGTTTTTGCAACTCATGCACAAGGACCCCCGGGTCCCTCTGCACTGTAGCATGCTGCAGCTTTTCGCCCTTTAAATAGTAATCCCTCCTACTGTTATTCCTGCCAAAGTGGATAACCTCACACTTGCTAACATTGTCCTCCATCTGTCAGGTCCTCGCCCACTCATTTAGCCTATCCAGATCCCTCTGCAGACTTTCCACACCCTCCGCGCAATTTGCTTTTCCACTCATCTTCGTGTCATCAGCAAATTTCGTCACCCTACACTCAGCTCCCTCCTCCAGATCATCTATATAAATGGTAAATAGCTCAAGCCCCAGTATCGATCCCTGCGGCACTCCACTAGTCACCAACCGCCAATCAGAATAGCACCCATTGATACCAACTCTCTGCCTCCTATTAGACAACCAATCCTCTATCCACCTTACCCCCAACTCCATGCACCCTAACCTTCTGAAGCAACCTTTTATGAAGCACCTTATCAAACGCCTTTTGAAAATCTAGAAACACCACATCCACAGCTTCCCTTCTGTCTACCGCACTCGTCACATCCTCATAGAAATCCAATAAATTCAACAAACACGACTTCCCCTTAACTAATCCATGCTGCGTCTGCTCTATCAAACCATTCCTTTCCAGGTGCCTCGCTATTTCTTCTTTGATGACGGATTCAAGCATTTTTCCAACTACAGGCGTTAAACTAACCGGCCTATCCCTGCCTTTTGTCTGCTACCTCTTTTAAACAAAGGCGTAACATTAGCCGTTTTCCAATCTTCCGGCACTTCCCCAGGATCCAGCGAATTTTGGTAAATAATCACTAAGGCATCCACTATCACCTCTGCCATTTCCTTCAGAACCCTGGGATGCATTCCATCTGGTCCTGGGGACTTGTCCACCATCAGTCCCGTTAGTCTATCCTATCCTCATTTATCTAGTTTATACTATGCTACTTGACCAGTGAGGTGGAAAAATTCCACCCCACAGATTAGGCAGCAGAGTTAATGGACTGAACTATTGGACCGCCTTGTGATTGGAAATGTAGATGGTGTTTACCCAATCAAACCAGCACTGATTGGGGAATCTGTTTTGGAATGGTGTTCCCAGCACCAGTCATGTTGCGGGAAGCAGACTTGGGTTCTTTTGTAGTGCTGTCTCAGTTACTTAACTTAGTTAAGCTGTGCTCTGCTGAAGCTGGAAGGCCCCTTATTGCTCCCCCCACCTTCAAGGACCCATCCACTACATTTGAAAACTTTCATCAGTTTTCCATCAGAGCTGCTGACCCTAAAACAAACCTGACTCCTGTTTCCTACCTCTATGGTGAAAATACAGCCCAATATTTCAGCTCAATGATCTTTCATTCTATCAGGCCTCACTAATATCAAGCTGAAACATTTAACTCTGTTTTTCCCTCAACAGATGATATTGGGCATGTTGAGTGTCTCCAGTATTTTGTATTTTAATTTCAGATTTCCAGCATCTGCATTATTTTGCTTTTTCAATTCTGAGGATGTATTGATCAAACCTATATTTCATGAATTTGTGTTCTTCTTCATCCCTACTAAAATAAAAAAAAGGTTTGTGAACATTTTACAACCTTTAAGATCAGATTGCGCTAAGTCACTTTGATGTGTATTCCACAACTCTCTCTCTCTCATATATATATACATATGTTTATATATCTGTAAGGGTTAGGGGATAGAGCCAAAGTGACTGGCGCAAAATTTTGAAAGCAGCTTAACTCAGTAGTGATTATGGTGACATTGAGGGTATGCCTGAAAACATGCAGACTTTGTAATTCCAGAGGAGACCACAAACTCCATTCACACTCAAATAGTCAGCCTGCAATGGATTGAGACACCATGCTCAGCATGGCTTCACCACATAGCCCTGTCTACAAATCAATTCCTTAAGTGGGAGGGGAGTAGAAATGTGTGGAATTCACAATGTTGAAAGAAAGCCAGCAGCTTGCCAGGATAACTGGTAATCCTCAATAAATCTGTAGCACTGAGATGCTCTCCAGCAACCTCAGGCTCTAATAATCCAGACTTAATTGCCAGAAGAAAGAAATACCATAGAATCCTAAGGCACAGGAGGAAGCCATTTGTCCCATCATACATGTGCTGGCTCCTTGAAAGAGTTAACCAATTATTCTGAATGCTCCTGCTGTTTACTCACTGCCATGTAAATTTTTCAGATGTTCAGAAGTTTATTGCTATTACTTAGGTGGGGTCTGAGACTCAGGCAAATTTTTCTGTTTCTTGTAACCTGATCTTGAGCTCATTTTAGAGCTGCCCTGACTTGTAATATGCAGTCTGTCCATTCTGCATCTGGGCTGAGTGTTTTTTAAAGCACTCATGCACTGGAATTCTATCACCTTGCCCACCATGGGAATTGCAGCAGGCAGGGGGCAGAAAATGGGAAGGTCTGTTGACATTGGGCAGGATTTTCTGATCTCAGGTTAAGCGAGGCCATTAAATCCCATCGCATGGAGTTTGGCCTGTTGTAATTGACAGGGAGAAATGGATGAGTCTGCTGGTATGGAGATAGGACAACGAGTGTTGCAGAGCTGGGATGATGATTGGTGGGCAATGTAATTATACAGTAACTGGTATCACCAATGTCAGATGTTTCATCTATACAATTCCAGAGGCACACATTTTCCTCACAGTCTGACTATAATGAGAGGCTGGAAATGGAAGTACTACCTTCTTTTGTGTCCTTGCTCTGAGGTACTGATCTCTCAGAGACACACACACACACACACACACACACACACACACACACACACACACACACACACACACACACACACACACACACACACACACACACACACACACTCATATTTTGACTGTTAAGATCAGTGTATTTCAGAGATGCAGTGAGCTCCAACATAGAGTTTGGTTAAGTACTGTTGCGAAGTTGAGGTTCCTTGAAAGGGAGAGAGCGGCCCTCAACCCTGCCAACTTCAGATATCTTTTAAGAGATCCATCTAGCACCAGCTAGCTAGCAGAAGTTAACAAATCAGAAAGAACTTATAGACAGAGGAATTGAGAGAAGTCCAAAAGATTCCGAAAGCCACAAACCTGGTTATATTTTTGCAAGTGATTGAATTCTATTTTTTTTGGTCGATGAATGAGTATTGTGCTTTTCTGATCAGTATTCTGTTAGAATCTTATTTGATTCAGTACGTTGCTTGTTTAATTAAATAAATAAATTGTTAAGTGTTCATTTTAAAGTGAGTGCCAGGTATTTCTGTTAGTTAATCACCAAACATTACTGAAGAACAGTTCACACCTTCCCACATGCTTTTACATTTTACGAGGCAAGGTATTCCTTTTTGGGCATTTTGGTGTTACTTCTCAACAGGAGGTCAACCTCCGCGTTGTAACTGCACATAGGCTCTATTTTAAAATATCTGCAGAACAGAGCCCACCTTTAATTTGAAAAATAATTTATATGTTTATATGCTTGTACAACTAACATGCACATACACAAATACGCATACAAAAGCAGGATGCTGTAGCTCATTATCCAACTGTATGGATTCAAAACAAATCAATATAATCCTGATATGCTAATTGACTTAGAACATAGAACATAGAACACTACAGCACAAACAGGCCCTTCGGCCCACGAGTTGCGCCGATCACATCAATACGTACCAATCCATAGACCTATCTATAACCCCCAATCCCATTAAATCCCATATACTCATCCAGAAGTCTTTTAAAAGACCCCAGCGAGTTCGCCTCCACCACCACTGACGGCAGCCGATTCCATTCACTCACCGCCCTCTGAGTGAAAAACTTACCCCTAACATCACTTCTGTACTTGCCTCCCCGCACCTTAAATCTGTGTCCTCTCGTAGCGACCATTTCAACCCAGGGAAATAGCCTCTGAGAATCCACCCTATCTATTCCTCTCAATGCTTGTTCTTGTCTATCATTATTTCTGCTCCTAATATCACTTTTTAGCTGATGTATGTTTTCAAAGTATTTTATTTTGCCTGTAGTGGCAACGTTGCATGTAAGCTGCAAACTAAAAGTGAAAAGACTGACATCATTTAGGATTCAGTCAGTATTGGAAAATTAGCCTCCTTGAATTTGTAAGAAGAATCCATCCTTGTTTGTGCTCTCGAGCTCAGGCAGATTGTTACTCAGTCATCCACTTTGAAAAAAAATCCCAAAAAGAATTTATTTCAGAAAGTTTAGAGAGGATGAGGATGTAGCTTTACCTTTAATTATTTTGTTTTCCTTTGACTTCCTTCTTTTTTATTTCTTTCACCTGTTGCCACTCCTAAATGTATGATTGGTTGCCCTTTCGTACCTTATCCGAAGGACCTTCTGCATTTTTGAATTTAGAGAGTTGGCAGGCTACTTATCCATGATGGGATCAGAGCTGATGCTAATCTTGCTGTCATTCCAGGTCCACATTTATGCAATATGTTAGTGAACACAAGTGGAAATCTGGATGATTAGCATTCCCAACCTGATGTAGTAAAGCCAGGAGTCAATTCTAAAATTTTCCTGAATTGTTAGCCTAGACCAGCTATGTTTATACTATCAGGAGAGCATTGTCTTTGTGTGTTAAGCGAGTGTGTGTTTTTATATCCATTCGTTGAAGGGGTGTGAGTGTTAGTTTTTTTATCTATTTGTTGAAGGTGTGTGAGCGTCATGGGCTAGGCCAGCATTTATTGTCCCTCTCTTACCCTTGATAAGATGGTGGTGAGCCATCTCCATGAACCACAGTCCATATGGCATAGATACATTCATAGTGCCGTTTTGACTCGGGAATATTGACCCACCAACAGTGAAGGAACAGCAATATAATTCCAAGGTGCATGATTTGGAGGCAAAGTTTTAGGTGCTGGTCTTTCCATGCATCTTCTGCCCTTGTCCTTCCAGGTGGTAGAGGCTGTGGGTTTGGAAGGTGCTATTGAAGGAGCATTGGTGAGTTGCTAGTAGTGAATCTTGTAGCTGGTACACACTGCTGTCACTGTGCGGTGGTGGGTGGAGGGAATCAGTGTTTCAGCTGGTAGGCGGGATGCCAATCGGACGGGCAACTTTGTCCTTTATGGTGTTGAACTTCTTAAGTGTTGTTGGAACTGCATACATCCAGACGAGTGGAAAGTATTCCATCACTCCTGCCTTGTCCCAGGTAGATGGTGGCTTTGGAGAGTCAGGAGGTGAATTACTCACTACAGAATTCCCAGTCTTTGACCTGGCTGGTGCAGTTAATTTCTGGTCAATGGTTATACCCAGGATGTCAATAGTAGGGGATTCAACATTTTGTTATGTCATAGTGACAGATGTAAAAAGGCTTGATCAGTGTGTTCAATGATTAAATGAAGGAACAGAATGGATAGAGTCCTAGTTTCATGACATTTACCCTGGGTATAGATGGATTTTCTTACGAGGAAAGAGTAAGAAATGTCGCGTAGGTTGGCTCTGTATTTATTGGGGTTTAGAAGACTGAGGCGTGACTTTATTGAAATATATAGGGTAGGATTTTCCAACCGTGCTTTCAAAGCTGGAAAGTCCTGCCTGACGTCGGCAGATCTTTGTGTGGTCTGTGTCCTGCACACTAAGATTTCCGTGATGGGCGGGATGGGAAAATTCCACTCAAAGGATTCTAGGGGATTTGATTGATGCTGAGAGGATGTTTTCTCTAGTGGGAGAGTTTATAACTAGAGGGCATAATCTCAGAATAAGGAGCCATTTAATACAGATATGAGGAAAAATTTCTTCTCTCAGAGGATACTGAATCTGTGGAATTCTTTACCACAAAGAGTTGTAGAAACTGGGTCATTAAATATGTTAAAGGTTGAGATAGACAGATTTTTAACAGTATGGAAATCAAAGGTTTTGGGGATAATGCAGAAAAATGGAGTTGAGAGTTATCATATCCGATCAGTTTTGATCTCGCTGAATGGTGGTACAGACTCAGAATCACAGAATACTACAGCGCAGAAGAGGCCCTTCAGCCTATCGAGTCTGCATGAAAAGTCCTGACCTGCCCACCTAATTCCACCTGCCAGCACTTGGCCCAGAGCCTTGAATGTTATGGCACGCCAAGTGCTTATTCAGATCCTTTTTAAAGGATGTGACACATCGCGCCTCCACCATCCTCCTAAGCAGCGCATTCCAGACGATCACCACCTGCTACGTAAAAAAGATTTTTCTCAAATTCCCCTAAACCTTCCACCCCTCATTTTAAACTTGGGTTCCCTCGTAACTGACCCTTCAACTAAGAAGAACAGCTGCTCCTTGTCCATGCCCCTCATAATCTTGAACACCTCAATCAAGTCACTTCTCAATCTTCTCTGGTGCAAAGAAAACAACCCAAGCCTGTTCAACCTCTCTTTATAACTTCCATCCCAGGCAACATCCTGGTGAATCTTCCTCTACACCCCTTCCTGTGCAATCACATCTTTCCTATAATGTGGCAACTAGAACTGCACACAGCTGTGGCCTCATCAAAGTTCTATACCTCCATCATGATCTCTCTGCTTTTGTAGATTGATAAAGTGTGCCATATACCTTTTTCACCACCCTATTAACCTGCCTTTCCACCTTCAGAGATCTATGGACAAACACGCTAAGGTCCCTTTGTTGTTCGGAACTTCCCAGTGTCAGACCTTTATTGTATATTTCTTGCCAAATTACTCCTACCAAAATGTATCACCTCACACTTCTCAGGATTAAATTCCATCTGCCACATATCTGTCTGTTTGGCCATCTCATCTATATCATCCTGTAGTCCAAGACATTCAACCTCACTGTTAATCTTCTGGCCAATCAGTGGGCCGAATGGCCTACTTATGCTCCTATGTCTTGTGGTGTTATGGTTGTTCTGCCAATCCTGAACCTTCCACAGACTACGGGTGGTCTGTCCTCTGATCAAGGACATAAGAACATAAGAACATAAGAAATAGGAGCAGGAGTAGGCCATCCAGCCCCTCGAGCCTGCCCCACCATTCAATAAGATCATGGCTGATCTGTCATGGCTCAGTTCCACATTCCCGCCCTCTCCCCATAACCCTTAATCCCCTCGCTTATCAAAAACCCATCAACCCGCGTCTTAAAAATATTTAGCGAGGTAGCCTCCATCACTTCAACGGGCAGAGAATTCCAGAGATTCACCACCCTTTGAGTGAAGAAGTTCTTCCTCAACTCCGTTCTAAACCGCCCCCCCTTTATCTTGAGGCTGTGCCCCCTAGTCCTACTGTCCTTTCTGAGCGGGAAAAGTCTCTCCATCTCTATCCTATCCATCCCATTCATCATCTTATATGTCTCAATGAGATCTCCCCTCATTCTTCTAAACTCTAACGAGTACAAGCCTAGTTTATTCAGCCTCTCCTCATAGCTCAACCCCCTCAACTCTGGCATCAGCCTAGTAAACCTCCTCTGCACTCCCTCCAAGGCCAAAATATCCTTGCGTAAGTACGGCGCCCAAAACTGCACACAGTACTCCAGCTGCGGCCTCACCAATACCCTATACAGCCGCAGCAAGACCTCCCTACTTTTATATTCAATCCCCCTCGCTATGAAGGCCAGCATCCCATTCGCCTTCCTGACCACCTGCTGCACCTGCATCCTAGCCCATTACTTGGTATAAACGTTCCCTGTGTTAAGTACGTAGTTAATTATGCAGTTAAGTATCCTTTCACATTTAGTATGTTTAACATTAGTCTACTGCTCTCCAGAAGATCTTATTTTCCCCTCTCCCACCTCTCAGGCCTCAGAAACACAGATCCCGCTGAATTCCGTGAAGCATTTGATCAGCTTAATCTCTAATAAGAAGAACATGAAAACAATGTCTCCAGATCATTTTATGAATGAACATTTGTCTGAAATTGTACTTGATTGAAATCTGTATCTCATTCACAATCCTGTGGCTATCCCCCCAGGCCATCAAATCAATGCAGCTTAATATTAAACAGGTTTGAACATAAGATGCCAGATGTCTCTAAATGCAGACACTTCAAAGCTACTCTCGCAATTGGTCTTATTCTCAAATGCATCTGTTATCTTCAATCAATCCAGTTCAATCTCATTCCATGTTACATGCTCAGTTCCTGGCACTGAATTGAAGAAGTGCTGCTGATAGAAGTCATACAACAAACCCACTGTTAACAGAGGCATTTTGAGCGTTGCTTCAGATGCTGCCAGGGACCTAGTTAAAACTTAACACAGAAGGACAAATTCTTACTGTCTTCTGCCCACAGGGGAAGGAACTGCAACCTGAATCAGTTTTAGAGAGAAATTGTCTCTGCGTTTTCAAGATATCGGTGGTTCCAAAGTTTATTTACCAAACTTTGCTGGATTCCGGGGAAGTGCCGGAAGATTGGAAAACGGCTAATGTTATGCCACTGTTTAAAAAAGGTAGCAGGCAAAAGGCAGGGAATTATAGGCCGGTTAGTTTAACATCTGTTGTTGGAAAAATGCTTGAATCCGTCATCAAAGAGGAAATAGCGAGGCACCTAGAGAAGAATTGTTTGATAGAGCAGATGCAGCACGGATTCGTTAAGGGGAAGTCATGTTTGACAAATTTATTGGAATTCTATGAGTATGTGACTAGTGCAGTAGACAGAGGGGAACCAGTGGATGTGGTGTTTCTCAATTTTCAGAAGGCATTTGATAAAATGCCGCACAAAAGGTTGCTTCAGAAGGTTAGGGGGCATGGAGTTGGGGGTAAGGTGTTAGCGTGGATAGAGGATTGGTTGTCTAATAGGAGGCAGAGAGTTGGTATCAATGGGTGCTATTCTGATTGGCAGTTGGTAATGAGTGGAGTGCCGCAGGGATCAGTGCTGGGGCCTCAGCTATTTACCATTTATATAGATGATCTGGAGGAGGGGGATGAGTGTAGGATGTCAAAATTTGCTGATGACACAAAGATGAGTGGAAAAGCAAATTGTGCGGAGGGTGTGGAAAGTCTGCAAAGGGATCTAAATAGGCTGAGCGAGTGGGCAAGGACCTGGCAGATGGAGTACAATGTTAGCAAGTGTGAGGTTATCCACTTTGGCAGGAATAATACTAAGAGGGATTACTATTTAAAGGGCGAAAAGCTGCAGCATGCTACGGTGCATAGGAACCTGGGGGTCCTTGTGCATGAGTCGCAAAAACCCAGTCTGCAGGTGCAGCAGGTGATCAAGAAGGCGAATGGGATGCTGGCCTTCATAGCGAGGGGGATAGAATATAAAAGCAGGGAGGTCTTGCTGCAACTGTACAGGGCACTGGTGAGGCCGCAGCTGGAGTACTGTGTGCATTTTTGGTCGCTGCACTTGTGCAAGGATATTTTGGCCTTGGAGGGAGTGCAGAGGAGGTTCACTAGGCTGATACTGGAGATGAGGGGGTTGGACTATGAAGAGAGACTAAATAGACTGGGTCTGTACTCGTTGGAGTTTAGAAGGATGAGGGGGGATCTTGTAGAGACGTATAAGATAATGAAGGGGAGGAATAGGGTAGAGGTAGAGAGATTCTTCCCACTCAGAAAGGACAACAGGACTAGAGGGCACAGCCTCAAGATAATGGGGGGACAGTTTAGAACGGAGTTGAGGAGGAACTTTTTCACTCAAAGGGTGGTGAATCTCTGGAATTCTCTGCCCGTTGAAGTGGTGGAGGCTACCTTGCTAAATATATTTAAGACACGGGTAGATAGGTTTTTGGTAGGCAAGGGAATTAAGGGTTATGGGGAGAAAGCGGGAAAGTGGAACTGAGTCACTTCAGATCAGCCATGATCTTATTGAGTGGCGGGGCAGGCTCGAAGGGCTAGATGGCCTACTCCTTTACCTACTTCTTATGTTCTTATGTTCTTATATTATGTTCAAAATAAGCATAGTATAATGGGTCGTACATTCTTTAAAGTGGCAATCTGCCGTGGATTAACACTCATACCGACTTACCTGCATCTTAAGCACCTGTCTCGCCTGACCTGCCTGACTCAGGACCTGTGTGAATCTGTCAAAGTTCTCACTACTTAACCTGTCTGAATCCCTCATGATTTTGAACACCTCTGTCAAATGTGCTCTTAACTTTCCCTTCTGAAAATGAGAACAAACCAACTTCTTCAAACTATTCACATAACTGAAGTTCCTCAACCCTGAAACCTTTTGCATAAATCTTTTCTGCACCCTTTCTAAAGCCTTCATATCCTTCCTAAGGTGCAGTACTCAGAACTGGAGACAATCTGTACCTCTCAGTCAAGATCTCACCTTCATCTCTCTCTGCACCCTACTAACTCAGCTTATCGTTGCATGAATCTACCTTCTACATCTCAACAAGACTTATTTATTACAATCCTCAGTTGCTCTGAGGAGGTGGTGACAGGTCACCTTTTTGAATAACTTCGTACAACTAAATGGCTTGCTCAATTTTTTCAAAGGGTAGTTAAGAATCAATCACATTGATGTGGACAGAGTCACATATAGGTTCAACTGAGTAATAGCACCAGCTTTCCATCCCTAAATAGCATTAAAAAAACTGGTTTTTCCAATAATCTGACAACTTCATGGTTACTTTTAACAATATTACTCTTTTACTTTCAAATTTATTTTTAAAAATTGTGCTAAAATTTTCCAACTGCCAAGTAAGGTTTGAGCTCATGTTCTCTGGATTATTAGTTCTGTAACATGATTATGACACTACATAGGGTTCCTTAAATGTTTCAAGCTTTTAATAGAAGAGGGACATTTTCAGTGATTGCCTAATAATGGCAAGGAGATACAGGATTACAGAAATTAGAGTCAGATGCAAGAAATACAGAGTATTGATAATGAGGTCTTCAACTATCCTGATATAAATAGGGGAAGTAACAATGTAAAGGGCAAAGAGCAGGATGAATTCTTGAAGTGTACAAGAGAACTTCCTTGATCTATGTACTTCCAGCCCAATGAGAAGAAGCAATGCTGGATCTAGTTCTGGGAATGGACTGGAGCATGTTTCTATGAAAGAGAATCTGGTCAGCAATGATCACAATATCATCAGGTATAGAGCAGTCATGGAAAAGGACAAGATATAATTTAGTGTAAAATCTTTAACCTGGAGAAGGGCTAATTCCAGTGAGATAAAAATGGATCTGACCTAGGTGAACTGGAATCAGAAATTAGCAGCAATTGTACAATGGGAGGAGACCTTCAAAAATGAGATAGTGTGGTACAGAAAAGACACATTTCTGAGGGGAAAGGAAGGACATCCAAAGCTAGAACTCCCTGGACTATAAAGCTTTAAAAGCTAAAATAGGATTGAAGAAGAGATTTTTGACATGTATAAGGTTCATTAAACCATAGAGAACTAAGTTGAATACAGAGAGTCAGAGGAAGTCTAAAAAGAGAATGAGAGAGAATGAGAATAGAACATAGAACATAGAACATTACAGCGCAGAACAGGCCCTTCGGCCCACGATGTTGCGCCAACCAATTAAGAAAAAAGCAATGACCCTCTAACCTAAACCAATCCCTTTCCATCCATAAACCTATCCACGGACCTCTTAAACGCCCCCAAACTAGGCGCATCTACAACTGCAGCAGGCAGGGCATTCCATTCCCCCACCACCCTCTGGGTAAAGAACCTGCCTCTGACATCCGTCCTATAACCACCACCCCTTAATTTAAAGCTATGTCCCCTCGTGCTAGCTTTCTCCATCCGAGGAAAAAGGCTATCACTGTCCACCCTATCTAAACCTCTAATCATCTTGTATGTTTCAATAAGGTCTCCTCATAGCTGCCTTCTTTCTAACGAAAACAACCCCAAATCCCTCAGTCTCTCCTCATAATACCTTCCCCCCATACCAGGCAACATCCTGGTAAACCTCCTCTGCACCCTCTCCAATGCCTCCACATCCTTCCTATAATGTGGGGACCAGAACTGTACACAATACTCCAAGTGCAGCCGCACCAGAGTTTTGTACATGACGTTGCGGCTCCTAAATTCAATCCCACTACCAATAAACGCCAAGACACCGTATGCCTTCCTAACAACCTTATCGACTTGATTTCCAACTTTCAGGGATCTATGCACATATACACCTAGATCCCTCTGTTCGTCAACACTATTCAGAGTCCTACCGTTAGCCCTATACTCTACACATCTGTTATTCCTGCCAAAGTGAATTACCTCACACTTTTCCGCATTAAACTCCATCTGCCACCTCTCGGCCCAGCTCTGCAACTTGTCCAAGTCTCTCTGTAAACTATGATACCCCTCTTCACTATCTACCACTCCTCCAACTTTGGTGTCATCAGCAAATTTACTAATCCATCCTTCTATACCCTCATCCAGATCATTTATAAAAATTACAAACAGCAGTGGCCCCAAAACAGATCCCTGAGGCACACCACTTGTAACCGTACTCCATGACGAATACTTTCCATCAACCACCACCCTCTGTCTTCTATCTGCTAGCCAATTCCTGATCCAATTAACTAAATCACCCTCAATCCCATACATCTGCATTTTCTGCAGAAGCCTTCCATGGTGAACCTTATCAAACACCTTACTAAAGTCCATATATACTACGTCAACTGCTTTACCCCCATCCACCTCTGGTCACTTTTTCAAAAAACTCAATAAGGTTAGTAAGGCACAACCTACCCTTCACAAAACCATGCTGACTATCTCCAATCAATTCATTACTCTCTAAATAACTATAAATCCTATCCCTAATAATTTTTTCTAATACTTTGCCCACAACAGAAGTAAGACTCACCGGTCTATAATTCCCGGGGAAGTCTGCATTCCCCTTCATAAACAATGGGACAACATTCGCTATCCTCCAGTCTTCTGGCACTATACCTGTGACCAACGACGAACTGAAGATCAGAGCCAGAGGCTCTGCAATCGCCTCTCTTGCCTCCCAGAGAATCCTAGGGTAAATCCCGTCCAGCCCATGGGACTTATCTATTTTCAAACCCTCAAGAATATCTAGCACATCCTCCTTATCTACTGCAATACTATCCAGTTTACAACCCTGAACCCAGTGTTCTCCACAACTACATTTACGTCTCCCTGCGTGAATACCGAAGACAAATATTTGTTCAGTGCCTCTCCAATCTCTTCCGGTTCCACACATAACTTCCCACTGCTGTCTCTGACTGGCCCTAATCTTGCCCTAACCAATCTTCTATTCTTAACATATCTAAAGAAAGCCTTAGGATTCTCCTTAATCCTATCAGCCAAAGTCTTCTCGTGTCCTCTTTTAGCTCTTCTTAACTCACACTTTAACTCCCTCCTGGCTAATCTATAGCTTTCCAGATTAATAATTAATTAATTAATAGATTCAAAGCTAGCAGAAAAGGGAAATTAAATGCCTTTTATTAACAGATAAATAATAGAATGGTAGTTAAGGAAAGGTGGTCCAAGTAGGAAATATTATATAGATCTTCTTGTGGAGATATGAAACATGGAAATATAGTCAACAGGGAGTTGGAAGACTTCAAGAGGACATAGACAAACTGAAATGGGCAGACGCACAACAGATGAAATTTAATGAAGGAAAGTTTGAAATTACACATTTTGGTAACAATGAGGAAAGGCACTATGAACTGGTTTAATTTTAAAGGGGATGCAAGGAGAGACAGATAGAAGGGTGTAAATACACAAATCTTTGAAGGTGACAGGGTGATAAGAAGGCTGTTAAAAAAATGGAACCCTTGGCTTTATTAGTAGAGGAATAAAGCACAAAAGCAAATACATTATGCTAAACGTTCGTAAAATACTAGTTAGGCCCCAGTTGCACTGTATTCAATTCTGGATACCACATTTTCAGAAGGATGTTGAAGCCTTGGAGAGGTTTACAAAGAGATTTATTAGATGAGGATTCCAGTTATGTGGAGAAGCTGAATTGGCCTCCCTAGAACAGATAAAGTTAAGGGAAGATTTGATAGAGGTGCTCAAAATCATGTGCTGTTTTGATAGAATAAATAAACTTTTTCCAATGGCTGAAGGGTCAATAACTAAAGGAAAGATTTAAAATAAAATAAGAACAGAAAATGCTGGAAATACTCAGCTGGTCTAACAACATCTGTGGGAAGAGAAACAAAGTTAATGTTTCAAACCAATGACATTTCATCACACTTGCTGTCAACACTGGGATGTTAAATACTGACAATTTACAATTATTTACAGCAAGTGTAATATATTAAAAAAATCCTAAGGCTCTTCATAGAGCAGTAATCACATAAAAAAAAGATTTTCCTTCTAAGCATTTTATTTTCCAACATGGAACTCAGCAAGTGGGGTATATGCCCCAGAATTTCTAGCTTCAGACTCATGACATGAGAATGTCAAAAACCTTGTCAGTTGAAATACTAAATTTACACTTGCATCAGTTTAAATACATAAAAACCCTTACTCTGCTTCCTTATAAATGCAAAAATGCAACAGATGCGAGTCTGTTTTCAATACAGTCTGTTTCTTTAAAGTGAAGATTTACAGCTGTTATAGGGTGCAGTACGACATTATTCTGTCTGTTGAATATCCTCCTGTGCTTCCTGTTTCTAGTGGAATATGACAAGGAGATTTTCCAGCAGCGGCGACATCACAGAGAGTTCAGGTTTGATCTCTTGAAGATCCCAGAGGGGGAGGCCGTGACAGCAGCAGAATTCCGAATCTATAAAGATTATACCAGAGAACGCTTTGTAAACGAGACCTTCCAGATTACAATTTACCAGGTACTGGAGGAGAACATGGAAAGGTGAGTGAAGGAGGAGAGATACGGCAGCTGGTGCAGAAGTAACTTGGAGAGTCTCCTGGAACATTTGACTTTAGAGCATGGTACTGATCTAGTCATTCAGTCATCATGGGTGGAATTTCATCCAGGAAACTTGAGTCCCACCAGTGGACCCGAAGTCAGTGTGATTCTCAAAAGGGTGGTGCCTCATGCATCCAATATTATGATCGCCACTAAAAAAAATGAAGGCTGAGTTATACTGCTCATAGAAAGAACATCAATAATCTTGTTCCATACCAGGGTCCTGTAAGATTATTCTTAATACAATAAATGGTGATGTGTTCTGTATGCAAAGTAGGGTTGCTGTTTGATCATTTTTGCGGTAGCAAATATTTCTCACAATCCAAGTTCCAATGTCAGAGAAGTTGTGCTATATTGAGGCTCAGTTGACAAAACGTGTCTCTGGCTGCTGCTCTGGATTTAATGTTCCATTTAATGCTCCTCATACTGTTCCATCAGGCCCTCTCTTCTCTTCTGATCTGTGCCCCTCAGGTCGCAATTTTGCAAACCCCTTCCATCTTCCTTTGAAGGCAATGGTGAAGTGGCTGGCTTACCAGTTTTCTCACAGCTTTCACTTTCACGCACACCATTCCTTTAAGTCCAAAATGTATGTGAAATACCATTCAGCAACATGCCTCTCTCCATGTTGATGTGGATTTGTTGCTTCAATGTCTTCCAGTTGATTATTCAATTCAGCTGTCAGTTTCTGCTGTCAGGATTCCGACTCAACCGCCCCAACAATTCTATAGCCTTTCCCGCCACGAGATCTGTGTTGGTGAGTTGCAATAGGTTCCATCTCTTGTTTGCTAATGGAAAACGCCATGGAATGTCATACAGTGTACTTTTATTGCCATTTCTGGAAGCAAAGCATCTACAACAGGAAGTTGCTTGGAGCACTGTGCTCACTTCTAGGGCGGATTTTCCAGCTGCGCTTGCCCCAGTGCCAGAAGGGCAACAGACCTTTGCATGATCCGTGTCCCTCCCACTACAATTCCTTTGGCAGGTGGGACGAGAAAATGCCGCAGCTATTCTTGATACTATAAGATATAGAGGCAGTGGAGAATGTGCAAAAAAGGCTGATATCAGACTGAGAAGTTATAACTATCAGGAAATATTCAACAGGTTTGGGGTTTTGTTGTAGAAGAGAGAAAACTAAGGGAGTGACCAGTTACAGATCTCCAAAATTTTGAAAGACTTTGATCAGATAGATTAGAGAAAGTGTTTCCACTTTAGGAGAAATCCAAATACAAGACCATAATTACAAGAGTAGTCACTATATAAACTGAATAAAAAATTCTGCACTCAAAAAATGGTTAGAGTGATAAACTTACACATGAACATTAGTGAATCTTGTGTTATTTTACTGTAATCCGATAGTTTCAAAGTCACTTTTACTGATGCCAGGTTTTACTCCCAGACTTTTTTTTAATATAACTGAAATCAAACATAATGCAGGTGCAATATAAAATAGAAAACATGACCATGTGAACCTAAGATGTTCTCTTCATCCAGAGTGGGAAGCCTGTGGAATTTGTTACCACAAAAAAAAGTTGAGGCCAAAACATTGTATGCTTTCAATAGATATACCACTTGGAGCAAAGAGAAGGCCGGATCAAGCTATTGAGTTGATGATCATCCATGATCATAATGAATGGCGGAGCAACCTTGAAGGTCCAAATGGCCTACTGCTCCTATTTTCCCCCTAAGAAATAGGACAGACATTTTAAATAGCAGTACCTGCAGCAGTCTGAATCAGACACATCATTGACATCATCAAATTATTATTTATAAAGTTCATAACAAGGTCAGGGAGCCCACTGTCATAATGAACTTTGACATAAAACTCTTACGCTGGAAGTTGGGGGAGTATGGGTTGTATTTTTTTTGTGAATTTGAATTTTGCCAGCCTGTTTTAGATCATGAAGTAAATGAAGCACAATGAATAAATTTGCAATCTTTGACCAAATTCTTACTAAAAAATAGCAGTGTTGGTTCCAGTGAGAAAAATAGTGTGCTTCACCAGACAAACAGGCCTGTCTCCTATCCAGCTCTTACCATATTCTACCACAAAAAAAAATTAGGCATGTTTCACACCTTCAAGTAGGAGGGCAGGGACTCAACATGCCAGTAAAGCCTGGCTCCAATGAGATTGGAGCGCCACATTTAAAGATCAAACAAAGATCTCCCTCCCAGCCTACCGCGGAGGTCTTGGGGCTCCCCCTCACTCTTAATCAGAGCCAGCACCCTCTCCCCACAACCCCCCAGATCAGGAGCCAGCATTTCTTCCCCCCAGATCTCTTCCCCTGAGCATCAGGCTGCTTCCCCTCAAACCCCTCACCCACACAGTCAATGACTGTACCCACCCACCGCACGCCCCAAACAGTCATCGTCAGCATCCTCAGCTCCCATATCTGCTATCCCCCACCACAAATAAATTAATCCACTCCTCTGCCATGAGGCTCCCACTGGGGTCTGCCCACTGGCACTGCTCTTTGGCATTGGTTGCAATGCCAGGTTGGCACTGCCGCATGGGCACTACTGAGTTGGTCACCATTCCTGCAGATGGCGAGCATAGTCTCAAGATCGCCCCCTATTATTTTTGATCGTTCTCCTTGTCTCAATCGTTAGCAGTTGAGGATGGCCAATTTTCCAGGCAGGAGTGTTCTCTTCCTGTCAGGGAATACTTCAGCAGTCACGAGCATTCAGCCTCTCATCTTCAGGTAAATGTACTCCAAAGCAGCCTTCATGACACACGACAATGCAGAATCGCTGAGCAGAAACTGATAGCCAAGTTCTGCACATATGAGGACAGCCTCAATTGGATCTTGGGTTCATGTCACACTATCTGTAACCCCACAACTTGCCTGGGCTTGCAAAATCTCACTAACTGTCCTGGCTGGAGACAATACATACCCCTTTAACTTGTGCTTAACTCTCTCTCCACTCACATTGTCAATACCTTTAAGACTTGATTACCCGTAAAGACTCATATTCAACCATCGTCTTTTAAATTGAGTTTGTGTCTATATATGCCCTGTTTGTGAACACAACTCCCACTCACCTGATGAAGGGGCAGTGCTCTGAAAGTTGTGCTACCAAATTAACCCTGTTGGACTTTAACCTGGTGTGAGTCTTCTTACTGTGCTTACCCCAGTCCAACGCTGGCATCTCCACATTATGTGGGATTAGCCACAGCCTGCAGGGATAAAATACAGGACAGAAATGAGACAATGTAGTCTGAAAAGGGATATATCTGCCTATTCCAACATATGCTAAAATGCAAAATGTGCACAACTTGAGGGAGGGGAGCCAAGAACAAATATAGAATTGGGGTGAACAGATGGGTTTAGAGGTACAACGTAAAACATCGATTAGGAGAGCTTTTAAATGTCAAACTGAGTCAGCCTTGGCTCAGTCTCACCTCTGAGTCAAAAGGTTGTAGGTTTAATGCTCATTCTAGAGATTTGTTGCCTTATCTGTCATTTCAGATGGATGAAATAAGATCCAGTGACAATGTTTGAATAAGGAATGTTATTCTGGTGTCCTAACCGATAATCATACCTCACTAAAACAGACTGGTTGAACATTTATCCTATTTTTGGGATCTAGCTTGGTCAATTTGGCTGCTGCATTTCCCAACATTACCTACACTTCAGAATTACTTCATTGACTAAGCTTTGGGTCGTTCTGAGATTATGAAAGATGCTGCTTAAATGCACATGCTTACTTTCTTCTTATCTGTTGGCCTATGGAACAGTGCAGTTGCTGTTGTTAACCTGGTTTGAGAAATCAAATATTAATTTATCAGATTTATCAACATAGGGGGAATTATAACAATTTTGGGATTAATTTACATCTGTTAAATGAACAGGAGGCAAATTAAATTGAACATAAATGTGAATTATTCCTTAAAGAACAAAAAACGTATGTTAATGTGTATAGAATGAACTGGCACAAGTAGAATTAAAAAAGGAATTGGGTAAACTAAAGTTTTCAAAATTCAGACTTTGAGCCTGCACTGACATCAATCCCACCCTGGCCCTATCCCCGTAACCCCACATATTTACCCTGCTATCCCCTTGACACTGAGAAGCAATTTAGCATGGCCAATCTACCTAACCCACACATTTTTCGACTATGGGAGGAAACCAGAGCACATGGAGGAAACCCATACAGACACAGGAAGAATGCGCAAACCCCTCACAAACAGTCACCCAAGCCAGGAATCGAACCCAGGTCCCTAGCGCTGAGACACAGCAGTGCTAACCACTGTGCCACCACTCATTCCTAAGAAGTATTGTAAACAGTGAATCTTCAGAAGTTAGGGTGGGAGAGGAGAAGAGTCCACACAGCACTGACTCCCCTAACTTCTAGCCTCTCTCCCTCTATTGAAGTCTTCCTTAACTTTCTCTATTTTATTAATTTTATCATGGTCAGGGCTTCTTTGTACTTTGCTTTCTTGTTCCTTCTAAGCAAATATACTAATGAATGTTACATTACCAATCCACTAAATCATCCCAGAGACTCCCAGTCAAAAATTTCCAACTCCTCAAACCTAGATTACTTTATTTCCTCGATCCTTCCTTCATTTCTACAATCTATGCTTTTGAAGATTGGCACAATCTAATTGCTAATTCCAGATTTACAGACCTCCGCTTTCCTGTCCTGCATTAACTTTTAAATCTAAAACAAGGAAGAGCTTAAAGATAAATATTGGAATCATTTATTTGACATTTGGGTGACTGTCTGTGAGGACTTGCACAATCTTCCTGTGTCTACATGGGTTTCCTCAGGTGCTCCAGTTTCCTTCCACATTAAAATATCACAGAATCACAGAATACTGCAGTGCAGAAGAGGTCTTTTGGTCCAGAGAATGAACACCAGTGCCTGAAAGGGCCTGACCCGCCCACCTAATTTCACTTGCCTGCACTTGGACCATAGTCTTGAATGTTATGGCAGGCCAAGTACTTATCCAAGTACTTTATAAAAAATGTGAGACATCCTGCCTCCACCACCCTCCCAGGTAGTGCATTCCAAACTATAACCATCCCGGGTAAAAGAGGTTTTCCTCAAATCCCACCTAAACCTCCCACCCCTAACTTTTAACTTGCATCCCCTTGTAACTGACCCTTTAACTAAAGGGAACAGCTGCTCCCAATCCACCTGTCCATACCCCTCATAATCTTGAATACCTCAATCAAGTCCCCCCTCAGCCTTCTCTGCTCCAGAGAAAACAACCCAAGCCTATTCAACCTCTCTTTATAACTTAAGTGTTCCATCCCAGGCAACATCCTGGTAAATCTCCTCTGCAACCCTTCCTGCTTGATCACATTCTTCCCATAACGTGGCAACCAGAACTGCATACAGTACTCCAGCTGTGGCCTCACCAAAGTTCTATACAACTCCATCATGACCACTCTGCTTTTGTGAAGGCAAATGTGCAATAGATGTGGGTTAGATTGATTGGCCATTCTAAATTGTCCTTAGTGTCAGGGGGAACGAGCTAGGGTAAATAGGTGGGGTTACGGGGATAGGGGTGGGATCGTAGTCAGTGCAGACATGATGGGCTGAATGGCTTCCATCTGCACTGTAGGGATGCTATTATTCTATTCTATGATTCACTGTGTCAGACCTTTCATAGTATACTTCCTTGTCAAATTATTCCTCCCAAAGTGTACCACCTCACACTTTTCAGAGTTAAATTCCATCTGTCACTTATCTGCCCACTTGACCATCTCGTCTATATCTCCCTGTAACCGAAGACACATTACCTCACTGTTAAACACCTTTATGTCATCGGCAAACTTACTGATCTTATACCCAACGTAGTCATCTATGTCATCTATGTAAATGATCAACAATAGGGGGGCCTAGCACGGATCCCTGTGGCATGCCACTGGTTACTGGCCTCCAGTCACCAAAGCAACCATGTGTCATCACCCGCTGTCTCCTCCACTAAGCCAATTGTGAATCCTCCTTATCAGATCGCCCTGTATCCCATGTGCATTTACCTTCTTAATAAGTCTCCCATGTGGGACTTTGTCAAAGGCTTTGTTGAAATCCATGTAAACTACATCAACCCCACTGCCCTCACCTACACACTTGGTTACATGCCTGAAAAATTCAATCACGTTTGTTTGGCATGACCCCCTCTGAGAAACCATGCTGACTATTCCTAATCAAACATTGCCTCTCCAAATGGAGATAGATTCTCTCCTCCAGAATTTTCTCCAGTATTTTCCCAACCACAGACATGTGACTCGCTGGTCAGTAGTTCCTTGGCTTATCTCTTTCTTAAATAGTGGGGCCACATTAGCTATTCTCCAGTCCTCTGGCATCTCGCCATTGGCCAGATGTGCAGGTTAGATGGATTAGCCATACTACATTGTCCTTTAGTGTCCAAAGAAGTGGAGGTTAAGTGGATTAGCCATGGTAAATGGGTGGGGTTACAGGCATAGAGTGGGAAGCTGGGCCTGAAAAAAATGCTATTTTGGAGAGTTGGTGCAGACTCAATGGGCTGAACGGCTTCCTTTTGTAGAAATCCTATGATCTTGATAATTCAAAATACAATTGAAAGAAAGTACTTTACTTTTTACAGTAACTTATGATCTCAGAATATCCCTAGTACTTTGCTGCACACAGATCCCACAAAGAGCAATAAGATAATGATCAATTTTTTTGTGAAACTGGTTTATCGATAAATATTGGTCAGAACATCGAGAGGAATACTCTGCTTCTTCAAATAATCCCATATGATTTCTTTTTTACATCCAACTGAGGTCAAATGGAGTCTCAGGTTAATGTCTCTTAATGTCTCATCAGAAAGGCATCTCTTCCAACAGTGCAGCACTGAGTACTGCACCGAGGTGTCAGCTTAGATATTTTGTTAACTTATTCTTGGGATTTGAGCACTGCTGACAAGCCCAGTATCTATTCCCTATTTCTATTTGCCCTTGAAAAGAGAGAATGAGCCCCCTTTTTAAACTACTAAGTGATGCAGGCACACCCACAGTGCTGTTGGGGAGGTTGGGGATTTTGATCCAATAATGATGAAGGAATGATAATATAGGTATGGTAAGTGACTTGAAGAGGAACTTGCATCTGATGGTGTTCCCATTTGTCTGCTGACTTTGTTCTTCTAGTTGGTAGAGGTTATATGTTTGGAAAAAACTGTTGAGAAGCCTTGGCATTGGTGGTGGGGGGAATATTTCAGATGGTAGTTGGGCTGCTTTGTCGTGAATAGTGTCAAGGTTCTTGAGTATTGTTGGGGCTGAACCCATCCAGGGAAACTGAAGAGTATTTCATCATACGTGACTTTTGTTTGTCGATGCTGGGAAGGCTTTGGACGGTCAAGGGGTGAGATACTTGCTGCAGAATTCCCAGCCTCTGACCTGCTCATGTAGCCACATATCTATATGGTTGGTCCAGCTGTTTCTAGTTAATGGTAACCCCCAGGATATCGATAATGGAAGATTCAGTGATGGTAATGTCATTGAATGTCAAGGGTCATTCTCTGTTGCTGGGGACGGCAACTGTTTGGCACTCATGTGGTACAAATATTATTTGCCACTCATCACCTGAAGCCTGAATATTATCCAGGCACAAATTACTTCATTACTTGAGGATTTGTGAATGGTATTTATTTTATTCATGCATGAGACATGGGTGCTGCTGGCTGGCCAGCATTTATTGCCCATCCCTAGTGGGCCTTGAGAAGATGGTGGTGAGCTGCTTTCTCAAATCGCTGCAGTCCATGTGCTGTGGGTTGACCCAGAATGCCATTAAGGAGGGAATTCCAGGATTGAAAATTGTATAATAATCAACAAATATCCTCACATCTAACTTCATATTAAGAGTAAATAATTGATTAAGTTATTATGTGCACAAGTGTTTGGAGCAGGACTTGAACCACATCCTTCTTACTAAGATGAGGGAGCATTATTAAGCCATGGCTGACTATCTGGATGCTGAGATGCAAAAATTTGGACGAGCAATGGAATGGGCTTCAATGGGACAAGTGACTTCTTTTTCTTATTGATTCTTTGTTTATAATATAAATTAGGTGGTCTTCAACTGCAAAGTTGAAGTCTGGATTATCATAGTTGAGTTCTTTAGTTTTATGAATGAAATTGAATACAGATGACAGTGATTAAGGGACCCAGATGATGGCACGCCCTGCTTGGTGCACTGTGGGTCATGTCATTTTATTACTGCACCAATATACGCATTTCTATCTGACATCAAATACTGAAGCTTTGGCGCCGAGCCTTCATATAGGCCACTAAAGCCAACAGCACTTTGTTTTTCTTGAAAGGCACATTAATCAATTGACGGTTTTTAAAGTATATTTTTATTACCACTGTGGGGGTGATGCACTATGCTGGCAAGTTGTGAATATTTTCCATTTTAATTTTAAGTGAATGGATTCTATTAAACATCCAGTCATGGTCACATCTGCATTACATTTTGAAAGGTGATCCTAGACTGCTTTTGTTTTGATATCAATCTGCAGGAATAAAGTATAATTTAAAAGTTTATGCCATGTGAGGCCAGAAGGATTCAGTTCCTGATTACTTTTTATTAAAGCTGATATTGGGTGCAATGTAAGGTGTATCTCAGACACTGGGTAAATATCATATACTGGTTGTATGACACCTTCTGGGTGTATATCACTGACCATGTTGGTCACAGTAAGAAGTCTCATAACACCAGGTTAAAATCCAATAGATTTATTTGGTAGCACAAACTTTCGGAGTGCTGCTCCTTCATCAGGGAGCATGAGCTTTTGGAGCTCCGAAACCTTGTGCTACCAAATAAACCTGTTGGACTTTAACCCCGTGTTGTGACACTTCTTACTGTGCCTATACCAGTCCAATGCCGGCATCGCCACATCATGTATATCACATACTGATTATATACTGGATTGTTTGACTCTCTTGCTGGAAGTGGACGCCATTTATCAAACTAAGCCAGTATGATATTCAAGTTTTGCTACAAGTAGGTGGAGGCTGGTTCATAATCAAATTCCAAACATAACTAAATGTTGTGCAATTATCTACAAACATCCTTACTTTTGAACTTTTGAAAGGTCAGTGATGAATAAGCTGAAGATGGTTGAGCCTGGAACACTGCATTGACGCCCTGTGATGAAAATGATTAACACAATTATCTTCCTTTGTGCCAGATATGACTCCAACCAATAGAGAGTTTTCCCCGATTCCCATCGACTTTAATTCTACTAGGGCACCTTGATGCCATACTTAACCAAATGTTGCCTTGATGTCAAGGGTAGTCACTCTCACCTCACGTTAAGAATTAGCTCTTTTGTTCATGTTTGGACCAAGACTGTGTTGTTGTTGTTGTTCATCCATCCTCGACACCATTAGTCATTTTGAGGCTGGATGTGGTGTGTCTGAAGATGACTGATCAGACCAATTCGGGCACAGAATGTCCTGGCACATATTGAGCAGACTTGTGTAGGCACTGTAGTTGCGCTGATGGCTCTGGACTTGCACAGCTTGCGCTTAAGTTGTGCTTCAGCATTACACCTTGCTTTGTAAGCTTGACAGCCCTCGTGGATGAGGCAACGCCAGGTAGGGGGGGTTTTGAGGCAGCGTTTCCCAGGTGGACGTGTCTATGTCAAGCAACTTCAGGGAGGCCTTGTGTGTGTCTTTGTAACATTCCTTCTGCCCTCCATGCGAGCATCTTCCAGCAAAGAGTTCCCCAAAAAAGAGCTGCTTGGGTATGTGTTCATCTGGCATACGGATGACATAACCTGGCCACCGGGTCTGCGCTCTCATCAGTAGTGTGTGGACTAATGGTAGACTTGCCCTATAGAGAACTTCAATGTCTGGTACTTTGTCTTGCCATCTGATGCATAATATTCTGCAAAGACGAGTCATGTGGAAATGATTGAGCTGTCTTGCATGCCTTCGAATGTTGCTTTGACGTCAAGGGCAGTCACTCTCACCTCACCTTGAGAATTAGCTCTTTTGTTCATATTTGGACCAAGACTGTAATGAGTAGCTGAATAGCTGAATAAATGCCACTCGATAGCATTGTTGAAGGCATCTTCCATCACTTTGTGATGATTGAGAGTAGGCTGATGGGCAGTGGTTCTTTAGGTTTAATTTGTCCTTTTTCTCGTTGACAGGAGATTGTGGGACAATTTTCCATTTTGTTACATTTATGCAAGAATCTGTTCTAAAGTACTTGACTTTTTTTAATTTACTCATGAGATGCAAGCATTGCTGATAAGAATAGTAGAATCAGAGAATCTCTACAGTGCCATTCAGCCCATCAAGCCTGCACCAACAACAATCCCACCCAGGCTCTATTACCCAACATGTTTATCCTGCTAATCGCCTAACACTAAGGAGCAATTTAGCACGGCCAATCAACATAACCCATATACCTTTGGACTGTGGGGGGGAAACCAGAGCACCCAGAGCATGCAAACACAGGGAGAATGCACAAACTCCACACACAGTCACTGAGGCTAGTGGTGGTTTAACCACTAGGCTGAGTAGGCTTAAGCCTAGGGGCCCAGAAGGCAGTGTGGCCCGAAAGCAAAAAAAAAATTGGTTTAACCTTCATACAACTTTATCTGGATGACTTTGAGTTGGCCTTTGTGGAAGAGCTCGTCCACTTTCAGAAGTTCATTCAAGGACAATCCCATGATGATGTCATTGTCACTGGGATGTGTCGAGCTCTGACAAGGGATCAACTGCACAAGGTGTATCCAAATACATACATTTGCTTTAGAATTTATCTGTCCTTAATGAAAACTAACTATTCAGGTGAGCATTCATTTTTGGCATTGAAGAGGATCAAAATCTATTTGCCTTCAACAATGAGTGATGGAAAACTTCGTCATCTGTTGATTTACATGCTGTTATCAACACCTTTGTAAACTAAAAAACACAGAAGCTTTTTAAAGTACAAATGTAAAGAAAATGAAAAATAAATGAATAAAAGGGCTGTCATTGATTCATATAATTTTTGATATTATACATGTAGTACATTATACATTATACAACAATATGTTATCCAACGTCACTTAATTCTATTCAACAAAGGGTGGGGCAGGGGCAAGGTCAGGGGGCTTTACTAAAGCTCAGCCTAGGGGTCCGGTTGGTAGTTAATTCGCCACTGACTGAGGCTGGAATTGAACCTGTGTCCCTGGCATTGTGAGGCAGCAGTGCTAACCACTGTGTTGCCAAGCTGTCTATATGATTATTTGGCATGGTGAGGCAACAGTGCTAATACTGTGCCACTGTGCCGCCCATATAGTTATATATATAAGGCTAGCATTTGATGCCCATCCCATTAGGATTCATGTTGTGAGGGCTAGAATACAAGAGCAGAATGTAATTTTGAGGCTGTATAAGACTCTGCTCATGCCCCATTTGGAGTATTGTGAGCAGTTTTGAGCCCCATATCTAAGGAAAGACGTGCTGGCCTTGGAAAGGGTCCAGAGAAGGTTCACAAGAATGATCCCTGGAAGCTTGTCATATGAGGAACTGTTGAGGACTGTGGGTCTGTGCTCATTGGGGTTTAGAAGGATGAGGGGGGATCTTTTTGAAACTTACAGGGTACTGCGAGGCCTGGTTAGAGTGGACACGGAGAGGATGTTTCCACTGGTCAGAAAAACTAGAACCAGAGGGCACAACCTCAGATAAACGGACGATCCTTTGAAACAGACTTGAAGAAGAATTTCTTCTACCAGAGAATGTTGAATCTGTGAAACTCTTTGCTGCAGAATGCTGTGGAGGCCAGGTCATTGAATGTCTTTCAGACGGAGATAGATAGGTTCTTGCTTAATAATGGGATCGGGGTGATGGGGAAAAGGCAGAAGAATGGGGATGAGAAAAATATCAGCCATGATTGAATGGCAGAGCAGACTCGATGGGCCGAGTGGCTCAATTCTGCTCCTACGTCTTATGTCTTATGGTCTTATCCCTAATTGCCCATGAGAAGGTGCTGTTGAACCACCTCATTTAACTCCTGCTGTCCATTCATACAGATACATCCACAGTGCACTTGGGGAGAATGTTCCAGCAACTGTGAAAGCTCTGGTGCCTAGGTCAATGCCGGATGATGGTCTATTCAGTTTTATTTTTATTCCATTTTCCCGTAGCTGTTTGATTTAACTGCTGGACCATTTCGGAGAATAATTGAGAGTCAACCACATTGCTGTGGACTTGTGGTCATATGTAGGCCAGACTGGTTCAGGACAATAGATTTCCTTCCCTGAAAGACTATAGTGAAGCGGGTGAGTTTTTATGATAATTTGGTAATTTTGATTCAAAGCCTGTACTTAGCTATTTCAAATAATTCAAAGGAATTAACTGAAAACAGTTAGAACCTCAGGATGAGGCAAGGACAGATCATTCACTCCACTTCTGCCTGAAGAAAGTAATAATAGCTTCAGCCTTATTTTTTACAATGACATGCTGAACTCTGCCAAAATTGGGGATGCCAATATTCATGGAGCCTCTTCCTCTAGTTAGTTGTTAATTGTCCAGCATCAATTATGACTAACTGCAGTTAAGGTCCTAAACAGGAGCAGGGCCAGTTTTGTGAACATTAGGAGGATCTAGCAGAGGTTGATTGGGTGAGTCTGTTTGAAGGGAAAGCAAGACTGGAAAATGGGAGGTTTTTAAAAGTAATATATCAAGAGTCCAGGGCAGTATATTCCTGTTAGGATGAAGGGAAAAACTGGAAAGTTTAGGGATTCTTGGCTGATGAGGGACATTGAGGCTCTGATCAGGAAGAA
The DNA here is from genome assembly GCF_965287045.1 of Carcharhinus amblyrhynchos. NCBI lineage: Eukaryota > Metazoa > Chordata > Chondrichthyes > Carcharhiniformes > Carcharhinidae > Carcharhinus > Carcharhinus amblyrhynchos. The sequence goes on along the minus strand of NC_137339.1, from coordinate 56,627,639 downwards.
GAAGGAAGCATACTTTGGGTTTAGGCAATCAGGGACAAGTGAATCCCTCAATGACTATAAAAAGTGTAAGAGTGCTTTTAAGAGTAAATCAGAAGGGCAAAAAGAGGGTATGAGATGGATCTGGCAGGTAAGATTAAAGAAAATCCCAAGATGTTCTACATAAAAGCAGAAAAAGGGTGGCTAGAAAGAGAATAGATGCCCTTAAAGATCAGCATGACTGTCTGTGTGTGTGGAGCCATAGCAGATGGATTTTTAATAAATATTTCTCCTCAAAATTTACCACAGAGAACATCATGGGTACTAAGGAAATACGGGAAACAAGTGGTGATGTCTTGGGTCAGATGCATATTGCTAGGAGCAGATATCTGCAGCCTTAAAGCACATTAAAGTGGATAATTCCTCTGGGCCTGATCAAGTACATTCTCGCATCTTGTGGAAGTCTAGGGAAGAAATTGCAGAGGCCCTTGCTGGGTCCTTACAGAGATATTTGCTTCATCACTTTCCACTGGTAAAGTTCCAGAAGATTGGAGGTTGGCTAATATTGTTCTATTGTATAAGAAGGGTAGCAAAACAAGCCAGGGAATTACAGGCCGATGAGTCTGACATCAGTGGTGGGTGGAGAGGATTCTGAGGATTTACCAACATTTGGATAGTCAAGGTCCAATTAGGGATAGTCAGAATGACTTTGTGCATGGAAAGTCATGTCTGATAAATCTTCTATTTAAAGAGGTAACCAAGAGGGCGGATGAGGATAGGGTTGCAGATGTTGTTTATATGGACTTTAGCAAGGCCCCGCATGGTAGGCTAGTCTGGAAGGTTGGGTCACATGGAATCCAGGGAGACCCAGCAAATTGGATTCAAAATTGGCTCAATGGTAGGAAGTAAAGGCTGACAGTTGAAGGTTGTTTCTCGTTCCGGAGGTGTGTGACCAATGGTGTGCCTCAGGGGTCAGTGTTGGGTCTCTTGTTATTCATTACTTATATAAATGATTTGGATGTGAATGTACAAAGCATGGTTAGTCAGTTTATGGATGATACTAAATTAGGAGGTATCACTGATAGTGAAGAAGGTTATCAAAAATTCACAGAGGAATCTTGATCAGTTAGAGAGTGGGCCAAGGATTGGCAAATGGATTTCAATACAGATAAGTGTGGGGTGTTGCATTTTGGAAAGTCAAACTTGGATAGTACTTATACAATGAATGGTAGGGCCCTGGGGAATGTTGAGGTACAGAGGGACCTAGGAGTACAAGTACATAGTTCATTGAAAGCAGCGTCACAGGTAGACAGAGTGGAGAAGAAGGCATTTAGCACACTGGTCTTCATCAGTTAGGACACTGAGGAGAGGGGTTGGGGCATTATGTTATAATTATGTAAGTCATTGATGAGGCCAATTTTAGTGTACAGTTTTGGTCAGCCTGTTATAGGAAAGACATTAATAAACTGTGAAGAATGCAAAGAAGATTTATGAGGAAGTTGCCAGGACTAGTGGGCCTGAATTATAGGGAGCAATTGGCCAGGCTACAGCTTTATTCCTTCGAATGTAGGAGAATGAGGGGTGACCTTATTGACTTGTATAAAATCATGAGGGGCATAGATAGGATGAACCCACATAGTCTTTTTCCCAGGGTAGGGGAATTGACAACTTGAGGGCATAGTTTAAGGTGAAAGATTTAAAAGGGACCTGAGGGGCAACTTCTTCATGGTGATGTGTATATGGAATGAGCTGCCAGAGAAAGTGGTTAAGGCAGGTTCAATAGCAACATTCAAAAGTTATTTGGAGAAGTACATGGATGGGAAAGGATTAGAGGGATGTGGGCCAAATGCAGGCGATTGGAACTAGCTAGGAGGGCTCCATAATTGGTATGCACCGGTTGAGCTGGTTGTTTCCACGCTGTATTGCTCTATGACTCTATGATACTAAAACCCGGATACTAAAACCTTTCAAGAATTGACTTAAAATAATTAGACAATACTTTGACCCCCAAACCATCTCTGATTCTGAGATGTCATTGTTTTTACTTTGCAATCTGCGAGCCAAAGAAATCTGTTAGTGGTTTCCTTTCTAGATTAAGAGGCCTGGCAGAAGCATGTGAATTTAGTTTAACCGTGAACGAGATGCTTAGAGACTGTCTGGTATGCAGGATTAATAACGTAACTATTCAAAAATGCCTATTAGCGGAAGCCCAACTAGACTTCAAACAGGCACTACAGCTGGCCTTATCTTTGGAGAATGCTGCAAGTGGACCATGTGAATTGCAAGGTATCCCAAGGGAAGTGGATAGCCATGCTAGTTCAACTGAGTTTGGGGACTACCACTTGAGCACAGGCGATTACATAGCCTTACTTAGGAAGTATTCAGATACGTGTAACTCTAGGTCTGCTCATAGCGGAACCCCAAAGCAATGCCAAACTTCAAACAAACTTTTACAAGTCCCTTCAAAATCCTGCCCAATAGTGCACCATAATTGTTACAGGTATGGGGAGTTTAAATGAAAAGGAGACCTACAAGACTTAAATTTAGTAAAACAATCTGTAGGTCAGTATCCAGGAAACTTCACAACTTGGAAGGCCCACCTATATCTGATTTGGAACAAATAAATTGCATTGCAATGTCCAAATCAGACTCAATCAAGATAAATATATGGTTAAATGGACATCTGGTACTAATGGAAGTCAATATGGTTGCGTACTGAGTATCAGCGTTCCAAAAAATTTGCTCTGGACTCCAACGTTTAACTTTAACCAAGACCTCAGACTGAATGTCACTGAGAATGCCGTAAATAACAAAGAAAAGAGAGGTGATGATGAAAGAAGTATTGATAAAGTACAGCAAGGCTGAGAACCTATACAGGAGAACCTTTGTGAATTGTGGGTACAAACTCTGTCTCGGTCTCCTATTAAAAGGCAATTAGTTACCAATGAAGATAGTGGAGGGCTAATAGGGCAAAATTGATTGCGAGAGATCACCTAGGTTGGCTCAAGCTTTTTCAGCTACAGAATGGCTGCCTTAGTGAAGTTCTGCTTAAATACCCTAAGATTTTTCCAAGAAGGTCTAGGGACTATCAAAGGAGCCGAGGCAACCTTACATGTTGGCTAGGAAATGATTCCACACTTTTGTAAGGCCTGCCTAATACCATCTGCCTTGCAGGAAAAGTGGAAATTGAAATCCGAAGACTGGAGCGTGAAGGGATCATCAAACCAGTCCAATCTGCAGAATAGGCAACACTAGTCATACCAATTTTGAAGCCAGATGGATCAGTCTTCCTTTGCAGGGATTTTGAACAAACAGTAAACCGTTTCTCACAGCTGGATAAATACCCGAACCCTTGGATGGAGTACTTGTATGCAAAGTTGGCAAGAGGATTCTTGTTTTCAAGAGTCATGCGTACTTACAATTATAACTAGACGAGAATTCCCAGAGATATTCAACCGTTCATATTTATAAAGGCCTCTCCCAATACTCTAGATTACCACTGGGGTATCATCAGCTTGCACATAATTTCCTATGAATGATGGAGAACATCTTATCTCAGATGGCTAATTACCTGGCTGATGTCCTCACAAGTGGAAAATGAATAAGAAACACCTAGAGAACTTTTAGGAAGTTCTAAGTTGATTTTCCAAGGCAGACATATGCCTAAGAAAGGAGAAATGTGTACTCCAGATCCCAAGTGACCTATCTGGGCTACAGAGTAGACAAGTCTGATCCACATCCTTTGGAAGACAAGGTGCAAGTGATCAAAAGCACCCTGGCTCCCACAGCCATCCAGGAGCTAAGATCATTTCTGGATTTGATAACCTATTTTGAGAAATTTATACCCAACTTTGCCTCCATCCAGGCCCCATTACACCAACTCCTAAAAACGGCCTTGGGAGTGGGCTTCCCATCAATACTTGGCTTTTAGTAAAGCTTTCCTTATTAAAAGTTCTGGCACATGACAATCCCAGGAGAGAACTATTACTGATCTGTGATGCATCCCCATATGGAATCTGGGTGGTATTGGCACATAAGTGGGAAAATGGAGATAAACATCCAATTGTGTAAGCTTCCAGGACCTTGGTTATCATAGAACACAAATACGCCCATATTAAACAGAAAGGGTTGGCAGTGATATTTGGGGTTAAGAAATTCCACTAGTACCTGTGTGAATGAAAATTCATCATTATCACGGACCATAAGCCACTACTAGGACTGCTTAAGGAAGGTAAGGCAATGCTGCCATAGCATAGCCTGAATCCAACAATGAGCGTTATTAATGGCCACCACCAATTATCAATTGGAACACCATCCAGGAGGCCGAGTGGAAAGGCATCAAGAAACCCAGTGCTGAGCCCACAACAACACCCAACAGGAGAGACACCTGAAAGTGGATGTTATTAAAAAACCATGGCAACGGCCCCATGTGGATACAAGGACAGGACCAGCATCATACAAAGTTTGCATGGGAAATATCATCCTGTGAAAACATCTAGGCCATTTAAAAGCCATTGGGTCACAGGCCTTACAGGAGCAATCTATACCCAGCATCTATCCATAGAGACCAGTTTGTCTTGGAGCTGCAAGGCACGATCTAGTCTGTCAAAGCAGAGACTCAGTCACAAAATTTCAGTTGGCAGCACAAGTTGGATGTGCGCCCGCCAACAATTAAGAAACCAAGATAAATTAATTAAACTGCAATTGACTGGGATTTTATGTTCAAGGCATGCCTGAAGTTGACGTAGCGGGAATGAATGTGAAAACCGTTCCCATAATCCTGAGATTATGTCAGCTGGCCAATTAATGGCCGTCTAATCTGTCAAAGGCTGAGTTCTGATGGAGAGGTTGGACATCTCTCTCCATAGATGCTGTCAGATCTATTGAGTTTTTCCAGCACTTCCTGTTTCCCTCAGGAATTTGCTAGTTTCAATAAGATCTTATTCTTTTTATCCAATGAATATAGGACCAACCTACTCAACCTCTGCTCACAGGATAATCTTTTCATCCCAGAAATTAGTATAGTAAACCTTCTCTGAATTGCTTCCAATGAAGTCTATCATTCCTTAAGCACGGAGCCTAAAACTTTCCACAGTACTCTAAGTGCAGTCCTGAACAATTATAGCGAGACTTCCCTACTTTTATGTAGCATTAACCTGACAATAAAGGCCAATATTCCATGTGCCTTCCAAGTGCTTCTTGCAGGTGCATGCTCACATTTTGTGATTCGCATACAAACACAGATAGATGCCTCTGCTGATTAATTTTGTTCTCTCTCCACAAATTCTATCTGACCATTTCCAGCATTTTCTGTTTTTATTTCAGATTTCCCAGTATCCACGGTAACCTGTCTTTCATCAGATGGAGATAGTTGGATTCTGTTTTGTTGGAGATAGTCATTGCCTGACACATATCAGGCACAACTGTCATTTGTTACATACCAATTCAAACCTGAATGTTGGCCAGGTCTTGCTGCATGTGGGTACTGACTGCTTCAGTATCTGAAGAGTTACAAATGATACTGAAAACTGTGCAGTCATCAGTAAACATCCCCACTTCTGACCTTATGTTGGAATAAATCATAGAATTCCCACAGTGCAACAGGAGGCTACTTGGCCTATCGAGGATGGTTGGGCCTAGGACACTACCCTGAAGAAATCCCACAGTGATATTCTGGGACTGAGATGACTGGTCTCCAACAATCATAACTGTCTTTCTTATTACCCAGTATGACTCCAACTAGTAGATTTTTCTCCCAATTCTCACTGGATGTGTATGTATATTTAATATATTAAATATGCATATTTAATATATTAAATATGTATATTTAATATACACAATGCACAAATAAATTCAGAATCAGTTGAAACAAAGATGTGAGGGTTAGGTGTACTGGCTACAGTAAATTGCCCCTTAGTGTCAGGGGAACTAGCTAGACTAAATGTATGGGGTTGTGGGAATGGGGTCGTTGTAGGATTGTGGATCCTACAACGATGGGACGAATGGTCTCCTTCTGTACTGTTGGATTCTTAAAACGACTTTTTTTCATACAAGCTACCATGAATTTTCTTAATATCCCTTTATTTCTTTCAGTGAGTCCGACTTGTTTCCCTTGGACTCTAGGACTATCTGGGCTGCAGAAGAAGGGTGGCTGGTATTCGATATTACAGCCACAAGTAATCATTGGGTGGTGAATCCAAACAATAACCTGGGCCTCCAGCTATTTGTGCAGACAACAACCGGTAAGATTCAGACTTTGGCACTATGCGATGTTTGAACTATGGAAAAAAAATTAATTAGCGAGCTCCATTGTCACTGAACCTTTGTCTGCATTTATATGCCAATATCTGTATATGCCTTTGTAGTTTGTACTGGTATCTTCACCTGTATCGATATGGATATATGAGCCAGTGAGGATATTTTTAATCCAATGTGCTCAGCAAAAGGTGGATGGGATTGGGCCATTAGATCCTTTTGCTTTTGCTGGGCTTAGTGGAGGGTTAAATCAGACAGGGTAAAATGACCAATTCAATTCGATCCCCAAATTCCCATTGGGGAGGGGGGGTTAGTTTAAACTTACCCTTTATATCTCTGCCTATACGTGCGTCAAAACTGTATCAACATCTGGAAATGTACATCTGTGTGTATGTGTGACTGCATCTGTACAAAAATGAGGACAATAAAATAGAACTATAAATAGAAATACTGGCTTATGAAGAGCTACAAGACACATACAAAAAGAGCAATAAATATAGACACTTATTATTCATTCATGGGATGTGGACATTGGCAGCAAGGTCAGAATTGTTGCCCATCCTAATTGCTCCTGAGAGGTTGTTAGTGAGCTGCCTTCTTGAACTGCTGTTGCTTACATGATGTAGGTCTGGGCCAATAGCCTTCGCAGTATTCAGTTCCTTCAGCCATTTCTTGATATAATTTTGAGTCTTCACATTGAGGATACTCCATTACGTTGTGCTGCACTGCCAGTGCATCAAATGGGATAGATTTTAAACGATCTAGCAAGTCAAGATGGGCATCCATAAGATGCTTCGGGCCATAAGCAGCAGCAGAACTGTGCTCAACCACAGTTTATAACCTATTCGCCTGGCGTATCCCCCACTCTACCTTTATCACCGAGCAAGGGAATAACCCTGGTTCAACGAGGAGTGAAGAGGGCATGCCAGGGGCAACACCAGGCATAGCTAAATATGAGGTGCCAACTTGATGAAGCTACAACACAGGATTACTTACATGCTAAAAAACATAAGCAGCAAGTAAAACACAAAACTAAGTAATTCCACAACCAATGGATCATTTCTAAACTCTGCAGTCCTGCCTCCTCCGGAGGTCTCTGGTACCACAGATGTCAGGCTTCAGCTAATTTGATTCATCCCATATGATATCAAGAAACAACTGTCGGCACTGGATACTGCAAAGGCTACGGGTCCTGACAACATTCTGGCAATAGTATTGAAGACTTGTCGTCCAGAACCTACTGCACCCCTAGCCAAGCTGTTCTAGTACAGTTATGACACCCACATCAACCCAGCAATGTAGAAATTCTTGAATACAAGAAACAGGACAATCCAACCCAGTTAATTACTGTCACATTAATCTACACATGATCATCAGTAAAGCCATGGAAAGAGTCATTAACAGCGCTATCAAGTGGCCCTTGCTGAGCAATAACCTTTTCGTTGATGCTCAGTTTGGTTCCATCAGGGACACGCAACCTTGGTTCAAACATAGAGAGAAGAGCTGAACACCAGAGGTGAGGTGAGACTGACTATCATTTACATCAAGGTTGTATTTGACCGAGTGTGACATCAAGGAGCACTAGAAAACCTGGAGTCAATGGGAATCGGGGAGAAACCCTTTGCTGGTTGGTGTCACACCTGGCACAAAGGAAAATGGCTGTGGTGGCTGGAAATTTATCATCTCAGTTCCATTACATCTCTGCAGAGTTCCTAAGGGTAGTATCTCAGGGCCAACCATTTTCAGACACTTCATCAATGGCCTTCCTTCCATCATATGGTCACAAGTGGGAATGTTTGTTGATGACTGCACATTGTTCAGCACCATTTGCGACTCCTTAGATATGGAAGTAGTCCATGCCCAAATGCAGCAAGAGCTGGATAATTTCCAGGCTTGCGCTGATAAGTGGTAAGTAACATTCACACCACACAAGTGCCATGCAATCTCCATCTCCAACGAGAACGAATCTAACCACCTTCCCTTGACATTCAGTGGCATTATCATTGAATCCACTATCCACTATCAACATCCTGAGAGTTACCATTGACCAGAACTGAACTGGACTAGGAAAGCTACAAGAGCAGATTAGAGGCTAGGAATTCTGTAGCAAGTAACTCATGTCCTGACTCCCCAGAGTCCATCCACCATCTACAAGGCACAAATCCGGAGCGTGATGGAAATTCTCCACTTGCCTGAATGAGCACAGCTCCATCACTCAAGATGTTCAACACTGTCCAGATCAAAGCAACCCACTTGATTTGCACCACTTCCACAAACATTTATTCCCTCCAACACTGATGAACAATGGCAACAGTGCAGGAACTCACAATGGTTCCCTAGGCAGCACCTTCCAAACCCATGACTGCTACCATGAAGGAACATTGCTCTGAAGGCTCATGATTCCAAATAAACACATTGGACTTTAACCTGGTGTTGTGAGACTTCTTATCTTGTCCTTCTAGGTAGGGATTGGCCACAGTCACAGATGACTGTAGACTGTACTCCCCTTTGAGAAGGAGAACTGATGGGTGGTGACTTAAACTGAGGGTGACCACAGGGGGCAAAGTTGAAAAGGTGGGCCTTCTTAATAAGGCTGGTACAGGAATTGAACCTGCGTTGTTGGCATTGCTCTGAATCACTAACCACCTGTCCAGTCAACCAAGCTGACCCCTGACTGGAAGGACATGGATGGAAGGACACCATCACCTGGATGTTCCCCTCCAAGTCACTCACCACCCTGACTTAGAAATGGTCTCACAACACAAGGTTAAAGTCCAACTGGTTTATTTAGTAGCACAAGCTTTCAGTGCACTGCCTGATGAAGGGGCAGTGCTCTGAAAGCTTGTGTTACCAAATAAACTTGTTGGACTCTAACCTGGTGTTCTGAGACTACTTACTGTGCTTACCCCAGTCCAATGCCGGCAACTCCACATCATGACTCAGTTCTTTTACTCCCTCCCTACTGGCACTGTGTGTATACTTACACCACAAGGACAGCAGTCGTTCTAGATGGGGATATGAGTGGAGCCTCCTCCTCAGTTACTTGTTTAGTTTTCTGCCACCATTCACAACTGGATATAGCAGGACTGCAGAATATAGATCTGATCCATTGGTTGTGGGAGCACTTAGATCTGTCTATTGAATGCTTTTAATGTTGTTTAGCATGCAAATCGTCCTTTATTGTAGCTTCATCAGGTTGGCACCTCACTTTTAGTGTGCCAGGTTCTGCACCTAACATGGCCTCCTGCATTCTTCACTGAATCAGGTTAATCCCTTGGCTTTATGGAGTGAAGGATATGCTGGAAAATGCGATTGCAGATTGTGTTTGAACATGTAATAATCTTACTGGGGCTAGTCTTCTGTCAACATCACCTTTTATTTATAACATATCCAAAGGGGTGGCACAGTGGTGAGCACTGCTGCGTCACAGTGTCAGGGACCTGGGTTCAATTCCAGCCTTGGGTGACTGTGTGAAGTTTGCACGTTCTCTTTGTGTCTGTGGGTTTCCTCCGGGTGCTCCGGTTTCCTCCCACAGTCCAAAGTGGTTAGCTGGATTGGCCGTGCTAAATTGTCCCTTAGTGTCCCATAATGTACATATCAGGGGACTTAGTGGGGTTATATGTGGGGTTGTGTGCAAGGGCCTGTGTGGGATCCTCTGTTGGAGAATTGGTGGATACTTGATGAGCTGAATGGTCTCCATCTGCATTGTAAGGATTCTATGATTCAAAGTGCCGCTTGGTGGCTTTAGAGTATAGGTCAACCCTGAAATCTTTTGATTGTTGGCCTGAGTGAAGTCAGATGATTTTAAACCTCCTGCTATTCCTTCCTACAGCCTCTACTTGTCTAATAGGAAAGTTTCTATTCTACAAAGCTCATGGAGAGATTTATTGATGATCCCTTTTGGTCATCATAACAGAATACCATTCAGCTGCTGAATACCATCCACACTGCCTCATGGATTCCCAGTTTTGAGTTACTAGATCTCTCCTGAATCTATCCTATTTAGCATGGTGGTCATGCCAAATAACATAATGGAGGGCATGCTCAGTGTGAAGAAGTGATTCAGCTTTACGAAGACTGTGTCACTCTTACCTATACTGTCTAGGAAAGATACGGCTACGTCAGGTAGCTTGGTGAGGACCTGGTCTGGTAGGTTTTTCCTCATTGTTGGTCACTTATCACCTGCTGCAGGCAAAATCTGGCTGATATATCCTTCATAAAAAATAGGAGTAGGCCATTTATCCACTCCAACCTGCTCCGCTATTCAAGAAGATCATGATTTACCTGATTATTGCATTAACTTCATATCCCTTCCTAACCCCAATAACCCTTGACTCCCTCATTGATCAACAAAATGTCTATATGAGCAATGGCCTCATGGTATTATCATTGGAACAATTAATCCAGAAACTCAACTAATGTTCTGGGGACCCAGAATCGAATCCCGCCACTGCAAATGGTGGAATTTGAATTCAATTAAAAAAATCTGGAATTAAAAATCTACTGATGACCATGGTACCGTTGTCAGAAAAACCCATCTTTCATGCCCTTTAGGGAACAGAATTTGCTGTCTTTACCTGGTATGGCCTACATGTGATTCCGGAGCCATAACAATGTGGTTGACTCTCAAATGCTCTTGGGCAACTAGGGATGGGCAATAAATGCTAGTCAGCCAGTGATGCCCATGTCCCATAAGTGAATAAAAAACATATATTCATTGATCCAACCTTAAATGCTCTCTGAGAAACAGTATTCCAAAGTCTCACAACATTTGATCTTAATTGGGGTATTCCTGGAGCAGGATTTTCTGGCTGTGCTCACCCCAAAGTTGGAAAATCCCTCCTGAAGTCAACGGATCTTTGCAAGGTCTGCCCCCTGTCCACTGATTCCTGTGGAGGGTGAGACGGGAAAACTACCCACTTTATTTTTCAATTGTATTCCCAGTTCTCAACTACAAGGAAAAAAATCCGTCTAGCATCCACCCTTTCAAGTCTGCTCAGAATCTTGCCGTGCCTGCATTTGCAGCAGGTGCAAATGGCAACATAGGAGCAAAATTCCATGAAATGCCAAAAATGAGCTTTTCACTGGTGACTTTTTGTGTCTCAATGCCCTGCCCCCAACATTGATATAAAATCTCATCGGCAGGCTTCCTCGCATATTGGGATTTCCCCCATTGGTGAGATTTACAACAAATCTGGAGCAATGTGAGCGAGGCAAAGAGACCCTAGTGGGGACATATGGGTAGGTGCAGCCCTCAGGGGAGGTCCAGGAAGAGGATATGCCATAGCAGTACCCTGGCACTGGCCTGGCACTGCCAGTGGGGGCTTCCTCCAAGAGCTTAATGGTGTGGCATGTTAGGGGAGAGAAGGTGGGGCGGGGGGAATGGTGCAGTTCTACATTTTCATTTTTTGTACTGTAAATGAAGGTACCCAGATATCTGACAGGCCAATGTTGACAGTTGGGTGAGCTCCGTCAGTGTGACAGTGTGAGTCACACCTCCAGCCCTTTTCTCTGTGCTGGACAATATGGAGAGACAAACTGGCAGCACAGCTGGTGTGCTGCACACCACTTTTCACAACTGAGACAGCACTTAGGAAAAAACCCAAAAAATTCCACGCTATGGGTTTCAACAAGATCACCTCTCATTCTTATAAACCTCAATAACCTGTTTAGCTCTTCCTCATTAGTCAACCATTTCGTCCCAGTAATCAGCTGTATGAATTTTCTTTGAACTGCTTCCAATGCATTTATATCTTCCTTCACTAAGGAGATGAAAACTGCATTTGCATTGTAATCCAGATGTGGTCTTACTGTATTTTATTCATTTGTGGGACACGACTGGCTAACATTTATTGCCTATCCCTCATTGTCCGAGGGCAATTGAGAGTCAGCCATGTTGCTGTGGCTCTGGAGTCTTGACCAGTCCAGTAAGAATGGCAGATTCACTTCCCCAAAGGACATGACTGAACCAGATGGGTTTTTCCGACAATTGACAATTGTTTCATGTTCATCAGTAGATTCAAATTCCAGATTTTTTTTGTTGAATTTAAATTCCACCATCTGCCGTGGTGGGATTTGAACCCAGTTCCCCAGAACGTTAGCTGTGTTTCTGGATTAATAATCTAGCAATAATATCACTAGGCCAACACTTCCCTGAAACTAAGGCTTTGTACAAAAGGAGCAGCACTTACCTCTTTTTATGCCTCATTTCCCTTGCATTCTTTGTCCACCATTATTTCTGGATTCTTTTTGTCTCTTCTACTGTGAAGACAGAAACAAAATTTCAATTCAATGTCACTTCCATCTCCTTATTTCCTATTATAATTTCTCCTTACTCTGTCTCAGAACTACCCATGTTTACTTTTGCTAATCTCTTCTTTTCTACATGCCTATAGAAACTTATACAATCTGTTTTTATGGCCCACATTTTCATTCATGAGGCAGATAATGAAAGTCAGGAAAATTCTGAAAGTGCCTGAAAAGGTGGTATCTTCATTACCCTGGGTGGGTGCAGGCTGGAGTCAGGCAGGTGGCTCCAGAAAAATGTTTGGATGTAGCCAGAGGGACTGGTGACTGACTGTTTAAAAGGCTACCTGATGGCAATAAGACTTTGTCCCAGACATAATAAAAACAGCAAGGCTCTCTGGCCCTCATCTCTTGCACTCTCCTCGCCCTATCCATGATACCTCATGCTCTCACCCACCCTTTCTGGCCTGTCATACTCCTTATGACAATCTATGCTCTTCCACCCACTCCCTTCATCATGGCCACTCATGCCCCCAGTGCCAAGCTATGGCAATTCCATGCCCATTGTCCCACTATATATAGGATAAATGAACCCTCGAGTGACAATAAAAAGTATTTTAAAAAGTTTTAAAAAGTAATTCATTCATAACTTTCTATGTTAGAAAAGTCATTCACTTAGAAGCCATGAGTGTTAAATTATAGAAGAAACTATCATAGAAAATCATAAAAACCCAACAGTACAGAAAGAGGCCATTCAGCCCATTGAGTCTGTACCAAACACAAACCCACCCAGGCCCTAGCCCTAATCATCCAGATCCTTTAAAATATCAAAATCAAAAACTGCAAACCCTTGAAACAATTTAACCTCCTGCAAACAAACATTGTGAAATTGATTTCTTTTGATATTTGATACAGTTGGATGATGGACACTTCTATTGCCTTCTAAATGAAATTACTTTATTTTAACATTAGAATGTTATGAATGAAATACATGTTTGAAAGTTCCGTAGCCTTCACAACTCCCCTGAGGGCCCATGAACCATGATTCTTTCAAAACATGGCCCAAATCCATGAAAATTGCTGAGGAGAAGATCATGCCTATTTACAGCCAGGTTTGGAGTGCCAGATGTGGGCTTTTGACAAGAACTAGTCCAAACCCTTTAAAGGCATTCCTGAAATTCTGACAGCCCAGAAATGTGGTCAGCAATCCGAGAACTGGAATCCACTTGCCATTTTTAAAGCGCTACCAAGTCATCCTGATTTGACGAAAATCCAGGCCATGTCTCTAATTTACTTATTTTCTCTTCCATTTATCAATTTCTTGGCCCTCCTTTTCTGAAGTCTAAAATCCTTTCAATCTTTATGTTTATTACTCTTCTTTTGTAATACTTTAATATCATCTAATACTATGTATAACTTTTCTTGTTAGCCACGGTCAAACCGCTTTTCCTGTGGGATTTGATTCCTTGACAAAATTCTTTATATGTTTATCAATCGGAAAGATTTTATGTAGAGCATGCCTCAGGAGATTAATGAAGAAGTGAGGTTTATTATACAGAGCATTAATTTGGTATGGTTGAAACTTGATGCATGGAAAGACCTCTTGTGATTTGATGCTTTGTTCTTGATTCCATGCTCCTTCATTAAAGTATATTTTGAGACTTTTTAAAAAACTCTTTCTAATCCCCAATCAACCAAGCAACATTACTTTACAATTATCTAAGTATAATGCTTCCATAATTTAACTGTAGCAGGCTTTATTTAGTGTCAACTTTAACAGGAGCATTAATGTGACAAATCCCAAGGTACATTGCAGATAGAAGGATACCATTTAGCTCATCAATTCTATACTGGCTCTTTCAATGAGCTGTTAAGTTAATCTCACTCTTCACCATAAGAATTAGGAACAGGAGCAGCCCATTCAGCCCCTCAAATGTGCTCCACCATTCAGCAGGATCATGGCTGATCTGACGATGTTCTTCATGTCTGCTTTCCTGCCCTTTCCCCATAATCCTTGATTCCCTTACTAATTAAAAATCTATCTCAGCCTTAAATATAAACAAAGACTTAGCCCCCACAGCAAGGAGATCCAAAGACTTAAACCTCTCAGAGAAGAAATTCCTTTTCATCTCAGTCTTAAATTGAGGCTGCTTTAGTCTGATCCTAGACTCTCCTGTGAAGGGAAACATCCTCTAAGCATTTACCCTGTCAAGCCCCTTAAGAATCCTATGTATTTTAAATGGATCACCTCTTATTGTTCTAAATTCTATTAAGTAGAATCCCAACCTGTTTAATCTTTACACATAAGACAGTCTCTCCATCTGGGGATCATCCTACATAAGAACATAAGAACATAAGAAATAGGAGCAGGAGTAGGCCATCTAGCCCTTCGAGCCTGCCCCGCCATTCAACAAGATCATGGCTGATCTGAAGTGGATCAGTTCCACTTTCCTGCTTTCTCCCCATAACGCTTAATTCCCTTGTCTATCAGAAACCTATCTACCCGTGACTTAAATATATTCAGCGATGATATATTATTATTATATTATGATGCTATATTATTATTATATATATATTTAATTTTGTCCCCTTACCACTCTGAGTACTCTAAGATATGGTCTCTCCAGTATCTTGTATAGTTGTAGCTTCCCTAGTCTTCCTAAGACTTCCCTATTCTCATACTCCAACCTGCCTGAGATAAGAGCAACATTTTATTAGCCTTCCTGATTACCTGCAACACCTGTGTGCTAGCTTTCTGTGTTATATGTACAAATACCCCCAAGTCTCTTCGTGTTGCAACTTTCTGCAGTTTTTCTCCATTTAAATAAAACAGTATTCTTTTGTACTCCCTTTCGAAATGAAGAACCTCACATTATACTCCTGCATTATACTCTATTTGTCAACTTTTTGCCCACTTACTTAACCTATCAGTATCTCTTTGTAAATTGTTTGTATCCCTCTCGCAACTTGCCTTTCACACTACTTTTGTGTTGTCAGCAAATTTAACTGCAGTATATTTGCTTCCTTCCTCCAGTTCATTAATATATATTGTAAACAGTTCGGTCACAGCATTGATCTGTTATGCCTGCCGCAAGGTCTATTTTAACCCTTATACAATGGACAAAGAATTGTGAGTAGGTTTCTTGTTAGTACAACCAATATTTATTTAAATCACCCACCCAACCAACAATAAGTTACCTTACAGAAACTACTGAAGTTCAAGTCCAATACTAGATCTTGACTTAACTTTGTGTAACTGGCAAGTACCCAAGCAGATATTGGCCTTTATCTGTGCGCTGGTCTCTGTAGTCCTCTGCATAGTCTGGTCCTTTGGTCTGGCCTGGCTCTGGGTTTCCTTCCTTCTCGGTTGGTGGCTCTCCTTGTGCTGATGGTCACTGGCGACTGTCACCGTTGTTGTAGCTCATTCATGCGGTCAGAGAGAGAGAGAGGGAGCTTCTGTTGTGCAGCAGTTTTTATCCCTCCTTGGTTTCGCGTCCTTTTTGGGCAGTCTCCTGATTCTTGTCAATCAATCAGTCAGGGCTTGATCATTCTGATTGATAAGAGTCCAATCAGGTGCTGCTAAACCGATTGATGGATGTGTGCCCAATGGCCATGCCTGTAGGTGCTGGAGGCACATAGGTCACATACCTCTTTCCAAATAAGAGGTTAAGGCTCCCCTTTGTCTGGTAAACAAGTTTATTTGACCAGAGAGTGTCCATTCTCTTTGGGATGGCCTATTTCTTGTGTATTCAGGCGTCTTGAGCGCAGCCTATCTATCTCAGTCTTTTAAGCTGCAGTCTGCGGTTTTAGTGCTTGTCCAATTATCTCTGCATGCTCTGTAAATCACCACTTTAGATGGTCCATTCGGTCACAGATCCGTGTGGAACCCCACTGGTTGGCAATCTGAGAAATAGCCCTTTATCCCCACTCACTGTTTCTTGCCCATTAGTTAATTCTCTATCCATGCCAATATACTACCTCCAACACCATGGATTCTCAAACGCCTTCTGGAAGTCTAAAAAAGATGTGCAGGTGAGGTGGACTGGCATTGCTAAATTTCCCCTTAGTATCAAATGTTCAGTGGATTAGTCATAGTAAATGCATAAGGTTGCAGGGTTAGGGTGAAGGGGAGGGGCCTGGGTGGGATGTTCTTTTGGAGAGTCGGTGCACACTTGATGGGCCAAATAGCCTCTTTCTGCACTGTAGGGATTCTATTCAAACTTATCTACTGGTTCCCTTCTATCCATCTGGTCAAGACTTCCTTGAAACATTGTAATAAATTATTGACAAAATGATTTTCCTTTCATGTAGTCATACTGACTCTGCTTGATTAGATTATGATACCCAAATGTGCTGCTATTATTTCTGTAATAACTGATTCCAACAATAGATGTTCGGCAAAACGATTTATAGTTACCCAACTTTTAGCCTCCTTCCCTTCTTGTATAGGAATGTCACAATGGCAGTTTTCCAATCCTCCAGAATTTGGAAAATTACAATCAATGTATCTGCTATATCTGAAGCTACTTCTTTTAGGATGCAAGCCATCAGGACTAGGGATTTATCTGCCTTTAGCCCCATTAGTTTGTCTAATTCGAAGGAGAGTCCAAAGAGCTTCTATAAATACATAAAGAGCAAAAGAGTATCTACAGAGAGAGTAGGGTCTCTTAAGGATCAACAAGGTATTTGAATTGCTTTGATTAACGGTGCTGTAATAGCAGTCCTGTTCCTGATTCTCATGGTGCTGTAATGACAGTCCTGTCCCTGATCCTCATGGTGCTGTAATAAGTCTTCTTTCTGAATCTCTTGATGCTGTAATAGCAGTCCTGTTCCTGATTCTCATGATACAATAGTAACAGTCCTGTTCTTGATTCTCATGGTGCTGTAATGACAGTCCTGTCCCTGATCCTCACAATGCTATACTAACAGTCCTGTTCCTGTTTCTTATGCGGCTGTAACGGCAGTTCTGTCTCTGACTCTCATGGTGTTGCAACAACTATCTTGGCCCCCAATTCTCATAGTGCTGTAGTGATAGTCCTGTTCCTGATCTTTTGATTTACCTCCAAAAATGAGAAAAAATTGCAAAGGCTGTTATTGGATCTGTTTCCACTATCCTATCAAGAAGTGCATTCCAAACTCCAATCACTCGTGCACTGTAGGAATGATATACTTTATGAAATATCATCTATGATATACTTTAAAAAGGGGCAGCACAGTGGTTAGCACTGCTGCTTCACAGTGCCAGGGACAATTCCAGCTTTGGGTGACTGTCTGTGTGGAACTCTTATTTCTTCCCCATGTCTGTGTGGGTTTCTGCCCTAGTCCAGCGATATGCAGATCAGTTAAATTGCCTCTTAGTGTAGATTAGATGGATTAGCCACAAGGTTTTTTATTAAATCAACTTTTTTTTGCCAATCACCTTAATCTGTGTCTCTGGTTATCAATCATTCAATCGCTGAAAACACTTTTTATTATATCTAAACATCCATGATTTTGAGCACCTCTATCTAATTTCCCCTTAACCTGCTCTATTCTAAAGAGAACAAGCTATTTTTGTTGGTTTCTCTCTGTAACTGAAGTCTTTAATACCCAGTAAATCTCATTTGCATTCCGTCCAAGACATAGATCTTTCTTGACAAATTTCACGCGTTATCAGTCAGCTATTTAGGTGAGGGGAAAAAGTCATCAGATCTTCTATAAATTGGTATGCATTTTTGGTGACCTTAGGAAACTGAATAAATACTTCAATTCTATAGATGGAAGAAAAGGGCAGAAGCAGTGGAAGTATGCATAAAGACATATATAATGGTGAATAAACTAATTTTTAATACATTTGTTTTTAAAGGACAAAGTGTCAATCCCAAGACGGCAGGTCTGATAGGAAGACTCGGGCCTCAGAATAAACAACCATTCATGGTGGCTTTCTTCAAAGCCACTGAGGTTCACATCCGGAGTGCACGATCAGCAGGTGGTAAACAGAAAAACCAGGGTCGATCTAGGTCTTCCAAGAGTCAGGAATCTTTAAGAACAACAAGTTTAGCAGGTAGACATGCACCTGAAGCATTGCCGTAATATTACAACTCAGTTTTTACTTGTCTGGCCTAAACAAATCATGGTGGAGCTTTTTCACTTGTTGAACATTTGAATTCAAAAACAATCTGTGAACTACGGTCTCTGAAAACCAGACATCTTAATGTAGTAAAGACCTTGATATTAGCTAGCATAATTTGTGTTTTTAAGAGGTTTATGTGCAACATTTCATGAGGCGGGGTGAGCCAGATTCAAAATCTTCAGTTAACAGGCAAAAGATGTGAGATTCCAATCAAGTGAAGTCTGAATATATAACAATCAGGGTTTTGATCTAAAAGATCTAACATCGGAAAATCAGAATAACCTGACTGAAGCATCAGAAATAAATCAATTCTTCACAAAATCTAGCAATGTTTTGAAGAGCATACACTTCAAAGAAAAATCTTCCAAACTGGAATTTTAACTGCTAACAGCAGATCAAGCATAAAATTTTGCCAGTGACAGGAGTTCACTTCAAAATCATTTTCTTTCCTGCCTAGTTGCATGAGAAGATGCAGATTATTGGTGGGATTTTCCAACCACGCTGGTCAACTCTCGCCCGAAATCAATGGATGTTTGCATGACCTGCCAAATTTTGTCCCACCTGCTATGATTCCCTAAGCAGCAGGATGGGACAATTCCACCCTAAATGTTTAATTGACTTACTAATATGCCCAGAAACTGCTTCACTCAGCCCCTGATGACATTCTCCAACTGCCTCTCCTCTCAACCCTGTGCCAATCTAGCCCTCAGACTCTGACTACCAATCACCGCCACCCCTCTCCCCTATGTAAGATGTTCTTACATCTCCAAACTGTCAAGGCCCCCTCATTATTTTATTATTTTATGCAGTTGAACTGAACCTTCTCTCAGCTTCCTCTGTCTCAAAGATAAAAACCCCAGCCTATCCAATCTCGAAGCTGGGAGACTAAAAAAAATAAGAAGTGACAAAAGTGGAAAAATGAAGCTTTAAAAAAAGTTCGGTGAGAAGCTTTGCAGGAAAGACAAAAGAGCCAATGATTAAAAAAAACATGTACTGGAAATCCTTTCTGCTCTCTAGGAAGGCTCAGAGGCTTGAGGAAAAAAGTGGCGTTAAAAAATGGGGCCAGACACAACAGCTGTAATAGAAAGAGGAAGTATTTCAGGTTACGAAGACCTGAAATGATTGTTTCAATAATGCAGGCTTTGATCTCCTGTGGGCCGACCAATTCTTACTTTGATGTGATTTGGAATGTCAATGAAGCAGCCTCTTAAAACTCAATGGAGCAAGTGAAACAGTCAGCCTCTTGCCAACCAATGTATTTCAAAGAGGTTTGAAAACTCTTTCAAAGTCAAAAGGGAATATCCCAAGTGAAACTGACAGTCTTCTGTCAATCAAAGCAGTTCAAAGAAGTTTCAGAGCAGCTGGGACTTCTGAGAGAAAGCAACTGTCAGGTCCTTTCAATCAGAGCAGTTTACAGAGGTCGGATACCAAACAGGGCTTATGAAATTGATCAAGGGCAATCCCTACTATCCAATTACGTTCTGCTGTAATTTGGATGGATTCCAGGTGTCTAGAATTCTTACAGTGCAGAAGGAGACCATTCAGCCCATTGAGCCTGCACGAAAACAATCCCACCTGAGCCCGATGCCCATAATCCCATGTATTTACTCTGACTAAGGGGCAATTTAGCATGGGGTGGAGGCATAGATTTTAATGAGATCAGGCCACTTCAAGGGTTTTGAAGAACAGAGACAATAATGAAGACCTTTACCAGAATTGTGTCTGAAATCACCATACTCAATGTGACTTCCAGGGCAACAAAGAAGTCCAGCCACGAGAACCCCAACCTGGGGGAATCTCCTTAAGTCAAGCCATGCCCTCCCAACCTAAGGCCCCACCCTCCACCAAAGCCCCAACCCCCAGGTCTTTTGAGGAACCATTCCTCTTCAGCTTGAAAGCAGCAGAGGGTCTGTGGGCAATACTAGAGGCTGGACTTACTTCCTTGTCCCCCCCACCCCCTTAGAGTCCACAACACCTGGTCCCTCCCTGCTTCTCAGGAGGTGTGCTGTTTGGGCATCCGTGGAACTTCCATCGGGGGGAGTGGTAGGTGGCACCAGGAAGCCATAGATTGGGTTTCCAGCCCACTAATTATATTCAAATACATGTTAATCAGATTCAAACAGCTTTTCACCAGCTTTAGACAAGAACCTGATTTTTACAGACTGGCAGAGGTGAAACCATGATCGGGGGACAAGGCTAACCCATCGCACCTGGGGTGTGCAGACACCTACAATAGTGATTTGTCTAAGCTAGGGTAGAATAAAGGATCAGGGTAACTGATCCTTTATCTGATGTAATTTTTCAATACTATCTTGGCCTTTTGGCTAAGATGAAGCTTTAGATCAAGCCTGGGATGGAGTGTAATGTCTCATCCTGTTGCTTGGATCTTATTTAATCGAGCCTAAGATGGGATGCAATGTCTTGTCTTGTCAACTTGGATCTTGTTTGTCCCTCATGATTGGACCATGATTGGACTTAATTTGAATTTGATTAGAATTAAAGTACTGAAAGGTACCAAAAGAATAAAGGGGTGGGGATGGGGAGAAGATGCAGGATGGGATTGAAGCCTGGCGGGAATCCCAATTTTGCACTCGCCAGGTCAGGCCCCTAAGAATTGCCTCTCCCCGCTCATTTCTTGCAGTCTCATGCATAAACGACTAAATGTTGAGCTTACTCAAGCAATAGTCTTCAGGATCCTTAAGAGGGAGGGGGATCAGTCGCAGGTCGTGGTGCACATTGGAGCCAACAGAGTAGGTAGGAGAAGGAATGGGGATTTAAAACAGGAATTTAGGGAGCTAGGATGGAAGCTGAGGGCCAGGACAAAACATGTTGTCATCTCTGGTTTGTTGCCAGTGCCACATGCTAGCGAGTTGAGGAACAGGGAGAAGAGTGCAGATTAACATATGGCTGCAGGGATGGTGTAGGAGAGAGGGTTTCATTTATATGGATAATTGGAGCACATTCTGGGGAAGGTGGGACCTGTATAAACAGGACGGTTTGTATCTGAACCAGAGGGGCACCAATATGCTGGGAGGGAAATTTGCTGTGGCTCTTTGGGGGGGGTGGGGGTGGTTTAAACTAATTTGTCAGGGGGATGGGAAAATGAGCTGTAGTCCAAAAGCCAATGTTAAGGTACTGAGGAAGATATCAAGGTCACAGGAGTGTACAGGCAGACAGGATGGTGGGTTGAAGTGTATCTACTTCAATGCAAGAAACATCAGGAATAAGGTAGGTAACTTGGAGTGTGGATTGGTACTTGGGACTGTGATGTTGTGGCCATTATGGAGACATGGTTAGAACAGGGACAGGAATGGTCGTTGGCAGTTCCGGGATATAGATGTTTCAGTAAGAATAGGGAAGGCATTAAAAGAGATGGAGGAATAGCATTGTTAGTCAAGGATAGTTTAACGACTGCTGAAAGGCAGACTGCTGAAATTTCGAGGGGATCTGCCTATTGAGGTATTATGGGCTGAAGTTAGAAATAGGAAAGGATCGGTCACATTGTTAGGAGTTTTCTAAAGGCCCCCAAATAGTAATAGAAATATGGAGGAGGAAATGGCAAAGCAGATTACGGATAGGTGTGGAAGTCACAGGGTAGTTATCATGGGTGACTTCAAATTTCCAAATATTGATTGGAACCTTTACGGGACACTTTTTGTACAGTCTGTGCAGGAGGGTTTCCTGACACAATATGTGAATTAGCCAACAAGAGGTGGGGCCACATTGGACTTAGTACTGGGTAATGAACTGGGCCAAGTGTTAGATTTGTTTGCGGGAGAGCACTTTGGAGATAGTGACCATAATTCGGTGTCCTTCATTATTGCAATGGAGAGGAATAGGGTCACACAGCAGGGCAAGGTTTACAACTGGGGCGGGGTAATTATGATGCAATTAGGCAAGAATTAGGGAGCATAAAATGGGAACAGAAACTGTCAAGTATGGGCACAAACGAAAAGTGGAGCTTGTTCAAGGAACAAATATTGTGTGTCCTTGATAGGTATGTCCCTGTCAAGCAGGGAGGAAATGGCCGAGTGAGGGGGCCATGGTTCACAAAGGAGGTTGAATGTCTTGTCAAGAGGAAAAAGGAAACATATGTAAGAATGAAAAAACAAGGTTCAGTTGGGGCGCTTGAGGGTTACAAGGTAGCTAGGAATGAGTTGAAAAAAAGGGCTTAGGAGAGCTAGAAGGGGGCATGAGAAGTCCTTGGCGGGTCAGATAAAGGAAAATCCCAAGGCTTTTTACTCTTATGTGAGAAATAAAAGAATGACCAGGGTGAGGTTAGGGACAGTCAAGGATAGTAGTGGGAATTTGTGCATGGAGTCAGAAGAGATAAGAGAGGCATTGAATGAATACTTCTCTTCAGTGTTCACTAAGGAGAAGGGCCATGTTTTTGAGGATGAGAGTGTGATACAGGCTGATAGGATGGAGGAGCTAGATGTTCTGAGGGAAGATGTATTATCAATTTTGAAAAACTTGAGGATCAATAAGTAAGTTCCCTGGGCCAAATGGGATATATCCCAGAATAC
Organism: Carcharhinus amblyrhynchos; assembly: GCF_965287045.1. Taxonomy (NCBI): domain Eukaryota; kingdom Metazoa; phylum Chordata; class Chondrichthyes; order Carcharhiniformes; family Carcharhinidae; genus Carcharhinus; species Carcharhinus amblyrhynchos. The sequence continues at coordinate 56,604,524 of NC_137339.1, read as the reverse complement.
TTTGGGAAGCAAGGAATGAGATTGCAGGAACAAATGTCACTTTAGCTTTAATCTTTGGGTCCTCATTGTCCACGGGGATTGTGCCAGAGGACTGCAGAGTGGTGAATGGTGTTCCTCTCTTCAGGAAAGGAAATAGGAATGACCCTGGTAATTATAGGCCAGTTAGTCTTACTTTGGTGGTCGGTAAGTTAATGGAAAGGGTCCTGAGAGATATTTGGAAAGATGCAGCTTAATCCGGGATAGTCAGCATGGTTTCATGAGGGGTAAGTCCTGCCTCACAAATTTGATTGAATTCTTTGAGGAGGTAACTAAGTGTGTAGACGAAGGTAGAGCAGTTGATGTTGTATGCATGGATTTTAGTAAGGCGTTTGATAAGGTTCCCCATGGTAAGCTCAAGAAGAACGTAAGGAGGTGTATGATAGAGGGAAGTTTGGCCGATTGGATATGTAACTGGCTGTCTTGTAGAAACAGTAAAAAGTCTGACACCACCAGGTTTTAGTCCAATCGGTTGGACTAAAACCTGGTGTTGTCAGACTTTTTACTGTGTTTACGCCAGTCCAACGCCAGCATTCCCACATCATGTCTTGTAGAAGACAGAGGGTGGAGGTGGAGGGAAAATTTTCAGACTGGAGGCCAGTTACCAGAAGTGTACCACAGTGCTGGGTCCTCTGCTATTTGTGATTTTTATCAATGACTTGGAAGAGGGGGCTGAAGGGTGGGTTAGTGAATTTGCTGATGACACCAAGATTGGTGGAGTAGTGGATGAGGTGGAGGACTCTTGTAGGCTGCAAAGAGACATTGATGGGATGCAGAGCTGGGCCGAAAAGTGGCAGAAGTTTAACCCTGATAAATGCGAGGTGATTCATTTTGGTAGGACAAACTTGAATGCGGATTACAGGGTCAATGGCAGGGTTCTGAGGAATGTGGAGGAACAGAGAGATCTTGGGGTTCATATCCACAGATCTCTGAAGGTTGCCACTCAAGTGGATAGAGCCGTGAAGAAGGCTTATAGTGTGCTAGCGTTTATTAACAGGGGGTTTGAGTTTAAGAGCCGTGGGGTTATGCTGCAACTGTACCGGACTTTGGTGAGACCATATTTGGAATATTGTGTGCAGTTCTGGTCACCTCACTATAGGAAGGATGTGGAAGCATTGGAGAGAGTGCAGAGGAGATTTACCAGGACGCTGCCTGGTTTGGAGGGTAGGTCTTATGAGGAAAGGTTGAGGGAGCTGGGGTTTTTCTCTTTAGAGTGGAGGAGGATGAGCGGCGACTTAATAGAAGTTTATAAGATGATGAGGGAGACAGATAGAGTGGACATGCAGAGACTATTTCCTTGGGTGGATGTAGTTGTTACTAGGGGGCATAACTAGAAGGTTCATGGTGAGAGATATAGGAGGGATGTCTGAGGTAGATTCTTTACTCAGAGAGTGGTTGGGGGCACTGCCTGCTGTGATAGTGGAGTCGGACACTTTAGGAACTTTCAAGCAGTTATTGGGTAGGCACATGGAGCACACCAGAATGATAGGGAGTGGGAAAGCTTGATCTTGGGTTTGGACATAGCTCGGCACAACATTGAGGGCCAAAGGGCCTGTGCTGTGCTGTGCTGTTCTATGTTCAGTTCTATTTGCCACCTCACTTCACTGGAGGTTGTGCTTCCGAGATAGGTAATGGTATCTACTGCCTTCAGGCTTTTGTTATTGGTAGTTACAGTTAGACTTAATTTTCTTTTTATTGAGATAACTTTTTAGTTATTACTAGATCATCCACTCCTGAAGTGAGTACTACTTCCAGAGGTTACTGTTAATGGACTTTGAGAGGATGGCTAGGCTAGGGGTGTGCCTCTTCCTAATTCAGAATATATGCATACATATAGCTAGAAAAGATTGTTTACATTTGGTATTTGTGTTCATGTTTAAAGGGAGAATTGATGCTGGAAAGCTGGTTCTCATATAGGGCACAAGCACCTCTCCCTCCCACATTTCTACACATTCACCTCACTCCCTCACTCACAGTCTCATGTTTTGCTCTCACATTCTTTCTCACCCACCCACCTCTCTTTCTAATACACACTCACACCCTGACACACACACTCACCCACCCTCAAACACTCACCTTTCTCTTTCATACACACCTCTCCAAATCCCAAACTGTTTCTCCCACGTGCTCCTATGAAGCCTGAACCCCTGTCTTTCAGGCATGCCTCTCCGATGCCTGTACACCCCCACTCTCTTGCACACTCATGTTCGAGGCCCCTCATCTCTCCTTGTCATCTCTTTTTGCCGGCTCGATTCTCAGCATTAATCCTCACTGTTGGCCATGAACTTTTTGCCCAGCAACAGCAAAATGGTATAAATCAAATAGGCCAATCACAGAAAAACCTCTTGGATCAAAGGATGTTAATATGTCATCATATCAGCATTCAGTGCTCCTTGCTCTGATTCACCTATTTTACTGCAGTAATTCGTTTTAAATGGGTTAGTTGGTGCTTTTGAATTGGTGTTTGCTGGTCACACACAGCAGCCAGTTACGCCGACTACCTGGAGACCCTTCACAGACTCCTGGAGTTCTGCAGACCCCAGTTTGTTTAGTTTGTTTATTAGTGTCGTAAGTTACTGTGAAAATCTGCCACACTCCGCCACCTGCTCGGATGCACGAGGGAGAATTTAGCATGGTCAATGCACTTCACTTTCAGACTGTGGGAGGAAACCAGAGCACGCAGACAGTGACCCAAACTGGGAATCAAACCTAGGTCCTTGACGCTGTGAGGCAGCAGTGCTCACCACTATGCAGTGGGAACCCCTGTTTTAGATAAAACTGGTTTCTGCAAGAACACTTTGTCTAAAACAAACAGCTATTTGAAGTATCACACTCAGACTAAAAATTAAAAAGAGATTAACACCTTCAATATTAAATAAACATACGTATCTGTTGATCATATGAACAGTAAGAAGTCTCACAACACCAGGTTAAAGTCCAATGGGTTTATTTGGTAGCAAAAGACACTAGCTTTCGAAGCGCTGCTCCTTCATCAGGTGAGTGGGATTTCAATTCGCAAACAGGGCATATAAAGACACAAACTCAATTTACAAAATAATGGTTGGAATGCGAGTCGTTACAGGTAATCAAGTCTTAAAGGTACAGATAATGTGATTGGAGAGAGGGTTAAGCACAGGTTAAAGGGATGTGTATTGTCTCCAGACAGGACAGTTAGTGAGATTTTGCAAGCCCAGGCAAGTTGTGAGGGTTACGGATAGTGTGACATGAACCCAAGATTGCGGTTGAGGCCGTCCTCATGTGTGCAGAACTTGGCTATCAGTCTCTGCTCAGCGACTCTGCACTGTCGTGTGTTATGAAGGCCGTCTTGGAGAACGCTCACCGGAAGATCAGAGGCCGAATGCCCGTGAGCGCGGAAGTGTTCCCCAGCAGGAAGAGAACATTCTTGCCTGGTGATTGTCAAGCAGTGTTCATTCATCCGTTGTCGTAACATCTGCATGGTCTCCCCAGTGTACCATGACTCGGGACATCCTTTCCTGCAGCGTATCAGGTAGACAACGTTAGCCAAGTTGCAAATGTATGTACCATGTACCTGGTGGATGGTGTTCCCACGAGTCACAGAGTCACTGAGCAGAGACTGATAGCCAAATTCCACACACTGTTGGACTTTAACCTGGTGTTGTGAGACTTCTTACTGTGTTTACCCAAGTCCAACGCTGGCATCTCCACATCATGATATAAGAACAACAGAAATAAAAGCAGGTTTAGGCCGTATGGCCCCCTTCTGAATGCAGTAAGATCATGGCTGGCCTTTGAACTTACTTCCACTTTCTCCCCCCATCTCCTGATTCCCCAAGAGTCCATACATCTATCTATCTCAGCTTAAATTTACTCAACAAATGAGCAAATACAACTCTTTGAGGAGGAGAATTCCAAAGATTTACAATCCTCTCAGTGAAGAAATTCTTCCTTACCCTTGTCTTAATTGATCAACCCTTAGTACCATAATAATCCTTACAGTGCAGAAACAGGCCACTGTGCCAACCCAGATCATTCCACCCAGGGACGGCAAGATGCCTGCAATAATTAAAATGAAATTATATCTATCTGAAGTTTCACATAATACATATCTCACATATATTTGTAAACTGACTGATGTTTCTTAACTGTTCCATTTGGAAAATATTCTCCCCTCTGCACTATTCCCCCAAAATCCCACACTTTTCCAATGGCTAGTCTACCTAACCTACACATCTTTGAACACTCAGGGGCAATGCAATTTAGCATGGTCAATCAACCTAACCTGCACATCCTCGGACTTTGGGAGGAAATGGAAGGTCCTGGAGGAAACCAATGCAGACATGGGGAGACTGTGCAAAGTCCACACAGTCATCGAAAGCCAGAATTGAACCTTGGTCTATGGAGCTATGAGGCAACAGTGCTAACCACTGTGTTGTCCCTGTCCTGAGACAAGGTTACCCCCTTGTGCTGGGCTTTCCAATGGGAGTAAACATTTTCACCATCTACCCTGTCATGCCCCTTCAGTGTTTTTTTTAATCTTTCAATGTGCCCCCTTTTTTTTTGAACTCCAGAGAATATAGGTCCAATTTCCTCAGCCTCTCATCATATGACAACCTCTTTATCCCAGGATTAACATGATGGAACTTTTGTTGACCTGTAATCCTCTGCTACTGCGTACATTGTATAGCTCAGTGCAACAACTAGGATTGGATGGTTTTCAATCATTTAAAAATCAATTGTAAAGTACAATGATCTGATTTCTCATTACTGTTTCCTCCACATTTAGTTCCAATAGGGATCTGGTTTGCTATTTGAAGCTTTGCCCAAAAGGGCGGCACAGTGGCACAGTAGTTAGCACTGCTACCTCACAATGCCAGAGACCATGGTTCAATTCCCAACTTGGGTCACTGTCCGCGTGGAGTTTGCACGTTCTCCCTGTGGCTGCGAGGCTTTCCTCCAAGTGCACCAGTTTCCTCCCACAGTTGGAACGAGTGCTGGTGAGCTGCATTGACCCGAACAGGTGCCAGAATGTAGTGACTAGGGGAATTTCACAGTAACTTCATTGCAATATTAATGTAAGCTTTACTTGTGACTAATAAATAAACTTTAAGTTAATTAGTTGTCTGTTATACTCTGTGTCATTTAAATGGACTGATCTGATGGAGATCAGTGAATGTACAGATGGAAAGTGAAAGAGACCACAGTAAATGTGAAGATGAGATCTCAAATCTCTCACTGATGGAAATCATGAAAAACACCAATGGGCAAATATTTTCCAAATCGAAGAAACAATTTACAGGTATTTGCGAGATTAAGTATTATGTGGAACTTCAGATGGCTACAATTCAATTTTAATTATTCCAGGCAGCTTGTCAGCCATAGCTTAGTGAGTAGCACTCTCACCTCTGAATTAGAAGATTGTGGGTTCAAATTGAGTACTAAAATTTAGTACTCCAGCGCAGTACTGAGAGAATACTGCCTGTCAAACCTACTACCTTTCAGGTGATATACAAACTGAAGCCCTGACTGCTCTGTAAGGCGAAGGTCAAAAATCCCATGGCACTATTTCAAAGAAGAACAGAAGGATTCTTTTCAATGTCCTGGCCAATGTCTATCCCTCAATTAGTATCACAAAAACAGATTATCTGTTCATTATGACATTACTGTTTGTGGGAGTTTGCTGTGGGCAATTTGGCTGCTGCATTTCTCATATTACAATTATAACCATACTTTAAAAAATACTTAATTGCAGTAAAGCACTTTGGAATGTCATGAGATTGAGGAATGTTAAATAAAAGTCTTGTTCTTTTCTCTCTGCGTAGCTTCCACAGCAAGAATTGAATAGCTCTTTCTATTTGAGACATGCCTATAAATATCCTGCTTTCCTTGCCAATTAGTTAACAAATCAACTTAGAGGAGGTAACTGAAGCAAACCTCATGCTGGTATCCAGTTGTTAACAGTCTCTATCTTTTATGATTACTAGAGAATAGTAGCAGTGACCAACTCCAGGCCTGCATGAAGCACGAGCTGTATGTCAGCTTTCGCGACTTGGGATGGCAGGTAACTCCAGAACATTAAGAACTCTAAAAGCATTTTTGTTCATTACCCAAAATCATTCAGAAGATTTCAACTGGCGTAGGATTTTTTTTTTAAATATTATTTCACAGTTATCTTTTAGCCAAAACAGCTCTTGCAAATAGTACTTCTACAACCTGTATTTCAGAGAACAAATGCACCCTCTATTAGATCTAGTTAATTTCCTCCATATAGAACACAAATTTAAAGTTGTTCCACTTTCAGATACCCATAACAACTCTGGATTCTCATTGAGGTTAGTCCCTCTCAATCAGGTTGTGAGGGGTTTTATTGTGTAATGATGCAGATTAACTTTAGCATGCATCATTATCTGAATTATGGTTTTGAATCTCTGGAATCCCACTCAGATTTTTGTACCTTCACTATAAGATCCAACCTCAGAATAAGCTTCACTTAATTGGTAACACTTTTAACACTGAGTTAATTGATTCAACGTTCAAGTGTCACTTCAGTGCATAATGGCACTCCAGTGCAGTTCTGAGAAAGATCTCAAAAACATTGAGTAACAGATTTGATGACACTTTATACTCTGAAGTTGGGGGAAATGTATTTTTCTAGCCATTGTCTCCAAGTAATAAGTTTGAAAGAAAAATAATAAAACCTACTTAAAAAGTGTGAAGTAAATGTTCTGTAGAATCAATGTCTAAGTATTTTAAATAATTACAAGTGATCCCAGTAAATCAATAGTAAATCGCAATTCAACCTAGATTAGTGGAACCCCCTTTCCCAACAACATAAATGCAATGTCCTTTACCATTACATTGGACCAGTGAGAGAAATTAGTGGGATTGTCACAACTTTAATGAAGATATATTTTGTAACTATTTCATTAAACTGCCAAGTAAACTTTTGTGGGACCAGATTAGAAACAGAGCCTAGATTTTCTGATTGGCATGTAAATTTGTGACTGATCTATTTGAATAAATGAGTTACTGTTGGCATAGGTAGGAAAACCAAAGTTTAGCTTTGCATCTCTGAGGTCTGATTGCAAATCTAGTTCAGACCGATAAGACAAAAGATTCTTCAATCTGCTGCAGGTGATTTCATGTGACTCAATTTGAATTGTGTCTCTGTCCAGTTCCTAGCGAGCACAGATTCATGACCCAAAATGAACCCTGATTAGCATGACTGCCTGCAGCAAATAATGACAATTGTCACATTGATGCAATAAAGATGATCATTAAAAATTAGGTTAAAGTATGATTTTAGGGCTATATAGGACAACCAAAGAACAAAGAAAAGTACAGCACACGAACAGGCCCTTTGGCCCTCCAAGTCTGTTGCTGACCATGATGCCTTAACTAAACTAAAAAAAATCTCTGCCCTTACTCGAACCGTGTCCCTCTACTCCCTCCCTATTCATACACTCATCTAAATGCCTCTTAAATGTTGCTAATGTGCCTGCTTCCACCACTTCCTTGGCAGCACATTCCAGGCACCTACCAAGTTCTGCGTGTAAAACCTCCTCTGCACATCTCCCTTAAACTTTTTCTCTCAAACTTTCTCCCTCTCACGTTGAACTTGTGCCCCCTATAGAGGGAGTTTTACTTTGCATCTGACCGAGAGTGTTTGAAACTGACTGAAATCAAGTGTTCCATTCCCTAGTAATAATCTCCTTCACTTCAATAAGCATGAAGTCTCACAGTAAAATTGACTATTCATGGCAGCTGAAGGAGATTTGCACCACCAATAATTGCAGTGGAGTTTGTCATAACTACAGTACAAATGCTAAAACTGGATTCTGGAATGGCATTTTTACTTTTTTTTGAATGAATTCTGTAAGTAGTTTATTCTTTTTCTTTTGATGTTCACTATCAAACTACGATTTAAAGTTAAGTGTGTTTTCTTTGTAAATATGGTTGCATGTAGTTTTTTAGAAAGATACACAACCAGTTATTCGATGACAGCAATATTCAGATACTCTGTTCTGAACATGTACCTGTTCCTCTCCTTGAAGGACTGGATCATAGCTCCAGAGGGGTATGCTGCATATTATTGTGAGGGAGAATGCTCATTCCCACTGAATTCTTACATGAATGCTACAAATCATGCAATTGTTCAAACTCTGGTAAGTACTATATAACAAATATATGACACACAAACAGTTCTTACAATGTATGCAAAATTTGAAACAGTGATTCCCAATCATATTTTCATATTTTTAAAAAGATGCTGACATTAAGTATGGTTTAACATCAGGCCCTCAAGTGCAAGGCTAAGGAAATACGTTACCAAAGATAGTCGTCAGAGGAGAGGCCATGTGAACATTTAAAAATAGGTTAATTGGGCACATGAGGAAAAGGAGCATAAAGTGGGAGCAGATGACAAAATGGGATTATGATCGACTGTCTTCTTTGCACATTATCTTTAATTTTTCTCCACGACCCCACATGGTAACTTAAAGCTGCTGACTTCTGCATGTCCTGGCCTGAAACTTCTGCATTGCTGAAGGGTTGTGCAGCCACAGGTATACGAGGAAAACTGATGAGGGTACTGTTTGTGTGGAGGATAGACACCAACATGGATTGGATGGGCCTAAAGATAGGTTCCATGTTGTTTAACCTCATGTGAGTTCTTATTTGTTTCTTTGATATGGAAATTGACACAGGTGATGAAATAAGTCTTCGGCAATGGTGCAAACCAGATGGTCAGAAATCAGCAGTTGGTTTTACAGTCAGCCCAAATTTAGTTTCCACTGACTAGGAAGGAAGCCTTCATCTCAATGCTGTCCATTTTATACCATGATTAAAGACTAATTTTACTCCAGCATTGTCACTGCACCTAACTGAAACATTGCAACTGCAGCCAGGATCAGAAATTCCAGCTGGAAGAACATACAGTGATAAGACTGCAGAGATGTTAGCAGTGGTGATCACACCTGAATCACAGCTGACCAGAAAATCTGGGCCATGGTTTCAGATCAATGCTTTTTCACCAGAACTAGAAAAAAGTTAGAAATGTAACAGGTTTTACAGGGAATGGAAAAACAGTAAAACAAAAGCAAAGGTCTGTGTTAGAGTGAAAGATGAGAGAAGATGACAAAAGATTTGATGGTGAGAGGCTAAATGGAATGGTAATAACAAAGGACACAGGCCCTTCGGCCCAACAAGCCCGCGCCGCCATTTTAACATTCAGTGAGTGCCTCATCTACCTTCTTCTACCTATGACTTTTCTCTACGCCAGATTAGGGGAGGTCTAATTTAGGGACAATTTGTTCACACCAGTCAGCCTAAAAGCACGTTTTCAGGGTGTGGGAGGAAACCGGAGCACCCGGAGAAAACCCACACAAGCACGGGGAGAATGTGCAAACTCCCACAGACACCGACCCAAGTTGGAGATCCAACCCAGGTCCATGTATCTGCACAACAAACAGTGGTAGTCATTGAGCTGTTGTGTTGCCCGTCAGTTGGTCCAGTTTAAGCGTACACTAACGACGTGAAGCACCAGGCAACTCTCGAAGCAACATCCAAGAGCAGCCCTCACACAACCCACTGCGTGTATGCCCCTTGTTGGACAACAAGGCGGACCGAATCACCTGTGGAAGTAAAAAAAAGACATCAATAAACATACACAGCTTATTCACGGAAGATCCCCAGAAGCTCAAACGTAAGGCAGGTGAGCCATAAAAATATGTTGGACAGCCCATAGGAATCTATTGATTCCCAGGAACATCCTGAGGCTCTTGATCCTTATTTAGAACAGTCTTATGTATCCCTCCATTTCTAGTCTGCTCATGTGCCTATCTAGGGAAGTCTTAAACAACTCTGGCATGCCTGCCTCCGCCACCCTACTTGGCAGTGCATTCCAAGCTCCCACAACCCTCTGTGTGAAAAATCTTCCTCTAACATCTGAATTATCTCGCCCCCTCTCACCCTAAGCCCGTGGCCCCTCGTGATTTTCGTATCCAACCTGGGAAAAAGCTTCCCACTGTTCACTCTATCTATACCCCTCATAATCTTATATACCTCTATTGGATCTCCCTGCATTCTCCGTCTTTCCAGGGAGAACAGCCCCAATCTGCCCAATCTCTCCTCATAGCTAAGACGTTCCATACCAGGCAACATCCTGGTAAACCTCCTCTGCACTCTCTCCAGGGTCTCCACGTCCTTCCGGTAGTATGGCAACCAGAACTGGATGCAGTACTCCAAATGTGGTCTAACCAATGTTCTATATAACTGCAACATTAGATGCCAGCTTTTATACTCTATACCCCTTCCTATAAAGGCAAGCATACCATAAGCCTTCTTCGCCACCTTCTCCACCTGTACTGCCACCTTCAAAGACTTGTGCACTTGCACCCCCAGGTCCCTCTGCATTTCTATACTCTTAATAGGTCTACCCTTTATCATATAACTCCCCCCTACATTATTTCTTCCAAAATGCATCACCTCACATTTATCTGGATTAAATTCCATCTGCCATTTCTCTGCCCTATTTACCAACCTATCTATATCCTGCTGTATTGTGTGACACTGCTCATCACTACCAGCAAGTCCAGCCATCTTCGTGTCATCTGCAAACTTGCTGATCACACCAGTTACTCCCTCTTCCAAATCATTTATGTATATTACAAATAGCAAAGGTCCCACTACTGAGCCCTGCGGCACACCACTAGTAAAAAGTCTGACAACACCAGGTTTTAGTCCAACCTATTTATTTGATAATATACTCACAAGCTTTCGAGGGACACCCTCTTCGTCAGGTGAATTCTCTCCATTCAGGGGACATGGGGGGACATCCAGGTCAGGGGACATGGAGTTGGGGGTAGGGTGTTAGCGTGGATAGAGGATTGGTTGTCAAATAGGAGGCAGAGAGTGGGGGTCAATGGGTGCTATTCGGATTGGCGGTTGGTGACTAGTGGGGTGCCCCAGGGGTCGGTGCTGGGGCCTCAGCTATTTACCATTTATATAGATGATCTGGAGGAGGGAACCGAGTGCAGGGTGTCGAAATTTGCTGATGACACCAAGATTGGGGGAAAGGCAAATTGTGCGGAGGGTGTGGAGAGTCTGCAGAAGGATCTAGATAGGCTGGGCGAATGGGCCAGGAAATGGCAAATGGAATTTAATGTTGGCAAGTGTGAGGTGGTCCACTTTGGTAGGAAGAATGGTAGGAAGGACTATTACTTACGTGGCGAAAAACTGCAGCAGGCGACGGTGCAGAGGGACCTCGGGGTCCTTGTGCATGAGTCGCAAAAACCCAGCTTGCAGGTGCAGCAGGTGGTCAGGAAGGCGAATGGGATGCTGGCCTTCATAGCGAGGGGGATTGAATATAAAAGTAGGGAGGTCTTGCTGCAGCTGTATAGGGCATTGGTGAGGCCGCAGCTGGAGTACTGTGTGCAGTTTTGGGCGCCGCACCTGCGCAAGGATATTTTGGCCCTGGAGGGAGTGCAGAGGAGGTTTACTAGGCTGATACCGGAGTTGAGGGGATTGAGCTATGAGGAGAGGCTGAATAAACTAGGCTTGTACTCGTTAGAGTTTAGAAGAATGAGGGGAGATCTCATTGAGACGTATAAGATGATGAATGGGATGGATAGGATAGAGGTGGAGAGACTCTTCCCGCTCAAAAAAGACAGTAGGACTAGGGGGCACAGCCTCAAGATAAAGGGGAGGCGGTTTAGAACGGAGTTGAGGAGGAACTTCTTCACTCAAAGGGTGGTGAATCTCTGGAATTCTCTGCCCGTTGAAGTGGTGGAGGCTGCCTCGCTAAATATTTTTAAGAAGCGGGTTGATGGGTTCTTGATAAGAGAGGGGATTAAGGGTTATGGGGAGAGGGCGGGAAAGTGGAACTGAGCCACAACAGATCAGCCATGATCTTATTGAATGGCGGGGCAGGCTCGAAGGGCTAGATGGCCTACTCCTGCTCCTATTTCTTATGTTCTTATGTCCCTCGAAAGCTTGTGAGTATATTATCAAATAAATAGGTTGGACTAAAACCTGGTGTTGTCAGACTTTTTACTGTGTTTACGCCAGTCCAACGCCGGCATACCCACATCATGCACACCACTAGTCACAGACCTCCAGCTAGAAAAAGACCCCTCCACTACTACCCTCTGTCGCCTGTTACCAAGCCAGTTCTCAATCCATCTAGCCACCTGTCCTTGTATCCCACGAGCCTTAACCCTTTTCACCAACCTACCATGAGGGACTTTGTCAAACGCCTTATTAAAATCCATATAGACGACATCCATGGCTCGTCCCTCGTCAACCGTTTTCGTCACCTCCTCAAAAAATTCTACCAGATTCATAAGGCACGACCTCCCCTTTACAAAGCCATGTTGCCTGTCACTAATCAGATTGCCATGTTCTAAATACGTATACATCCTATCTCTAAGAATCCTCTCCAACTTCCCTACCACTGACGTCAAGCTCACCGGCCTATAATTACCCGGGTTATCCCTACTATCCTTTTTAAACAACAGTACCACGTTCACAATCCTCCAGTCCTCTGGGACCTCACCTGTGTCCAAAGAAGAGACAAAGATTTGCGTCAGAGGCCCAGCAATTTCATCTCTCATCTCCCTAAGCAGCCTAGGATAAATGCCATCAGGCCACAGAGATTTATGAGTTTTAATATTACCTAAATATTATCTTAGGTAATATTAGGTAATGGGAAAAGTAAAGAAACAGAATCTGGAAGAAGTGTAAATGGAGGCAGTACAATTATCTACAGCTAACATGCGGAAAAATGGGGGCAGAGGATATGATCTTAAATTTTTGAACTTGACATTGAATCTGAAAGGCTCCCAGGAAAAAAAACAGTGAAACAGGGGAATAAAAGTTACTGGTCCAACTGTTTTTTTCTTCTGGATAAGTGCCTTTTGAAAGATGAAGAGTTAGTCCTCAAACTTACGTTGAGATTCACTAAAACAGGTTACGAGGCAGAGACAGAGGGCAGAATTTTCCCGTCCCACCCATCAAGGAATCATAGTTTCAATGGAAGGACAGGTGTGAAGTTTGACGTGGGTACAGTAAGGAGTGTTGGGGTATTAGAGGAGTGATGCAAGGTACTATTAAGGGAATGATCTCTTTGAAATGCTGAGAGTTGAGGAGAAAATGTGATTGATGGTGATGTCACACTGGAGGGTGCAGAAATGGCACAGAATGGTCCATTGAATACGGAGGGCGATGGAGTTGGAAGTGAGAACAAGAGGAACTCTATTATAGTTCATGACTATAGGTATCAAAGTATTGTCAATCAAGGTGAAGGAGAATTCTCATCTGAGACCACTTCTTGATTAAAATGAAGTGTGCATGGATTGTGTTCTGTGGACAATGCGCGTGGTTAAATGTTTTATAATTTTCTTTGAAATACTGTTTTCTCTCTTAATTTTGCATTTAGGTTCATTTAATAAACCCAGAGAATGTTCCGAAGCCATGCTGCGCTCCCACACAGCTCAATGCCATATCCGTGCTATACTTTGATGACAGCTCAAATGTCATCTTAAAAAAATACAGGAATATGGTGGTCAGAGCATGTGGGTGTCATTAGCATCAGAGAGAGAAGAGGAACCTTATTTGATGGGTGTTGGAAAGACCGCGAGTCACAGATCTTTCGTGATAAGTCAACTTGCCAAATGGTCTGACATTGTTGAAAGGAAAATCTAACTGTATATTGAGAAATTTTTTATGATCTTTAGTTTTTAAGATTGACTGTACATTAAGTCTTTCTATACTTAGAGCAATATCAGCAAAGTTTCTGAGAAGAAAGGCCTCCTTGGTCAACTCAAATTTTAAAACATGTATGGTGGTAGATTTGCAATTTTTAGCGAGGAGAGGACATTTTCTGACAATTGACTTATTACTTTCCCATTAACTACTCAATGTCAGCAGGAAAGAAAATCCATGTCCAAGGTCTGAGGTGCAATATAACTCAATACTTCTGGGTTCATGCTCAACTGTTACCCCAGGCTGGACTTTTATGTATAAATTTTGGGAATGAGCCCAGCCTGAAGTGCATAAATTCACATGAAAAAATGGTGGTTATGTGTCCTGACATCATCACGCCCACAGGCAATATTTTGGTCAGCAGACACATGCAAGAGTAAGAGGTGCACACACTGACAATCAAGAAGCCAATTTAATTTAATTAAAGAGCAATTGACTGGAACTTTACATTGCCTGTCTGCCTTTATAGTTGGTGGGTGTGCCAAATGGCAAGGGAGCCTCTACGCCTAAATTGTAACCTCCAGCTAGGATGGGATGAAAGACAGGGTTCAAATAACATTAATGTATCTTGGGACTAAGGTCTGTGATCATGCTGCTTGGGCACACATGGCATAGTTCTTTTTAAACAGATCAGAAGTTCCCTCAGACAGCTCCACAGTGGTTATCCCCATGAGGGAGCACACTGGGAATGCCAGCTTGCACGTTCCTTTTCTCAGCACCCATCTTCTTCCCGCCCTCCCTGGCAATGCTCAGCCTTTCCCAGAGCATGCTACATGGTGGATAGCAGTTAATTGGTCAGCCGGCAAAATATTGTGTTAATAATGCAATCTCAGGCAGCAGCAGGTTTCACAACCATTCCCGCCCACGCCAACTTTGGATATACCCCAAATGTAAAATTCAGGCGATAATCTCACTGGAAACTAAGCAGTTCCGTGATTTATTCCATGAAAAATTATAGAAATATAGTGAAAATTACCACGTGCACAGTGGCTGTGCAGGAATGTTTTTTTTTCATGCCGGGATAATAGATATGTAGATTTAAAACAAAACTCAGTGGTGTATTGAATTTAGAGGTGGAATTTAGGGCTGGTTTGAAACCTAAGCTATGCTGACTTAACTGATGTTAACAAAGAAGTGTGGGGCATTACATTTGGCATTAGCACTTCCTGGAGGTGGAACGAAGGACATAATACAACCAGGACTCTCATTAGTGATTTCTGTCCAATGAAACCTACTGAAAAGTATGTAAAAGAGGAGCTCAGTTATGATATCACCATGACCGAATGGCCTACGTTTAATATTTTGCCTCAGTTGATAGAACGGTCTGACCTATTAGATCAAGATGTGCAGCAGGGGTCAACAAGCAGGAAGAGGTAATTTTCAACTTCAGTTTGGGTGGTAAGCTTGCACAGCTGATGATCTCTGCCTCTGAAATGTGATGCCTTAGCTAACTTAGCACTCAGGAGGCAAGGTTAAAAATGACACCCAGCAGCTTCCGAAGTTTGTTCGTGAAAACTGGAAAATACAAAAAAAAAGTTGATTTTGGCTGCTTAGTGAAAATTAAGTAGTATCTCTGCAACCGAGAAGTTTTGACTGAAGTGTGACGCCTGAGACATTCATATGAAGTCACGTAAGAAGGACTCTTCTGTTCCTTCTAGTGTAATCTTGCAGCATGGTGCAGTTCTGGTCTTCATAGTATAAAAAGAATTTGGAAGCACTCAAGAGTTGTGAAAATGATACACAAGATGATACGAGAACTGAGGGAATATACTTGTTAAGAAAGTCTGAACAGAGTTGGGTTCTTGTCTCTAGGAAAGAGAAGACAAGAGGTCTTTAAAAATTATAAAGCAGTTTGATAGGGTAGATGTAGAGGAAATGTTTCAAAATGTGGGGGAGACCAAAACCAGAGGCCATAAATATAAGGTAATCACCAATAAATCAAAAACAGCATATGCATCTTTGTATGGGACTCACTGAGATAAATAAATACATTTCAGAGGAAAGCTAGCTAAACAAATGAAGAAGAAAGAAAGTTATGTTGATAGGGGTAGATGAAGTAAGGCAGCAGGATGCTCATGTAGAATATAAATACTGGCACAGATTGTAGAAGCACAGAAAATAGGAGCAGGATTAGAACATATGGCCCTTCAAGCCTGTTCCACCATTCAATATGATAATGACTGATCTTCTATTTCAATGCCACACTCCCATACTCTCCCCATCCCCCATACTCCCAATCTCTCCCCATACTCCTCAACACCTTTAAAGCCTAGAAATCTATCTATTTCTTTCTTAAACATATAAAGTTAAAGTGTATTTATTAGTCACAAGTAAGGCTTACATTAATTTTGCAATGAAGTTACTGTGAAATTCCCCTAGTCGTCACAATCTAGCACCTGTTCAGGTCAATGCACCTCACCAGCACATCTTTCCAACAGTGGGAGGAAACCAGAGCACCCGGCAGAAACCCATGCAGACACGGGGAGAACATGCAAAGGCGAGACCACCGACATAGTCATCAATGTACTGATAAAGGAGTTGTGGGTGTCCGGTGAACCTTTGCTGCACTTTCTCATTGCAAATATGTCCTTTCTTAGACAATAAGACTAAAGCTGCAGGTGTGGCCCTGTGCAACTAACTGCTGTATGACATCTTGCTCCTGTACTCTTGCAATGAAGGTCAACATATCATTTGTCTTCCTAGCTGCTTGCTGTACCCGCATGCTTGCTTTCAGTGACTGGTGTACAAGGGCACCCAGGTCGCTTTGTACATCAAGATTTCCCAATCTATCACCGTTTAAATAAAACTCTGCCATTCTGTTTCTCCAGTAAGAAGTCTGACAACACCAGGTTTAAGTGCAACCGATTTGCCTGACGAAGGGGCAAACCCCGAAAGCTTGCAAGTTTACTATCAAATAAATCAGTTGGACTTAAACCTGATGTTGTCAGACTTCTTACTGTGTTTACCCCAATCCAACGCCAGCATCTCCACATCATTCTGTTTCTCCATCAGAGGTGGATAATTTCACATCTATCCATTTTATACTCAATCTGTCATGCATTTGCCCACTTTTTGGGCTGAATTACCTATTACTGTGCTGGATACTCATATGTCACGGTAAGCACGGCAGCACAGTGATTAGCACTGCTACTTCACAGCTCCAGGGACTGAGTTCGATTCCCGACTTGAGTCATTGTCTGTGTGGAGTTTGCACATTCTCCTCATGTCTGCATGGGTTTCCTCCGGGTACTCCGGTTTCCTCCCACCGTCCAAAGATGTGCAGGTTAGGTTGATTGGTCATGCTGAAATTGCCCCTTAGTGTCCTGAGGTGCGTAGGTTAGAGGGATTAGTGGGTAAATATGTAGGGGTATGGGGGTAGGGCCCGGGGGCGATTATGCAGACTCGATGGGCTGAACGGTCTATTTCTGTACTGTAGGGTTTCTATGACGATTTTACGATTTCTATGCAATTCTATGTCATCAGAAACATAGGAACTTAGGAGTAGGCCCGTCAGCCTTTGAACCCTGCTCAGCCATTCAATAAGATTATAGCTGATCTCTTTGCGGTTTCAACTTTGCTTTCGCATTTGCCCCATCACACTTGACTCCATTGCCTATCAAAAATCTATCTCTACCCTGAATAAATTCAGTGACCCAACTTCACTGCTTTCTGAGTAAAAAATTCCAAATAGAAACAAGCCTCAGAGAAAAAAAATCTCGTTTCTGTCTTAAAAGGGAGGCCACTTATTCTTAAACTATGTCCCTTAGTTCTAGTCGATGACACCAGGAGCTTCCTTCCCCTATCCCTTCCATTGGGCAGGATTTTCTGTACCCCTTGCAGTGTTTCGTTGTGGCAAAGATAGTTCACCATTGGCCTATGTCGGGATTTCTGATCCCACCACAGTCAACAGATTTCCTGTTCTATGCAACCCCTCCCCACAGCTGGGAAACCTGAAGCAAGGGTTCACTGCCAGTGGGACTGGAAAACTCTACCAAAGAGAACTGGAAAATTCCAGCCAATGAGTTGCAACCCAGCAGCCTAGCATTGTATTTATATTTACCCCTTCCAGAAAGTTCACATACAACAATCCACAATCCATCTTACCTGTTCAATCAATATTCAAAAAGAAATCTGTATTTCTGATTACCTACAATATCTGGGGTTGTTCATTCTCCCTGATTATCAGCAAAAAAAATCTTGCACTTATATAGCATCTTTACTTCCAAGGTACTTCACATGAATAAAATCAAACAACACCAAGGACATATTAGGGCCTTGAAGGAGAAGAAAAGGGTAGAGATCTGGAAATTTACAGCAGGAGGATTCCACAGCTAAGAATCTAAACATCTGAAGACATAGTCATCAATGGCTATTAGTTAAAATAGGGATGAGCAAGAGGCCAGAGTTGAAGGAGTACAAGAACTCAAGGTGGAGGAGATTATAGATGTTGGGAGGGGCAAAGACAGGGAGGGATTTGGAAACTAAGAATTTTAGTGCTGCTAGATCAAAGTATTTTGATTTTACCCTAACTTTTTTATTGATCCTGATTAGCTTGCATATACCACTGCTTACTTAGGGTAACCCGAACCTACTCTTTTTCCTGATTATCCAGGAACAATCTAAAATACTTATTATTGATGAGGGATTTACACTGAACATGGGAAAAGCACAGACCAAAGATACCCCTAAAATGAGATTAAAATGAAATTGAACCTTGGATTAAATTTTCATATGGTGTGCAAACTCCAGTTCACACTGTTCTTCAGAAATAATTTACCTTCTAAAGTTTGATAAATTCCATATTTTCATTTTTGAAGTGAATCAGGAAAGATCTCCACTAAGTTACTGCGACATAAGCCTGTTCTAAATAAAGCAATCATCCAATCGTTATGATTTTTTAAAACTTTAATTCGAGATCAACATCTTGATAAAACATTTTTCTGGTACTGTTTTCCACTTCGGACTCATCTTGTTCAGTAATCTCTCACAGATCAGGGAACCCTGCTATCACCTTGCAATGCTATCTATGGATGCCACACACCACAAACATACCTTTCGACATGCACTTGTTGACTGAGGACTGCTTGATTTAAAATCACATTGGTAGATTATATCTCAAATGTAATAGAGAATTTTATAGAAATCCATGAGTGATTCTCAAATAATAGTGCAAAGTGTGTCCATATGTATACAGTAGCTCATTTGATGTGCCAAAGCTGCAGTTCCCAATGGGAATTTAGTAAACTTTCTTAGCATAGTCAACCGATGCTTTTCTTCCACAGAAGAATCATGTTTTAAGGATACATCTGCCTTAACACATACAACATACACGTTGACCAGGATTTTACAGTGGCCCTGTCTCCTGGTTAGAAAGTTAGGGGCAACTCTCCAAAGCTGGTTATGGAAGCCTGACCCATTTTAACATGCAACAGGAAAATAGCTGTCTTCATTTGGGGAGCTCCTCCTTTTATAAGATGTGGACTGTAACCCACCCCTCACCCACCCCTCCCCCACCACCCCCACTCACACAACCCAAGAGCTTCTGGCCAACTGAATTGGAGTAGTGGTGACTGCTGGGACTGCAACCAGGCAGCAGTAGCATCAATGGGTATGGCCTTGGAATCCAGGTAAGTGTTGTGGGGCTCAAAAGAGCCACTGAGGCAGGCCCCAATAAGGGATAGAGTGAAACCAGAGGAGAAAATGCTGAAACATCTCAGCAGGTCTGCCGACATCTGTAAGGAGAGAAAATAACTGACGTTTTGAGTCCAGATGGCCCTTTGTCAAAGCTAAAGGACATAGAAGTGGGAGATATTTCTACCTTAGCACGAGGGAATGAAAGTTGAGTCATAACCACAAAACAGGGGAACGGCAGTCCATAAAGAGAACTGAAGGTGTGAATGGCCAAACAGCAGAGAAGCTGAAATCGGAGGGTAAGCTGTGACTGCTGAAGATATGGGAGGAGGGGGGGATGGATGGGAGGGAGATAAAATTGAGAAAAAGGTAGAAAGGGGAAGCAAAGGGGGAGAAAAGATAAGGAAAAGGGGGATAAAATAGGGGAAAAAAGTGGGGAGGAAAGAAAAATAAAAACAATAAAAAAGTAAAAGGTAGAGAACAGTTAAAAAATTAAATAAAAGAATAACAAAGGGGTCGAGATGGAGTAGAGATAATCATCTGAACTTGTTGAATTCGATGTTGAGACTGGAAGGCTGTAACATGCCTAGCTGGAAGATGACATGCTGTTCCTCCAGTTTGCATTAACTTCACTGGAACATTATAGCAGGCCAAGGACAAATGTGGGCATCAGAGCAGGATTGTGTGTTAAAATAGCAAGCACAGGAAGGTCAGGGTCCTAATTGCAGCAGACCAAATGTGCTTAGCAAGCGCTGAGGAATAGCATCTCATCTTCTGGCTAAGCATGTTAAATACAGCCTTCCGGTCTCAACATCGAATTCAACAACTTCAGCTGATTAGCTCTATCCCACCTCAACCCCTTTATTTTCCTTTTATTTAATTTTTAACTGTTTTCTACCTTTTATTTCTGTAATGTCTTTGTTTTTCTTCCTCCCCTATAGTTTTCCTCCTTTCCTTACCTTTCCCCCCACTTTTCTCAATTTTACCTCTCAACCACCTATCTCTTCCCCCTCCCCCCACATCTTCATCTGTCACAGTTTACCTTCTGATTTCAGCTTCTCTGCTGTTTGGTCATTCACAGCTTCTATTATATCTGGACTGCCATTAGCAGCCTTTCCTCTTGATTTTGTGGCTATGACTCATCTTTCATTCCCTCACCCAACTGTATAAGTATCTCCCATTTTCTACGCCTGTTAGTTTTGACAAAGGGTCACCTGGACTCGAAACATCAACTCTCTCCTTAAGATGCTGCCAGACGTGCTGAGATTTTCCATCATTTTTTCTTTTGATTTCAGATTCCAGCATCCACAGTAATTTGCTTTAAGGGGTAGAGTGAGTCATTCTTGAGGGCAGGGTGGCTGACACTGAGGGGTGGTCCTTGCAACATATGGTCCTCCATGGGCCACCATTTGAAGCCAAACTCACCACTGGTACTAGGAAACAGTTCTTAAATGATCCTTAATTGGCAATTTAATCACCTGACTTAGCCCCAGGTCAGGAGAGCCCCTCAGCAGATGATAAAAGAGAGGTGATGACCCATAACCCCCACCATCCGACCTGATGTTGTGCCCTCCCTGCCTCAAAGCATGCTCCCAACATCCCATAGAATGCTGGTCAGGGTGCCTACACAGGCTTAAATGTAGGCGTGCGTCTGAACGTATGCTAGCAGATCGATGTTAATTGTGTATTTAGGCATTTCTGTGTGAGCAGACAAGCAACTTTAGAACTCAAATATAATGAAATATCATGTCCCTCCATATAAAAGGCCCTATGGGTAGAAACTGCCTGGGACTTATAGAAGTATATTCTGTTTGGAACCTCTCCTGAGAGGGAATAACAAATTTGTCAAGCTCTGAATCATGGGCAATTTTTTGATTAAGATTTGGAGCGGTGGCAGTTTCATGCTGTGTTCCCAAAATGTAAGTTTGGAGGAAGCAAGAGCACATCCAGGAAGGACTGCCTCAGGGATACTAACAAACTGATACTTACACTGAAGAGCTACAGACATGGCCGGATTGTTAGGCTGCCTTGCAAAGCTCTTCTGTGATAGAGTGCTATCACTACCAGACAGTGAATGCCAACTGCTTAGAAGACAGTACTGGTCCAGCACCTCAGCTACCCGTTGCTGCGTTTCCCTTCAACCAGCCATCAGAGCAGCATGGAAGTAGCTCATGTAGCTACACCACTCCCGTCTGGTGAAAGTCAAAGGCAGGGAATTTTAGAATGCTATATAGTCCAGCAGTGGAAGCAATATCAACAGCAATGCCAACTGCCTTCTCCATAGCCACATGCCTCTCCACAGGGTGTATGGAATGGATACCAAGATCAGTTGTAAGTAGATAATACTCCTAATACACAATCTAAAGACAGAATATCAACCATCCTTTTACGTTTGTGCACCAATGTCTCGGGGAATCGTGCAGATCACTGCTGAAATCTACATCCTCATCCAGATCACCTTCAAGGTGAGCTTGTATTGCCATAGTTGACAAAGTGCCTGTCAATGGATGTTCATGCCACCACCACACTAATCCAGCATTAGGATTTACAACCCAAAAATAGTCCTGATTTCCAAGGAGAAGACTAAGGTGAGAATATTCCTCCCATCACAACTGAATATCACTAGAATAAGAAAGGAGAAAATTATGACAGTGAAAGGATAATAACACTGGATGTAACTTAGTACAGGATGTCAAAATTGTGTACTTAACTCATTTTCCCAACATACACCCATCAGTCTATTGACTGGAGTGGATTTCTGGAGTGACAGATATGCTACATACATTGTAAACACATTTTGCTATTATAGCTCATGTAGGATGACCTCACACCGTACCCTAAATAAGCCATCTAAAAAAACCATATATCATTCTTTTACAGGTGTTAAGATGTCAAGGCTCAGCTATTATAAAACAAATTACAATTCCAAATAAGAAAACAATTGATCATTTAACAGTCAATAATTATACTTGAACTGCGTATATCAATTATTAAGATATCCTAGCATCAATTCAGTTTAATTACTCATGTTATTCCAGATGTCAGGCAAGTACAAAAAGGTCAGGTTGAGCTATCAGTGGAGCTCCCTTGCTTTGAGTCCTGTCATCTCCTTTGGCCTGGACAAGCATGCTGCCTGATCTTTTGTGCTGCCTCTAACAATGCCTTAATGCATCATCCGGTCCCAGCTGGAGCAGCAGAGTTCACCTTCTTTATTTTAGTGTGTAGAATTAGTGGCAGGAATATCAGACAGCAGTTTCCTGTGGCAGATTTAACACTATGAAATATAAAAATCTCTACTGTCAGCTAAGAGATAGTGAGGAGCGAGTGCATGGTGTTCCTCATGATTCTTTATTTAAGCATGTACACATGAAGCTGATTTCAATTTAATTCAGTATGTTGTACAATCCAGCCCACCATCTTCATCTGTTTTTAGTTAAAATGTAGCTTGTGAGCTCAAATTAAAAGGGATAATGTAGCCTACATTTTGGTTATGTCCAATGAGTTAATTTTACAATTCTTAAAGCCACCAAGTCATTAAATGTGCTTGAATTTTCTGACTTGTGGTACCTCTGTTCACAGTGAATCTAAGAAAGCAGATGGTTTATCTTGAGTTTGGTAGAAATAATAGTAGGAGGGATTATTTAAAAGGCGAAAAGCAGCAGCATGCGACAGTGCAGAGGGACCTGGGGGTCCTTGTGCACAAATCGCAAAAACTCAGTCTGCAGGTGCAGCAAGTGATCAAGAAGGCAAATGGAATGTTGGCCTTTATAGCGAGGGGGATAGAATATAAAAGTAGGGAGGTCTTGCCGCAACTGTACAGGGTACTGGTGAGGCCGCAGCTGGAGTACTATGTGCAGTTTTGGTTGCCACACTTGCACAAGGATATATTGGCCTTGGAGGGAGTGCAGAGAAGGTTCACTAGGCTGATACCAGAGATGAGGGGGTTAGCCTATGAGGAGAGATTGAATAGACTGGGTCTGTACTCTGGAGTTTAGAAGGCTGAGGGGAGATCTTGTAGAGACATATAAGATAATGAAGGGGATAGATAGGGTAGAGGTAGAGAGATTCTTCCCGCTTAGAAAGGATAGCAGGACTAGAGGGCACAGCCTCAAAATAAGGGGGGAGCAGTTTAGATCGGAATTGAGGAGGAGCTTCTTCACTCAAAGCGTGGTGAATCTCTGGAATTCTCTGCCCATCGAAGTGGTGGAGGCTACCTCGCTAAATATATTTAAGTCACGGGTAGATAGGTTTCTGATAGACAAGGGAATTAAGGGTTATGGTGAGAAAGCGGGAAAGTGGAACTAACCCACTTCAGATCAGCCATGATCTTACTGAGTGGCGGGGCAGGTTCGAAGGGCGAGATGGCCTACTCCTGCTCCTATTTCTTATGTTCTTATGAGACCAAATAGTTTTGGTTGCTGCATAATGGCTAGTATATGCATATGTGTGTGTGTGTATGTTGCATGTATGGGTGTAACATTTTATGTAAATAGTTTTTCACAGAACAAAAGAAATTATTTATTTCTTTAGTGGTTTCAGATTCTTCCCTGCGATCCATACTAAGAAGGGGATCTTTGCATTCTGGACAAAAAAAATCCTTTCTTATTTAAAACCATATTTATTATAAAATGGACTAGCAGAATGTATATACACAACACTGTTCCATCCCTCAATAAATCAAATTTGACAAGGTTTTCTTGTTTCTCAATACAGTGTTTTGTAAAAAATTAACTAATTAAACAAGTCCTACTCCAAAAGTATGTATGTCTGCCTTTGTTTTATATACGATATGTTGCATATATGTAGATCATGAAGAAATTAATGGGCCGATTTTCCCAATGCACAAGCACATTTTTTTGGCGGATTGGGAGATGCGTGTTGGCCATTTTGCGGGTTCTCTGCAAATGTTTACGACTCACATGCATCTCCCAACAGAAAAATATGGCACCGCCGGGACAGCAATGAAAATTAGCAGGCCATTGATTTGTATTACCATATTTTAGCATGCTATTATCGGGATTGATACAACAACCTTCACCCACGTTAGCATCTTCCACCTCTTTGGAGTGATGTCACTTTGGCTCGAATCAGAGTAGGAATATAAAAGTCTCAACCTGGCAGGATAGCCTTGAACAGGCATGAGGAGGTAAGTGCTGCTAGCGGAGTGTGGGAGATGTTGCAGGCAGACCCTGGAGATGCTTGGTGGGCTTCCTCTTGCTGGCTTCAGATGCTGACCCATGGACCAGTGATATTTGGGGTGGAGGGAGCTTCTATTTTCTCAGAGCTTTGTGGGTGAGAGTCCCTGAAGGAGTCCTGCTCAGCCTTCCCTTCGAAGGTAGCGCAGTAGCTCAGTGGGTGAGGGTCTCTGAAGGAGTCCTGCTCAGCCTTCCCCTTGAGAGCAGCGCTGTAGCATAGTGTGAGAGGCTCCCAGAAGGAGTCCTGCTCAGCCTTCCCCTCCAGGGCACTGTGCAGTGGCATCGCCTTGCCATGGTGTGGTCAGAGACTGCACTGAGTGGGGTGATCTGGGGTGAGGGAGGAGTTCACCATGTGCTGACTGAGGCTATCCAGATGAAGCAGCTGCTGAGGTTTAGACATAGACTGCATGGAATCTGCTGTCACTGGCACCCATCTGGTGATGATTTGTAGTCTGTTCCTACCCTGTGACACGGACCATCAACACGTGCCTGTAACAGATGCTGCAGTTGCACACACAGCAATGGCTCAAGAGTGTGCAGCGTCCAAGACTGCATAATCTTTGCCAGCATTTGTCACAATGGGAATGTCACACAACCTAATCATATCACGCATGGTACCATGGATTCTGTGGTGTTGCCAGCACCCACAAATTCGGATTCTGACCCAAGTGAGGGATTCGGCTGATGCTGGGTCTATGCAGCCAATGACATTAATTATGCAGATGGATCTTGGACTGATAGATTTGGAGCTGGTCATTATGGTGGTGGCAGAGGAAGGGGAGATGGCTCAGGAGGTGGAGGGCATGGAGAGACTGCTGCAGGAGCAGCCACTACCAGTCCCTCAGGAAGGAGGGCAGGGGACTGCCGCTGAGGGCCAAGAGATGTGTTAGCAGTCTCCCGAAAGGATGCACGGGAGGCGGAGGGTGCCAAAGGCAAGGAGGTACAGGCTTCACAATTTATTCAAAGCCCTCTCAGAGGAGATGCGCCATTGCCGGCTGCGGCTCTCCAAGAGGTAGTCATGATAAGGCAGCAAAGCTGCAAAGACTTGCATTCTAATCAGTATTCTGTAAACTGTGTGTGACTTTATATGCCTTTCTCTGATCAGAACCTTGTACAAACCTGACGAAAGAACATCGCTTCCGAAAGCTTGTGGTGCTTGTGCCAAAATTGGGAGAGCTCTCTCAGAGGCTAGTTAAGCAACAGCCTGACATAGTCATACTCATGCAATCATATCTCACAGATAATATCCCAGGCACGACCATAATAATTCCTGGGTATGTCCTGAGTGACCCAGCAGGACGGTCCTAGCAGAGGTGGCAGCGGCACAGTGATATACAGTTTAGAGGCAATTGCCCTTGGAGTCCTCAACATCAACCCTGGACCCCATGAAGCCTCATAGCATCAGATAAAACATGGGCAAGGAAAGCTCCTGCTGATTAGCACGGATTGTACCTCCTCAGCTGATCAATCAGTACTCCTCCATGCTGAGGATGGAACCACTTGGAGGAAACAGTGAGGGTGGCAAGGGCACAGAATGTATTCTGGTTGGGAACTTCAATGTTCATCTCCAAGAGTGACTCGGTAGTACCACCACAGACCAAGCTGGCTGTTAGACTGAGACTGTAGTGAGGGAACCAGCAAGAGGGAAAAATCTATTTGACCTCATCCTCATCAACTGCCTGCAGCTGGTGCATTTGTCCATGGCAGTGTCTCGAGGCATAACCACTCCACGGTCCTTATGGAGACAAAATTTTAATTTCACATTGAGGATATCACCATCAGGCTATGCAGCACTCCGCCATACTAAATGGGATAGACTTCGAATAGACCAAGCAGCTCAAAATTGGGCCTTCATGAGGTGCTGTGGGCCATCAGCAGCAGCAGAATTGTACTCACCCACAATCTGTAACCTCATGGCTTAGTATATCCTCTACGCTACCATTATTACAAAGTCAGGGGATCAACCCTGTTCAATGTAGAGTGCAGGATGGTGTCAACCTGATGAGGCTACAAAACAGGACCACATGCATGCCGAACATAAGCAGCAAGTAATAGATAGAGATGAGCAATCTGACAACCAACAGACCAGATCTAAGCTCTGCAGTCCTGTCACATTCAGCCATGAATGGTGGTGTACAATTCAACAACTCACTGGGGAAGGAAGCGTCACAAATGTCCCTATCTTCAATGATGGAGGAGTCCAGCACATCAGTGCAAAAGGCAAAGCTGAAGCATTCGCAACAGTTTTCAGCTAGAAGTGCCGAGTGAACAATCCATCTTGACCTCCTCCAGAGGTCCCCAGCATTACAGGTGTCAGTCTTCAGCCAATTCTATTCACTTCACATGATATCAAGAAACAGCTGAAGGCACTGGACACAGCAAAGGTTATGGACCCTGACAATATTCAAGCAATAGTCTTGAATACTTGTGCTCCAGAATTTGCTGCTCCCCTAGCCAAGGTGTTCCAATATATCACTTACCTCTATCTATTACTTGCTGCTTATGCTGTTTGGCATGCAAGTGATCCTGTTTTCTGGCCTCATCAGGTTGACACCCTTTTAAAAGTTCTAGAGAGGTTGAGGAAAGGATTGCGGAGACAATCCTGGTTAGGAGTGAAAGTAATAGGGTAATTGTTATGGGGGACTTTAACTTTACGAATATTGATTGGAATTGCTATAGTTCTAGCTCGTTAGAGGGGTCAGTGTTTGTACAAAGCGTGCAGGAAGGTTTTTTGACTCAGTATGTAGATAGGCCAACTAGAGGTGAGGCTATATTGGATTTGGTGCTGGGAAATGAGCCAGACCAGGTGCTAGACTTGGAAGTTGGTGTGCATTTTGGTGATAGTGACCATAATTCGGTTACGTTCACCTTAGTGATGGGAAGGGATAGGCATGAACCTCGGGTCAGTAGTTTTAGCTGGGGTAAGGGTAATTATGAGGCTATTAGGAGTGAATTAGGAAGCATAGATTGGACTAGGAGATTACAGGGACTGGGAACGTCCGAAATGTGGAGTTTTTTCAAGGAGCAGCTACTGCGAGTCCTTGATAGGTATGTCCCTGTCAGGCATGGAGGAATTGGTAGATCTAGGGAACCGTGGTGCACTAAAAGAGTTGAGTCGATGGTTAAAAAGAAAAAGGAGGCTTATGTTCGGATGAGATTTGAGGGCTCAGGTAGTGCACTAGAAAGCTTTAGATTGGCTAGGAGGGAGTTGAAGAGGGAGTTAAGAAGGGCTAAAAGAGGACATGAGAAGATCTTGGCTGATAGGATTAAGGAGAATCCTAAGGCATTCTATAGGTATGTCAGGAACAGAAGGTTGGTCAGGGCAAGATTAGGGCCAGTTACAGACAGCAGAGGGAAGTTGTGTGTGGAACCGGAGGAGATTGGAGAAGCATTGAACCAATATTTCTCTTCGGTGTTCACGCAGGGGGACATGAATATAGCTCAGGAGGACACTGGGTTGCAGGGGTGTAAAATAGACAGTGTTACGGTTGATAAGGGGGATGTGCGGGATATTCTTGAGGGGCTGAAAATAGATAAGTCCCCTGGTCCGGATGGGATCTACCCTAGGATTCTCTGGGAGGCTAGAGAGGTGATTGCAGAGCCTCTGGCTCTGATCTTCAGGTCGTCATTGGTCTCTGGTGTAGTCCCGGAGGATTGGAGGATAGCGAATGTTGTCCCATTGTTTAAGAAGGGGAACAGAGACTTTGCCGGGAATTATAGACCGGTGAGTCTTACTTCTGTTGTGGGCAAGGTTTTAGAAAAAATTATTAGGGATAGGATTTATAGTTATTTGGAGTGTAATGAATTGATTAGAAATAGTCAGCATGGTTTTGTAGCGGGTAGGTCGTGTCTTACTAACCTTATTGAGTTTTTTGAGAAGGTGACCAAAGAGGTGGATGGGGGCAAGGCAGTTGACGTGGTATATATGGATTTTAGTAAGGCGTTCGATAAGGTTCACCATGGTAGGCTTCTGCAGAAAATGCAGATGTATGGGATTGTGGGTAATCTAAGAAGTTGGATCAGGAATTGGCTATCAGATAGGAGACAGAGGGTGGTGGTTGATGGTAAATATTCATCATGGAGTTCGGTTACGAGTGGTGTGCCTCAGGGATCTGTTTTGGGGCCACTGTTGTTTGTAATCTTTATTAATGATCTGGATGAGGGTATAGTTGGGTGGATTAGTAAATTTGCTGATGACACCAAAGTCAAAGGTGTGGTAGATTGTGAGGAAGGGTGTCATAGTCTGCAGGGAGACTTAGATAGGTTGCAGAGCTGGGCCGAGAGGTGGCGGATGGAATTTAATGTGGAGAAGTGTGAGGTAATTCACTTTGGTAGGAGCAACAGATGTGTCGAGTATAGGGCTAACGGGAGGACTTTGAATAGTGTGGATGAACAGAGGGATCTAGGTGTATGTGTACATAGATCCCTGAAAGTTGGGAATCAAGTAGATAAGGTTGTTAAGAAGGCATACAGTGTCTTGGCGTTTATTGGTAGGGGGATTGAATTTAGGAGTCGCAGCGTCATGTTGCAACTGTACACTACTCTGGTGCGGCCGCACTTGGAGTACTGTGTGCAGTTCTGGTCCCCACATTACAAGAAGGATGTGGAGGCTTTGGAGAGGGTGCAGAGGAGGTTTACTAGGATGTTGCCTGGTATGGTGGGGAGGTCCTATGAGGAGAGACTGAGGGATTTAGGGTTGTTTTCGTTGGAAAGAAGGCGGCTAAGAGGGGATCTTATTGAAACATATAAGATGATTAGAGGTTTAGATAGGGTGGATAGTGATAGCCTTTTTCCTCGGATGGTGAAAGCTAGCACGAGGGGGCATGGCTTTAAATTAAGGGGGGGTAGCTACAGGACGGATATCAGGGGTAGGTTCTTTACCCAGCGGGTGGTGAGGGATTGGAATGCCCTGCCTGCTGCAGTTGTAAATGCGCCTAGTTTGGGGGCGTTTAAGAGATCTGTGGATAGGTTTATGGACGAAAAGGGATTGGTATAGGCTAGTGTCATTGTTTTTGTAACTGGTCGGCGCAACATCGTGGGCCGAAGGGCCTGTTCTGCGCTGTAATGTTCTATGTTCTATGTTCTATGTTTTACGTATCCCTGATGTTGCTCCTGATATGCTGTCCTGAACTCTACATTGAACCAGGATTGATCCCCTGGCTTTGTAGGAATGGCAGATTGGGGATATGCTAAGGTTACAGATTGTGGGTGAGCACAATTCTGCTGCTGCTGATGGCACCTCATGAATGTCCAGTTTTGAGCTGCTTGGTCTGTTCGAAGTCTATCCCATTTAGTATGGTGGACTGCCACATAGTCCAATGGAGGGTATCCTCAATGTGAAATTGAGACTTTGTCTCCACAAAAGTAGCATCTACAAGGTAATGTGGAAAATTGCCCAGATATGTCCTGTACAGAAGAAGTACAATTACCATCCCATCAATCTACTCTCAATCATCACTCAAGTGATGGAAGGGGTTACCAACAGTGCCATCAAGCAGCACTTACTTAGTAACAACCTGCTCATGGATGCTCAGTTTGGGTTCTGCCAGGGTCACTCAGCTTCTGACCTTAATATAGCATTAGTTCAAACATAAGCAAATGGAGCAAAACCTGACTTGGGCTGACAAATGCCAAGTAACATTCATGTCACACAAGTGCCAAGCTATGACCATTTCTAACAAGAGAAGATCTAACCATTGTTTTTTGACATTCTATGGCATTACCATTGCTGAATGCCCCCACTATCAACACCCTGGGGAATACTGTTGACAATAAAGTGAACTAGGCTAGCCATATAAATACTGTGGCTACCAGGGCAGGTCAAAGACTTAGAATGCTACAGCAAATAACTCACCTCCTGATTTCCCAAAACCTGTCCATCATCTAGAAGGCACAAGTCAGAAGTGTAATGAAGCATTCTCCACTTGCCTGGATGAGTGCAGCTCCAACAACACTCAATAAGCTTGATACCATCCAGGACAAAGCAGGCCACTTGATTGCTACCCCTTCCACAAACATCCATTCATTCACCACTGATGAACAGGGCAACGCATGTAGCATCTACAAGATGTACAGATACTCATCAAGATTCCTTAGACAGCACCTCCCAAACCCACAAATACTATCATCTAGAAGGACAAGAACAGCAGATATGTGGGAACGCCACCATCTTGAGGTTCCCCTCCAAGTCACTCACTATCTTGACTTGGAAATGTATCACTGTTCCTCTAACGATGCTGTCAGAATCCTGGAATTCCCTCCCGAACAGCGGTGTGGGTGCACCTACACCTTAGGGATTACAGCGATCGAAGAAGGCAGCTCACACCACTTCTGAAGGGCAACAAGAAACAGGAAATAAATGCTGGCCTAGGCAGTGATGTCCAATCCCATTTTTTTTTAAGCTGATGAACCATTTGGCTCCTCCACATCAGAAAAACAATGAACTTGCAACCTACCCAAGGTCAACTTCTTCCCTTCCCAGCCATAATGTATGCTGCTGTAAACATTATCTACTGCCACTTATTCATGTCTTTGCTGGGAAAATAGCAAACTGTCCTCAAAGTACTATTCTTAATGCTGAAGCAACTGAAGGTATGGCTGCCAATAGAGGAGCAACTAAGATTTAAGTTGCTCAAGAGGCTAGAACTAGAGGAGCAAAGAGACCTCATTCAGTTTTCAGTTTGGAAGAAATTACAGATATTGAAACGGACAAGGTTAAAGGAGATATTTGAGACAAGGATGCAAACTTTAAAATTGAGGCATTGGCAGATTGGGAGCAAATGTAGGTCAACAGGATTGATAGCTGAGTGTAAGTTAGGATTGTTCGTCCATCGTCGTCAATGACGACCTCAACACTATTAGTCATTTTTAGGCTGAATGCGGTGTGTCCGAAAATGACTGATCAGGCCAATTCGGGCATGGAATACCCTGGCACATTTTGGACAGACTTGTGTAGACACTGTATTATTTGAGCTGGTGGCTCTGGACTTATGCAGCTTCCGCTTAAGTTGTGCTTCAGCAATGCACCTTGCTTCGTAAGCTTGACAGACCTTGTGGATGAGGCAGCGCCAGGTAGGGCAGTTTTGTGCCAGTGTTTCCCAGGTGGTCGTATCTATGTCAAGCGAATTCAGGGAGGCCTTCAGTGTGTCTTTGTAACGTTTCTTCTGCCGTACAAACGAGCATCTGCCTGCAGAGAGTTCCCGAAAAAGGAGCTGCTTGGAAATGCACTCATCTGGCAAACAGATGACATGCCCTGCCCAGTGGGTCTGTGCTCTCATCAGCAGTGTCTGGACTGTTGGTAGACTTGCTTTAGAGAGAACTTCAGTGACTAGTACTTTGTCTTGCCATCTGATGCGTAATATTCTGCGAAGACAAGTCATGTGGAAGTGATTGAGCTGTCTTGTGTGCCTTCAATATACAGTCTACATTTCACAGACATACAGGAGGGTAGTGAGTACCACGGCACTGTAGACCTTCAGTTTTGTTGCTGGGCTGAGTCCTCAACATTCCCATATAGTGGAGAGCAGTCTACCGAAAGTAGAACTTGCTCTTGCTATTCTGCAGTTAACTTCTGTATCAATAGTCACTGCTTAAGAGAGGGTGCTGCCAAGATAAGTGAACTGGACCACTGCCTGTAGTTTCTGCCCTTTCATTGTGATTATGGATTCTGTGTACAGTGCACGAGGAGCAGGCTAGCGCCTGACTTCGGTCTTTTTGATGTTGATGGTGAGTCCAAAGTTATCGCAGGCCGTGGAAAATTTGTCCATACAGACTTGCATCTCTGGCTCTGAGCAAGTATACAGGGCGCAGTCATCAGCAAAGAGGAAGTCTCTCAGAACAGTCTCCTTTACTTTGGTAAAAGCTTGAAGTCTCCTCAGGTTGAACAGCTTCCCACCCACTCTGTATTTGAGGCTGATTCCAGCAACAATGTCCTGGAGGGCATCAGTCAGCATGGCAGTAAACATCATGCTGAACAGTGTGGGTGCGAGCACACAGCCCTGTTTGATGCCATTGGTGACTGGGAATGCCTCAGAAGATTCTCTGCCATCCAGTACTCTGGCCATCATGCCATCACGGAACAAGCGTACCATCTGAATGAATTTGGGGGCAGCCAAACTTCGACATAATCCTCCACAGCCTTGTTGGCTGACAGTGTCGAAGGTTTTCATGAGGTCAACAAAGGTTGTGTAGAGCTCGCGATTCTGCTCCTGACACTTCTTCTGAAGTTGGCGCGCAGCAAAAATCATGTCAATAGTCCCGCGACCTTTGCGGAAGCTGTGACTCTGGAAGCAGGCCCAGCTCCAGATGAGTGACCAGACGATTTAGCATGACTCTTGTGAGGGTTTTTCCTGTGATGGAGAGCAGCGAGGTTCCTCGGTGGTTGTCGCATATTTGCCGATTGCCCTTCCTCTTGTACAGATGTACGATGGAAGCATCTTTAAGTTCCTGAGGAATGGATCCTTGCTTCCAAAAGGACTGGAACAACTCGGTAAGCTTCTTGATAAGTACAGGACCAGCAGCTTTGTAGATCTTTGCAAGTATGGCAACTGGCCCTGGGGCTTTGCCACTGGAAAGCTGGCTGACAGCTTTTGTGACTTCGGCTACTACCGGTGGGTCACCCATGGTGCTGTTGATATCGATCTGGGGAGTCCTGTCTATTGCCTTATCGTTAATAGATGACAGTCAGTTGAAGACAGCTGCAAAGTGTTCAGCTGATCTCTGCAAGATCTGAGCCCTCTCTGTAATCAGAGTTGTATCATCTGTACTCAGGATGGGGGACCTCCCGAGAGATTGAGGGCTTCATAGAACAGTTTCAAGTCATTTCTGTCAGAGTATCCCTGTATTTCATCTGCCTTGGCGTTCAGCCAGGCATCCTGCATTTTATGCAGTTTATTCTGGACTGTCCTGCAAGCTCTGGTAAAAGCATTTTTCTTGGCAGCTGATGATGGGTTGTTCTGACAGGTCCGATGAAGATGGTGCTTTTCAACAAGTAGAGCTTGTATCTCTTCATCATTCTCATCGAACCAGTCATGCCGCTTGTGCGTAGAGGGCCCGAGCATCTTCAGTGCCGATGAATGGACAGCATCCCTGAAGTCTTCCCAGTCGTCCTCAGCGCTGCCTGCAAGCTTGATTTCTAAGTCTTCAGCCAGTGCTGAAGCTATGCTGGGGTTCTTTAGCTTGGCCGCATTGATTCTTTTCATAATCTTGCTTCCTTGTGGTCGCCTCTTGGGTCTGATGCGGAGCCTCATTTTGGTGACAATGACCCTATGATCTGTCCAGCAGTCAGCACCATACATGGCCTTGGTCACTCTGACATGCTGCCTGTCTTTTCTCCTGACAGTGACATAGTCAATAAGATGCCATTGCTTAGTGCGGGGTGCATCCAGGAGGTCTTGTTACGGGTAGGCAGACGGAAGATCGTGTTGGTGATGAGGAGGT
Source organism: Carcharhinus amblyrhynchos (assembly GCF_965287045.1). Taxonomy (NCBI): domain Eukaryota; kingdom Metazoa; phylum Chordata; class Chondrichthyes; order Carcharhiniformes; family Carcharhinidae; genus Carcharhinus; species Carcharhinus amblyrhynchos. The sequence continues at coordinate 56,570,484 of NC_137339.1, read as the reverse complement.
CGTGTGCTGCACAGGTTTTCTTTAAGAATAGGCCATTACTGTTATACTTGCCCACTCCATGCCTCCCAATAACTCCCTGCCAGATTGCACAGTCACACCCTACTCTTGCATTGAAATCGCCAAGCAAGATCAGCTTGTTGGTACTGCTCACTGCTGATAATAGGGCGTCCAGTTCTTCATAGAACTTGTCTTTCATCTCGTCCGGGTTATTCATTGTGGGGGCATAGGCACTGATCGGGGGCTTGACTTCTGTTCTGTAGCAGAAGCTGTAATGCCATAAGCCAGTTGTTCACACCCTTGGGTAGATTAGCAAGTTTTCGAACAAGGTGACTCCTGACACAAATCCAACTCCAGCATCACGATGCTCATCGCTGCCACAACTGCTCCAGAAAAAAAGAGTATCCACCTCCAGTTTCAGCCAACCGACTTACGTTGGCAAGACGAGTTTCACTCAGGGCTTCAATGTCAATGTTGTATCTTGCAAGCTCTCTGGCAACTAAGGCTGCTCTTCTCTCTGCTCTGTCTGCTGTACGGTTGTCCAAAAGCATGCGCATGTTCCAAGTGCCAACGGTGAGCCATGTCACCTTGTGTTTTATTTTGTGTGTTCAACTGCAAGATGGGATCCCCACCAGCCACGGTAAACTAGCCAGGGTGTAGTGAAGCAGGCGATGTTTAAGGCACCTTTTCTACCACGTTCCTCGTTCTATGGAGGTGAGCAGTGCGTTTCTGAAGAGGACTGCTCAGTCACTCAGGTGGACGCCGAGTTTCACTGCTGCTTTGGTCAGCAGAAAATGACCATTAGACCTGAGCCGCCTGTGTGCAGGTCTGTGACTACAGCTCCCAGTGTATCCAGACCTGCTGCTTCGTTGCTCGCCCATCGCTACAGGACGTTGCTCGCCCATCGCTACAGGACTTCAAAGGTTGAACAGGACAATGATGATGATGGTGTCGAAACTAGGCTTGCTTTGGATTAAAGTGAGGGAGCATTGTGCAGCGTCAGCCTCACTCTCTCCTCCCAATTCTCATCTGGATCCAGTGGCAAAACAAGAGTCAAGATGGCTGGAGATGGGACTAGCCGCAGTGGATGACCAGGACATCTCTGTATCTTGTCCTGCTCTTCGTGTTCCACAACACTTGCAGAGACTGCCTTCTTGACCATTGGACCTTCCATTGGTCTCGTCTGCTCAAATCGGCCGGAGTCTGTCTTCACATGATGGGATAGACATCTCCCTATCTCACCGAGGGTTGAGACCTGTTAGCTACCCTCACCTGGTTTAGCCGGCTTATCGAAGCCATTGCCCGGGCTGTGGCTGCTTCACATGCAAACAGCTACAGGGAGCCGCAGGTGAGAGCTGAGTGCCAGCTGGGGACAAAGGGTGGACAAACTGCCCTGAAAAAGACGCAACATGTTCCTGCCCCACCACTCCCTGACACCCCACACACCCTAAGTTAGGATATGAGCAATAGGAAGCTCATGTGAAGGTCTAGAATATATCTAAAAGATTCACAGAAAGATTCTGTGTTTATTAAATCCCAAATAAAATTTTAAATCAACCTATCAGGACCAAAAGGATGCTGTCCAGACCACACAAAAAGTTGAAACAGGGAAGGCAACAGTTATTGACTTGAGATTTTCACAGAAACTCCTCTTAATTGAATGGAGACAGATTTTCTGTCCATTTAAGAATGGCAGGTAAGTTCATTCTGGCGAGTCAATTTGAGGCTTTCTAGCTTGAGAGGACCAACAAGTAACTGAGAGTCTGCTTAAACATGGAGGCACTCACACACCAGTTTTTATAAACGTTTAAATTAAAAAAGCAGCCAGGCCACTACAATGTATATTTAGGAAGATGGGAGTGGGTACACAGTGACTGTTGGCTGCACCTGCGCTTGGAGGGATGACCTTGTAGGCCTACTTGAACAATTATACCTCAGCCTGCCACTGGGTGCCCATCTCCTGGCAACAGACCTCCTGATCACCCCTTTGGGTAAATAGAGACCAATTGGAGCATCCCAGCTGGCCTTTTTATAGTGAGTGCCCCTAGCTGTGCTTTTAATGAGATTTAGAAGCAACCACCTCATTGGGAGGCTCCTCAGCACTAGATCTGTAAACAAAACAGAAGGTTCTAACCAAGGGACAACATGGTTGACTTGCATTAATGTTGCCCTAATCTTGAAAGCTGGGCTCAGACTGAGAGTTGGCTATGACCAACAAAATACAATATAAGAAGGCAGGAGGGCAGCATGGTGGCACATTTGTTAGCACTGCTTCCTCAATGCTCCAGGGTTCAATTCCCGGCTTGGGTCAATATCCGTGCAGAGGCTGCACGTTCTCCTTGTGTCTGCATGGGTTTCCTCCAACAGTCAGAAAGGCATGCTGGTTAGGTGCATTGGCTATGCTAAATTTTCCCTCAGTGTACCCAAACACTAGGGGATTTTAACAGTAACTTCATTGCAGTGTTAATGTAAGCCTATTTGTGACACCAATAAATAAAACTTTTGAAAAACTGTAAACAAAAAGGTTCTAACCAAGAGGCAGCATGGTTGACTTGCATTAATGGTGCCATAACCTTTAACGCTGGAGTCAGAGTGAGAGTTGGGTATGGTCAATAAAATATAAGATGGCAGGAGGATGGCACAGTGTTATCACTGCTGCCTCAGCAGCAGGGATCTGGGTTCAATACAAGTTTATAGTTTTTCTGATGTGGAATCAGACTGAGAGTTGGTTATGGCCAATAAAATACCATTGGGGATTATAAAAATCCTTCCTCCTCCAGTAACCCAACAGGTAAATAAATAATGCATGTCTTGGAGATCAGATCTCAATGATTAATGTTTAGCTCCTTTAAGAAAGATCAACAAACATGCCAACCTGAATTCCTCCTTGGGGTACGACATATGTCAATCAGAGGGCAGATGCCGCTGAGTTGAAGCTGCTCGAGAGCAGCGCTCGAGAGGGGAGGGGGAAAAGCTGCGACGCAGGAAAACCGTTAGGATTTAAAAAGAAATGGCGGGAAGAAATGGAGAGCGACCAGTGGAGAGAGGGAGTGGACACCGGGTAAGATTGGGAAAAGGACGGGGAGCACTTTCATACGGGCAACTCTGAGACCTAATATTCGACATTCAAAGCCTCAACTACTTTGACCAATGTGGTCGCCGGTTTTTGCACACGGCAAGTTTTTGTTTTACAAATTGCAAGGTTGTTTTGGTGGATGTTTGGTTGAAAGAGTGTGGTTCAAGTAAATTTATCCTGTAACGGGAATTGTGCCATCCACCAGCTTGAGGAAGTACGAATCATAACGGGAAACTTTTTATTAGAAGCACCTAATGCGACTTTGATGCATTATCTCTCCCAAACAAGAGTCACGATGGACTCCAAACCTGAACAGATGCTAACAGCCTTGGTGAGTATTTATTTGATTTTATTCCAGGTTTCCGGCATCCTCATTATTTTGCTTTTGTCTCTACCTGGTTCACTCTTAATTATTTAATTCCAGCAAAGTCTTCTGCAGTTTTCTGTTACCATCCAACACCATTGGCCTCAGACTTTGCTTTCAGCAAGCCAGAAAGGGGTGGTCATGCTGCGTACAATCATGGTTCTAGGAAAAGCGGGACCTTTGAAGGTCAGATGATCCAAAGCTAGTTCACAATGTTCAGCAGAAGTTCATGCCAATCAAAAAGAGGAATTCCACGAGAAAGAGACAAAATCCATAGTTAACAAAATAATGTTAAAAGCATAATGTTGAATTGAAAAGCGGGAGATACAAAGTGGAGATACAAAATTGATAGGTCATCACAGGCATTAAAAGAATGCAGGGGTGAAAACAGGAGGAGCAAGAGAAGAACTTCCACCTCTCATTATGATGCAGAGGTTGACCCCCTTTTGAGAATTAGCATGAATCCCACAAAAAGGAATAACCTGGCTTTGTAATCTGTAGAAAATGTGTGGGAAGGTGTGAATTGTCCTTCAGTAACATTTAGTGGTTAATAGAAATACCCGACACTCACCTTTAAATGAACAATTAACAATTTATTTATTTAACTAAACAAGCAATATACGGAATAAAATGAGATTCTAATGGAACGCTGTTCAAATAAATACAATACTCATTTGTTAACCAAAAAAAAAATTTGTCACTCAAAAGCACAACCAGCATTGGCCCAAACAGGTGCCAGAGCGTGGTGACTAGGGGAATTTCGCAATAACTTTATTGCAGTGTTGATGTAAGCATTACTTACGACTAATAAATAAATTTTACTTTTAGCTTTGTGGCTGTCAGAATCTTTTGGAGTTCTTCTGTTGATTCCTCTGTCTGATTTCTTTCTGATTTGGTACCTTTCGCAAGTTAGGTGGTGCATTCTTTTAAGAGGTATCTGAAGCTGCTCTCTTCCTTTCAAGACTTGAGAGGTGGAAGTTCTTCTGTTGCTTCTCCTGTTTTCACCCCTGCTTTCTCTTTTAATACCTGTGATGATCTATCAATTTTCTGACACTAGGATTGGTCTGATGTTGTCAATCTTTCTGCCTACAACCAATTAAACTAATTCAGATTAACTGAGGGATAAATCAAAAAGAGAAAGCTACCAAAAGAAGTGGAACTGCCCAAAACAAAAGATGAAGCAGAAAGGAAACTTAAAACATAAAACTAAAATGTGATTAAAAGGGTTGATAATGCACCCCAGCCCCTCCGGTGCCCAGTGGCACAGAAGACATCAACAGTGCCCTCAGATACTACATGCTCGCTCTCCAGGTTCACCCGATCACGGATCGGATGACCCCCTTGGCCACCCTCTACTTAGACTTGCTTATAACAAGTTTAGCCAGGGCCAGGAGCAGGTTCACAAGGAGATCCTCTGCCTTCCCTGCCCTCCACTGGTCTGTTGTCAACACCATCAAATTCAAATTTTATAGGTTCCTGGTAGCTGAGTGTCTGTTTTAAATTTATTAGGCTAAATTTAAAAAAAGGTTGTCTTGTCAAGACCAGTGCATGATGTTTTAATGCAAATGTTTCAGCTTGGACATTGCACATATTTTGCATTCTGAAACAAAACACCAGCTTTTAAAGGGACACTGCAATGTTTATTTTTCCTGTAGCGCTTTTATAACTTTGTACATCTTTACCAACATCAAATTCCAACTTCACAAGCTCAACTTTGCAACAATTGTGATAGACCAGAGGACTGGGAAGTTTTTAGGGTCCAGCAGCAAAAGACTGAAAAGCTCATAAGGGAGAAATTGAATTTTGAGAGAAAACCTGCACGCAGCATAAAAACAAACAATAAGGTTCTCAGGATATATAAATAGAAAGCAGGCAGCTAAAGTAAACATGGGATCTCTAATGAACGAGGCTGGTGAATTGGTAACAGCAAAGAAATGGCGGATATGCTTTTTTGCATCAGTCTTCACTGTGGAAGACATTGCAAGTATCCCAAAGATATCAGATGGATTGATTTCAAATAACATGGTAGAACTTACAAAAAAAATCCCAATCACAAGGTATAGAGTATTAGAGAAACTCAAGGGGCTAAAGGCAGACAAGTCACCAATGGCACACAAGGACCCAATGAACTCGTGTTTTAATGGATGTGGTTGCAGAGGTAGTTGATCCATTGGTTGAAATATTTCGTAACGTGCTAGATTCTAGGAGGGTACCAGTAGATTTTAAAAACAGCCAATGTGACTCCCTTGTTCAAAAAGGGAGAAAGACAGAAAGCAGGGAACTGTTGTACAGGTATTGCTAGTATCCTTCAGACTCACTCAACCAGCACTGTGTATAACGGGTTCTATCCCCAAACATCCTTGCTTATATAAGGCAAAAGGGCTACACATGTGAACCAATAGTAAGTAACCAATTCACAACTTTATTCCAAACAGTAAACACTTCAATTTTACAACTTTAACAATTCTCTCTCCAGCTAATCAATCATTTAGAAATTCGTATACCTGTCAGTGTGTTGGACACCTGAGGCCATCTTTGCATCTCTCTGTCTGGTCTGGAAGCAAGCTGCTATAATCGCTGCTGTGTCCTGACATGCTTCAGGGAAGGCTGGAGACGTGGCCAGGACTAGAGGGCACAGCCTCAAGATGGGTGGGGGGGGGGGCGCAGTTTAGAACAGAGTTGAGGAGGAACTTCTTCACTCAAAGGGTGGTGAATCTCTGGAATTCTCTGCCCGTTGAAGTGGTGGAGGCTACCTCGCTAAATATATTTAAGACGCGGGTAGATAGGTTTTTGGTAGGCAAGGGGATTAAGGGTTATGGGGAGAAAGCGGGAAAGTGGAACTGAGCCACTTCAGGTCAGCCATGATCTTATTGAATGGCGGGGCAGGCTCGAAGGGCTAGATGGCCTACTTCTGCTTCTATTTCTTATGTTCTTAATTCCTAGTAGCATTTGCTTCTTGTACCTTTCTGGCTATATTCTAGAATCTTCCAAGAATTCAGCTTATTAAGTGCTTTGGTTTGATTTTGTTTAATTTCATTGTTGATTGGTTTCTGTGGGTGTTAATGAGTTTTATGTATTTTATGTCCTGCAAACCTAAATGTCTAGTTTCAGATTCTAATATGTGTCAAGTCTTTGTCTCATGTATCTAGTGATGAGTTGTTTGTCAGGAAATCTACAATTGCCCTTTTACAAATGCTAACGTGTTCTGATACATTTCTGGTTTTCAATTGTCTGAGCTTGAATCTTGCAAAAAGCCTGTTTCCAGGCAAAATCGTCTTTGTGTTTGGACTAAGATAATCCCAGCATACCTTGCATTTTGTCGAATTTGTGTGCCCTTAATACAGTCTTTATGTTATCTTGCTGTCGTTGTATATCTGGCTTCATGGCTGTCTGCAGTTGGTTGCCTTCCAATGATTCTATTTTACTCAAACATTCACAGGCTGCCATATGTCTCCTCTTGAAAAGAGTGTTAGCGAATAGCATTCATTATCTAAAGGTACAAAGCTGAGGTGGGTCTGTCATGAGGTAGGTGTAGAGTTGCATGGCAGCTTAGTAATTAGCACTGCTCCCTCATAGTGCCAGGGACCCGGGTTCAATTCCCAGCTTGTGCCACTGTCTATGTGGAGTTTGCACATTCTCCCTGTGTCTGTGTGGGTTTCCTCCTGATGCTCTGATTTCCTCCCACAGTCCAAAGATGTGGGGGTTAGGTGGATTGGCCATGCTAAATTACTCCTTGGTGTAAATGCATGGGGTTATGGGGAGAGGGCTTGGGCGGGATTGTGCTCGGTTCAGACTGGATGGGCTGAATGGCCTCCTTCTGCCATGTAGGATTCTATAATTCTATGTGTTTACAAAGTAGATTGTAAAGATGAGTTATATCATAAGCTATCATGGATACAGAGCAGGCACTTAAATAAGTGTGCATGTTAACATGCTAAAATACAGCTCATCGCAAATGTACAAACCAAGGTTAGATACAACAGTAAGTCGTTGTGGTAATAAAAATGCACATTATTGTAATGCCATGTTCATAAGGAAAGTCACTCTATAGTATGTTTAATGTTTAATCCAGTAAAATAACAACAAAAATATGTTAGCAATGCAAGAAGGAATACGTAAATGAGAAATATTTACATAAAAGTAGAATGATAACCCAGGAGTTCCTGGTATCCTATAGTCCCCTAACTTGGGCATATACATTGCCCATGGTGATTGTGTCAAGCTGTCGGGTTATCTGTTTTTTCCAACCATCAATCTTAATGATTATAACTATGATATACACTAGAGTAAATGCAATTATAACAACTGCCAGATGGGAGAGGAGGTAGATCCATGGATAGATCTGAATATTTCTGCCTGGTTTCAGAAGTCATTCCACCCAGTAGTAAGTTTAATCTCATCTTTTTCGTCCTCTAGTTCTTTGGTGTGCTGTACCAAGCGAGTGAAAGTTTGGTGGGCATTTGTTAGCTGTTCAGATCTCATCTAGCTTATCTGGTAGGAGTTTTATCCCCATTCCATATTTCTCAAGAACTTACAGAGAGAAGTTAAGATCCTGAGTGCATTGTCCAAATTAGCCAAATCAATTTATCGTTGGAATTGATGAATGTCACTGGTCTCTGATGTAAATCAGTTAAGCCTATGTGTGCAAGAAAATGCGGGTTGAAACAAAAGGTTTCATGATGTTGCAAGTGGACTCCCCATATTGATAACTATCCTTCCCTGTCTGAGACCTGTGTGATGTCAGTCCTCAGGCTCCAAGCCTCAGGAGTACAGTTGAGATCACTATTCATTTTAAAACCACAGAGAGCATGATTATTAGGATATACAGGAAAGGGACAAACAATAGTATGGTCAGCCTGTTCACATTTTGGAGTGGTGCCTATCAGTGTCCCATGTCTCTCTACAGGACAATTTTGTTTTCTTTCCAGTGAGTTTAAGGTTTCAGTTTTGAGAGTTCTGAGGCTGCAGTTTAGTTTTTACTTTTAACAGGGGCATCAAAAAACAAAGAGGCTGAAGTCTCTCTCTCTCTCTCTCTCTCTCTCTGTCTCCCTGTTCTGTTTGGAAATTCTCCTGGTTATCTCAAGGCAGTGTTTTGCCTTCCAGAAGGAAAGTGCAGCCTTCAAAAAGACTCAATTCCGGTCAAATGAAATTTAATTTACGCTGTGTTAAGCCTGTGAAAAGGGTTTTGTCAGAAAGGTTTTGATTTGTTGGAACAGCTTTAATATTCAATTAAGGGTCAATTTATTACTGTGGTTGTTTGCTTTTTGTCTTTTGTTTATAATTGTAAAAAGTTCAAGCTAATTTTCTTATCATACATCTAAACTATATTTTTAAATAAACTTTGTTTGATAAAAGTTTCCTAGTGGGTTATTGAATGGTAAATAGCTGAGGCCCCAGCACCGATCCCTGGGGCACTCCACTTGAGACGTATAAGATGTTGAATGGGATGGATAGGATAGAGGTGGAGAAGCTCTTCCCGCTCAGTGAAACATATCAAGCTCACCCTAGCAAAATTCAGTGTAAAAAACTCATGGTTGGGGCGGCTCCATAAAATACTTTGGAGCTTCTGCCCTGACTCATAACAAAATGTTCAAGCTATTTGTCGCTGATCCACAGTGGCAATTTTCCTTGGCTAGCTTGTCAAAGTTCCTCTTTCAGCTGTTCAATCATTCAGTAACCGTAAATGCTGCACAGGTTATGGTTTTGCTGCTCACTATCATCCCTGATTTTGCCCTGGATGATCTTGGCGTGACCCACTAGTATGATCACTCAGTGGTAGCTAGCCTAATTTTCCACTATTGTCCCATAGTCTCTTATTGATTGTCTTTATTTAGTCATTCTAGAGCTTGTTTGACTCGTTGAGTTGAGCTCCTGAATGCATTGTCCAAATTAGCCAAATCAAGAATATTAACCGATAAGACTCCTGCACCGAATGCTGCGACTGGATCATTAAGGAGTTCTCTTCTTTGTCATCTAATAACAGCTGGTCTGGGTTTATTTCATATTTCCATGTCCCTCGTCCCATTATTCTACGGGTCAGGTGGGAATATAATTGAATCTGTAATCAAGGAGAAAATAGCGAGGCATCTTGAGAAGAATTGTTTGATTGAGCAGACGCAGCACAGTTTCGTTAAGGGGAAGTCGTGACTGACGAATTTATTAGAATTCTATGAGGATGTGTCTAGTGCGGTGGATAGAGGGGAACCGGTGGATGTGGTGTTTCTCGATTTTCAGAAGGCATTTGATAAGGTGCCGCACAAAAGGTTGTTACAGAAGGTTAGGGGGCATGGAGTTGGGGGTTGGGTGTTAGCGTGGATAGGGGATTGGCTGTCAAATAGGAGGCAGAGAGTGGGTGTCAATGGGTGCTATTTGGATTGGCGGTTGGTGACTAGTGGAGTGCCCCAGGGATCGGTGCTGGGGCCTCAGCTATTTACCATTTATATAGATGATCTGGAGGAGGGAGCCGAGTGTAACGTGTCGAAATTTGCTGATGACACAAAGATAAGTGGAATGGCAAATTGTGTGGAGGGTGTGGAAAGTCTGCAGAGAACATAAGAACATAAGAAATAGGAGCAGGAGTAGGCCATCCAGCCCCTCGAGCCTGCCCCACCATTCAATAAGATCATGGCTGATCTGTCGTGGCTCATTTCCACATTCCCGCCCTCTCCCCATAACCCTTAATCCCCTTGCCTATCAAAAACCTATCAACCCGCGTCTTAAAAATATTGAGCGAGGCAGCCTCCACCACTTCAATGGGGAGAGAATTCCAGAGATTCACCACCCTTTGAGTGAAGAAGTTCCTCCTCAACTCCGTTCTAAACCGCCCCCCCTTTATCTTGAGGCTGTGCCCTCTAGTCCTACTGAACTTTCTGAGCGGGAAGAGCCTCTCCGCCTCTATCCTATCCATCCCATTCAACATCTTATATGTCTCAATGAGATCTCCCCTCATTCTTCTAAACTCTAACGAGTACAAGCCTAATTTATTCAGCCTCTCCTCATAGCTCAACCCCCTCAACTCCGGAATCAGCCTAGTAAACCTCCTCTGCACTCCCTCCAAGGCCAAAATATCCTTGCGTAAGTGCAGCGACCAAAACTGCACACAGTACTCCAGCTGCGGCCTCACCAGTGCCCTATACAGCTGCAGCAAGACCTCCCTACTTTTATATTCAATCCCCCTCGCTATGAAGGCCAGCATCCCATTTGCCTTCCTGACCACCTGCTGCACCTGCAGGCTGGGTTTTTGCGACTCATGCACAAGGACCCCGAGGTCCCTCTGCACCATCGCATGCTGCAGTTTTTCGCCACGTAAGTAATAGTCCTTCCTACCATTATTCCTACCAAAGTGGACAACCTCACATTTGCCAACATTAAATTCCATTTGCCAGTTCCTGGCCCATTCGCCCAGCCTATCTAGATCCTTCTGCAGACTCTCCACACCCTCCGCACAATTTGCCGTTCCACCAATCTTGGTGTCATCAGCAAATTTGGACACCATACATTCGGTTCCCTCCTCCAGATCATCTATATAAATGGTAAATAGCTGAGGCCCCAGCACCGACCCCTGGGGCACTCCACTAATCACCAACCGCCAATCTGAATAGCACCCATTGACCCCCACTCTCTGCCTCCTATTTGACAGCCAATCCTCTATCCACGCTAACACCCTACCCCCAACTCCATGTCCCCTGACCTTCTGTAATAACCTCTTGTGAGGCACCTGGGATCTGGATAGGCTGAACGAGTGGGCGAGGACCTGGCAGATGGAATACAATGTTGGCAAGTGTGAGGTTGTCCACTTTGGTAGGAATAATGGTAGGAAGGACTACTACTTACAGGGCGAAAAGCTGCAGCATGCCACAGTGCAGAGGGACCTGGGGGTCCAGCCTACAGGTGCAGCAGGTGGTCAGGAAGGCAAATGGGATGCTGGCCTTCATAGCAAGGGGGATTGAATATAAAGGTAGGGAGGTCTTGCTGCAACTATACAGGGCACTGGTGAGGCCGCAGCTGGAGTACTGTGTGCTGTTTTGGTCGCCGCACCTGTGCAAGGATATTTTGGCCTTGGAGGGAGTGCAGAGGAGGTTCACTAGGCTGATACCGGAGTTGAGGGGGTTGAGCTATGAGGAGAGGCTGAATAGACTGCGCTTGTACTCGTTAGAGTTTAGAAGGATGAGGGGAGATCTCATTGAGACGTATAAGATGATGAAAGAGATGGATAGGGTAGAGGTGGAGAGGTTCTTCCCGCTCAGAAAGGACAACAGGACTAGAGGGCACAGCCTCAAGATAAGGCGGGGGGCAGTTTAGAACAGAGTTGAGGAAAAACTTCTTCACTCAAAGGGTGGTGAATCTCTGGAATTCTCTACCCGTTGAAGTGGTTGAGGCTACCTCGCTAAATATATTTAAGACGCGGGTAGATAGGTTTTTGGTAGGCGAGGGGATTAAGGGTTATGGGGAGAAAGCGGGAAAGTGGAACTGAGCCACTTCAGATCAGCCATGATCTTGTTGAATGGCGGGGCAGGCTCGAAGGGCTAAATGGCCTACTCCTGCTCCTATTTCTTATGTTCTTATGTTCTTTGAAATGGGGAAGGGCACTGCTTATATAACTGATATATCTATTATGATTGGCATTAGTTTGTGGTGAATGTTAGTATATGAGTTTAATTATTAGTCCATTGCGAGGGTCTGGGATATCTGGGGGACAAGCTGGGGGACGAGCCTTCACTATCAGTCTTAGCTCTTTTATAATTTCATACTCTAGAATTCTCCCTGGTGGGGCCTCCTGGGGTATCGATGCCCAAAGTTGTCCTGGCTGTGTACCATACATCCCACTACTATGCACCCATTCATGGAGAAACTCCACCAATGTTCTGTCATCCCCATGCTCATATATGTGGAACTCCCAATGGATTTCTTGTACACCATTGGCTGATTGTTACTCCCGAACATAATCGATTTCGCAGGGTGGACCAGGGTGTCCCATCTACACCCGTCATGATGTCCAGTGTGTCTTATTCTGGATACATCGGTTTCCCTTGTGCCCACACTGTATTTCTACATACAATCATTATAATACTTATACATAATTTCATGATAAATGCTATGGAAAGCTCGCATCACAATCTTGTAGCCTAAAAAGATCTTGCTTCCTAAAAAGAGTACAAGAGTAATTTCTGTAAGTATCCTAATCAAACATCTGACACCATATTGTGCATGATGTTAAATTGTTGGATAGAATTGTCACCCATTCCTTTCCCCCCAACTCCCCCCTTTTCTGGACACATTTGGGTAACCTGAACAATAGTCTGTCATATTGTTAGTAGTCTGGAAGTAGATCTAATACCCTGAGCCTCTGACGCTGTGGCGTGTCCTGGTGAAGGAAGTATCCATGTTTGATTCAAAGGCCGGGATGTCGTCAGGAAGGGGGCATGTAGCCCCACTCAGTTCTGGAGCCTCGGGGAGGGAGTTGGTGTCCTCAGCTGAGATTGAGGCTTTCGCAAAGGGATTTCCTGTGGGTCTCAGCGCAGTCCTTTGCACATCCAAAAGAACACTGAGGTGATGGAAGCTGTTCTGTGGGGCATTGGGTTTCATCTGATTGATGTAGTACCAGCCCATTCTGTTTGTATCCAGCAGGCGTTTATATACAGAGGGGCTGACCTTATCTAGAATGGGATGGGGGCCTGAAAATATGGGAGCGAGTAAAGTTTTGAGTTGGTACTGTCGTGTGAGTGTACCTTTAAGAAAGGATTTTTTTTTATAAAACATGGAGCTTACAGCTTTAGTGAGTCATTGGAGGTGGAGCTAAACTGTGGCAGTCAGGTGATAGGGTTTTCAGTTTCATTTGTGGTAGTCAGATAATAGGGGTTTTTTAGTTTGGGCTTTCAATTTCATTTTGGGGAGTGGGTATTTGGGAAGCAGTTAAGCAGCAAGCTAAGAAACAGTCTCTTTCTCTCCCGATTTTTTACAAGAAAATGTGATTTGGGAAACAAATTCAGTTACAAACTCTTCTGAGTTTCTTCACAAGGGATTTTCAGCATTCAACCCAGGAAGTGGGATTCCTCTAACAAATGGGGATTAACCTATGCTGAATTGTGCTTATTTGGAAGGTTTTGTGTATTGTATTTTGGCTTTGGTTGGAACACATTAGATATAATTCCTTAAGAGTTATACATTATTGTGATTGTTGTCTCGTTTATAATTGTTAAAAGTTCTTGCTAATTGTCTTATGCTACGTGTCAACAATATTCTTAATTAAACTTTGTTTTTGATTAAAACTCCTTGTGGGTCAGTTGAGTCACACCTGGAATGAAACCTCTCATGCTCATTTTAGCAAATTCAATGTAAAATGTTACAGGTCAGGCTAACTTCACAGAACACCTTGAAGTGTCCAAGCTGACTTGTAATAACCAGGGGCTTGTCTGGGATTGGAATCTGTATTTCTTCATTGATTTAGGATTAGTAAACTCAAAGACAGAGAGAGGTGAGCAAATTTGTGTTTTCTTTTCAGGTGCTGTATTCAAGTTTAAATAGGGAGTTGGAGAGGACTAATGGCTCTTTCAGAGGCTCAGAAGTTTTTGGGGGTGGAGAAAGTCATGCAAGATATCTTACAAAAGATGACTAAAATAAAGCTTTTGGAATTGGCAAACATATTGCAGTTGACATTACCTGACAGAGTACGGAAAGGAGAGATAATTGTGGCGATAATACAGCATTTGAAATTGCCAAAGGCACAGTCAGAATCATTGGAAATGGCAAGAATTCAAATGAAGCAGTTTGAACACAAAAAGGAATTAAAGCTATTTGAATTGCAGGCAATAGGGAAAAAAGGGAGGAACAGCAAGCAAAATAATTAAAACTATTTGAATTGCAGGCAAAAGGAAAAAGAAAGGGAGGCAAAGGAAAGGGGAAAAGAAAAAGAGAGACTTTGAACTTCGGAAACTGGCCTTGAAAAGTGAATGTCAGGTACGCTTGGTGGAAGTAAAGGGTAAAGTGCAGTGATGAGGATCGTGAGAAGGAGCAAGAGCATCGTAATCAAAAGCTTGGTGGGGATCTATTTAAATATATCCGAGCATTGGCAAAGTTTGATGAGAAGGATATAGAAGCCTTTTTCATTTAATTTGAGAAAGTGGATAAACAAATGAAATGGTCACAGGATATGTGGGTATTACTGATTCAAAGTTGGTAGGTAGAGCTAGTGAAGTGTTTGCATCACAAGCAGAGGAGGTATCTGGTACGTATGAGGAGGTGAAAAAATCCATCTTAGGTGCGTATGAACTAGTGCCAGAAGCTTATAGACAAAGTTTTAGACATCTAAGGAAAGAACTGAGTCAAACATACATAGAATTTGAAAGAATCAAGCAGCGTAATTTTGATAGGTGGACAAAAGCTTTGAGAATAGAGCAGACATATGAAGCTCTTAAATGATCATTTTGGAAGAGCTTAAAAATTCACTCCCTGATGTGAGAACTCGTGGAAGAGCAGAGGGTTAAAACTGTGAGATTAGCAGCAGAAATGGAAGACAATTATGAATTAGTTCATAAATTGAAGTTTGGTTTCTGACAACGGTTTCAGCAGCTGAGGGATAGAAACTGGGCAAAAGAGAAATACTCAGGTAGTAAACGTAAAGGAGATTTTGTAGGAGATAATAAAGAGAATGTACCTCAAGTTAAAAAAGAAATCCAGGAAGGTGGAAAAGAAATGAAATGCTTCAGATGTTTTTACGTAATAAATTAAGCCATGTAAAGTCACAGTATTGGGGATTTAAGAAAAGCACTGGGAAAACTTACATGGTAAAACAAGATAGGCCAGTAGAGTTTGTTAAAATTGTAAAGAGAAGTTGAATCAAAGTGAAGGAGATGCAAAAGAAGGTACAGCCAGATCAGGAGTTGATTGATAAGATGGTGCCAGATCTCTTTAAAGAATTTACTGCATGGGTAAAGTTTACTCATGTGTACCAGGACCATAGAACCATAGAAAATTACAGCTCAGAAACAGGCCTTTTGGCCCTTCTTGTCTGTGCCGAACCATTTTTTGCCTAGGAGGAATAGGTAAAGATGTTAAAATTTTTAGAGATACGGGAGCAAGTCAATCTTCGATGGTAAGAGATGAGGACTTGTGTAGTTTGGGAGCAGTATTGCCAGAAAAGGTGGTAATATGTGAAATTCAGGGTGAAAGGAGTAGTGTTCCATTGTACAATTATATTGGAGAGTCCAATGACACGTGGTGAAGTGTTTGTAGGAATGATAGCGAAATGATCTTGTCCAGGAATACGGTTTATTTTGGGTAACAATATAGCTGGATCACAGTGGGAGTGATGCCTTCCGGGGTTGACAAGCCAGTGGAAAATCAAATAACTGAGTTATTGAAGGACATATCGTCTGAGATTTTTCCTGATTGTGTAGTAACATGGTCGCAAAGTCACAGATTAAGACAGGTGGAAAAATCAAAGAGTGAAGACAAAAAGGTTGAAGTTCAATTGTCAGAAACGATTTTTGATCAGATGGTTGGAAAAGAACAAGGACAGTTGGAGGATGAGGTGGATATTTTTAATTCAGGAATGTTTATAGAGTTGCAACAGAAGGATATAGAAATAAAACAGTTGTATCAGAAAATGTACACGGAAGAGGAATCTGAATGTATACCAGAATGTTATTAACTTAAAAATAAGTTCTTAATGAGGAATATTCAAGTGGGTGAAAAGTGGGCAGAAGTTCATCAAGTGGTATTGCCAGTAGGATAGAGAACGGAGGTGTTGCAAGGAGCACATGAGATACCAGTAAGAAGTCATTTGGGAGTAAGGAAAACTCAAGTTAAAATACAAAAACATTTTTATTGGCTTGGACTGCATAAGGATGTAGTTAAATTTTGTTGGTCATGTCACATATGTCAAGTGATAGGGAAGCCTCAAATGGTTATAAAACCAGTACCCTTAATACCCATTCCAGTATTTGAGGAACCATTTACAAGGGTCTTAATTGATTGTGTAGGACCCCTCCTTGAACAAAAAGTGAGAATCAACATTTATTGACCATAATGGATGTGTCTACGAGGTTTCCAAAAACCATTCCATTATGTAATATTACAATAAAAAGGATTGTAGAGGAGTAATTTAAATTGTTTACTAGATATGGACTACCCAGAGAAATACAATCAGATCAAGGATCAAATTTTCCGTTGAAGTTATTCAAGGAGGTTATGGTTAACTTAGGAGTAAAATAGTTTCAATCAACTGCGCACCATCCAGAATCGCAGGGAGCATTAGAAGCAAATTTTTGAAGACAATGTTGAGGGCTTATTGTCAAGATTATCCAGAGGATTGGGATAAAGGAATTTCACTTGTACTCTTTACAATTAGGGATACACCTCATGAGTCAACTAAATTCAGTCAATTTGAATTGACTTTTGGTCATGAGGTAAAGGGACCACTTAAATTAATTAAAGAGAAATTGGTGACTGAGCGGTCTGAGGCCACATTATTGTACTGTGTCAAATTTTAGGGAAAGGTTAAATTGAACAGGTGAATTGACGAGACAACATTTAAAAGTTGCACAGCGTGTGATGAAACAGGATGCGGATAAGAAATTTGTAGTTTTGCTAGTGGAGATAAATGTTTAGTATGTTACCAGTGGCAGATGAACCTTTAGTGAGCCTTATCAAGGCAAGGTTTAGTGGGCCTTATGAAATTGAAACAAAATTGACTGATGTGAATTATTTGATAAGAATGCCAGATAGAAGGAAAACTTAGAACCGTGGAAAATTACAGCTCAGAAACAGGCCTTTTGGCCCTTCTTGTCTGTGCCGAACCATTTTTTGCCTAATCCCACTGACCTGCACTTGGACCATATCCCTCCACACCCCTCTCATGCATGAACCCCTCCAAGTTTTTCTTAAATATTAAAAGTGTTAAATGTTAAAAACTTGGAGTGTGTCATGTGAATATGCTTAAAAGGTATTTTAATAGGGAAGGAGAGCAGAAGAAGAAAGCTTTGTTGGTTACAACTCAGATGGAAGAACTGAATCCAGATGATGGGCACCTTAGTGAGGCCGCACTTTGAATATAATGTTCACTTCTGGTCACCAGACGACCAGAAGGACGTGGAGGCTTTGGAGAGGGTACAGAAAAGATTTATCAGGATGTTGCCTGGTATGGAGGTCTTTAGCTATGAGGAGAGATTGGAGAAGCTTTGTTCGTTCTCACTGGAGCGACAGAGATTGAGGGGAGACCTGATAGAAGGCTAAAAGATTATGAGAGGCATGAACAGACTGGATAGTCAGAAGCTTTCTCTCTGGCTGGAAGAGTCAATTACTAGGGGGCATAGGTTTAAGGTGCAAGGGGCATGTTTTAAAAGAGATGTTTGAGGCAGATTTTTTTTACACAGAGTGAGATGGGTGCCTGGAACTCATTGCCGAGGGAGGTAGTGGAAGCGGATACGGTAGTGACTTTTAAGGGGCATCTTGACAAGTACATGAATAAGAAGGGAATAGAGGGATATGGTCCCCAGAAGTGTAGGGGGCTTTACTTAAGTTAGGCAGCATAGCCAGTGTAGGCTTGGAGGGCCAAAGGGCCTGTTCCTGTGGTGTAATTTCTTTGTTCTTTGACTCCGAATGTGATATTTCTCAAATTAAATTGGGTAACGAGGATGTTATTAAAAATTGGAATAATACATTGAGTTGCCTTCCAGAGGAACATTGAACTGACCTGAAAGAGTTATTAGTATCACATGGACAAGTAGTGGCAATAAGTTGGGAAATAGTAGAATGGCTATGCATGATGTAAATGTGGGAAATGCTGTTCCAATTAAACAACATCCTTATAGATTTAACGCTCTAAAATTGGCACAAGTTCAAAGGGAGATCAAAGATATGCTTAAGATTGACATGATTGAAGTAAGTTGCAGCGAGTGGAGCTCACACATAGTGATGGTATCGAAACCGGATGTTATCCAATTATTGTGTGTGGACCATAGGAAAGTTAACGCAGTTACAAAAGCAGACTCTTATCTGTTGCCTGGGAGGGAGGGTGGGGGGGATGGGGAGGGGGGAATAGGAAGGGAGGAAGGGGTGGGGAGGGGGGTTGGGGAGTGGGAGAATTGGGGGGGGGATGGGGAGTGGAGCAATGGAGAGGGGAGTGAGGGACTGAGGAGGGGAGTCGGGGAATGGGGAGCGGGGTGGGGAGATGGGATGTGGGACAATGGGGAGGGGGATGGGGGAATGGGGGGAGGTTAGGGGGATGGGTGAATGGGGAGTGGGGGGCTGGGGAGGGGGAGAGAGGATGGGGAGTGAGGGGGAGAGGGGTGGGGTGTAGGGGGATGGGGATTGGGGAGAGGGGGATGGGGAGTGGGGTGGAGGGGATGGGGATGGATAGTGGGGAATAGGGATGGGGAGTGGGGGGGGTGGGGAGTGGGGGGATGGGGAGGGGAGTGGTTGGATGGGGAGGGGGGATGGGGAATGGGGAGGGGAGTAGGGAAAATGGGGAGGGGGTGGGAGAATGGGGAGGGGGTTTGGGGAATGGGAATGGTGAGGGGGAAAGGGGATGGTGAGGGGGATGGGGAGTTGGGGGGAGGGGATGGGGAGTGGGGGTGAGGGGGAGAGGGGATGGGGAGTGAGGGGGAGAGGGGATGGGAAGTGGGGGTGAGGGGGAGAGGGGATGGGAAGTGGGGGTGAGGGGGAGAGGGGATGGGGAGTGAGGGGGAGAGGGGATGGGAAGTGGGGGAGAGGGGGTGGGGAGGGGGAGAGGGGATGGGGATTGGGAGGATGAGGAGGGGGGATGGGGAATGGGGGGTGGGGGGGGAGGGGAATGGGGGGATGGGGAGTGGGGTGGAGGGATGGGGAGGGGTGTGTGGGGAGTGGGGTATGGACAGGGAGGGGGGAGAGGGGGTGGGGGGGTTGGGGGTGTGGGATAAAGGGGTTGGGGGAGGGGGAGGTGGTAAGGAGGGGGAGGGAGGTGGTGGAGGGAGGGGTGGTGGGGACAGGGAGATTGGGGAGGGGAGGGGAAGGAGGAGGGTACGGGGGAGGGGAAGGGAGGAGCGTAGTGGGGAGAGATTGAGAAGGGAGATGGGGAAGGGGAGGGGGTGGGGAGAGGGAAAGGTGGGGAGGAGTGGGTGGGGAAGGGTGAGGGGGGGGGCGAGGAGAGTGGGGAGGAGGGTGTAGGGAGTTGTGGAAAGAGGGAAGGGGGAAAGGGACGGGCAGGGGGTGGGGGGAGAAGGAAGGGGATGGGGATTAAGGGAGAGGAGGGGTTAGGGGGAGGGGATGGGGAATGGGGAGGGGGTTGGAGAAGGGAGGGGAAGAGGGAATGGGGAGGGGGGAAGGGGAGTGGGGGGGTGGGGAGGAGGAGAGGGGATGGGCAATGGGGGGTGGAGAGGGGGAGAGGGGATGAATAATGAGGAAATGGGGAGGGGAGATGGGGTGGGGGGGATGGGGAGTGGGGCACGGGGATGGGGAGGGGTGTGTGGTGGGATGGGGGGAGGGGCGATGGGAAGTGGGGAGGGCGGTGGGGATGAGGGGTGGCGATGGGGAGTGGGGGTTAGGGGGATGGGAAGGGGGAGTGGGGTATGGAGGGGGGAGGGATGGGGATGGGGGAAGGGGTTGTGGAGGGGAGGTAGAGGGGATGGGGAAGGGGGTGTGGGGTTGGGAGGAGGGGGGAGGGAGGTTGTGGAGAGAGGGGTGGTGGGGACAGGGAGATGGGGGAGGGGAAGGGGGAGGGGACGGGAGAGGGGAGGGGAAGAGGGGAGGGTACGGGGATGGATTGGGAAAGGGGGAGGGGAGAGGGTGGGGTTGGGGAGGGAGTGGGGAGGGGGAGGGGAGGGCGTGGGGAGAGGGAAGGGTGGGGGGAGGGGAGTGGATGGGGTGGGGTGAGGGGAGGGGTGAGGAGAGGAGGTGGGGGAGGAGAGGAGGACGGTGTAGGGAGGGAGGGAACGTGGAGAGGGAAGGGCAGGGGTTAGGGGGAGGGGAGGTGGAAGGGGTGGGGGTAGGAGAGTGGGGGGAGGGGGTAGGGAGTAGTGGGAGAGGTATGGGAAGTGGGGTGGAAGGGGGGAAGTGGGGAGGGAAGGGGGAGTGGGGCAAGGGGGAGGAGGTGAGGGATGGGGTAGGGAAGGGGAATGGGGGAGGGGGAAGAGGGGAGGGGGAGGGGAGGGACACACGGGGAATTGGGGGTTGGAGGAGGAGGAGGAGGAGGAGGGCCACACAAGGGATTGGGAGGAGAATGAGAGGCACATGGGTGAAAGGTGCTCGCAGAAGGGTGAGGGGGGGCTGATGGGGGTGTGAGGGGAAGGCATGTGGTTGGAGCACACTTGTAGAAAGGGGTGCAGTAGGAAAAGAGAAGGGACAAGGTGGGGTGAGGGCAAGTGCACGAGAGGGGAGGAGTCAGGAGAGAAGTAAGGGCAGGCTTGCATGTGTGAGTGGGGATTATAGGGAGGAATACTAGAGGGGGACAAGAGCAGAACGACGGGGGGCTGCTGGCTGGAGGGGCAGAAGGAAGGGCAGGTGGGCAGATGAGAGAGGAAGGGAGATAGGTGTGGGAGAGAAGTTGGGGGGGGGGGAGAGAAAGGGCGGGCGCGTGTGCAAGAGACAGGGAGATATGGGTATGCGAGGGAGAAGGATGTGTTTTTGTTTTTTATGAGTATCAGCTTTCCTGCATCAATCCTCCCATTAAAAATGACAAGGGAAAGGCTTATTTCTTTTAGTAAGAGAACATTTTAGATTGCACATCGTTCGGCACCAATCATCAGTGAACATTCCCACTTCTGACCTGATGATGGAGAAAAAAATTTTGATGTAACAGCTGAAAGTGGTTGGGCCTAGGACTGAGGAACTCCTGGAGTGATGTTCTGGGACTGAAATCATTGACCTCCCACCACTGCCACATCCATCTTCCTTTGTTCCAGGTATGACACAAACCAGTGGAAAGGACAAGTTACGACCTGTAGCAACTTATAACTTGCATCGTGTTTTAATTGTGACTTGAACAAAGTTCCCAGCAGGTTTAACTCTCATTGTTAGAGATGGGTGTCAGCAAGAGAATTGGCAAGATATCTCAGGGATATGGCATTGGCAACTGTAGTCACAATGGTCAACTTCTGCTGTAATTCTGCATGGAGCATAAACACAACATCATTAAATGGAGTTATCCATGCTCAAAGCACTGACACCTTTTGAATTATATTCTGTTGGCATATGGGTATACTACATACCAGAGTTTTGCCAGTATTGACCGTTACATGATCACAGGCTTCATGGCAAGGCCCACAGACAAGCAAACCATGATTCCATTGACTCTATCTGCCAAAGTAAAAGTTGTTTTCCAGAGCAAGCTTGAAGACATTCTGCAATGACCTGATTCCAAAAACTGATAACCCACCAGAGCAGGCAAATACTTGTAAACCACTCTGCAAGAAACAATTGCGGAGGTGGTCAGCCACTGACTATAGACTTATCACCCTACTTAGATTCGCCCACCCTAGATAGGCTGGGCAAATGGGCCAGGAACTGGCAAATGGAATTTAATGTTGGCAAGTGTGAAGTTGTCCACTTTGGTAGGAATAATGGTAGGAAGGACTATTACTTACATGGCGAAAAACTGCAGCATGCAACGGTGCAGAGGGACCTCGGGGTCCTTGTGCATGAGTCGCAAAAACCCAGCCTGCAGGTGCAGCAGGTGGTCAGGAAGGCAAATGGGATGCTGGCCTTCATAGCGAGGGGGATTGAATATAAAAGTAGGGAGGTCTTGCTGCAACTGTACAGGGCACTGGTGAGGCCGCAGCTGGAGTACTGTGTGCAGTTTTGGTCGCCGCACTTACGCAAGGATATTTTGGCCTTGGAGGGAGTGCAGAGGAGGTTTACTAGGCTGATACCGGAGATGAGGGGGTTGAACTATGAGGAGAGGCTGAATAAACTAGGCTTGTACTCGTTAGAGTTTAGAAGGATGAGGGGAGATCCCATTGAGACATATAAGATGATGAATGGGATGGATAGGATAGAGGTGGAGAGGCTCTTCCCGCTCAGAAAGGACAGTAGGACTAGGGGGCACAGCCTCAAGATAAAGGGGGGGGGGGCGGTTTAGAACGGAGTTGAGGAGGAACTTCTTCACTGAAAGGGTGGTGAATCTCTGGAATTCTCTGCCCGTTGAAGTGGTGGAGGCTGCCTCGCTAAATCTATTTAAGACGCGGGTTGATAGGTTTTTGATAGGCAAGGGGATTAAGGGTTATGGGGAGAGGGTGGGAAAGTGGAACTGAGCCACGACAGATCAGCCATGATCTTATTGAATGGCGGGGCAGGCTCGAAGGGCTAGATGGCCTACTCCTGCTCCTATTTCTTATGTTCTTATGTTCTTACTTGGTCAGAGAACTTTTAAATAGACTTGTTTTGACAATTAGCTAAAGAAAGCCTTACTGAGGGTCAGTGCAGATTCAGGCCTTATACACAAATCATGTCTGCAGTTTCCCTGAGGAAGACCCAAGAGTAGTGACAACAAAACATGGGCTTGTGTGCTTCATAAAGGCATTCGATTCAATCAGCCCAGGCAGATTTTTGAAAATATTAAAATGCCCTCCAAAGTTTCTCACCATTCTCCATTAATTGTACCAAGGCCAGAAAAGTTAGGTCAAGCAAAATGGAGTCCCTCTGAAACAACTACAGTGTCTCTAATGGTATTAAACACAGGTGTATTCTGTTATTCATTCTTTTCTTATGTTTTAGTGTGATGCTTAAAGAGGTAAAGGCAGGCTTGACAATGAGCGTATGGAACTGCTTCCACATAGATGGCAACCGTTTCAACCTGTGGCACATACCGAAAGCACAGGACAGCTTATCAGTTTCTGCTTGCTGATGATTGTGCCCCTCACAAATACACGCAGGAGGTAATGTAGCTGATTGTAACCTGTTTCTCTGAGGTAGCGAATGCCTTTTGTCCTAACTATACCCTGAAGAAAACAGAAGTGTTGTACCACCCATGGCCTTGAGGAAATTAGAATCTACTGCAAATCAGTATTGATGGTATCAACGTCAATGCAGTGGAATAGTTTACTGATTTAAGTAGTATTAACTCAAATGATGCCACTGTTGACAAGGAAAAAGACAGTCAACAGTCTAAGGTCAATAGTTCCATTACCTTTCAAAGTGTGTTTAGAAAGTGTACTCACTGTACATAGCTACGAAGTCAAGTAAATAGAGAAGTTGTCGTCACCACCCTCTTATGACTCAGAATCACAAAAGACAAATGCAACTGCTGGAAGGTTTCCTTCAATCCATTATGAGTACCAGATGGCACGACCTCATCACAAAGAATGAAGCCCTCAACAGAACCAGTTTTCTCCGCATTGGATTCATTTCACATGCATTCATTCTCTTGTAATTGCATGTGTGACACGTTGGATTCCAGAATATCACAAACAGTGCTTTATGGTGAACTACCTCCAGTAAGACCGAAATGCACCTTGCAGATGCTTCAAAGACCACGTGAAAGACAGTTCTCTGACAGTAGAATGTGTACTCATGTATATATTTCCATGAGGAAGTACACAGGAAGTGATATGTCCAGATAGCACAGGAGTTCTCACCAGTGTGGCTACAAGCATGGTGTGTAAGAGCTGCTGAAGATCTTCTAGTAAACTGCTTAATTTGTAGTCCTTTGTCATCATTCTTACACAACTCAGTAACTTTACATGGTGTCAGGAGCTGGCCAAGATGGCACAATGACTACAGCACACACACCTCGATAAGAACATCGCCAATAATTGTCAAAAGTTTGAAAAGGAATAGTGCGTATACGGCCATCCTGTCTTGCCAGTAAATTGAAGAAAATGCAAGCATACACACACTGTTGAATCTAGTGGGCCCAGAGGTGGTCAAAAATTCTGAACCCTTTGTCTTCCAAGGGGTGGAAGACCAAGGGGACCCTGAGTTACCATTAAAATAAATTTGAACATATATTCATGGCTGTAAAAAACATAATCATGGACAGACACATTTTTAAAATCAGAAACTCGATGAATTCTTACAATCATATGTCTCAACATTGAAAATTCTGGCTAAAAAATGCCAGATGAATTCAGAAGAGACAGTACAGTGTGTGAAGCACACAGTGATGCTGTGCACAAGTAGTTGCACCATGAAAAAAATCTCATATTAGAATACCCTTAGTATGTGTATGTCAAATGAGCTGTCTGAGAAGAGCACCTAGGAATTACGGAGAGAAACGGAAATATTCTCAAACAGAACACTTACAAACTGAACTGCAGTTGCCACTACTCTCAAAAAAGAAGCTAGCGCTTTGCATTTAATAGGCATTGCACTATGCCCCTACCACAGGTCACTTTGCAGCCGACTACCCTTCCCAGGTTCAGAGGGATTTGGGCATACAGGTCCGCGGATCCTCAAAAGTGGCAACACAGGTGGATAAGGTGGTAGTGAAGGCATATAGCATGCTTGCCTTCACCAACTAGAGCATTGAGTATAAAAGTTGGCAAGTTATGTTACAGTGGTATAAAACTTTAGTTGGGCATAATTTGGAATGTTACATCAGTTCTGGTCACCTCACTACCAGAAGAACGTGGATGCTTTGGAGAGAGTGCAAAGAAGGTTTACCAACTGCCGGTCTGGAGGGTTTTAGGTATGAGCAGAGGTTGAATAAACATGGATTGTTTTCACTGGAAAGATAGAGGCTGAGTGGTCACCTGATAGAGCTCTACGAAATTTTGAGAGGCATGGATAGGGTGGATAGTGAGAGGTTTTTTCCCCAGAGAAGGTCAACTACAAAAGGGCACAGGTTTAAGGTGAGAAGGGTAAGTTTAGAGAGACATATGGGGAAAGTTTCTCACAGGAGTGGGGGCACCTGGAATGCATTGCCAGTGGAGGTGGTAGAAACAGGCACATTTAGCAACGTTCGAGGTATATCTTGATTGGCCCATGAATGGGAGGCAAACAGAAGGATAGAAACAACATATTGGCACAGGCTTGGTGGGCCTAAGGGCCAGTTCCTGTGCTGTATTTTCTTTAAATGAGCTGAAGGTAAACCAAAGCAGCCAGAGCATTACAATATTCTACTGCAGAAGTGTTGACTTTATCATAAGAAAAGCTGAACTATTCACTATGTTAAGCATTGATCGTAGCAATCCAAATTTAAAGTCAAATTCAACACTGGGAAAAATGGAATGTATTTTTGAAGTCACTTATATGGGAGATTAAGCTCTGTGCTGCACTATTCCACTAAATAAATCTCATTGCATGAAGGCATATTCACCTTGTACTACACGCAGGGC
This sequence comes from Carcharhinus amblyrhynchos, assembly GCF_965287045.1. Lineage (NCBI taxonomy): Eukaryota > Metazoa > Chordata > Chondrichthyes > Carcharhiniformes > Carcharhinidae > Carcharhinus > Carcharhinus amblyrhynchos. The sequence continues at coordinate 56,544,800 of NC_137339.1, read as the reverse complement.
AAGTTCCAGTTTTAAGTAGTCAACTAGAGTGCCAAGCTGCTGCTGGGTTTCCAGGACAGTATTGCACTGGGGCTAATCAACTTTGGTCTAGATGTACACAGCCTATAGCACCAAGCCCCAGTGATGCTAGAATACAAAGACCTGTTTAAGAACATAAGAACATAAGAAATAGGAGCAGGAGTAGGCCATCCAGCCCTTCGAGCCTGCCCCGCCATTCAATAAGATCATGGCTGATCTGTCGCTGCTCAGTTCCACTTTCCCGCCCTCTCCCCATAACCCTTAATCCCCTCTCCTATCAAAAACCCATCAACCCGCGTCTTAAAAATTTTTAGCGAGGCAGCCTCCACCACTTCAACGGGCAGAGAATTCCAGAGATTCACCACCCTTTGAGTGAAGAAGTTCCTCCTCAACTCCGTTCTAAACCGCCCCCCTTTTATCTTGAGGCTGTGCCCCCTAGTCCTATTGTCTTTTTTGAGCGGGAAGAGTCTTTCCACCTCTATCCTATCCATCCCATTCATCATGTTATACGTCTCAATGAGATCTCCTCTCATTCTTCTAAACTCTAACGAGTACAAGCCCAGTTTATTCAGCCTCTCCTCATAGTTCAACCCCCTCAACTCCGGTATCAGCCTAGTAAACCTCCTCTGCACTCCCTCCAAGGCCAAAATATCTTTGCGCAGGTGCGGCACCCAAAAATGCACACAGTACTCCAGTTGTGCCTCACCAATGCCCTATACAGCTGCAGCAAGACCTCCCTACTTTTATATTCAATCCCCCTCGCTATGAAGGCCAGCATCCCATTCGCCTTCCTGACCACCTGCTGCACCTGCAAGCTGGGTTTTTGCGACTCATGCACAAGGACCCCGAGGTCCCTCTGCACCGTCGCCTGCTGCAGTTTTTCGCCCCATAAGTAATAGTCCTTCCTACCATTCTTCCTACCAAAGTGGACCACCTCACACTTGCCAACATTAAATTCCATTTGCCATTTCCTGGCCCATTCGCCCAGCCTATCTAGATCCTTCTGCAGACTCTCCACACCCTCCGCACAATTTGTCGTTCCCCCAATCTTGGTGTCATCAGCAAATTTCGACACTCTACACTCGGTTCCCTCCTCCAGATCATCTACATAAATGGTAAAAAGCTGAGGCCCCAGCACCGACCCCTGGGGCACTCCACTAGTCACCATCCGCCAATCCGAATAGCACCCGTTGACCCCCACTCTCTGCCTCCTATTTGACAACCAATCCTCTATCCACACTAACACCCTACCCCCAACTCCATGTCCCTCGACCTTCTGCAATAACCTCTTGTGAGGCACTTTGTCAAACGCCTTCTGTTTGACTATGATATTATTGGAAAGCTGCCCGTCATATACCACACGAGGCTTGATGACTTTAACATCAGTAGTTTGTGCTCTAGGATGAGTGCCCCTTACTGTGAAACAGAAGGTAGTTGACATATTGGGTAGAATGGCAGGATTGAGCATCATAGCTTCTGTAGTTGAGACCTTAGAGTGGCTTTCTGCAATGGTAGCTGCAGTCAAGAAGGAGGCATAGTCAGGATCTGCAGTGACCCAGAGATTACCTAAATAAAGCACTTTTGAGAATCCAACTTTCTATGACTATTGTTGAACAGGTCATAGCCGACAGGTCTAATGCTAAGTTTTCAGAATCCTGGATGCAGAGTGTGGATTTTGGCAAATCCAACGTGATGAAGAATCTTCAAAGCTCATTACCTTCATGTCTCCAGCACTGAGCATACAGATCATGAGGAGGACATTGATATTATGACATTTCAAGTACTGTCATCTCACATAATTGAGGAACTCAAAGCTGCCTACAAGCAGATCACAAGTTCTGCCAGCACAGGAACAGGCCCATCAGCCCTCCAAGCCTGCACCAACCACTGACTTAACTAAAACCCCCTATCCTTCCGGAACCATATCCCTCTATTCCCACCCTATTCATGTATTAAATGCAGTATCTCACATTTGTCCAGATTAAACCCATCTGCCATTTCTCTGCCCAAGCTTCCAACTGACCTACATCCTGCTGTATCCTTTGATGGTCCTCATCACTTCTTGCAATTTCACTAACCTTTGTGCCATTCGCAAACTTTCTAATCAATCCAGTTACATTTTCCTCCAAGTCATTTAAATATATTACAAACAAGACAGAATGGAAGGGGAGGTCAAATTGCAGGCTGGGACAGGAGGGAAGGCAATTCTGAGGAATGGAAAGAGAAAGGTATGACCGTATGTGTGTGTTTCTGTTTGTGTGTCAAAGACAGTGAGCGATGTGTGTATGTGAGTGAGAAGTGTCGTGTATACATAAATATGTGAGAGTGGTAGGTATGTGTGTGTGAGGAAGTTGTGGGTTTATCTGTGTGAGAGAGGTAGGTTTCTGTCGGAATGTGGATTTGCATGTGAGACGGAGGTTGTTTTCTAGTGTGTGTCTGTGAGAGAGAGTGGCTTTGTTTGCATTGTGTGAGACAGAGAGACAGCATTGTGTGCATGTGTGTGAGAGAGGTGGGAGTTTGTGTATGTGTGTGAGAGAAGTGGGTTTCTGAATGAGTGAGTGAGATGGGTTTGAAGACCTGAGACCGTACATATAAATGCCTTTGAACATAAGCGCTTGTGTGTGAGTGAGACAAGAACAATTGTGCCTGAGAGAGAGACTGGAATGCTTCTGCGTGAGAGAGAAAGAGATGAGAGTGCTTGTGCCTGAAAGTGAGGAGAGGCATGTGCGCTTGTGCCTGAAAGTGAGGAGAGGCATGTGCGCTTATGCCTGAGAGTGAGGAGGGGCATGAGAGCAGGACACGAGTGCAAGTGCATGAGAGCGAGGCGAGAGCGACTTTGCGTAAGACCAAGGTGAGAGCGCTTGTGCATGAGAGCACAAGAGAGCGAGGAGAGAGTGGTTGTTCATGAGAGTGAGGCGAGAGATTTGTCTTGTGAGTATTTGTGCGTGAGAGCGAGGCGAGAGCGCTGTGTGAGAGCAAGGTGATTGCGCTTGTGAGTGAAAGTGAAGTGAGAGCACTTCTGCATCAGAGCGAGATGAGAACACGTGCTTGAGAATCAGGCGCAAGTACTTGAGTTTAAAAGTAATTGTGTTGTGCATGTATTCAAGGCGACAGCATGAGACCGAGGTGAATGAGTCCTCTCCCCTTCCCCCACCATGCTGCCTCTTCCCCCCTTCTTGCCATCCCTCCTCACCCCCTCCTACTTCTGCGCGTCCTGCCTGATTCCCCCTATCTGTTCACTACCCCCATCTCCTCCCCAAGGAGTAGTGTCTTGCTTTCTAACACAGATTATAAGACTTGCTCTAATTTTCCAATCCCTCTTATTGCAATGATTTTGCCACTTTGCACTAAATTTGTGCATAATTTCTCGTCACAATAAATGTTCATGCCTTTTCGGCTGTGACCACTCTTATTTGTGCAGAATGATCATTCCCTTATAATCCCTGTTTTAATTCTGTAGCTGGGGCAAAAGTGCCTTCAGTGTCCATCCTATTCAAGCCCCTGCAGAATTTTAAACCAGGACTTTCTGAATTCAAAACAAGATGGCTTTGTATAAATACAATTGTGAACATTTTGAGTCAGACTTTGTAAAGATTAAATATTCAGAAAATAGATAAACCCAAAACTGAGGGGTAATATGATCCCTCAATTAAAACAAAACATAAAATGCCTTAATTCAGTGCAGCCCACGGTTTAATTCTTGACATTTATGATTAATCTAACTGAATAATATTAGAATATAGATAGAAATAGATTGCTCACTGAACCAATTGGAAAAATGTCTCTGGTATATAAATCAAAAATATGAACTGTTTTAATCTGCTAATTTTTGTTTCGGCATAACCTCTTGTCACAGTCTGGTTCTTATTACCAGTCTCTATTACCCATGGGCTGACAAACTTGGAACATCTGTGCCAGGAAATAGCCTTGCATTGTCTGTTCCCATCTCCTCTCCTAACTTAAGCAGACATCACTATTTTTTACAATACACATGACAAATCAAATTAGGGAGTTGTTGAGTCTACAGTATTAAAGTGGAAAATGTATCTCAGACATAAAAACCATGGGCCTAATTTTCCTTCTGAGGTCGGTAAATGGTTGACAGAACTGTTTCCCTGTTCTGATCCGTCCCACAGGGAGAAGCAATCACAGCCTTGATTTTTCATGGAGCCATTTGTTACTTGGTTGGAGGATGGGTTGAGTGACTAATTAGTTGCTATGGAGGCAAGAATGAAGAAGTGACTGCAAGAGAGCTGACCACTGCTGCCATTACTGTGGTTGCCATTTGAGTGATTGCCTTGCTTACTCATGGAGCAAGAAAAGCCAAGGGCTGGAATGCAGATCAGGATTGCCCTTCGCTTTAGCTGGAGATTTTCCTCAAGTCAATGAGGAAGAGAAAAGGTAATGGTATGAGATGAATTATAGCATACCGGAGCTCAGTACTCTGCAATCAAGAAGACGATGGCAAAAGGTGATGCACTTGTTTGTTGAGGAGGTTGTTTCTCATTTTGAGTTTTGCTGCTGCCTTGCACTGATTTATTTTTCCATGTGTCAGTATTCAGTCAAGGGTGACAACCATCCAAGGAGATGTTAAGATTCCTCTTGGTCTGGCATTGTGGAGACTGTTTTGCTGCTGAACTGAAGGAGGCATGTCTCAAAGTATTGACCAGCTTTGCAACATCGTTGTTTTGTGTTACCCCTAATTTAGAAAATGTCTGAGCCTCAGAGGCTTGGCAGATACCATCGGCATAGATGAACTTCTGTGACAGTGTTGAAAGCTGATCATTGATAAAGAGATTGAAAATTGTTGGGAATAGAACAGATCCCTAGAGAGGCCCATTGGATTGTTTCTTCCAGGCGCTTATCTCATCACCCACGTGCACCCTGAACCATCTATCCCAGCTTAATAGTTTGATGGTGTAAGGAACCCACAGAGGGAGGAGATTTTGACAAGGAGATCAACATGCTGGACTGTGTTGTATGCTGCAGTGAAATTGAGAAGGAAGGTGCCTGCTTTGAGGTTATTTTCAAAGAAGGTGGTCAAGGCAAGGATCTGATCGCATGATGCAAAGTAAGCATACTTATCAAAATGAATCTGGTGCCCTCAAGAGTGTTTTGGCACCATGGAACCCCTCTTGTGGGAAATTCATCTCCAAGATTTCTTGGAACACTTACAACTTCAGCTGTTGAAATATTGTTTATGATATTATACTAGAGAGTCCAGAATAAGAAGTCCCGTCTTAACATCAAGGATGCCCTCCATTGTGTTGTGTGGCACTACGACTGAATGGGATAGATATCAAATAGATCTATCAATCCAAGACTGGGCAACATAAAGTGCTGTGGACCATCAGTAGCAGCAGAACTGTACTCAACTACAATCAGCCACACATTACATCAAGCCAAAGGGTCAACCCTGGTTCAATGAAGAGTGCAGTAGGGCATGCCAGGAGTAGCACCAAGCATACCTAAAAATGAGGTGTCAACCTAGTAAAGTTGCAGGACAACTTGCATATTAAACAGCATCAGCAGCGCATGATTGAAGTCCTGAGAAGACTCCTGAGTGACAGAGCTAAGCAATTCCACAACTTATGGATCAGATCTTACTCTGCAGTCCTGTTACATCCAATTGTGAATCCATAGAACCCTACAGTGCAGAAAGAAGCCCTTCAGCCCATCGAGTCTGCACCGAACACAATCCCACCCAGGCCCTACCCCCATATATTATACCCACTAATCCCTCTGAGCTCTGCAACCCTGGACACTAAGGGGTAATTTCTTAGCACGGCCAATCAACCTAACCCACACATCTTTTGACTGTGGGAGGAAACCGGAGTACCCAGAGGAAACCCATGCAGACATGAGGAGAATGTGCAAACTCCACACAGACAGTGACCCGAGCCAAGAATCAAACCCAGGACCCTGGAGCTGTGAAGCAGCAATGCTAACCACTGTGCTACCTGCCGCCCTGTGAATGATGGTGGGTAATGAAACCATGCACCGGAGAAGGAGGCTGCACAAATATCACCATGCTCAATGAGACAACGAGGAGGTAACACAGCATCCTGGAGTCACATCTACAATCACAAACACCTATCTGTTTTGTCTACTATTGGGTCCCCTATTAGTATTCCTTTTCCACTCTTCCCACCCATGCAGATGAGCCACCCATACTGTCTTGAGCTTGGCTTTTGCTGCACTCCTGTAAGGAACAATTGCCCTCCCCAGTGTTCAAAATGGAAAACTGGTTCTTAAATGAGAGATTCAGAGGGCTCTTGCATTACCTAGTCCTCCTAGGCTTTCTGGAGGTCACCCATTCCCTTGATGCCTGCAAGCCCCTTAACTGTGGTGTGACCACCCCATAAGCATTCTATCCAAATAGGCCTCAGTATCACTGATGCATCAGGGTGACTCCAACCGCCACTCAAGTTCCAAAACTCAGAGCTTATGTTTTTGTTGACACTTCCAGTACATGTGCTTGGCTCAGCCACATGATGGGCGGAATTTTCCCAAAGCATTTGTGTGTGTCATAATGGTGAGAAAAATGGGGTGAACTGATCTCTCGGGAATGCTCTGCATTGTCATTTTTCAACACATGTTTTTGGAGAGTGGCAAGTTGTATGCCAGAACATCCTTTGTCTTGGCAGCTCCATAGCTCCGGGGTTAGGACACTGGTCTTGTAAATGAGGGGTCACAAGTTCAAATCTTCCTGGGGCCTGTTCTGGATTTTGGGTGGCACTGCAGCCTCACAGTGCCAGGGACCCAGGTTCAATTCTGGTCACTATCTATGTGGAGTTTCACGTTCTCCTTATGTCTTTGTGGGTTTCCTCCAGGTGCTCTGGTTTTTTCCCACAGTCCAAAGATATGTGGGTTAGGTTGATCGGCAATGCCTGGTCACCACTGCCAGGATGTCTGTTACGGCTCTGCGCCCAAAGCCCAGAAGATTCTGTGTGCTGGGTTTCAAATGGGCTATGCTGCTTTGAATATGGTCATCAGCTTTGCGACATTGGAGGAGGCCCAGGAACATAGTAAACCATTTATTGCCAGGTACCAATAGGATTTTTAGCATTGCAGCTAGTTGCTGGCTTGCCACACTGTTCGCTAGGCACAGGGAGATGGTAAAATCGCACCCAACATGTCTTCAACTCCCCATGACACACTATGGGCACTCCCTGTGGCCAGGCTGCCCTGCCATTGCTGAAGCTTACTTTTGGACTACTTACTAACCGGAGTCTAGATATAAAGTAGACTTACCCACCAGTCAATTCTTTCTCCTATACGTTATTTACGTATTTACTTGAGGCTTTTCTAGAATCCAGATATTTACGCAATTATATGTTTCAATTAATTAACTTTAAAATTAATAAACCTTGCTACTCCTAATAACTTTGTTACTGCCATTACAAAAGCCTTACTACTAATAAAACTTTATAGTTACCAATAAGTTCTTACTGTTACAATACAGTTCTCAGAAGATAAATAAAGACTCACCAATCACTTCCTGGTTCCCTATTATGTCACAGTTGATTTTCTCCAAATCTGGTCAGTTCACAGACTGTTCCCCACCAACGCCAACTATATCTTTTAACTCTCTGTCTCCGGTCTGAGTCTTAGCCCATTGTGCATTCTTTTAAACTCTCCAGCTCTGAGTCTCACTCCTTTGTGCGCTCTTTTAGCTTTCCAGCTCTGTTCCCTGCATTCCAGGACTGGGATTTACAGATGTGCATCATGAATTTCTGTCTTAGACACATGTTTTCGAAAAGGTATTAGAGAAGCAAAGGAGATTGTACAATAATCCAGATGTTTCACGATTGTGTTAATGACACTTGCATTTTTTTATCGTTTTATTAATTGAGTTAATTGAAATTGCCCTAACTACTGAGATGGGATTTAGCTCATATTGCCAGAGTATTAGTGTGGGTCTCTGGATTATCAGTCCAGTAACATTACCAATATTACAAATATCAAAGTTAATTAATTTAGGTAATTAGCATATTGTTACAAGATGCCATTCTCATTAGAACATGGAAATTGACTTTGGGAATAGGCGATAAACACTGTAGATTTCAGATTGGTGAGCAAGACAAACCCTGCAATACAAACCCACCTGTGAATATCTAACAAATATTTATTAAGCACTCTAATTGGACTGTTTATGGATCCAAAATTTACATTCCTCATCAGTTATTAAAGATCAAATTAAGGGGTTTATATAAATTTTCTTTATATTTACAGGAAACACGTGCAAATAACCCAAAAAATAGCTCTTCTGTGATCTGACTGCTCAGGTAAAATTGGGATTTACAGCAGAAAGCAGGTACTGCCATACCTGAGCGTTATATCCACCTGGAGTTCTGGCAATTCAGTTAGAAATTGTGGGATGATATAACTTTGATATTTTGGTTTATATGTTGAAGTAACACTGTCCGCTCTTAGCTTTATATATTTTGATTTTATATGTACAGGCCAATTTGCATTCTGACATTGTCCACAGTGGCTGGATTTTCAAATGGATATGGAATTGTTTGCAGGCCTCCGGATTACTAATCCCACAATATCATCACTGTGCTGCTGAAACCTCATGGAAGGGACAGCAGAAGAAGCGGCTCCAGTGGAATTATCCGTGTGTTCTGGGATCAGCATTTCGCAGATGTTAAAGTCTAACTTAAAGCTGAGAACACTGTGAAGGAGCAAAAGGTATGAGGAGAATAGGGTACTATTGCAAGTTGACCTGGGTACTTAACAGTTGCAAGGAGTGCTAGACAGTTCAAAGGCTGAGGAGTTGCACTACTGTGAAGAAATTTTGTATATTTGATAAAACCTGAACATTTCTGATATCATTTGGAATATGTTGCACTTATTTATCTTGCAGCAGAAAGTTAATACATCAGGGTTTGTGGCACAATATCACCCAATGTTCAGAGTCTGGAACTGCAAACAGAATTAGAAAACAATTCCTTTGCATTTTAGCATTGTCCATACCAATAAAGTGGAAACGCTCATCATAGCTAACTGTCAATCCTTTTAGCACAGGCTTCTCTCCTAAAATAGTATGATGTACAACAACTTGCATTTATACAGCATATGTTATGTAGTAAAAACAACCCAGGGCACTTTACAGAAGTGTTTGAATGATAACTTTGGAATTTGACACATCTTTGAAATGCAGTGTTGTGACCCACACAGTGATTTTAAAGTAAAATATATTTGTAATGAAATCATTGCAGCAGAGAAGGTAAGAGTAAGTTTGAAAGCAATGTTAAAGATTGTGATAAGTTTTGATAGAATAATTAAGGAGAATCTATTCCCAATGACTGAAAGGCCAGTAACCAGATTAACAATAACTGGTAAAAGAACCAGATGTGAGATAAGAAATTATATGCAGAGTTACTGTACTGCACTGTCTAATTTTTATTAATTTTTAAAAAGGAATAACATACTTCCTTTTTGGCAGAAGTCTGAAGGGAAAAGACAAGGGAGTTGATTAGACAGATAAATGGCATCCACTTGTACTGTATCATTCTAGCTCACCCCTCAGCCCTGTAAGCTCGAGGAAATAGGTTTATGCAATCTGATCTCTTTAAATTTTGGTAAATCATTAATGTACCATCTCTAAGACAGTATATCTTTCCTGAGATGACGTGGTTAACAATGAATGCAATAAAATCTGAACATCTTCAATCAGAAACATTGGTCACGATTTTCTGGCTGTGTTGCACCTGGTGTAGATCGTGCTAATTCAAAAAGTGCATGTGGGCCCAAAGATGGGGTTTGCACCAAACCAAACAGCTTGCAATCCTCCCAATCCCTTTGTGCTGGCACAAATCAAATCGCGCCCAGAAAAGGTATGCAGCTGATCAGCATGAGGTTGACTTGATTCTAATCTCATTAATGGGTTTGGCATGCAATCATTACCCCCGCGTGAAATGTTCCCACTACCCCTGCAGGAAGTCACGAAATCGCTACTCAAAGAATCATAGAATCCCTGCAGTGTAGAAGGAGACCATTCAGCCCATCAAGTCTGCACTGATCATCCTTGCCCCAACCAATCCCCATTGGAGATGGCACCAGCACAACAGGAGGCTTCCAGGCTGCTGGTCAGGGTCAGGACCCAGCCATGCATTGGCCCGAGGAGGAGGCCAGAAGACAGCGGAGAAGGAGATCTCAGCTCTACAGCTGCCAGGCACCATGTTCCACTGAAGACTTTGCCTGAGCAAGGAGACATTGTGACACCTGCGCCACATCCTCCTCGACCGGGCACCTTGTGGAGGAGGAAGGCACCTGCTTCCAGTGGCCATGAAGGTCATGGCAGCCCTGAATGTTTTCACCACCAGATCATTCCAGGGCTTGAGTGGGGACTGTGTGGTGTCTCTCAGGCATCAGTGCACAAATGCATCCAGGAGGTTAGAGGCGCCCTGTGTGCCCAAGCATCCCATTTATCCCATTTCATCCAGGCCAAACAAGATACTCTGGTTGTTGGCCTTGCTGCTATCACTTGTGTCCTCAGGTTCAGGGGTCTGTATTTGATTATGCATGTCACTTTGTGAGTCTTGTGGCATAAGGGACTGCCCTTTACCAGCTGCGAGGGGTTCCACTCACTGAATGTCCAATTTGTGTGTGACCATCATGCAAGTATGTGTGCTTTAACTGACAAAGGCTATGGCTAAGGTCATGGCTGATGGCACTAATGCAGAGGCCTGAGACAGAGGTGGAGACCTGCTATAGTGAAGTATTTACAGTAACGGGGAGGGTTCTAGGGGTTGAAGGAATTTATACAATTTTAAACGGTATCTCACACTAAAAATTTTAAACATTGCCCAACCCAAAATAAGGTTTCAAACAGTGCCCTACTATAAACACAAATTTTATACAGTGCCCTACTCAAAACAAAGATTTTAAATAGTGTCCTGCACTGAACAGAATTTTAAACAGTGCCCTACTGTAATAAGAGATAGGAAGTATTACAGGGGCTGGTGGAGGTTATAGAGTTGGGATGTGTCGTGGCTGGACGAGGTTACAGAGATAAGGAATGTTGTAAACCCTGTTTAACATTACAGAGATAGGGAGAGGTGCAGGTAGGGAGTGCTTGAGGGTGCTAAGATAGAGAGGGTTGTAGTGGTTGGAGTACACTACAGAAATGGAAGTTGGTATGTGCTGCAGGATGTGAAAGTGATAGGGAATATTGAAGGGTCTGAAGAGATTACACTGATAGGGAGCATTCAAATCGAGCAAAGGGGCACTTCAAATCCAGATGCAGAACACCAAATTGAGATACTGGGAACTCCAGATTTAAATAGGAGACACTCCTAATCGAGATAGGGGGCACTCCAAATTCAAATAGGGAGCATTCTAAATCCAGAAAGGCGGCACTCCCAATGGAGATAGTGGGAACTCCAAAGTGAAATAGGGCACTGTCTTAATCAATACAGTGTAGTATTGCAAATTGACTGAGGGGACACTCCAAATCGAGATAGGAAGTGCACTCCAAATCTAGAAAAGAGGTACTCAAAATTGAGACAGAATCATGCCAAATTGAGATGGGGGCACTCAGAATCAAGATGGGGGCACTTAATTGAGATGGGGCATTCCAATTGGAGTTGAGGACACTGCTAATTGATAATTGGCATTCCTAATTGATAGGGGCACTACTAATTGAGATGCGGGCACTCCTAATAGGCAATGTTCCAAATCTAAATAGGGGCACTCCAAATAGAGATAAAGGGTCATCCAAATCCTAATGGGGGCAGTCTAGATCACGATATGGGGCATTCAAAATCGAGACAGGGGGCACTCCTGACGAATATGGGAGCACTCCTGATCAAGATGGGGGCACTCCTAATTGAGATAGGGTCACTCCAAGTTGAGAGAATGGGCGCTCCTATTTGAAACAGAGGACACTCCAACTTAGAATAGGGGGTAGATATGTGCATCACTCTGATCCAATTAAGGCATATGTTCCACTCTTGGATGCCAAATTAAAATTCAGTGCCATTTGATTTTGCAGTACCACTGCACATAGCAACCATCTCATCCCTGATCTCAGTGAAGGTTATAAGGTTACCATTGACAACCTGTTCTAAAACCAGCCTAATGGCTTCAATCTCAGTTAACAGTTTATATATGGATACAGGGGCATCATCATACCAGGAAAGTTGTCTATTCTCACAGTTCTCTCAGTTGGGAGATGGTAAGAATGATAGATATATTGAACCACATATCCAAGGTAACATGACCCCTTCCATCCAACACATAGCCACGGGTATGTCTTGTTCCTCAAATCCAATATGTACTGTTGAGAGTTAAAGCAAATGGAATATTGCATGATCATTACTGAGTGAATCCATACATATCCGCCTGGTTAAATTTACTGAGTGTTGACACTTGCTTGTGCCCAAGCTCCCTCCAGGTCCTTTTTTATTCTCAACACACAATATCCCTTTCTGTTTTGATTTGTCTTCACTTAAAATAAGGTGGAGGCTGGACTGGATGTGTTAAAAACAGGTGAGTACCTATTCATGTGACCTGGCCCACTTGTACAGGATCTATTTTTTTAAAAACCTACTCTATCATCATCTCTAAGAAAATCTGATGCTAAATGTAGAATATCTACAGTACAGAAAGAGGCATTCGACCCATTGAGTCTGTATTGACCACAATCCCACTCAGGCTCTATACCCATAACCCTCATTTATCCTGCAAATTGCCCTGACACTATTGTCAATTTAGCATGGCCAATCAACCTAACCTTTGGACTGTGGGGAAAAAACCAGGGCACCCAGAGGAAACTCAGGCAGACACAGTGAGAATATGCAAACTCCACACAGACAGTGACTCAAGCTGGAAATCAAACCCAGATCCCTGGTGCTGTGAGGCAGCAGTACTTATCACTGAGCTACCATGCCACCAATTTTTCTATGTCTTCTCCCATACCTTTCCATCACTCACAATTCCCAACTAAATTCACCATCTTATCTCTGCTTGTATGAGCTAAGTAAGAAGCCTCACAACACCAAGTTAAAGTCCAACAGGTTTATTTGGTAGTAAACACCACTAACTTTTGGAATGCTGTTCCTTCGTCAGGTGAGTGGGGAGTTCTGATCACAAATAGGGCATACAAAGGCACACACAGTTTACAGAATACTGATTGGAATGCGTGTCTAATAGGCAGAGAGTTGGTATCAATGGGTGCTATTCTGATTGGCGGTTGGTGACTAGTGGAGTGCCGCAGGGATCAGTGCTGGGGCCTCAACTATTTACCATTTATATAGATGATCTGGAGGAGGGGGCTGAGTGTCAGGTGTTGAAATTTGCTGATGACACAAAGATAAGTGGAAAAGCAAATTGTGCGGAGGGTGTAGTAAGTCTGCAGAGGGATCTAGATAGGCTGAGCGAGTGGGCGAGGACCTGGCAGATGGAGTACAATGTTAGCAAGTGTAAAGTTATCCACTTTGGCAGGAATAATAGTAGGAGGGATTACTATTTAAAGGGCGAAAAGCTGCAGCATGCTGCAGTGCAGACGGACCTGGGGGTCCTTGTGCATGAGTCGCAAAAACCCAGTCTGCAGGTGCAGCAGGTGATCAAGAAGGCAAATGGGATGCTGGCCTTTATAGCGAGGGGGATAGAATATAAAAGCAGGGAGGTCTTGCTGCAACTGTACAGGGCACTGGTGAGGCCGCAGCTGGAGTACTGTGTGCAGTTTTGGTCGCCGCACTTGCACAAGGATATTTTGGCCTTGGAGGGAGTGCAGAGGAGGTTCACTAGACTGATACCGGAGATGAGGGGGTTGGACTATGAAGAGAGGCTGAATAGACTGGGTCTGTACTCGTTGGAGCTTAGAAGGATATCTTATAGAGAAGTATAAGATAATGAAGGGGATGGATAGGGTAGAGGTAGAGAGATTCTTCCCGCTCAGAAAGGACAGCAGGACTAGAGGGCACAGCCTCAAGATAAGTGGGAGCGGGGTGCAGTTTAGAACGGAGTTGAGGAGGAACTTCTTCACTCAAAGGGTGGTGAATCTCTGGAATTCTCTGCCCGTTGAAGTGGTGGAGGCTACCTCGCTAAATATATTTAAGACACGGGTAGATAGGTTTTTGGTAGGCAAGGGAATTAAGGGTTATGGGGAGAAAGCGGGAAAGTGGAACTGATCCACTTCAGATCAGCCATGATCTTATTGAATGGTGGGGCAGGATCGAAGGGCTAGATGGCCTACTCCTGCTCCTATTTCTTATGTTCTTACGTGTCTTTGCAGCTAATCAGCTAATCAAGTCTTCAAGGTGCAGACAATGTGAGGAGAGATAGCATTAAGCATAGGTTAAAGAAATGTGTGTTGTCTCCAGACAGGACAGTAAGTGAGATGTTGCAAGTTCAGGCAAGTCACGGGGGTAACAGATAGTGTGACATGAACTCAAGATCCCGGTTGAGGCCGTTCTCATGTGTGCAGAACTTGGCTATTAGTTTCTGCTCATCAACTCTGTGCTGTCATATGTTGTGAAGGCCACCTTGGAGAATGTTTACCCGAAGATCAGAAGCCGAATACCCATGACTGCTGAAGTGTTCGCCAACAGGAAGGGGACAGTCTTGCCTGGCGATTGTCGAGTGGTATTCATTCATCTGTTGCCGTAACGTCTGCATGGTCATCATACACTATATGAGCTAATCCATGGTTTACCTTTAACAAGGTTTGCTGTACTGCTTCTAGTGCTATTATTTTCCTTCTCTTCTCCATATGCCATCTTATGTTACCTACCTTGGCATCAATTATAGCTCCCAATTGTTATAACAGGTTCATCCCTAAATTACTACCTTCCTCTGTTGAACATTTCCAAATCTTCACTTGTTCCCTTTTACCCTCAATCTCCGGTATAGTAGGTTCACTCAATAACTCAACCTTAATTTCCCCCAGTTACTCCTTGCAACTGTATGGTCTGGTCGGTTGTTAACAAATTTAAATCTGTTATAGATATAGATGCCCTGGTGTCTACTAACATGATGCAGGTTGGCCTCTTAACACTGCTTCTACATACATTCGGGGATCTCTACCTGCAGTCTCAAAAACTGCTAATTGTCATTTCTGACTTAACAACTTAATCTGTCATCTGAATTACAGGCTGTGGTGCTTGCTGTGTTTCTACGGAGTTTGGGCGTCAAGCCTTGGAGGATGAATTGCCCTGTTGGGGCTCTGTCCTTCTTCAGCACATGCCCCCCCCACCCCTTTTGCCTAGCGGTTTTTCATATCATGACCTATCTTACGACAATTGCTGCATTGCTTTTTGTTAGCCTGGTTATTTTCTGTGCATTTGCTTTGGCCATCTCTAATAATATGCTGTTTCTTTCTACACGCAAAGCATGCTTGAAGTTTAGGTTGTGACTGATTATCATCGAGGGCCGAAGGGCCTGTACTGCGCTGTAACCTGTACTGGAGTCATTTTGGGATTTTTCTAGTGGTTGGATTCTGTTTTCATAGCCAAATTCATGGGATCCTGATAATTATTTCCTATTGGAATACCCATATCTATATTCTACGGGGCAATATGGGCAGCATAGTGGCACAGTGGTTAGCACTGCTGCCTCATAGCTCCAGAGACCCGGATTCGATTCCCCACTTAGGTCACTGTCTGCATGGAGTTTGCAAGTTCTCCCCTTGTCTGCATGAGTTTCCTCCAGAGGCTCCGGTTTCTTCCCACAGTCTAAAGATATATGGGTTAGGTTGATTGGCCATGCTAAATTACCCCTTAGTGTCCACGATGTGTAGGTTTGGTGGGGCAAATACGTGGCGTTACGGGGATAGGGGCTGGGTGGGATTGTTGTCGGTGCAGGCTCGATGGGCTGAATGGACCCGTTCTGTATTGTAGGGTTTCAATGATTCTATGATTCAAGACAGAGCTGGACTAAACTAAATCAACAATAATACCTGTCATATTCTTTCGATTATTGCATTTTATCCTCTGGCATAATGGCATTTCATTAGTGTTATAAAGTTGAGTTTATAAAGATGTAAAGAATGTAAAATGCTAGAGGGGGGAAAAAAAATCATTGAGTGGTTCCTTTAAAAGCTGCTGTTTTATTATAATACTCACTGAGTCCAAGCTGAAACATTTGTATCCTAGGCCAGGCAACACGGTTGCCTTAGTAACAGGCTTCAGGTATTTGAATGTTTCTGAATTCAGCCTATCTAATTAAAACAGACATTCAGATACCAAGAACCAGTCACATTTGAATTTGATGCTGTTGACAAAATCAGACCAATCACATTGCAGGAAAATTGATAGGTCATCACAGGTATAAAAGAGAGTACAAGGGGGAGAAAC
Organism: Carcharhinus amblyrhynchos; assembly: GCF_965287045.1. Lineage (NCBI taxonomy): Eukaryota > Metazoa > Chordata > Chondrichthyes > Carcharhiniformes > Carcharhinidae > Carcharhinus > Carcharhinus amblyrhynchos. Next base: position 56,528,475 of record NC_137339.1, on the reverse strand, counting down.
AGAAGATGGCAACTACCAACTAGCAGCCCCCCACCGATGCCTGCTTCGGATATCTCTTAAGAGAATGCACCATCTGACCAGTGAAAGGTAACAAATCAAAAAGAACGTACAGAGAAATCAACCGAGAAACTTCCGAAGGTTCTGAAAGACACAAAACTTGGTTGTGTTTTTTTTGAAAGTGACTAAATTCTTTTTTTTTGGTTAATGAATGGATATTATATTTATTTGAACAGCATTCCAGCAGAATCGTATTTTATTTGATTTGTTACTTATTTGGTTAAGTTCCCTGTTAGTTAAATAAATTGTTAACTGTTCATTTTAAAGTGAGTGTCAAGTATTTCTGTTAGTCAATCACTAAACATTAGTGAAGGACAGTTCACTTTCCCACATACTTTTAACAGATTATGAAGTGAGGTATTCCTCTTTGGGAGATTCAGCATTACATCTCAAAAGGGGAACAACCTCCATGTCATAATAGACTGGGGACTCGGATCTGGTATCTGAACTGTCCTAAATCTTTAAATAAACCCAAGTGAGGAAATGGCTCTTAAAATTGTTAAAGAGCTTCTGGGGGTCAAAGATGCTCCCCAAATTTGTCAACAAACTTTCGAGAAACAGAAAAAGATGACACCTGTAGAATTAGCAAATTGGTAAAGATGCCAGATAGGAAAAATAATTATAAGGAATGTCAAGTGAACATGCTAAAACTGTACCATGACGGGGAAAAGGAATCAGAAAAACAAGAATTAGTTATAAGAACATAAGAAATAGGAGCAGGAGTAGGCCACCTAGCCCTTCAAGCCTGCCCCGCCATTCAATAAGATCATGGCTGATCTGAAGTGGATCAGTTCCACTTTCCCGCTTTCTCCCCATAACCCTTAATTCCCTTGTCTGTCAAAAAGTTACTGCCACTCAGTGAGGAGTCCAATCATGATGATGTAGATTTTGATGTACTTCAAAATAAATTAAATAATGAAGAAGTCCTCAAAGACTGGAATAGAATAGTGAGCAATCTGTCCCAAGGGCAGAGTACTGAATTGAAAACTTGTTACAGTGCTGTGAGGACCTATGTAGAAATAGAGTGTGAGGACTAATGCCATAGCACATAAAGTTGACATATGGAATGCTGTTCCAATAAAACAACACCCCCATGGCTTAACCCTCTCAAAGCATCAGAGGTTCAGAAGGAAGTGGAAGCGATGCTAAAAGAAGGCATTATAGAACCAATTCAAAGCAAGTGGTGTTCATTGATCGTGTTGGTCCCCAAACCTCATGGTACTCAACGATTCTGCGGTAAATTATCAAAGGTCAAAGTTGTGACTAAATCTGACGCATATCCAATTCCAAGATAGGAGAATTGTTTGAAAAATTAGGACAAGCCACTTGCATCAAAAAGTTGGACTTACTTCGCAGTTACTGGCAAGTACCTTTGTCAGAGAGAGCAAAAGAGCTCCTGCTTTTGTATCCCCAAATGGGCTATATCAATTTAAAATAATGCCCTTTAGACTGAAAAGTGCACCAGCCACTTTTAAAAGGTTTGTGAACAGAGTTGTTGCAAGATCGACTAATTGTGCTATCTACATAGATGACTTAGTAACCTTTAGCCATTCATGGAAAAATCAAATGGAGCATTTGGCAGAGCTCTTCGAGAAACTACAGGAGGCAAAGTTGATCATAAACTTGGCAAAAACAGAAATTGCGAAGGTGGAAGTGACATTTTTAGGACACAATATCAGATACAGACAGATGATACCAAGAAACATGAAAATGAAGGCTATAGAGGAATTTCCAAAACCGTCATTGCAGAAGGAAGAACTGCGATTTTTGGGACCGAGCGGAAATTACAGAAAATTTGTACCAAACTTTAGTAGCAAATCAGCACCATTGATGGATTTGTGGAAAAGAATACAAAATTTCGATGGACAGAAAAATGTCAAGAGCATTTGAGAATTTAAAAACCAACGAACCCATTTTGGCCGCGTCAAACTTCCTAAAACCCTTCAAAATCATAGAATCTCTACAGCGCAGAAGGAGACCATTTGGCCCATTGAGTCTGCACCGACCACTGTCCCACCCAGACCTTATCCCCATAATCCCATGCATTTACCCAAGTTAGTCCCCATGACACTAAGGAGCAATTTAGTATGGTCTGTCCAATCCAAACCTAACCCACACATCTTTGGATTGTGGGAGGATACCAGAACACTCAGAGGAAACCCACACAGACACGGGGAGAATGTGCAAACTCCACAGACAGGAACCAAACCCAGGTCACTAACGCTGTGAGGCAGTAGGGTTAACCACTGTGCTATCATGCCGCCATTGAGGCCAGTGATATCAGGTTGGAGCTGCATTGTTCCAGGAGGATGATTGTGGAATTGAAAGGCCAATCAGTTATTTTTCAGGAAAACCTCAATATCCATCAGACAAAATACTCCACCATTGAAAAGGAGTAATCGAGTTTAATTGTGGTCTTACAACATTTTAATATTTACATTACAAACAATATATCAGAGACAATTGTTTATACTGATCACAATCCTTTGACATTCCTGGAAAGCTTTAAGAACAGAAACACATCATTTCATTGGAGTCTCATGTTACAAACTTTTAATTTACAGATTGTGCATATTGCTGGTCGTGAAAATATTATGGATGCGTTATCGCAAGTTTTAAAAAATGCGAAGCTATCTTTTCATGATGATGGTTCATTTTTTTCTTAAGGGGGAGTTGTTGTAAAATTAAGTTTGTGAAGTTGGAATGTGATGTTGGTAAAGATGAAAAGAAATTATAAAAAATGCTGGAGGGAAAAGACATTTGTGTGGTCCCTTTAAAAGCTGATGTTTTGTTTCAGTGCTTGGTGGTTTAAAATGCAAAGTACATACAGATTCCAAGCTGAAACATTTGTATCAAAAAGTCAAGCAGTAGTCTTGACAAGGCAACCTTTTTTTAAAGGAGGCATTCAGCTACCAGGAACCTATGGAATTTGATAGTGTTGATAACATCAGACCAATCCTATTGTAGGAAAATTGATAGGTCATCATAGATATAAAAGAGAATGCAGGGGGTAAAATAGGAGATCAACTGAAGAACTGCCTCCTCTCAGGCCTCAACAGGGAGAGAAGAGCTCTCAAATCTGCCAATTTCAGGTATCTCTTAAGAGAATGCACCATCTAACTAGTAAAAAGTACCAAATCAAAAAGAATTTACAAACAGAGGAATCAACAGAAAAACTCCAAATATTTCCAAAAGCCACAAAGTCTGGTTGTATATTCTGAGAGTGACTGACTGAATTATTTTCTTTTGGTTAATAATAAATTGTAGTTATTGCAATGACATTCCATTAGAATCTTATTTTATTTGGTATGTTACTTGTTTAGTTGAAGTTCCCTGTTAGTTAAATAAATAAATAAATTAAGTTCATTTAAAGTGAGGGTCAGGCGCTACACAACTTTAATCTAAACACCTTCTGAGCATTCCAGTTTAATGAGACAAACGAGCAGTAATTCAACAATTCCTTTATTTAACATTTCTGGTATCAACTCAAACCTAGCCACTTGCAACACATTAACTCTTTACTGAATTTTAATTCTAACTGAACATCAACTTTAACTGAACATCAACTTTAACTATTTAACTGAAAATAGATACGACTGAGTTTAGGACAAGAAATATCCTTGATGTAGAATCTATCATTTTCTCTGAAGCATCCTTCAGCACACAAGTTTTCCTGTGATAGTTGGTCTCTTTGAGTTAGCGCTGGCAAACAAAGGGCTCATGACTTTTTATCCACAATTCTCTACTCATTCTGGAAATTCCTCTGTCATCCTGCCAGGCTTCGATCTAAAACCCCAATTGCATCATTCGATTAGGCCAATCAAATGCAAGCTGAATAGTGGCATTGGTTACCTCAGGCCTCATCATACCTAGACCCCTTTAAGTGCATGATATTTACATTCCAATATCCAGATAAGGAACACTAGTTCCAGGAGTCTGTACAGAACTCATCCCTGCCAAGGACAAGCTGTTAAAATCTGACATATTCTGCCCTTTGATAATTTCCTGGCCACAAGAAATCCCAGCAGAATGAAAAAACAACTTTAAATCCATTATTGCTAATATTGTTGTTGAATTATTGTTGCAGCCATTCTTTCTCCATCCACTGTTAACCACTAAACGTTACAGAAGTTCACACCTTCTCACACACTTTAACAAATTATTCCTCTTTGGGGATTCGGCGTTACTTCTCAAAAGGGAGTCAACATCTATATCATAACAAATGATATAGTTATCATTTGTTAACTATGATAGTTAACAAACTATCATATAAGCTAAATAAATTGGAGTCAAAGGTTAGTAACTGATCAATGGGCTACCTACAAACAATACAATGAATATTTCCTCAAAAGGGAAAGGTAAAGCAAATAAATCCAGAGGTCCCTGATGACAAAGGAGATAAAGGTTAAGGTCAATAAGAAAAATGTGTTTATGACAGGTGTCAAGTTAAAAATACAATTGAAAGTTAAGCTGAATATAGAAAGGTCAGAGGAGAGGTGAAGAATCAGATAAGATAAACAAAGAAAGATTATGAAAAGAGACTAGTAGCAAACATAAAAGAGAATGCCAAAGTCTTCTATGAGCATAAAAACAGTAAAATGGTGGAAAAAGGAGGACCAATTAGGGACCAAAAAGAGAATTCACACTTAGGGACAAAGACATTGTTGAGGTATTAAATGAATATCTATTTTTATGAAAGGAGGAAGATGCTAGCCAGGGCCTGGTAAAAGAAGAAGTAATTCAACATTAGTTTTAAATTTGAAAAGGAGGAAGTATTGGATAGGTTATCTGTAATTGAAGTTGATAAGGCACCAGGATCAGATGAGATGCATACTGGGATTCTGAAGGATGTGAGATTGGGATTTGCAGACACTCGCCATAATTTTTCAGTCTTCCTCAGGTGGTCCAGAAGGACTGGAGCATTGCAAACATTACTCCTTTATTCAAAAAAGTGTGTCAGCATAACTACAGGACATTCAGTTTAGCATCAGTGATGGGGAAATTCCTGGAAACAATAATTCAGAACAAGTTAATCATTACAAATGGCAGATGAAGTTCAAATCAGAGAAATGTGCAGTGATTTGTTTTGGTAGGATAACATGGAGAGAGAATATAAAATAAAGGGTACAACTCTAAATAAGGTATAGGAGCAGAGTGACTTAGGTATATAAATAAAGGTATATAAGAACTGCAGCGATTGAGGGCCCGGGTCAGGCAACTCGAGGGGCGACTGGAAGATGCGTTTCTAGTCAGGGAGAACGAGGAGATAATGGCTGGGAAACATGAGCAGGAGGAGGTCTCAAGGGCTGAAGAGAAGGGAGGATGGACGACTGTTAGGAGGGGAAAGAGGAAGAAGAAGAGTAGTCAGGGTCCCCCGGCCTCCCCGGAGGCCCCCCAAGGTTCGTCGGCAGGGGCACAGAAAAATAGGAAGGAAGGGGAGACTGACTTAGAGGGACGGAAGGGGGCTGGTAAGGTGATAGTGGTAGGGGATGGGAGGGTCCGAGGGATTGATAGGAGGTTCTGTGGGCAAGGGCGCGACTCCAGGATGGTGGTCTGCCTCCCTGGAGCAGGGGTAAAAGATATAATGGAAAGGGTAGAGGGAATTTTGAAAGGGGAGGGGACCCAGGCAGAGGTCATAGTACACGTAGGGGAGGGGGATATAGGAAGGAGGAGTAGGGGAGAGGTCCGTAGGCAATTTAGGGAGTTGGGCGCCAAACTAAAGAGCAGGACCTCTAGGGTGGCACTGTCTGGGTTGCTGCCCAGTACGAGCAGGGCTAAGAATGACGAGATCATGCAGTTGAATGCATGGTTGAGGGACTGGTGTAGGGTAGAGGGCTTTACTTATGTGGATCACTGGGAGGTGTTTAGGAGAGAAAGGCAATTGTACAGGAGGGGTGGGGAGGATTTGAACGGGAGGGGGACTAGTGTCTTAGCAGGGAGGTTAGCTGGGGTGTTCAGGAATGATTTAAACTAATAGGGAGGGGGGGTGGGGAGGTGGCTGGGAGAGAGACGGGTGAAAGGAAAATTATAAGGGAGAAGGTGGTTCCGAGGGACGCTTGTGGGTTGAACTGTGTCTGTTTCAATGCTAGGAGTGTGGCAGGGAAAACGGATGAGCTTAGGGCCTTGATGTTTGTGAGGCAGTTGGATGTGGTGGCTGTAACGGAGACGTGGTTACGGGAAGGGCAGGACTGGCAGCTGAATGTTCCTGGGTACAGGTGTTTTAGGTGTGACAGAGGAGGGTTGAAGAGAGGTGGAGGGGTGGCACTGTTAGTCAAGGAAAACATCACAGTAGTGCAGAGGGAGGGCGATATGGAAGAGATAGGGATTGAGTCGCTGTGGGTGGAGTTGAGGAATAAAAAGGGAGAGATCACATTGCTAGGGGTGTACTATAGGCCACCCAACAGCCCAAAGTCAGTGGAGGAGGGAATTTGCAGGGGCATTTTGGACAGGTGCAGGAAGAATAGAGTGGTTGTAGTGGGTGATTTTAATTTTCCCGGAGTAAATTGGAGGGGGCCTAGAGCTGGGGGTACGGAGGGAGAGGAGTTTGTGAAATGTGTTATGGAAGGGTCGCTAGAACAGTATGTAACTTGCCCGACAAGGGGAGGGGCTATACTGGATTTAGTGTTGGGAAACGAGCCGGGGCAGGTGGGTGAGGTAGAGGTAGGCGAACATGTGGCGAACAGTGACCACAAGTCCGTCTACTTTAGGATAAAAATGGAAAGGGACGAGTGCCGTCCGAACGGGAGTGTGCTGAACTGGGGAAAGGCGAGCTATGGCAGGATTAGGAGGGAGCTGCAGCAAACTGACTGGGAGGGACTGTTAGCTGGCAAGTCCACGGTTGGCAAGTGGGAGGCTTTTAGGGACAAAATGAAATGGTTGCAGGGGAGGTATGTTCCGGTTAAGCGAAAGGATGGGAAAGGTAGGATTAGAGAGCCGTGGATTACGGGGGATATTGAAGACTTGGTCAGGAAGAAGAGGGAGGCGTATGTTAGGTCAAAACAAATGGGTACGGAGTGTGCGCTGGAGGAATATAGAGAGAGTAGGAGGGAGCTAAAAAGGGGAATTAGAAGGGCGAAGAGAGGGCATGAGATGGCTTTGGCTGGTAGGATTAAGGATAATCCTAAGGCATTTTATTCCTATATTAGAGGCAAGAGAGTAGTTAGAGGGAAAATTGGTCCTCTTAGGGACAAGAGTGGAGAGTTGTGTATTGAGTCGGAGGGAATGGGGGAGCTCCTGAATGAATACTTTGCGTCGGTATTCACGAAGGAGAGGGGTTCGGAATCGTGCGGTCTCTTGGAGGGAGCGGTGGTTCAGTTGCAGGATATAGTTATTACAAGAGAGGAAGTGCTAGGGCTTTTAGGTAGCGTAAGGACGGATAAAGCTCCGAGGCCTGATGGTATTTATCCCAGGCTGCTTAGGGAGGCGAAAGATGAAATTGCTGGGCCTCTGGCGCACATCTTTGTCTCTTCTTTGGACACAGGTGAGGTCCCAGAAGACTGGAGGGTAGCAAATGTGGTCCCGTTGTTCAAAAAAGGTAGTAGGGATAACCCTGGGAATTATAGGCCGGTGAGTTTGACGTCGGTGGTAGGGAAGTTAATGGAAAAAATACTTAGGGGTAGGATGTATGAGCATTTGGAGCGTTGCGATCTGATTAGGGATACGCAACATGGCTTTGTTAGAGGGAGGTCTTGCCTTACGAATCTGGTGGAATTCTTTGAGGAGGTGACAAAAACGGTTGACGATGGGAGAGCCGTTGATGTCATCTATATGGATTTCAGTAAGGCGTTTGACAAAGTCCCTCACGGTAGGCTGGTAGAAAAGGTTAAGGCGCATGGGATACGAGGCCAGGTAGCTAGGTGGATTGAGAACTGGCTGGGAAATAGGAGACAGAGGGTAGTTGTGGAGGGTACCTTGTCGGGCTGGAGGCCAGTGACCAGTGGTGTGCCGCAGGGCTCGGTACTGGGACCTCTCCTCTTTGTAGTCTACATAAATGACTTAGAAGAGGGCGTAGGTGGTGTGATCAGCAAGTTTGCTGATGACACCAAGATGGCAGGGTTGGCGGGTACGGAACTGGATTGTCAGGTGATACAACAGGATATAGATAGGTTGGTGCAGTGGGCAGATAGGTGGCAGATGGCATTTAATCCTGACAAATGCGAGGTGATGCATTTTGGACGGAATAATGCAGAGAGGAGCTATGTGATAAAAGGTAGGCCGATTAGGAGTATAGACGTACAGAGGGACCTGGGAGTGCAGGTTCACAAATCCATGAAGGTTGCGTCACAAGTGGAGAACGTTGTTAGGAAGGCTTATGGGATGTTAGCCTTCATAGGAAGGGGCTTAGAGTATAAAAGCTGCCGTCTAATGCTTCAGTTATACAGAACGTTGGTTAGACCGCATTTGGAGTATTGCGTCCAGTTCTGGTCACCTTATTACCGGAAGGACGTGGAGTCTCTGGAAAGGGTGCAGAGGAGGTTTACCAGGATGTTGCCTGGCATGGGGGGACTGGGTTACGAGGAGAGATTGAAGAGACTGGGGCTATTCTCCTTGGAAAGACGGAGATTGAGAGGGGACATGATAGAGGTATATAAGATACTGAAGGGAATAGATAGAGTTAATAGTGAGAGACTGCTCCCTAGACTGGGTACGAACACGAGAGGTCATCACTTAAGGGTGAGGGGGGGGAGGTATAATTTGGAGGTAAGAGGAAGGTTCTTTACGCAGAGAGTTGTGGGGGTCTGGAATGCGCTACCGAGTAGGGTAGTGGAGGCAGGAACGTTGGACTCGTTTAAGATGCAGTTAGATAGGCACATGAGTGAAACGAGAATGGAGGGATATGGTAGGGGCTATTAAATAGGGTTAAACCTCGGGAGACACCGGAAGGGCAGGCTGTATGATTAATATTTTTTGTCTTTATTCCACAGGTGGAGGTCCACCTCGTGTCAAGCGAGGGGCATGCACACGGCGGGTCGTGCGTGGGCTGCTCTTGGAAGTCCAGGAGTGGCCTAGTACTTCATGTCGGTGTGTGTGCTTGATCCTGGACCGATAGACGGGCGCCACAACAGCTCAGTGACTAGCACTGCTGGCTGTACAGATACATGGATTTGGGCCTGTGTCTGTGGGAGTTTGCGCATTCTCCCTGTGGTTGCATGGGTTTCCTCCGGGCGCTCCGGTTTCCTCCCACACCCCAAAGATGTGCTCTTAGGCTAATCGGTTTCCACCAAATTGACACTATTTCTTCCCTGAATCTGACTGAGTAGGGTCCCATTCGTAGACATGCAGGGTAAAATAGGTGTAGGGTGATGCGGCGGCGCGGGCTCGTTGGGCCGAAGGGCCTGTTTCCCGTGCTGGGTTGTTCTTTGTTCTTTGTAAAGAACAAAGAACAACACAGCACGGGAAACAGGCCCTTCAGACCAACAAGCCCACGCCACCATTTTAACATTGTGAGTTCCCTCTTCCACCCATGACCTTTGTCTACGCTTATGGCACTCCACATTGGAAACCAGATTGAGGGGAGACTAATTTAGGGACAATTTGTTACACCAATCAGCCTAAGAGCACATCTTTGGGGTGTGGGAGGAAACCGGAGCACTCGGTGAAAACCCATGCAAGCACGGGGAGAATGCGCAAACTCCCACAGATACTGGCCCAAATCCATGTATCTGCATAGCAAACAGTGATAGTCACTGAGCTTTCGTGTTGCCCATCAGCTGGTCCAGTTTAAGCGCACTCTAACGACGTGAAGCACTAGGCTACTCTGGAAACATCCAAGAGCAGCCCTCGCATGACCCACCGCGTGTATGCCCCTTGTTGGACAACAAGGCAGACCGAAGCACCTGTGGATTAAAAGAGAAAAACATCAATAACATGCACATCTTACGCAAACATTCAAGGGAATCCCCAGAAGCTCAAAAGTAAAACAAGTGAGCCAGAAAATATGTTGGAAGGTCCACAGGAATCAGTAGATTCCCAGGAACGTCCCAAGGCTCTTGATCCTTATTTAAAACAGTCTCCAATATCCCTCCATCTCTATTCCGCTCATGTGCCTATCTAAGTATCCCTTAAACAACTCCAGCATGCCTGCCTCCACCACCTTGGCAGTGCATTCCATACCCCCACAACCCTCTGTGTGAAAATCTTCCCTCTAACATCCGAATAATACCTCTCCCCCCCCCCCCCCCCCCAACCTCACCCTAAGCCTGTGGACCCGCGTAATATTTGTTTCCAATCTAGGAAAAAGCTTACCACTGTTAACTCTATCTATACCCTTCATAATCTTATACACCTCTATTAGATCTCCCCTCATTGTCTTTCTAAGGAAAACAGCCCCAATTTGCCAAATCTTTCCACATAACCCAGTCCTTCCATACCAGGCAGCATCCTGGAAAACCTCCTCTGCACTCTCTCCAGGGTCTTCACATCCTTCCGGTAGTAAGGCGACCAGAACTGGACGCAGTACTCCAAATGTGGTCTAACCAATGTTCTGTACAACCGCAACATTAGACACCAGCTCTTGTACTCTATACCCCTTCCTATAAAGGCTAGCATACCATAAGCTTTCTTCGCAACCTTCTCCACCTGTACTGCCACCTTCAAAGACTTGTGCACTTGCACCTCCAGGTCCCTCTGCGTTTCTATACTCTTAATAGGTCTACCCTTTATCGTGTAACTCCCCCCCTACATTATTTCTTCCAAAATGCATCACTTCGCATTTATCAGGATTAAATTCCATCTGCCATTTACCTGCCCAATATACCAGCCTATCTATATCCTGCTGCATTGCCTGACACTGCTCCTCACAGTCCGCAAGTCCAGCTATCTTCGTGTCATCTGCAAACTTGCTGATCATACCACGTACTCCCTCTTCCAAGTCATTTATGTATATTACAAATAGAAGAGGTCCCAGTACTGAGCCCTGTGGCACACCACTAGTGACAGACCTCCAGCTAGAAAAAGACCCTTCCACTATTACTCTCTGTCTCCTCTTACCAAACCAGTTGTCAATCCATCTAGATACCTGTCCTTGTATTCCATGAGCCTTAACCTTTGCAACCAACCTACCGTGAGGGACTTTTTCAAACGCCCTACTGAAATCCATATAGACGACATCAATGGCTCGTCCTTCGTCGACTGTTTTTGTCACCTCCTCAAAAAATTCTACCAGATTCTAAGGCACGACCTCCCCTTAACAAAGCCATGTTGCATATCCCTAATCAGATTGCAACGCACTAAATGCGTATACATCTTATCTCTAAGAATCCTCTCCAACAACGTCCCTCCCACTGACATCAAACTCACCGGCCTATAATTACCAGGGTTATCCCTACTGCCCTTTTTAAACAACGGTACCACATCCGCTATCCTCCAGTCCTCTGGGACCTCACCTGTGTCCAAAGAAGAGACAAAGATTTGCGTCAGAGGCCCAGCAATTTCATCTCTTGCTTCCCTGAGCAGCCTAGGATAAATGCCATCAGGCCCCGGAGATTTATCAGTTTTAATGCTACCTAAAAACCCTAACACTTCCTCCCTCGTAATGGATATTTCTTTCAACTGGTCTACAGCTCCCTCCAAGACAGTACCAGACATCAAGCCCCTCGCCTTCGTGAATACTGACGCAAAGTATTCATTCAGGATCTTCCCCATTCCCTTGGACTCTAAGCACAGTTCCCCTCCTCTGTCCCGAAGAGGACCGATTTTTCATCTAACCACCCTTTTGTTCCTAACATAGGAGTAAAATGCCTTTGGATTTTCCTTAATCCTGTCTGCCAAAACCATTTCATGCCCCCTTTTTGCCCTTCTAACTCCCCGTTTGAGCTCCCTCCTACTCTCTCTGTATTCCTCCAATGCGCTCTCCGTTCCCAGTTGCTTAGACCTAACATATGCCACTCTTTTCTTCCTGACCAGGTCCTCAATATCCCTAGTAATCCACAGCTCTCTAATCCTACCTTTCCCATCCTGTCTCTTAATCAGCACATGTCTTTCCTGCAATGTTTTCACTTTTCCCTTGAAAGACTCCCACGTGCCAAACGTGGACTTACCCTCAAACAACCTCTCCCAATCAGTATCCATAAGTTCCTGCCTAATCCGGCTGTATCTAGCCTTCCCCCAATTTAGCACCCTCGCCTTAGGACAGCACCCATCTTTTTCCATTAGTATCCTAAAGTAGACAGAGTTGTGGTCACTGTTAGCCACATATTCACCTACTGCAACCTCAACCACCTGACCTGGCTCATTACTCAGAACTAAATCCAGTGTAGCCCCCTCTCTAGTCGGGCTAGCTACATACTGCTCCAAGGACCCTTCCAGTACACATTTTACAAATTCCTCCCCGTCCGAACCCCCAGCTCTAGGCAACCTTCAATCCACCCCAGGGAGATTAAGGTCTCCCACTACAACAACCCTATTCTTTCTGCACCTATCCAAAATGTCTTCACATTTACCTTCTTCCACTGCCCGCGGGCTGTTGGGCGGCCTATTGTACACCTCTAGCATAGTAATTGCTGCCTTCCTATTCCTCAACTCCACCCACAGTGACTCAATTCCTAACTCCTCTATATTATCCTCCCTCTGCACCGCTGTGATGTGCTCCCTAACTAACAATGTCACTCCCCCACCTCTTTTCGACCCTCCTCTGTCACGCCTAAAACACTTATACCCAGGAATATTTAGCTGCCAGCGCTGCCCTTCCTTTAACCACGTCTCTGTCACTAACCACGTCTCTGTAGAGTGCCCTCCTCTACCTATGACCTTTGTCTATGCCTATTAGGGAAGATTGAGGGAAGACTAATTTCGGGACAATTTGTTCCACCAGTCAGCCTAAGAGCATGTTTTTGGGGTGTGGGAGAAAACTGGAGCACCTGGAGAAAACCCACGCAGTCATGGGGAGAATGTGCAAACTCCCGCAGACACTGGCCCAAATCCATGTATCTGCACAGCAAACAATGATAGTCCCTGAGCTGTCATGTTGCCCGTCAGATAGTCCAGTTTAAGCATACACTAACGACGTGAAGCACTAGGCACACATTGAAATTTGCAGTCAAGCTGAAAGCAGTTAAAAAAATACAGGCATCATTAATAAAGATTAGAGTCGAAGAGCAAGGAGGTTATGTTGAAATTGTATAAGTCAGTAGTTCAGTCTCATCTGGAGCGCTGTTTCCAGGTTTGGGTTCTGCACTTTAGGAAGAATGTGAAGGCATTACAGAGGGTGCAGAAAAGAATCACAAGAATGGTTCCATGGGTGAGGAATTATGAAGAAAAGTTGGAGAAGTTAGGCTATTTTCCTTAGAGAAAAGGTTGAGAAGAGATTTGATAGAGATGGAACATAGAAAAACTACAGCACAAACAGGCCCTTTGGCCCACAAGTTGCACCGATTATATCCATACTTACTCGGCTTACCTATAAACCTCAATTGTATTAAATCCCAAGTACTCATCCAGAAGTCTCTTGAAAGACCCTATCAAATTTGCCTCCACCACCACCGACGGCAGCTGATTCCACTCACCCACCACCCTCTGAATGAAAAACTTTCCCCTGATATCTCCTCTGTAACTACTCCCCAGCACCTTATACCTGTGTCCTCTCATAGCAACCATTCCAGCCCTTGGAAAAAGCCCCTGAGAATCCATCCGATCTATACCTCTCAACATCTTATAAACTTCTATCTGATCACCTCTCATCCTTCGTCTCTAAGGAAAAAAGACCGAGCTCCTTCAACCTATCCTCATAAGGCATGCCACCCAATCCAGGCAACATCCTTGTAAATCTCCTCTGCACCCTTTCAATAGTTCCCACATCCTTCCTGTAATGAGGTGTCCAGAACTGAGTACAGTATTCCAAGAGCGGTCTGACTAGGGTCTTGTCAAGCTGCAACATTATCTTCCGACTCCTAAGCTCAATTCCTCGATTGATGAAGGCCAGTACGCCATAAACCTTCTTAACTGCATCCTCTACCTGCGAGGCCGATTTATGAGTCCTAGGGACCCAGACCCCAAGGTCTTTCTGATCCTCTACACTAGTAAGAGCCTTACCTTTGATATTATACTCCTTCATCCCATTTGATCTGCCAAGATGGACCACTACACATTTGTCAGGGGTAAAGTCCATCTGCCACTTCTCTGCCCAGTCTTGCATCCTATCTATGTCACGCTGCTACTTCTGACACCCCTCCAAACTATCTACAACACCACTAACCTTCGTGTGGTCAGCAAACTTACCAACCCATCCCTTCGCTTCCTCATCCAGGTCATTTATGAAAATTGTAAACGGCAAGGGTCCCAGAACAGATCCCTGGGGCACTCCACTGGTGACCGACCTCCATGCAGGAAAAGACCCATCTACAACCAATCTCTGCCTTCTGCGGGCAAGCCAGTTCTGGATCCACAAGGCAACAGCCCCTTGGATCCCATGCCCCCTCACTTTCTCAAGGAGTCTTGCAGGGGGGACCTTATCGAATGCCTTGCTGAAGTCCAAATAAATCACATCTACTGCTCTTCCTTCATCAATGTATTTTGTTCAAAATCCTGATGGATATGGACAGAGTAAATAGAAACTGTTCCAGCTCATGAAAGGATTGAGAACCAGAGGGCAAAAATAATTATTAACTAAGCAAATATGATACAAGGAGAATTTTGCATAGCAAGTGGTTAGGGTTTGCAATGCACTGACTGTGAGTGAGGTGGAGGCATGTTTAATTGAGCAATTGAGTCAGACATAGTGTGCTGCCGACAGCTAAAGCTCCAAAAGGAGGCAGAGTAACACCTGTGCTGTTTATTACAGGACTTTGCACCTCGGGGCATGGGCAACCACTCCCGGTGGCTATGAAAATGACAGCCGTCTTAAACGTTTACACCTCTGGGTCCTTCCAGACTGCTATTGTGAAATGTGGCATTTCACAATCATCCATCCACAAGCGCGTGAAAGAGGTCACGGACACCCTGTAAGCTTGGTCTGGTAGTACATCAAATTTGACCTGGAACAGGCCCAGCAAGAAGCCTGGGTTGCAGAATTCACAGCCACCACGGGGATGCCAAATGTGCAGGGAGCAATAGACTGTACCCATATTGCCCTCAAGGCCCCGGTCAGGAATCCAAGAAGATCCATGAATAGAAAGGACTTCCATTTAATAATGTGCAATTGGTGTGTGACCATCTGTTCAGCATTATGCATGTCTGCGCCAGACACCTCAGCAGCGTGCATGACAGCTTCATATTGAGGAAGTCTGATGTCCCATAGGTCTTTGAGGAGAGCCAGGGTGCAGGATGGTTCATGGGGGTCATGGGGTACCTGCTTTGGACGTGGCTGATGACACCTGTGCGGAGGCCTGAGACTAAGGCCCACGTTACTCAATACTGGAGTGGTGCATAGGGCTCCTCAAAATGCGGTTCAGGTACCTGGTCCAACATCGCCTACTGATAGCATCCCGCATTATGGTGGTTGCTGTGCCCTACACAACCTGCTGCAGCAGGGAAGAGGACCTGGAGGCAGACCTGCTGAGCATCACTGGGGAGGAGACCGCCGAGCAGGGGGGAGGAGGAAAAAGAGAATGACAAAGAGCAACAGAACCTAGGCACTGGAGGACTGGCAGCAGCATAGCTCAGGCACACGAGGACAGTAAGGGAAGCCCTGAT
This sequence comes from Carcharhinus amblyrhynchos, assembly GCF_965287045.1. NCBI lineage: Eukaryota > Metazoa > Chordata > Chondrichthyes > Carcharhiniformes > Carcharhinidae > Carcharhinus > Carcharhinus amblyrhynchos. The sequence goes on along the minus strand of NC_137339.1, from coordinate 56,512,791 downwards.
CAACACACATTGGGCAACTGAAGGCTGTGTTGTGCATATGGATTCCATTCTCCACCACACCTCCCTCCCACCCACCCCTACCCCTGGGGTCTTACAATCTCCTGCAACATTGTAACACCAGAATAGTGAGCCTGAGTACGTTGTGTTAGCGAGTTTTTTTGGCAGGCAGAAGGATGATGATGAGTCGCTAAGCACCATTGTGATGATGCCCTAGTGCAAAGTAGGTCCTACCTGTGCTGCGCATGCACGCTGGCACCTGGGTCCACATCTGGGCAGTGGGTAAGAGATCACTAAACCCCTTTACAGGGCCATGGGGCAGGGAGGGAATCCCTTGTGGGTTTGGGGATGCCATGGCAGTTGATGTAAGTCACTGCCAATGCATGCCATCCACAGAGCGCCTTCATTTCCTCATTGACAGAGCATTGAGGGGCCTCCCCCACTGACATCAACATGCAGTGTTCCTCCAGCGACCGTCAGGTAAGATTGTTCCTGTTAGAGGCAAATCTGAGGCAAATTAGTCATAGGTGGATGGTGAAATAACATTTATTGGTGCCAATAAGTGTCTTAATGATAAGTGATAATATAAAAACATGTGAACAGGAAACATCAAAGTACCTAAATACTCTATCTACCTAGTGCTGCCTTTCACCCAGGCTATCTTAGTGCTGCTACAACTTCCTAATTTTACATGGCCTACCAGTGCATTCCAGTGTCTCCCTAGAATATACGTCAGAGGTGGAGGTGGCCATTTGCCTACCTGGCCTGTGATGCCCTTACTGATTGTCCTCTGGAGAGCCTGGACCTTGAGGAGCATGGCCAGCCTCCGAGCGTCCATGACATCCTCTTCACCCAACTGTCCCTGAAATGCCCCAGTGTCAGGAAAGGGGGAGTCAAAAGGTGTAGCCACAGCCGCAGTCTCCTAGATGGAAGGCCCTGGTGTGGGCTCAAGACCTTCCCCCTCCCTCGGGGTGCCAGTGGGCCCCTTGGGTCACTCCATGGGATGGCAGTGCTTCTGCAGTGAGCTTCAGAAGCTCTGGCTTCATCTGGCTGCCAGTCCTGAAGGACCATCTGCATTTTAGGCATGGTAGTCAAACCCTCTGTGATGGCCACCTGTCAAGGGTATGGGCAAGTGGTCTCTGACCTGGCTATGCTCTGCAGCCCCTTAGCCATGGCCCTCTGTGTCAGGATTGCTGCCATAACCTGCTGTGTCTCAGTGCTGTCCTGCTGGGTCTCCTGCAAACTCTCGAGCCTCTCAGCCATAGGCTGCAGAATCTTGAGAAGCCTGTTGAGGCCCTCAGCAGTCACGTGCTGTGACTCGGTCATCACTTGGAGGTGCCACTCATGTTGAGAATCTCCTGTCCCAGGCTTTCCACTGCGATATCACCTTGCAGTATTGGCCTGGGAACACACAAGATAGGCAACAACTGGTCCGTCTGAAAGCTATGGGACTCCTCACAATAGCCTCGCAGTCAGTCCAGTGTTGCTGACAGCCCCTCCTGCATTCGGTCGCTCCGTGCTTCACCTCCAACAGCTGAGGGAGAAGTGATTGCAGAGGCCCAGCATGTAGACTGGGGAAGCTGAGTCGCTGCCTCCATCGGGTCCCTGCGTGCCAGAAGCCTTGGACGTTTCCACCTCCACCTGGTGCACAGCAGCAGATGTGTCGTGCACATCAGAGAGTAACCAGAGACTGCCTCGATAGGCGCCCAGCAGCCTGCTCAGGCCTGCTTCTCCAAATCTGGCCACTGTCTTCTTAGACATTTCTTCCTGCCCAGCCTGCCTGCTTGTCCATCCTTGGAGTTTTTTATGGCGTTGCCCCTCGTTAGGGCAGATCAGCTGCAGGCAGTTTGGGAGAGTCTTCCAGCAAATTAAATGCAGTTTGCTTGTTAGCATTGAGGGAAAGACAAGTGAACACCTGCAGGTATGCTGATCGGGGGTGGGAGGGCGGAACAGTGGATTAGAGTGGGGATGATTCAGTGCCTCTATGGTTGGGGACAGGGGAGAGAGATGGAGGTATCATACATTCATCATAGTCAGGGGGAGATGGGGGCCATGTGCAGGTGGCTCTGGGGTGGGAGGAGGGTGGAGGGCACTGCCACTCTGCCTGAGATTGGCGGGGTGACGAAGAAGTTGATAAAGAAAGGAAGGATAGACTATGAAGCTAAACTAGCGCTAAATATAAAAAAGGATAGTAAGAGTTTTCATAAATATATAAAGAGGAGGAGGCTGGCTAGGGTGAATGTTGGACCCTTAGAGGATGAGAGGGGGGATTTTGTGGTGGGGGATGAGGAAATGGCTGAGGCCTTAAATAAGTCTTTTACTTCAGTCTTCACGGAGGAGGACGCGAATAGTTTGCCGGGTATTAAAGATAGAAGGATGGTAGGAGTTGAGGGCCTGAACGCGATCACTGTCACTAGAGAGGTAGTGCTCAATAGACTAGCGGGACTGATGGTGGACAAGTCCCCAGGACCGGATGGAATGCATCCCAGGGTTCTGAAGGAAATGACAGAGGTGATAGTGGATGCCTTAGTGATTATTTTCCAAACCTTGCTGGATTCCGGGGAAGTGCCGGAAGATTGGAAAACAGCTAATGTTACGCCGCTGTTTAAAAAGGGTAGCAGGCAAAAGGCAGGGAATTATAGGCCGGTTAGTTTAACGTCTGTTGTAGGAAAAATGCTTGAATCCATCATCAAAGAAGAAATAGCGAGGCACCTTGAGAAGAATTGTTTGATAGAGCAGACGCAGCACGGATTCATTAAGGGGAAGTCATGTCTGACGAATTTATTGGAATTCTATGAGGATGTGTCTCGTGCGGTGGACGGAGGGAAACCGGTGGATGTGGTGTTTCTCGATTTTCAGAAGGCGTTTGATAAGGTGCCGCACAAAAGGTTGTTACAGAAGGTTAGGGGGCATGGAGTTGGGGGTAAGGTGTTAGCGTGGATAGAGGATTGGCTGTCAAATAGGAGACAGAGAGTAGGTGTCAATGGGTGCTATTCGGATTGGCAGTTGGTGACTAGTGGAGTGCCCCAAGGATCAGTGCTGGGGCCTCAGCTATTTACCATTTATATAGATGATCTGGAGGAAGGAGCTGAGTGTAGGGTGTCGAAATTTGCTGATGACACAAAGATAAGTAGAAAAGCAAATTGTGCGGAGGGTGTAGAAAGTCTGCAGAGGGATCTAGATAGGATAAACGAGTGGGCAAGGACCTGGCAGACGGAATACAGTGTTGGCAAGTGAGGTTATCCACTTTGGCAGGAATAATAGTAGGAGGGACTACTATTTAAAGGGCGAAAAGCTGCAGCATGCTACAGTGCAGAGGGACCAGGGGGTCCTTGTGCATGAGTCGCAAAAACCCAGCCTACAGGTGCAGGTGATCACGAAGGCAAATGGAATGCTGGCCTTCATAGCGAGGGGGATTGAATATAAAAGTAGGGAGGTCTTGCTGCAACTGTACAGGGCACTGGTGAGGCCGCAGCTGGAGTACTGTGTGCAGTTTTGGTTGCCACATTTGTGCAAGGATATTTTGGCCTTGGAGGGAGTGCAGAGGAGGTTCACTAGGCTGATGCCGGAGTTGAGGGGGTTGAACTATGAAGAGAGGCTGAATAGACTGGGCTTGTACTCGTTGGAGTTTAGAAGGATGAGGGGGGATCTTATTGAGACGTATAAGATGATGAAGGGAGTGGATAGGGTGGAGGTTGAGAGGTTCTTCCCGCTCAGAAAGGACAGCAGGACTAGAGGGCACAGCCTCAAGGTAATGGGGGGGGGGGGGGGGCAGTTTAGAACGGAGTTGAGGAGGAACTTCTTCACTCAAAGGGTGGTGAATCTCTGGAATTATCTGCCCATTGAAGTGGTTGAGGCTACCTCGCTAAATATATTTAAGACGCGGGTAGATATGTTTTTGGTAGGCAAGGGGATTAAGGATTATGGGGAGAAAGCGGGAAAGTGGAACTGATCCATTTCAGATCAGCCATGATCTTATTGAATGGCGGGGCAGGCTCGAGGGGCTGGATGGCCTACTCCTGCTCCTATTTCTTATGTTCTTATGGGTGTGTGCTGCGATTGGCCTGGACGGTGAGGGGGTTGGGGGGGTATAAGGGGATCAGTAATGTTGGGGAGGGTACAATGTCCGTGGGGGCCAGGCTGAGGCATTATCTGGCCTGGGAGGCATGTAGCAGGGGAGCTGCTTTATTTTATTTTTTTGCTGCGCATGCGCAGTTGAAGGTTCCGTTCAGAGCTACAGGATTTCAGGTGCGTTAACCTCCACCACAGACTTCTGCAATGAGAATCGGACTCACTGAAAATTTTGCAGCCAGAGTGCATATGGGGCAGCCTAAAAACGCGCCCAAGAAACGGATCTGAAACTTTCCTAGTTTCAAATCCGCCTAGTACTTCAACAAAAAGTGGTAAAACCACGCACCTTGAATCGGGTAACTTGGCTGCAAACAAGCATCACCGCAGGTTCCCCAAGAGATTAGACTGACCGTGCATTTGGTAGACACCTTGCCAGTCTCAACAAAACACTTGAAGGTTTGGACAGAAAGAGAAGCTGTATTGGTGAAAGTAAAGAAGATAGTCACGTAAGGGTGGCATTATGGGAAGTCAGAGTTGTTAAAAGACAACCAAAGTAGAAGGACGGAAAGAACCTGTGAAGACGGGGTATTACTGTGGAAGCCAGGGTTGGGGGAGTAGAATTATAACCCCACCCCAGGGGAGACAACTCATGTTACAAGAATTGTATAACTCCCATCCAGAACAGAGTAGAATGAAGACCTTAGCCAGCAGTTATGTCTAGTGGCTGGGCATTGACAAGGAAACAGAAAAGATGGTTCATTGATGCCCCAGTTATGAAGCTGTACAGGCTTTTCCGCCACTGGCAAATTTGCACATGGGAGCAGCCTCACTGATGATGGGCGAGGCTCCATATTGCTGGGCCACTCATGGGTCATATGTTTCTTATACTAGTACATTCACAGTCCAGAAGACTATAAAACATAGGACAGAATTAGGCTACTCATCCCATCAAGTCTGCTGTGCCATTCAATCATGGTTGATATTTTTCTCATCCCCATTCTCCTACCTTTTCCCTTAACCCCTGATCCCCTTATTAATCAAGAACCTATCTGTCCCTGTCTTAAAGACACTCTATAGCCTTCTGCGGCAAAGAGTTCTACATGTTCACCACTCTCTGGCCGAAGAAATTCCTCCCCCTCTCTTTTTAAAGGATTGTCCCTAGAGCCTATGTTTCTAGTTTTTCCAGCTAATGGAACCATCTTCTCCATGTCCACTCTATCCAGGCCTCGCAGTATCCTGTAAGTTTCAATAAGATCGCCCCTCATTCTTCTAAACTACAATGATTACAGACCCAGAGTCCTCAACCATTTCTCATACAACAAGCTCTTCATTCCAGGGATCATTCTTGTGAAACTTCTCTGGACCCTTTCCAAGGCCAGCACATCCGTCCTTAGATGTGGGGCCCAAAACTGCTCACAGTGTTCCAAATGGTGTCTGACCAAAGCCTTATACAGCCTCAGAAGTACATCCCTGGTCTTGTATTCTAGCCTTCTTGACATGAATGCTAACCTGAACCCGCACGTTAACCTTAAGAGAACCTTGAAGAATGACTCCCACGTCCCTTTGTGTTTCTAATTTCCTAAGCATTTCCCCATTTAGAAAACAGTCTGTGCTTCCATTCCTCCTTCCAAAGTGCATAACTTCACACTTTTCCACATTGTATTCCATCTGCCACTTTTTTGCCCACTCTCCTAACTTGTCCAAGTCCTTCTGCAGCCTCCCAGCTTTCTCAATACTACCTATGCCTCTACATATCTTTGTATCAGCTGCAAACTTAGCAATAGTGCCTTCAGTTCTTTCTTCCAAATCGTTAATGTATATTGTGAAAAGTTGTGGTTCCAGCACTGACTCCTGGGACACACCGCCAGTCACTGGCTGCCATCCTGAGAAAGACCCCTTTATTCCCACTCTCTGACTTCTGCCAGTCAGCCAACCCTCAATCCATGCTGGGATCTTACCATTAACACCATGGACTCTTAATTTATTTAACAGTGTCCTATGCAGCACCTTGTCAAAAGCTTTTTGGAAATCTAAATAAATCACATCCACTGGTTCTCCTTTATCTGACTTCTTTGTTACCTCCTCAAAGAACTCTTACAAATTTGTCAGACATAACCTCTCCTTGATGAAGCCATGCTGACTCAGTCCTATTTTATAATGCATTTGCAAGTACTCCGCAATCTCATCTTTAATAATGGACTCTAAAATCTTGCCAATGACCGAAGTCAGGCTAAATAGCCTATAATTTCCCGTCTGCTGCCTCCCTCCCTTCTTAAGCAGCGGTGTTATATTAGTTACTTTCCAGTGCTCTGGGACCCTCCCTGCCTCCAGTGAATCCTGAAGCATCCCTACCAATGCTTCCACAATTTCCTCAGCTATCTCTTTTAGAACTGGAGTGTAGTCCATCTAATCCAGGTGATTTATCCACCTTCAGATCTTTCAGTTTCCCCAGAACTTTCTTCTTAGTGATGACCACTACACTCACCTGTGCCTCCTGATTTTCCTGGAGCTCTGGCATCCCACTGGTGTCTTCCGCCGTGAAGACTGATGCAAAATAACTATTCAGTTCCTCTGCCATTTCTTTGTTTCCTATTACTTCTCCAGTCTCATTTTCCAGTGATCCAATGTCTATTTTTGCCTTTCTCTTACCTTTTATATATTGAAAAAACTCTATCTTCTTTTATATTACTAGCTAGCTACTCATATTTCATCTTCTTCCCCCTTATTGTTTTTTGGTTGTCTTCTGCTCACTTTTAAAGGCTTCCCACTAATCCTTGCCACTTTATATGCTTTTTCTTTTGCTTTTATGCTGTCCTTGACTTCCCTCATCAGCCATGGGTGCCTCAACCTCCTTTTAGCATGTTTCCTCCTCCTTGGGATGAAGTTCTGTTGTGCCTCCCAAATAGCACCCAAAAGCTCCTGCCATTGCTGTTACACTGTTTTCTCTGCTAGGCTTCCTTTCCAATCAACTGTCTTTGTAGTTACTTTTATTTAATTGTGATACCATTACATCTGATTCCAGCTTCTCCCTCTCAAACTGCAGGGGAAATATTGTGATTACTGCTCCTTAAGGATTCCTTCACCTTAAGTTCTCTAATCAAGTCTGCCTCATTACACATCACCAAACCTAGAATTGTCCGTTCCCTAGTAAGCTCTGTCACAAGCTGCTCCAAAAAAAACCATCTCTTAGACATTCCACAAATTCCTTTTGTTGGGATCCACTACCTACTTGATTTTCCCAGTCCATCTGATATTGAAGTCCCCCATGATTATTTTAATATTTCCTCCAAGTGGTTAGCCACGCACTTGATGAAGTCCACAACAGATACAGCCACCGTTGACAAGTTAAAGAAGATATTGGCTATCCATGGCATTCTCTGCCCGTTGAAGTGGTAGAGGCTACCTCGCTCAATATATTTAAGTCACAGGTAGATAGGTTTTTGACAGACAAGGGAATTAAGGGTTATGGGGAGAAAGCGGGAAAGTGGAACTGATCCACTTCAGATCAGCCATAATCTTATTGAATGGCGGGGCAGGCTCGAAGGGCTAGATGACCTCCTCCTGCTCCTATTTCTTATGTTCTTATGCATTCCAGAAGTGGTCTCGGAAAATGGTACATCATTCACGGCAAAAGAATTCCAAAAGTTGAGTCTAACTGGCATTTGTAATGTGAGGTCAGCACCTTACCACCCAGCATCAAATGGGCTGGCCGAGCAGGCAGTATAAACATTTAATTCAACAATAAGAAAACAGCTGAACAGGCCCTTCCTTTATGCATAGCTAGTTTTCTATTGTCATGTAACACCACTGCAAACGTGACCACAGGAGTCATGCCAGCTAAGTAACTGATGGGACGTCGCTTATGTACAAGATTAGACATGATATTCCCGAATTTGGCAGGAGGATAGAGGCTAGGCAAGCCTCACAGAAGGAAAATCTCAATTCAGGAAGGAAAAATGTGGAGGATGCAGTCTTGGTTAGGAACTTTGTAGCAATCCCAGCATGGGTGGCTTGTTAAATAGCAGAGAGAACAGGACCAGTCTCCTATGTCTTGGAGGTACAAGGCTTGGGAAACACGTGGACCATCTGAGGAGGAGAGCAGTCATGGACACCTGGGGATACCCAGATGAACCCTGTGGATAGTTTGAGATTGTAAGAAGTCTCACAATACCACAAGCGTGGAACCTTCCACACACCTGACGAAGGAATACCGTTTCCGAAAGCTTGTGAAATTACTATCAAATAAACTGGTTGGACTCTAACCTGGTGTTGTGAGTCTTCTTACTGTGTTTACCCCAGTCCAATGCCGACATCTCTACATCATGATTAATTTGACATTGCCAGGCCTGGTTACTGGGATTTCAGGGAGAATGTGGGGCCTGACCAATCAATGGATGAGGAGACAGTGGAGCCTGATTCAGTTGAAGAGCCACTGGATCCCAGGATTTATGAGCCTGCCATTCTCGACTGCCCAATCTGGTCCTTTAAATATGGACAAACCTATCACTGAACTGACACGCACTAACAGAGCCAGGAAGGTCTCAGACCATTTGAACCATTGATGACTTTTCCAGAGATTTTTGCCCTCTGAGACTAGGCCATGCTCTATAGTCCCTCAGTTGTGGCTCGCTGTGACTTGGCCATGGCCTTGTGGGACTCGTCTATGGCTTGCCATAACTTGGTCATCACTTGAAGCCTGCTACTTATGGTGAGGATTCCCTGCCCCAGGCTTTCCACCACAAGCGTCACCTTGCAGTGTTGACCTGGAAACCACACAAGGCATGTAATAGCTGGTCCACCTGAAAGTTGTGGGGCTCCTCCCAGCAGTCTCACATTCAGTCCAGCGTGGCCATCAGCCCCTCCTGCGTTCCCTGACTCTGTTGCTGCATCTCCGGCAGCTGAGGGAGAAGAGATCTCAGAGGCTCAGCATGTAGCCTGGGGCCAGCTAAGTCTTCACATCCAACAGGCCTCTGTGTGCCAAAGGCCTCGGATGTTCCCCGCTCAATCTGACGTACATCAGCAGATTTGTCATGCTCACAGAGAGTGATCCAGAAGCCTCATTATTAACTGAACTTATCCACATGACAGTATCGGGGATGATGAGTTGTGAGAAGGAAGCTTATGCCAAAAAGGTGCCATCTTCGGAGGTCCTTTCATCCTTTTCCTCCGAGGAATCGTTAGAGGTGTCAGGAGCAGGATGGGTGGGAGCAGCAGTGGGGGCTACGATGCCAGATGGCCATGCCTGTCAGGGTCCCTTCCTGCAAGAAAAGACACAAGGTTTAGTGCAAGGAAGGGAGATTAATATGGGCTGCAGGCAACTTACTTGACATTTCTCCACAATGCGGAGGGTTGGCAGGTGCTCACTCCTATGCTCCAGCCTGACCATGCTGTCATATATCGTCTGCATCCCCTCCACAAGCTCCAGAGCCTGCTCCTCAAAGGGGGTGAGGAATCCAATGTCAGGTTCACCACCCTCTCCCGGCAGTTATGGGCATTCTTTTCCTGTGAGGATCGAAGGAGCCATGAAAAAATCTGATGACACAAGTCCTGTAGGGTGTCAGGAGGTGGACCTTAGAGGGTAGTTCCTGTGATACTCTTAGGGAGGGGGAGGGGGGATGGTGGTACTTAGAGTCAGAGGCTGGAAGTATGCAGGATGCTGAGGGGGACCTGGGGGAAGATGCTAAATGAGGTAAAATGCTCACCCTTGCTTTCTGGATTAGGTCATTCATTTTTCTCTGGCACTGCCTCCCAGTTCTCCTGGTCAGTGGTCTGGCACTGACACATGCTACTCCCACCTCCCAGGCTGTCTTTCCATCCATTCCCCAGGGATGACATCCTGCTGGGGTGAAGAAGATATCCCGCCTTACCTTCACCACCTTCAACAAACTGACCAGGCCAGATTCAGAAAATCTGAATGCTGACTTCCAGGAGGCCATTTCTTCCTGGTCTGCCTGCCTGTCTGTCAGTCCTTGGGTTATTATGGAGCTATCCCTTGCTGGGGCAGATGCAGGCAGTTTGGGTAAATCAGATGCACATTAAAGCATTCCTGAGAGTTTAAAGTAGTTTGCTTTGTCACCATGGAGGGGAAGCCAAGTCAGCACTCGCAAGTGTGCTGAAAGGGCCGGGGGAGGGGAGAATGTTTGCATCTATGATGATCATGGGGCAGGGGAGAGAGGGTCATGTCAGCCAGCCATTGTGGCCAAGGGGTGATGAGGAGGCCATATGCAAATGGGTCCGGGGGGGCAGGTACATGGGTCAGTAATGTTGGGAGGAGGACTCCGATGTCTGTTGAGGGGGATGGCGGGAAGGGGAGGCTGTACCTGGTCCGGGAGAATTCTGACAGGAGAGCTGCTTTTTTTTTGCTTTTTCTGCACTTCTGCAGTGTGTGGCTGCAATCCGAGCTGTTGGTTTTCTGGCAAGTTAAGACCTGCCTCTTGTGGTCGGAAACGGTCTAACCCAAAATTTCTGAGACAGAGTGCATGAGACAGATTGGGCATGAAATCTTGCCCAAACAACAGCTCAGGAACTCTCTTATTTTCAGGCTCGCTGGACACTTAGAAAAAAAATCACATAAAATTACACTCAATGGGTCAAATAGCCTCCTTCTGCAATGTAACAATACTGTGATATCATTTGTTTTACATCATTACTGAAGACTAAATTTGATCATGATTAATTTTCTATCCGTTTATACAGTAAATGACAGAACCCTTAAGAGTTATATAGTAAATGGCAGAACCCTTAAAAGAATTGATAGACAAAGGGATCTGGGTGTACTGTATACAGGTCACTGAAAGTGGCAACACAGGTGAAGAAGGTAATCAAGAAGACATACTGTATGCAGGCCTTCATTGACCGGGGCATGGAGTTTAAAAATTGGCAAGTCATGTTGCCAATTATAGAAACTTAGTTAGGCTGCACTTGGAATATAGTGTTCAGTTCTGCTCGCCACACTACCAGAAGGATGTGGAAGCTTTGGAGAGGGTACAGAAAAGCTTTACCAGGATGTTGCCTGGTACGGAAGGCATTAGCTATGAAGAAAGGTTGGAGAAACTTGGTTTGTTTGCACTGGAACGACAGAGGTTGAGGGGCGACCTTATAGAAGTCTACAAGATTATGAGAGGCACGTACAGAGTGGATAGTCAGAAGCTTTTTCCCCCAAGGTGGAAGAATCAATTACTAAGGGGCGTAGGTTTAAGGTGCGAGGGGCAAGCTTTAAAGGAGATACAAGAGGCAGATTTGTTTACACAGAGGAAACTCACTGCTGGGGGAGGTTGTGGAAGCGCATACGATAGTGGCTTTAAAGGAGCATCTTGACAAGTACATAAATAGGGCAGGAATATAGAGATATGGTTCCCAGAAGAGTAGGGGTTTTAGTTCAGTTGGGCAGGATGGTCAGTGCAGGCTTGGAGAGCCAAAGGTCCTGTTCCAATGCTGTAATTTTCTTTGTTCTTTGCTCATTGATGTAATTTCAAGCTGTCAGGAAAACAAAAGTAGTTTTAAAGGATTTGTATGTGTATTGGTAAATATTAGAAATAGGGTATAGTTTTGTGTATGTTTAATTTAGTGTTTCTGTGCCTGCATTTGATGCTGGACAAAGGTGCTTGTATGTGTGGGAGTAGATTAAGTTCCACATTTGTTTCTGTGTGAAAAATAATTAGAAGTAATAGTCATTGCTTAGCAAAGGGAGGCCCGCTCAAGGGTAGAGAAGCTATTAAATTTTAGTTTTAACTGGATATATAATTGGAGAAATGACACTGAGAAGTATACATCTCTCAACTCTGCCAGGAGAAGCTGCACAGGATAAGAGAGTTGCAAATAGACAGGCTTTCTAAAGTACCATTTACAGTTCAAATAATCAGGGAATTGGGACAGAAACAATGCCTTAAGATGATTAGTGTTAAGAGAACAGAGGTCAAGTTATTATTCAGAAGAGTTCAAGAAAGAGTAAACAAGGTTCTTAGTTAAAGAGACAATTGCAGTAACCAGATTTAAAATGGGACAGCAGACATCAGAAGTAAATTAAAAGTTTGGTGCCATTTTACTAGTCTGGGAATCAAGAATTAATGATGGTGGATGATGAGTCTGGGAAAGGATGTATAGATAGTTTGAGTCATGTTGAGATCAAAATGGAGGAGATATTGGGGTTCTTGAGAAATATTAAGATAGACAAGTTCCCAGGGCCTGATGGGATATACCCCAGAATACTAAGGGAGGCAAGAGAGGAAATTGCTGAGGCCTTGAGAGAAATCTTTGTATCCTCACCGGCTACAGGAGAGGTCCCAGAGGATTGGAGAATAGCCAATGTTGTCCTTTGCTTAAGAAGGGTAGCAAGAATAATCCAGGTAATTACAGGCCGGTGAGCCTTACATCAGTGATAGGGAAATTATTGGAGAGGATTCTTCAAGACAGGATTTATTCCCACTTGGAAATAAGTGGATGTATTAGTGAGAGGCAATATGGTTTTGTGAAGGGGAGTTCGTGTCTCATGAACTTTGAGTTTTTCGAGGAAGTGACGAAAATGATTGATCAGGATAGAATAGTAGATGTTGTATACATGGACTTCAGTAAGACCTTTGACAAGGTCCCTCATGACAGACTGGTACAGAAGGTGAAGTCGCATGGAATCAGATGAGTTGGTAAGGTGGATACACAACTGGCTCAGTCAAAGAAGACGGAAGATAGCAGTGAAAGGGTGCATTTCTGAATTGAGGGCTGTGATAAGTGGTGTTCCTCAGGGAATGGTGCTGGGACCTTTGCTGTTTGTAATATATATAAACGATTTGGAGGAAAATGTAACTGGATTGATTAGTAAGTTTGCGGACGACACAAAGGTTGGTGGATTTGCGGATAATGATGAGGACCATCAGGATATAGGTCATAGAATCATCGAACCCTACAGAGCAGAAAGAGGCCCTTCGGCCCATCAAGTCTGCACGGAACACAATCCCACCCAGGCCCTACCCCCGTATCCCTACATATTTTACCCACTAATTAGTTGGAGTTGGGGGCCAGGCTAAAGAGCAGGGCCTCCAGGGTGGCAATCTCTGGGCTGCTACCAGTGCCTAGTAACAGTGGGGCTAGGAATAATGCGTGGCTGAAGGATTGGTGCAAGACAGAGGGTTTTACATTTGTAGATCATTGGGAAGTCTTTGTGAGAGAAGGACACCTGTATAGGAGGGATGGGGAACATTTAAATGGGAAGGGCACGAATATCTTAGCTGGGAGGTTAGCTGGAGTGTTTCGGCAGGGCTTAAACTAATATGGAGGGGGACTGGGGATGAGACTGATAGCTCAGTAGGCACTGGGATTGGGAGCGAATTGGGTGACTGGGCAAGTTTGGATGAGAGGAAAATCATCCAGGAGAAGGAGGATCCGAGTGGGCCTGGAGGTCTGGAGTGCATCTGTTTTAATGCGAGGAGTGTAACGGGTAAAATGGATGAACTTAAGGCCTTAATGTTTGCAAGAAATTTAGATGTGATTGCACTGACAGAGACGTGGTTAAAGGAAGGGCAGCACTGGCAGCTAAATATTCCTGGGTATAAGTGTTTTAGGTGTAAACACAGTAAAAAGTCTGACAACACCAGGTTTTAGTCCAACCTATTTATTTGATAATATTCTCACTAGCTTTCGAGGGGACAGCCTCTTCGTCAGGTGAATGGAGAGTTCTGGCCTCAGACAGAGCATATAAAGCACAGACAGTTTAGAGATTACTGATTAAAATGCGAATCCTTACACCTAACCTGCTGTTCAAGACCTGAAGTGGCTGATAATGTGAGTGGTAGGAGCACTGATCACAGTTTAAAGAGATGTGTATTGTCTCCAGACAGTACAGTAAGTGAGGTTTTGCAAACCCAGGCAAGTCACGGGGGTTACAGATAGTGCGACATGAACCCAAGATCCCTGTTGAGACCGTCCTCATGTGTGCGGAACTTGGCTATCAGTCTCTGCTCAGCGACTCTGCGCTGTCGTGTGTCGTGAAGGCCGCCTTGGAGAATGCTTACCCGAAGGTCAGAGGCTGAATGCCCGTGACCACTGAAGTGTTCGCCAACAGGAAGGGAACAGTCTTGCCTGGTGACTGTCGAGCGATGTTCATTCATCCGTTGTCGTAGCGTCTGCATGGTCTCCCCAATGTACCATGCTTCGGGACATCCTTTCTTGCAACGTATCAGGTGGACAATGTTGGCCGAGTTGCAAGAGTATTTACCATGTACCTGGTGGATGGTATTCTCACGTGTGATGATGGTGTCCATGTCGATGATCCGGCATGTCTTGCAGAGGTTGCTGTGACAGGGTTGTGTGGTATTGTGGTCACTGTTCTCCTGAAGGCTGGGTAGTTTGCTGTGAACAATGGTCTGTTTGAGGTTGTGTGGTTGTCTGAAAGCAAGAAGTGGGGGTGTGGGGATGGCCCTGGCGAGATGTTCGTCTTCATCAATGATATGTTGAAGACTCCGGAGAAGATGTCGTAGCTTCTCCGCTCCGGGGAAGTACTGGACGACGAAGGGAACTCTGTCCACTGTGTCCCGTGTTTGTCTTCTGAGGAGATCGGTGCGGTTTTTCGCTGTGGCGCATCGAAACTGCCGATCTATGAGTCGAGCACCATATCCTGTTCTTACGAGGGCATCTTTCAGGGTCTGGAGGTGTCTGTCACGATCCTCCTCATCTGAGCAAATCCTGTGTATACGGAGGGCTTGTCCATAGGGAATGGCTTCTTTAACATGTTTAGGGTGGAAACTGGAGAAGTGGAGCATTGTGAGATTGTCTGTGGGCTTGCGGTACAGTGAGGTGCTGAGGTGACCGTCCTTAATGGAGATGCGTGTGTCCAAGAATGCAACTGATTCTGGGGAATAGTCCATGGTGAGTCTGATGGTGGGGTGGAATTTGTTGATATCATCATATAGTTGTTTCAGTGATTGTTCACCATGAGGCCAGAGGAAGAAAATGTCATCGATGTATCTAGTGTACAGCATCGGTTGAAGATTCTGTGCAGTGAAGAAGTCTTGTTCGAACCTGTGCATGAAGATGTTGGCATATTGAGGCGCAAATTTGGTCCCCATGGCTGTTCCATGTGTCTGGATGAAAAACTGGTTGTTGAAGGTGAAGACATTGTGGTCCAGGATAAAGCGGATGAGTTGTAAAATTGCATCTGGAAACTGGCAGTTGTCAGCATTGAGTACTGATGCAGTCGCAGCAATGCCATCGTTGTGGGGGATGTTGGTGTAGAGCGCTGAGACATCCATTGTGACGAGGAGTGTCCCTGGTTCAACTGCTCCATGTGTGCTGAGTTTCAGTAGGAAGTCCGTAGTGTCGCGACAAAAGCTGGGGGTTCTTTGTACAATGGGTTTCAGGATGCCCTCAACGTAGCCGGAGAGGTTCTCACACAGAGTTCCATTGCCCGATACGATGGGACGGCCAGGTGTGTTTGCCTTGTGTATCTTTGGGAGGCAGTAGAGATCTCCAATGCGGGGAGTACGTGGAATGAGAGCACGGAGGGTGCTCTGAAGGTCCGGATCAAAGGTCTTGATCAGATTGTTGAGTTGACGAGCGTGTTCTTTGGTCGGATCTGTGGGTAATTGTCTGTAGTGTTCCTCATTGTTTAGTTGTCGGTACACTTCTTTACAGTAATCCGTTCTGTTCAGTATGACGATGGCCCCTCCTTTGTCTGCTGGTTTAATGACAATGTTGCGGTTTGTCTTGAGAGCGTGGATGGCGTTGCGTTGTGCTTGGGTGATGTTCGGGGCTGTCTTGTGAGTGCGGCTGATGAATCTGGTGTTAACGCACCTCCTGATGGTTTGGGCATACAAGTCCAGTCGAGGGCAGCGGCCTTCCGGAGGAGTCCAATTGGATTCCTTCCTCTTAGGCTGTTGCACTGCGGATCTCTCTGTCGGCTGTTCTGGTTCATCGACTGTCTCATTGTGTTCGTTGCTGGCCTCTTGGGGTTTGTGGAAAAACTCCCGCAGCCTCATTCGCCTGATGAATTCCTCTGTGTCCGCTGCGAGACTGATGGGGTCCATTTTGGTGGTGGGGCAGAAATTGAGCCCTCGACTGAGAACTTCGATTTCATCTGGTTGAAGTGTGTAGTCCGACAAGTTGACAATAGACCTCCCTGCGGTAGTGCTGTTTTCTACTGTGGTGCCGGGGGAGGCTTGGTTGTTGCTGGCGGTGATGCCGAGTTTCTCAAGTTTCCTGTTCTTGGTGTGCATGTAGGTGGTGTAGTTTCTTTGTCTCATCTGCTTGGCAGAGTTTCGCAGTTGGTCTGCATCCTGAGTACAAGTTGAGAGAATGTATTCCATTTTAGTTTCCAGGGCATGGCGTTTGCTGTAAAGCTGGTGTATGAGGTGGTTGAGAAGTGTGAGAGAGGTGCGACGGCAAAGTCTCTCAGCGTAGTCTGTGTTATAGGTTGCCCTGAGTGGGTTCGTGATCTGTAGTCCTTTTGGTATCTTGTCTGCTTTCTTGCATCTCTGTAAAAACTTGATGTCTGTGTCGATATGCGCAATCTTCTTGGAGATCCTCTCCACTTGGATCCGGCAGTTTGTGGTGTCGATAGTAGTCATGATGTGGGTATGCCGGCGTTGGACTGGCGTAAACACAGTAAAAAGTCTGACAACACCAGGTTTTAGTCCAACCTATTTATTTGATAATATTCTCACTAGCTTTCGAGGGGACAGCCTCTTCGTCAGGTGAATGGAGAGTTCTGGCCTCAGACAGAGCATATAAAGCACAGACAGTTTAGAGATTACTGATTAAAATGCGAATCCTTACACCTAACCTGCTGTTCAAGACCTGAAGTGGCTGATAATGTGAGTGGTAGGAGCACTGATCACAGTTTAAAGAGATGTGTATTGTCTCCAGACAGTACAGTAAGTGAGGTTTTGCAAACCCAGGCAAGTCACGGGGGTTACAGATAGTGCGACATGAACCCAAGATCCCTGTTGAGACCGTCCTCATGTGTGCGGAACTTGGCTATCAGTCTCTGCTCAGCGACTCTGCGCTGTCGTGTGTCGTGAAGGCCGCCTTGGAGAATGCTTACCCGAAGGTCAGAGGCTGAATGCCCGTGACCACTGAAGTGTTCGCCAACAGGAAGGGAACAGTCTTGCCTGGTGACTGTCGAGCGATGTTCATTCATCCGTTGTCGTAGCGTCTGCATGGTCTCCCCAATGTACCATGCTTCGGGACATCCTTTCTTGCAACGTATCAGGTGGACAATGTTGGCCGAGTTGCAAGAGTATTTACCATGTACCTGGTGGATGGTATTCTCACGTGTGATGATGGTGTCCATGTCGATGATCCGGCATGTCTTGCAGAGGTTGCTGTGACAGGGTTGTGTGGTATTGTGGTCACTGTTCTCCTGAAGGCTGGGTAGTTTGCTGCGAACAATGGTCTGTTTGAGGTTGTGTGGTTGTCTGAAAGCAAGAAGTGGGGGTGTGGGGATGGCCCTGGCGAGATGTTCGTCTTCATCAATGATATGTTGAAGACTCCGGAGAAGATGTCGTAGCTTCTCCGCTCCGGGGAAGTACTGGACGACGAAGGGAACTCTGTCCACTGTGTCCCGTGTTTGTCTTCTGAGGAGATCGGTGCGGGACAGAGGAGGGTCGAAAAGAGGTGGGGGAGTGGCGTTGTTAGTTAGGGAGAACATCACAGCAGTGCAGAGGGAGGATAATATAGAGGAGTGGGTGGACTTGAGGAACAGGAAGGGAGCAATTACTATGCTAGGTATGTACTAGGCCACCCAACAGCCCGCGGGCAGTGGAAGAAGGTATATGTAAAGACATTTTGGATAGGTGCAGAAAGAATAGGGTTGTTGTAGTGGGAGACCTTAATCTCCCTGGGGTGGATTGGAGGGTGCCTAGAGCTGGGGGTTAGGACGGGGAGGAATTTGTAAAATGCGTACTGGAAGGGTCCTTGGACCAGTACTTGGAGCCAACTAGAGAGGGGGATACACTGAATTTAGTTCTGGGTAATGAGCCAGGTCAGGTGGTTGAGGTTGCAGTAGGTGAACATGTGGCTAACACTGAGCACAATTCTGTCTACTTTAAGATACTAATGGAAAAAGATGAGCACTGTCCTAAGGGGAGGGTGCTAAATTGGGGGAAGGCTAGCTACAGCCGGATTAGGCAGGAACTTATGGATACTGATTGGGAGAGGTTGTTTGAGGGTCAGTCCATGTTCGGCATGTGGGAGTCTTTCAAGGGAAAACTGAAATGGTTGCAGGAAAGACATGTGCCGGTTAAGAGGAAGGATGGGAAAGGGAGGATTAGAGAGCTGTGGATTACTAGGGATATTGAGGACCTGGTCAGGAAGAAAAGAGTGGCGTATGTTAGGTCTAAGCAACTGGGAATGGAGAGCGCATTGAAGGAATACAGAGAGAGTAGGAGGGAGCTCAAACGGGGAGTTAGAAGGGCAAAAAGGGGGCATGAAATGGTTTTGGCAGACAGGATTAAGGAAAATCCAAAGGAATTTTACTCCTATGTTAGGAACAAAAGGGTGGTTAGAGGAAAAATTGGTCCTCTTCGGGACAGAGGAGGGGAACTGTGCTTAGAGTCCGAGGGAATGGGGGAGATCCTGAATGAATACTTTGCGTCAGTATTCACGAAGGCGAGGGCCTTGATGTCCGGTACTGTCTTGGAGGGAGCTGTAGACCAGTTGAAGGAAATATCCATTACGTGGGAGGAAGTGTTAGGGTTTTTAAGTAGCATTAAAACTGATAAATCTCCAGGGCCTGATGGCATTTATCCTAGGCTGCTCAGGGAGGCAAGAGATGAAATTGCTGGGCCTCTGACGCAAATCTTTGTCTCTTCTTTGGACACAGGTGAAGTCCCAGAGGACTGGAGGATAGCGAACGTGATACCGTTGTTTAAAAAGGGTGGTAGGGATAACCCTGGTAATTATTGGCCGGTGAGTTTGACGTCAGTGGGAGGGAAGTTGTTGGAGAGGATTCTGAGAGATAGGATGTATACGCATTTAGAGCATTGCAATCTGATTAGGGATACGCAGCATGGCTTTGTTAAGGGGAAGTTGTGCCTTACGAACCTGGTAGAATTTTTTGAGGAGGTGACAAAAACAGTCGACGAAGGACAAACCGTTGATGTCGTCTATATGGATTTCAGTAAGGCATTTGACAAAGTTCCTCATGGTAGGTTGGTTGCAAAGGTTAAGGCTCATGGAATACAAGGACAGGTATCTAGATGGATTGATAACTGGCTTGGTAAGAGGAGACAGAGAGCAGTAGTGGAAGGGTCTTTTTCTAGCTGGAGGTCTGTCTCTAGTGGTGTGCCGCAGGGCTCAGGACTGGGACCTCTTCTATTTGTAATATACATAAATGACTTGGAAGAGCGAATACGTGGTGTGATCAGCAAGTTTGCAGATGACGCGAAGATGGCTGGACTTGCGGACTGTGAGGAGCAGCGTCAGGCAATACAACAGGATATAGATAGGCTGGTATATTGGGCAGATAAATGGCAGATGGAATTTAATCCTGATAAATGCAAGGTGATGCATTTTGGAAGAAATAATGTAGAGGGGAGTTATATGATAAAGGGTAGACTTATTAAGAGTATAGAAACGCAGAGGGACCTGGAGGTGCAAGTGCACAAGTCTTTGAAGGTGGCAGTACAGGTGGAGAAGGTTGCGAAGAAAGCTTATGCTATGTTAGCCTTTATAGGAAGGGATATAGAGTACAAGAGCTGGCGTCTAATGTTGCAGTTGTATAGAACGTTGGTTAGACCGCATTTGGAGTACTGCACCCAGTTCTGGTCGCCTTACTAACAGAAGGATGTGGAGACCCTGGAGAGAGTGCAGAGGAGGTTTTCCAGGATGCTGCCTGGTATGGAAGGACTGGGTTATGTGGAAAGATTTGGCAAATTGGGGCTGTTTTCTTTAGAAAGACGGAGAATGAGGGGAGATCTAATAGAGGTGTATAAGATTATGAAGGGTATAGATAGAGTAAACAGTGGTAAGCTATTTCCTAGATTGGAAACAAATATTACAAGGGGCCATGGGCTCAGGGCAAGGGGAGGTGGGGCAGGTGGAGGTATAATTCAGATGTTAGAGGGAGGTTTTTCACACAGAGGGTTGTGGGGGTATGGAATGCTCTGCCAAGTAAGGTGGTGGAGGCAGGCATGCTGGAGTTGTTTAAGGGATACTTAGATAGGCACATGAGCGGAATAGAGATGGACGGGTATAGGAGACTGTTTTAAATAAGGATCAAGAGCCTTGGGACATTCCTGGGAATGGATTGATTCCTATGGACCTTCCAACATATTTTCTGGCTCACCTGTTTTACTTTTGAGCTTCTGGGGATTCCCCTGAATGTTTGCGTAAGATGTGCATGTTATTGATGTTTTTCTCTTTTAATCCACAGGTTCTTCGGTCTGCCTTGTTGTCCAACAAGGGGCATACACGCGGTGGGTCGTGCGAGGGCTGCTCTTGGATGTTTCCAGAGTAGCCTAGTGCTTCACGTCGTTAGAGTACACTTAATCTGGACCAGCTGATGGGCAACACGACAGCTCGGTGACTATCACTGTTTGCTGTGCAGATACCTGGATTTGGGCCTGTATCTGTGGGAGTTTGCGCATTCTCCCTGTGCTTGCGTGGGTTTTCTCCGGGTGCTCCAGTTTCCTCCCACACCCCAAAGATGTGCTCTTAGGCTGATTGGTGTAATTAAATTGTCCTTAAATTAGTCTTCCCTCAATCTGGTTTCCAATGTGGAGTGCCATAGGCGTAGACAAAGGTCATGGGTGGAAGAGGGAACTCACAATGTTAAAATGGTGGCGCAGGCTCATTGGGCTGAAGGGCCTGTTTCCCGTGCTGTGTTGTTCTTTGTAATCTCTCAAACCTACACATCCCAGGACACTAAGGGGCAATTTCTAAGCATGGCCAATCAACCTAACCCACACATCTTTGGACTGTGGGAGGAAACCCACACAGACATGAGGAGAATGTGCAAACTCCACACAGACAGTGACCCAAGCCGGGAATCGAACCCAGAACCCCAGAGTTGTGAAATAGCAGTGCTAACCACTGTGGTGCTATGCCACCCTTTGTAGAATCTTGGCCTGGATTTGCTGCTAAAAGTGGAGTGGAAGCTTTGCTTAAAAGTCGGAAAACATGGACTGGATTTCAGAATGAAAACCACAAGGGAAAAGCATCATTGTGAGAGAAGATATCAAAGCTGGTTTTTGAGAGTAGAATTTGGAAACTCTTGTGTAACAATCATCTGGGCAATTCGGAGGAGAAATCCACAGACATTCATTTGAGGTGCAGAGTGGATAGTGTATTTGACCACAGTCATCTTGTGTGTTTAAAGGAGACATTGTGTTACTGAGATCATTATAGTTTAAGATATGCTTTGCCATCTGCGTTAACCTTAGAATCTGTATGTAATTGTGAAGCTAAGGAGGAGAGTAATGGAGGACGGTATCATAATCCATGTTTAATAATATTTTGTTGTTAAAACTAATTTGCGGTCCTGTGAATCTAAGAAAAAATGGAAGTTATAACCCTTGAGCCAGGGTTCCATTCTGGGATCTTCCATCCATCTATAACATCAACTGAGATTTTAACAGCCCAGCAAGCATCAAATTTGTAAAACCTTTCCATGTCGTACCGTGATTACATCATAAAGGCAGTGGTCATCACTGTCATGCTGATTACATAATATAATCAGCCCTGATTTCATTCCTGCTACAGACTGACTTCACCTTCTGGCCCACTGTAAACCCTGTCACATCTTACAACCTACCCCATTACCCTACCCTTGCCATTCCTTCCATATGTTGATTACATCATCAAGGTTGCTTCACTTTTAGTCCTGTCACAGCTGAGGATTTAGTACATACTATAAAAAAAAGACTTTCTGCCGATTCAGCTTGATGTCAAGGGTAAGTGATCTGTGGATAATCGTAAACGTACCTGAACTGGTGCTGGGTAGTTGTAGAAAAAAGTGAAAGTTCCCAGAAATTGGGTTTCTTTCCTTTAACAAAGATCATTTGGACCTAACTGAAGTTGTTAAAATTAAGCAGAAAATTTGACAACACTGATCCCAAAAAAATATTTGTGATAGTGTTCACTCCAACAGCAGAACATATAACATAAATTTGAAAAAATTAAGGAACAGTAAGAAGGCAAGGGAAGTTGGTGAAGAAGGAGGTGACAAATAGGGGCTGGAGTTTTTTATTGCATGATAAGGAATAGGGTAAGTGAACTTGGAGCGTGGATTGGTACTTGGGACTATGATGTTGTGGCCATTACAGAGACATGGTTAGAACAGGGACAAGAATGGTTGTTGGCAGTTCCAGGGTATAGATATTTCAGCAAGAGTAGGGAAGGCAGTAAAAGAGATGGAGTAGCAGCATTGTTAATCAAGAATAATTTAATGGCTGCTGAAAGGCATTTCGAGGGCGATCTGCCTACTGAGGTAATATGGGCAGAAGTTAGAAATAGGAAAGGATCGGTCATGTTGTTAGGAGTTTTCTATAGGCCCCCAAATAGAAATAGAGATGTGGAGGAGGAAATGGCAAAGCAGATTATGGATAGGTGTGGAGGTCACAGGGTAGTTATCGTGGGTGACTTTAACTTTCCATATATTCCATATATTTCCTTTATAGGTTGAATAGTGTGGATGGGACACTCTTTGTACAGGAGAGTTTCCTGACACAATATGTGGATAAGCTGACAAGAGGTGGGGTCACATTGGACTTGGTACTGGGTAATGAACTGGGTCAAGTGTTAGATTTGTTTGTGGGAGAACACTTTGGAGATCGTGACCACAATTCGGTGTCCTTCATTATTGCAATGGAGGGGGATAGGGTCACACGACAGGACAAGGTTTATAATTGGGGCAGGGGTAATTATGATGCGATAAGGCAAGAATTAGGAAGCATAAGATGGGAGCTGAAACTGTCAGGTATGGGCACAAACGAAAAGTGGAGCTTGTTCAAGGAACAAATACTGCGTGTCCTTGATAGGTATGTCCCTGGCAGGCAGGGAGGAAATGGCCAAGTGAGGGAACCATGGTTTACAAAGGTGGTTGAATGTCTTGTGAAGAGGAAAAAGGAAGCGTATGTAAGGATGAAAAACAAGGTTCAGTTGGGTCGCATGAGTGTTACAAGGTAGCTAGGAATGAGTTAAAGAAAGGGCTTAGGAGAGCTAGGAGGGAGCATGAGAAGTTCTTGGCGGGTCGATAAAAGAAAACCACAAGGCTTTTTACTCTTATGTGAGAAATAAAAGAATGACCAGGGTGAGATTAAGGCCAGTCAAGGATAGTAGTGGGAACTTATGCATGGAGTCAGAAGAGATAGGTGAGGAGTTGAATGAATACTTTTCTTCAGTGTTCACTAAGGAGAGGGGCCATGTTTTTCAGGATGAGTGCGTGATATCCTAGGATGTATCCCATCCTGATAGGATGGAGGAGGTAAATGTTCTGAGGGAAGACGTATTAGGAATTTTGAAAAACCTGAGGGTGGATAAGTCCCTAGGGCCAGATGGGATACATCCTAGGATACTTTGGGAGGTCTGGGATGAGATTGCGGAGCCATTAGCTTTGATCTTTGGGTCCTCACTGTCCACAGGGGTAGTGCCAGAGGACTGGAGAGTGGCAAATGTTGTTCCTTTTTTCAAGAAAGGGAATAGGAATGACCCTATAATTATAGGCCAGTTAGTCTTACTTTGGTGGTCGGTAAGTTAATGGAAAGGATCCTGAGAGATAGGATTTGTGACCATTTGGAAAGATGCAGTTTAATCCGGGATAGTCAGCACAGTTTCGTGAGGGGTAAGTCCCCCTGAAGAGATAGGAGAGGCACTAAATGAATATTTTTCGTCAGTTTCATGCAGGAAAAAGGCAACGTAGTTGAGGAGAATACTGAAATGCAGTCTTTTAGACTTGACGGGATTGAGGTACTTAAGGAGGAGGTGCTAGCAATTCTTGAGAGTATGAAAATAGATAAGTCCCCTGGGCCGGATGGGATTTACCCTAGGATTCTCTGGGAGGCTAGGGAGGAGATTGCAGAGCCTTTGGCTTTGATCTTCATGTTGTCATTGGCTACAGGTATAGTGCCGGAAGACTGGAGGATAGCAAATGTTGTCCCCTTGTTCAAGGGGAGTAGAGACCATCCTGGGAATTATAGACCAGTGAGCCTTACTTCTGTTGTCGGCAAAGGTTTGGAAAGAATTATAAGGGATAGGATTTATAATCATCTAGAGAGAAATAAATTGATTAGGGATAGTCAACATGGTTTTGTGAAGGGTAGGTCATGCCTCACAAAGCTTATCGAGTTTTTTGAAAAGGTGACCAAAGAGATGGATAAGGGTAAGGCAGTTGACGTGGTGTATATGGATTTTAGCAAAGCATTTGATAAGGTTCCCCATGGTAGGCTACTGCAGAAAATGCAGATGCATGGGATTGAGGGTGATTTAGCAGTTTGGACCAGGCATTGGCTAGCTGATAGAAGACAGAGGGTGGTGGTTGATGGGAAATATTCAACCTGGAGTTCAGTTACAAGTGGTGTACCTCAAGGATCTGTTTTGGGGCCACTGCTGTTTGTCATTTTTAGAAATGACCTAGATGAGGGTGTAGAAGGATGGGTTAGTAAATTTGCTGATGACACCAAAGTTGGAGGAGTTGTAGACAGTGAGGATGGATGTTACAGTTTGCAGAGGGACATAGATAAGCTGCAGAGCTGGGCTGAGAGGTGGCAAATGGAGTTTAATGCGGAAAAGTGTGAGGTGATTCACTTTGGTAAGAGTAACAGGAGTACAGAATATAAGGCTAATGGAAGGACTGTTGGTAGTGTCGATGAGCAGTGAGATCTCAGTGTATGTGTGCATAGATCCCTGAAAGTTGGCACCCAGGTGATAAGGTTAAGAAGGCGTACGGTGTGTTAGCTTTTATTGGTAGAGGGATTGAATTTTGGAGCTGTGAGGTCATGTTGCAACTGTACAAAACTCTGGTGTGGCTGCACTTGGAGTATTGCGTACAGATCTGGTCACCGCATTATAAGAAGGATGTGGATGCATTGGAAAGGGTGCAGAGGAGGTTTTCCAGGATGTTGCCTGGTATGGTGGGAAGGTCTTATGAGGAAAGGCTGAGGGACTTGAGGTTGTTTTCGTTAGAAAGAAGAAGGTTGAGAGGTGACCTAATTGAGGCATACAAGATGATCAGAGGGTTAGATACGGTGGATAGTGAGAGCCTTTTTCCTTGGATGGTGACGGCTAACACAGGGGGACATAGCTTTAAATTAAGTGGTGGTAATTATAGGACAGATGTCAGAGGTAGGTTCTTTACTCAGAGGGTAGTAAGGACGTGGAATGCCTTGCCTGTAGCAGTTGTGGACTCGCCAACTTTGAGGGCGTTCAAATGGTCAGTGGAGAGGCATATGGATAACATTGGAATAGATTAGGTTAGAGGGTCATTAGATTGGTTCCACTGGTCGGCACAACATTGAGGGCCGAAGGGCCTGTACTGCGCTGTAATGTTCTATGTTCTAAGTGTGTGGACGAAGGTAGAGCAGTTGATGTATATATGGATTTTAGTAAGGCAGTTAATAAGTTTCCCCATGGTAGGCTCATGAAGAAGATACGGAGGTGTGGGATAGAAGGAAATTTGGCCAATTGGTTAAGTAACTGGCTGTATCATAGAAGACAGAGGTTAGTGGTGGAGGGAAAATTTTCAGACTGGAGGCCATCTACCAGCGGTGTATCACAGGGGTCAGTGCTGGGTCCTCTGGTTTTGTGATTTTTATCAATGACTTGGAAGAGGGGGCTGAAGGGTGGGTTAGTAAATTTGCTGACAACACCAAGATTGGTGGAGTAGTGGATGAGGTGGAGGGCCCTTGCAGGCTGCAAAGAGACATTGATAGGATGCAGAGCTGGGCCAAAAAGTGGCAGATGGAGTTTAACCCTGATAAATGCGAGGTGATTCATTTTGGTAGGACAAACTTGAATGCGGATTACAGAGTCAACGGCAGGGTTCTAAGGAATGTAGAGGAACAGATAGATCTTGGGATTCAAATCCACAGATCTCTGAAGGTTGCCACTCAAGTGGATAAAGCCGTGAAAAAGGCTTATAGTGTGTTAACGTTTACTAACAGGGGGTTTGAGTTTAAGAGCCGTGGGGTTATGCTGCAACTATACCGGACCTTGGTGAGATCACATTTGGAATATTGTGTTCAGTTCTGGTCACCTCACTAAAAGATGGATGTTGAAGCATTGGAGAGAGTGCAGAGGAGATTTACTAGGGTGCTGCCTGGTTTGAAGGGTAGGTCTTATTAGGAAAGTTTGAGGGAGCTGGGGCTTTTGTCTTTGGAGCGGAGGAGTGGATGTGCAGAGACTATTCCCTTGGATGGATGTAGCTGTTACTAGAGGGCATAACTATAAGGTTCATGGTGGGAGATATAGGAGGGATGTCCGAGGTAGATTCTTCACTCAGAGAGTGGTTGGGGTGTGGAATAGACTGCCTGCTGAGATAGTGGAGGCAGACAATTTAGGAACTTTCAAGCGGTGATTGGATAGGCACATGGAGCACTCCAGAATTATAGGGAGGGGATATCTTGATCTTGGGATTGGACATAGTTCAGCACAACATTGAGGGCCAGAGGGCCTGTACTGTGCTGTAATGTTCTATGTTTTCTATGTTATGTTTTTCTATGATTTCAACAGAGATAACAACTTAATCTGGATGGAACTAAATTGAATAATAGTAAAGAATACAAAATTTTAATTGTAAATGAATTGCATCCATAACCATCTTATGCTTGATTATATGTGTCTTTTATGCCAGTTCAAAAGTCCCTTTGCCCAAAGCAATAAATACTGACCGTACCTCCAGATCACAAATATGAAGCTCTGCCAGTTGTGTTCATTAAGGTGTGTTCGTCAAAATGCATCAGATTCTGTCAATCCCAGACACATATAATCAAATTAATTTAACATTAATCCTTTTTCCTACTGTTGCAATTGGCTTAAATTCACTCAATTGATCTTCTGTTTTGGTGCATAAGATAACCAGCCCTGATATTATTCCTGAATAAAGATCTCAGGGCTGAAAAAAAGATCTCATTAAGGAGGAGTTTATGATGGTCTAAATATAAATATACTTGAAAATTTAGGCAAAGAAAGTTTACGAGTAAGTTTACCAACACAAAAGTGTTGAGAAAATTATTGGCAGGTTACATATGTTCCTGTTTAGAATTCTTAATCTCCTCTTGTCATCTTTTTATCACATCTTTATCAATTTTCTTCACATGGAAACTGCCTGTGTCATCTTATATTGTAATTCTGCCTCCTGTCAGAGCAGTTCTGATATCCCAGGGGGAGGCGTGGTATAGTAGCAATGGGTTGGACTTTTACCATGTCATGATGCTTTGGGAACCCTTTAAAATGGCTGGTGGATGCAATATCAAGGCCCAACATAGAAAGCATTAACTTGGGACTAAGTAGTACCGGCCATACTTTCGTGATACATGGTAGTGGACTGAGTAGACTAGTGGTCTTAGAGAATCCACAGCACGGTAGCATGAATCCAAAGGCGGCATGGTAACTCAGTGGTTAGCACTGCTGCTTCACAGCTCCAGAGTCCTGGGTTCAATTCCTGGCTTGGGTCACTGTCTGTGTGGAGTTTGCACATTCCCCTTATGTCTGCGTGGGTTTCCTCCAGGTACTCTGGTTTCCTCCCACAGTCCAAAGATGTGCAAGTTAAGTTGATTGGCCATGCTAAGAAATTGTCCCTTAGTGTCCAGGGATGCATAGGTTAGAGGGATTAATGGGTATGATATGGGAGTCGGGCCTGGGTGAGATTGTGTTCGGTGCAGACTCGATGGGCCGAAGGGCCTCTTTCTGCACTGTAGGGTTCTATGATTCCATCATAGAGACAATATGCATGTAGGGAGGTATCTTAGAGATGCATATATTTATGAGTTGTTAATCAACAATTATATAAGCCTTCAGATCTCTCCATTAGAGATCAAACAATCCTTACAACATGCAGCAGTGGAGGATGAACCCCAAAGCATGAAAAAGTTAAGAAACTGCAGTCTGACCTGCAAGAAATGCGTCTAAATTAGAAACACAGCTGGAGAAACCTAAAACATTTCAATTGCCAGACTTGATCGAATACAGGGATAATCACTAAAGGCTGAGAAAAACTAAAAAACAGAATAATCCACTGTGCAGATGAAAAGTAGAACCTGAGTGAATACAAACTCAAGGGACCTAGCCAGATCACAAAAAAGTATGAGCTGAATTCAGAAAAAAACTGAGATTACCTTTCAAAGTAGACATCCATCAGGATCATCCATTCTAGAGCACAGCTGGAAGAAAGCTCCAGTGATGGTCCACAACTGACATCATAAAGATGTTTAGATTACAGCAATACATCAGGATTAAGCAAGAAATCAGAAGTTAATACATGTTTCTGCTCATTTGGTGCATTTGCAAATGAAGCAACCTTAAGACATGGTATAGGTGAATCCACATCTGGTAAGATATTAAAATCCTTTGACAAATATTTTAAACTCCAAGTTGCAGAGATTGCAAACATTTAAAAAGGCCTAGAATGCTCCCATTAATGTACTGAAGGGAACAAGATCCCAGGGTGTGGAAGACAGCAGACCCCAGAGTAAGGGAGACAGGAGACTATCAGGCAAGGGAGACAAAAGATCCTGAAGGAGACAATACCTTGGCAAAACAAAATTGATCACTTACCAGTTGAAAGTAATGAAGTCCATGAGCCATAGAGTTTAGCGCAGAGAAAGAAAAAGAATGAGAAACAGCCTAATGGCTTAAAAATTGAACTTTTTGAAAATGCTAACACAGTACATCTGTCCGCTTGCTACACACTGCCACCTCCTGTTGCAGTTTGAGTAAAGGAAGGAAATCTCTGATGTAACCCAAAAAAAAGGAGAATGAAGGTATTCTACAGGAAAGTGTTCCTATCAAATCTTATTCGGAAGAAATCAACCAGAAATACAGCCAGGCACAACAGCAGTTACAGGAGGCATTCAAAGAAATTGTTGCCCTGAAAGACTTTGAAGAATCCTTAACGTAGCCCTGGAAAAAAATGAGTTAAGAAGAATGGAGAAAATTTCTTCAGAGAAAATTGTATTAGAACTATCTGTTGCAACAAAGCAGCATAGGTTGGCAAGGTGTCGACAAGAAAACAAACAGTTGAAAGAACCGCTCATTGTCATTCAAGGTCAAATGCAAAAAGAATATATATTGCATGAAGAAATGAAGACTGCCTTGAATAGCAGAACAAAGTTAAGGAGACTCTGTTAAATTACCAGCAAACTCAACACAAAGCAATTGAACCTTGCATAAAAAAGAAAAACTTGTTTTTTTTTAATGTGTGCAGTAATCACAAAGCCAGGCAATAGTTTCCGCAATGGCTAAATGATCCCTCTGCTGAGTTTTGCCAGGGGACAATCTTCAATGATTTAAATCATTGATTGGCATAAGAACATAAGAAATAGGAGTAGGAGTAGGCCATCTAGCTCCTCGAGCCTGCCCCGCCATTCAATATGATCATGGCTGATCTGAAGTGGATCAATTCCACTTACCTGCTTGCTCCCCATAAGCCTTAACTCCCTTATCGATCAGAAATCTATCTACCTGTGACTTAAACATATTCAACAAAGGTGTCTCCACCACTTCAATTGGCAGAGAATGCCAGAGATTCACTACCCTCTGAGAGAAGTTCCTTCTCAATTCTGTTCTAAACTGTTCCCCCCCCCACACTTTATTTTGAGGCTGTGCCCTCTAGTTCTAGTTTTGTTTCTAAGTGGAAAGAATCTCTCTACCTCTACCCTATCTAGCCCCTTCATTATCTTGTACGTCTCTATAAGATCCCCCCTCAGCCTTCTAAACTCCAATGAGTACAGGCTCAATCTACTCAATCTCTCCTCATAAGTTAACCCCCTCATCTCTGGTATCAACCTGGTAAGCATGCACCACAGCTGCAGTCCAGGGTTCCCTGAAAGGCCCCACTTGTGCCAATTTGCTGCACAAAGTGCAGAAATGATTGAGGTGTGCCCAATGTTGGCATGTTAGGTTGAAGTTGGGTGGATGGGCTGTGGAATTTGTGATGAGGAAATAATTTTTAACAGTGGCATGTTTGTTCCATTCCTCTGGCCATAGGGCAACTGCTGTTGTTCTTTGGCATTGTGGTCTTAGGCACATATGTTGGCATGATAGAAAGCGAACAGCAGGTGGATTGGTATAGCAGCAGGCTTAGGTTGATGTAAATCATCTGCAGGAGCTTTCTTGTTACAATCTCCCTAGTTCTGTGAGGGGACAGGATGTTGCTCAGGCTGTGAGCTAGGGGAGTTGAGTTGATCAGCGAGTACCCAAGATTATACACATTGCTGTTTTGAGCTGAGTATCTGCAAGACTGGAATGGGATGAGTTGGAAGAATCAGTCCAATGGGCTTCCCCAGGGATCTGTTGTAACCCCAACCATTTTCAATTTCTATATCAACTATTTGCCTCTGCAGTCAAGTAGATGATAGCAAGAGTTGAGGTCCTTAAAATTTGAACACATGCATTGCATGAAGAGCCAACCAGTTTGTTGAGGAGGTTATTTTGTGTTTTGACCTTTGCCTTGTTCAGATGTTCTTTGTATGTCAGTATTTGGTCAAGGATAACAACAAGGTAGACAGAATGTTGAGTTCCCGTTTGGTACTGGCATTGTGGAGGTAGAATATACTTAAGACTGTTTTGTTGCTGGTGAGTTGAAGGCACCATGTCTTACAGTAGTTTGCCAGCTTTCTACATTGTTGTTTAGTGTTGGCAATAATTTAGAAAATGCCCGAGCTGAGAGATACAGCAGATATCTTCAGCACGGATCAGCTTTTGAGACAGGATCGGAGGCAAATAGTTGATATAGAAATTGAAAATGGTTGGGGTCACAACAGATCCCTGGGGAAGGCCATTGGACTGATTCTTCCAGGCGTTTGTCTCATCACCCACATGCAGCCTGTACCGTCTATCTCGGAGTAATAGTTTGATGACATCAGTAACCCACAGAGGAAGGACTCTTGAGATTTTGACAACAAGACCAGTGTGCCAGACCATGTAGCATGCTGCAGTGATATCAAGAAAGTGCCTGTTTTGAAGTTAATTTCACAGCCATTTTCAATGAAAGTGGTTAAGAAAAGCACCTGGTTGCATGTGCATCATCTTAGCCAAAAGCCAGCTTGTTCAACTTTCAATATTTTCTCCACCTCTGGCTCTATCTACTGTAAGATGACATGCTCTAAGACCTTGGAGCACACAGAGAGCAGAGATATTGTTTGGTACCTTGAAGGTAAGTTTGGAATTTTATCTGCTTTGTGAAGGCTGATCACATTGGACATTGGTTTAGGTGGTCTTCCTTCACAGATAGTCCATATTAGGAATTGAGCTAACCACCAGCAAGCATGTGGGAAAAGGTATTTGAGGAACTCAGGAAGAATGCTGACATAGGAGGTAGCAGATCCTGGCTTGATTTTTTGTCGTGCATTTTCCAACTCCACTACAGTGAAAGATACATGGCATGATCTGAAATTGTGATGCCTTTGAAAGGCTCTCAGCTCAGTCTTTATTTGTTTTTTAAATTTCTTTATCCAGGGGCATCTTTCCCATATGGAGGAGATGAGTTGTCATTTTGTTGGCGTTTCCAGATGATCAGCTTGATTTTAATGGTTACCAGGCTGCTCCAAGTTGGTGTAGGAGCCTCCAGCATTTCTGGCTGGAACAGGTCAAGTTCTAGTGGTCTAATGGTTTCTTCCCATCTAGCATGATAGGCAGAGTCCAAGTGATCAGCTACATCTAGGTTGTCAACTCTACTGGTTACATCTTCAAAGAATTCCAACAGATTTGTCAAGCATGATTTCCCCTTCATATATCTATGTTGACTCTGTCTGATCCTGCCACTGCTTTCTAAGTGCTCCACCATAAAGTCCTTGATAATGGATTCAAGAATTTTCCCCACTACCGATTTAGGCTTATTGGTCTATAATTCCCTGTTTTCTCTCTACCTCCCTTTTTGAATATTGGGATGATGTTACCAATCCTCCAGTCTGCAGGGACTGTTCCAGAGTCTATAGAATCCTGGAAGATGACCACCAATGTATCCACTATTTCTTGAGCCATTTCCTTAAGTACTTTGGGATGTAAATTATCAGGTCGCAGGGATTTATCCGCCTTCAATCCCATCAATTTTTCCAGCACTATTTCTCTACTAATATTGATGTCCCTCAGTTCTTCCCTCTCACTAAATCTTGCGTTCTCCAACATTTCTGGTACCTGATTTGCGAGATAGGAATTCCTATGATGATTCTACAGTACAGAAAGAGGCCATTTGGCCCATCAAGTCTGCACCAACAATAAGCCCACCCAAGCCCTATCTCTTTTCACCTTATTCCCATTTACCCTGCTAATCCTCCTAACTAGGGTCAATTTAGCATGGTCAATCAACCTTACCTACACATCTTTGGACTGTGGGAGGAAACCAGAGCACCGAGAGGAAACCAATGCAAACATGGGGAGAACGTGTAAACTGCACACAGATAGTTAGTTACCTGAGGCCAGAATTGAACCTGGGCTCTTGGCGCTGTAAGACAGCAGTGCTAACTCCTGTGCCACTGTGCCATGTCCTCTTTTGTGAAGACAGAACCAAAGTATATATTCAGTTGCTCGGCCATTTCTTTGTCCCCTATTATATATTCCCTCGTTTCTGTCTGTAAGAGATCTACATTTGTCTTCACCAACCTTTTTCTCATCACATATCTATAGAAATTCTTAATATCAGTCTTTACGTTCCCTGCAAGTTTTCATATTGTATTTTCCCTTCTTAATCAATTCCTTAGTCCTCCTTTGCTGAATTCTAAACCGTTCCCAATCCTCAGACCTATTATATTTCTTGGCCAATCTATATGCTTCTTCCTTGGATCAGATTTCTAATTTCCTTCATGAGCCATGGATTGGCTCTCTTACCCATTTTGCTTTTGTGCCCGACATAAATAAACAATTGCTGCAGTTCCCACATGCATTCCTTGAATGTTTGCCATTGCCTGTCCACTGTCAACCCTTAAAGTAACTCTTCCCAATCTATCAAGGCCTCAAATCTTCATAGTTTCCTTTATTAAGTTTCAGCACCCTAGTCTCCAAACCAACTACTTCACTCTCCATCTTGATAAAAAATTCTATCATGTTATGGTTGCTCATTCCCAGGGGACTCATTAGATAGGCAATGATTCCCTTCTCATTACACAGTACCCAATCTAAGATGGCCAGCTGTCTAGTTGGTTCCTCCACATATTGGTCAAGAAAACCATCCCAAATACACTGCAGGAGTGCCTCCTCCACAGCACTGTGGCTAATTTGATTTAATAAATCTATGTGCAGATTAAAATTAGCCTAAGTGATATTCCTTTATCACATGCATCTCAAATTTCATATTTAATGCAATTCCCAACATCACCACTGCAGTTTTGGGGTTTGTATATGATACCCACTAATATTTTTTGCCCCCTGGTATTTCTCAACTCTATCCATACAGACTCCACATTGTCAGAGCTAATATCCTTCCCCACTATTGTATTAATTTCCTCTTTAACCAGCAATGCCACTCCACCACCTTTTCCTTTATGCCTGTCCTTCCTAAATATTGGATACCCTGGGACATTCCATTCCCATCCCTGGTCACTCTCTGTAATCCCAATTACATTGTACCCCCTTCAATCTCTCTGCACGATTAGTTCATCCACTTTATTGCAAATGCTCCGCGAGTTAAGGCATAGAGCCTTGTCTTTTTATCATTGTTTGTTTCGTTTCCAATATTTTTCACTATAACCCTTGCTTTCTCTGCCTAATACTTTTCTTATTCCCTTTTCTACCTTTTGTTTTTGTCCTTGCTCCTTTCTTCTCTGACTCCTTACGCAAGTTCTCATCCCCCTGACATATTAGTTTAAATCCTCCCCAACCTCTGTAGCAAACAGTACCCCTAGGACATCAGTCCTAGTCCTGTCCTGGTGTAATCCATCCAATTTGTACAGGTCCCATCTCCCCCAGTACCAGTCCCAATGCCCCGGGAATCTGAAACCCTCCCTTTGACACCATCTCTTCAGCCACATATTCATCAGATATATCCTGTCATTGCTCCTCTGACTAGCGCATGGCACTGGTAGTAATCCTGAGATCACTATCTTTGAGGTCCGATTTCTTAACTTTTTTCCTAGCTCCCTGTATTCTGCTTTTAGGACCTCATGCCTTCTTTTTTACCGATGTCATTTGTACCGATGTATACCACAACAATTGGCTGTTCACCCTCCCCCTCCAGAATATCTTGTAGCCACTCCAAGACATCCTTTACCCTAGCCCCAGGGAGACAATATACCATCCTGGAGCCTCATTTGCAGCCATAGAAATGCTTGTCTACTCCCCTTACAATTGAGTCCCTGTAGCTATTGTACTGACACACTTTTTACCCCTCCCCTCTGTAGCAGAACCAACTGTGGTGCAACGAGGTTGGCTCCTGCTGCTTTCCCCTGAGAGGTCATTCCGCTCAACAGTATCCAAAGTAGTATATCTGTTTTGCAAGGGAATGGCCACAGGAGATTTGTACTCTACCTGCCTATCTCTCTTGCTCTGTCTGGCGATCACCCATTTCCTTCCTGCCTGCAGAGCCTGTGGTGTGACCACCTTTCTATCTGTGCTATCCACGATACTCTCTGACTCGCAGATGCTCCACAGCGTCTCCAGCCACTGGTGCAGCTCTGAAACTCAAGCTTCCAGCGCACGTGCTGACCCGGGAGACTGGAACTGTCACCAGCCAGTCACATGGAACAAGAGGAGCAAACCACAGCTTGGAGCTCTCCTGTCATGTCTTACCCCTTTAAATTAAACTTTTGAAAGGTGTTTTGATTATATCCAATACTCTAGGGCTCTTCTTTGCTACTCCTCCAGAAATGCAACCCAAATGTATCGCAAAAAGCAAGTCAAATTGTGACAACAAAGTGCCAGAACTCTCTATCAACTCTCTATCAACAAAGTTAGCCTTAAGCAACTGAGCCAATTGCTCCCCCAAATCAGTAAACAATGAGATTTGGAGTAGAAACACAGAAACTAGGAGCAGGAGTAAGCCATTTAACCCATCAAACTTACTCCACCATTCAACATGATTATGCAGATCCTCAACATCAATGCCACATTCTTGCCCTTTCCCCATATACTTTGACACTTTCAAGGGGCTGAATTGGCAGAAAAACTGATGTAAATTATGATTGGTTTCTCAGTGGGAGTTCACGCTCAAATCTCCCACATTCTGTGCAATGAGAAATCACAGTCAGGAATATCATTAAAAGCTCAGGAGGCCTATTAACACCAGAGGCTGACAGTTCCAGAAATCTGAACATGTGTAGTGGCTCCAAACAGTCAGCTTGCAGATTGCTAGCCAGCTCAATCACTGGCCAACCCAGGACCCTACAGTGCTGCCCTTCCAACTCCTTCCCTCTCACAGCCCTGATTGCAGCCCCTCTGTCCATTCGCGGGCCAGCCCCAAACACCCCCCCCATTCCAGAGTGCCCCAATCTCCAGCCACACCCCAGTAGTGATGATCCCACCCACCATCCCGCCCCCACACTCCCCTGTGGACAACCCCAGAAGACGCAACACCCACCCACCTCCCCCCCCCCCTCCAGCAGAATTTCCCCAGTTGATCACTCCTCCAACGCCCCAAGCACTGGCCTCCCACCAGCCCCAACCAATCCCAATGCTGAGTGGCAGCAAGACCTCCCACCTCCAAGCCTAGGCCCCATTCCAAGCTGGCCCCACTCCTATCTGACCCCTCCCCCAGGCCCTGCCCCTATGTCCCACCTCCTTGGCCAATGCCTGATGAGCAATGCCAAGGTGCCCCCTGGGCATGGGGATTTTGCCACTTGGGTAGTGCCAGGGGACACAGGCTGGCACTGCCAGGGTGACAATGCCTAGGGAGCACCACTTCTTACCACCTGACCCCTTGGGGGCCCCAATTGCCCCCTCTTCACTCCAGCAGGGTCTTGTGCTAGTTCCCCAAAAGTGGAGAGTTAGTCTGAACTGCGACAGACTGAAATTGAATTGGCGGTGTGGGAGATGCTAATTGGCCTGGAGATTTCATCCTGGGCCTGCTAATCACTTTTAAATAACATTAAAATAAATTTTAAATCATTTAGCTGCTATTCCCGCTGGTTTCCAGCATGGTCCTGACCCTATCTGGAGTTCTGAGATGCACGAATCCTGCAAGTTGGCCCACACACAATTCTCCCGCTGAAAGATTAATGCAGCAGGATGGGAGAATTGCCCCTTTAGTGTCTAAAAATCTATTCATTTCTTTCTTAAATACGTTCAGTAACTTGGCTTCCACAGCCTTACATTGTAGTGAATTCTACAGGTTCACCACCCTTTGGGTTTCTCCTCATCTCAGTCCTAAATGGTGGGGTAATGCCTGGAAGTATGGTGGAGGCAGGTTAAATTGAGGCAAAGGGCAGTAGATAATTACTTGAATAGAAACAAAATGCAGGGTTGCAATGGAGAAGGCAAGGTAATTGCACTAAAGTCATAATGCTCGTTTAGTAAGCCAGTGCAGACATGATGGGCTGAATGACCTGCTCCATAACAATTCTGTGAATATTTTCAACAACTAATCATCCATACCCATCTGAGGGTAAAAAATTTCAAAGGTTGACAGACTCTTCAGTGATGAAGTTTGTCCTCATCTCCATCCAAAATAGCCAAAGTCTCAGCGTCGAACCTGTCAAGCTCATTGTAAGTCATATACTCTTAATCTTCAATAGCATCACCTCTCATTCTTCTAGACTCTAGATAGTATCATCCAATTCTATTCATTTTCTCTTCATAGGGCAACCTTCTTATCCCAGAAATTGATCCAACAAAATCTTTGCTGAATTCCCTCTAAGGCTGTGGTTTTATTCTCTTGGTAAGGGCTTGACCATAGAACTTGGGGGGGAGAAGTGGTAAGGTTCTAGCAAAAGTGTGTGAATGGGGGTGGGGGAGTGTTTTATATTTAATTAATGGCATTGTTGCTTTAAGAGCTGATCACATGATTTGAACATGATGTCAGTAGGGTGTTGCCACAGGCTGCTGTTTTACTTTCAGTTTGTACTCTAAAACAGGCCAGACCTCCTGAAATAAATCTGTTTGACTATAAGGTTGGAATTTTACCACCCTGCCCACTACAAGGGATGGAGCAGGCGAGAGGCAGACCATGGAAAAGTCCGTTGAGCTTGGGTGGGATTTTACAGTTTAGGGTCGAGCGAGGCCGTAAAATCCCACCCTATTAAGAACATAAGAAATAGGAGCAGGAGTAGGCCATCCAGCCCTTCGAGCCTGCCCCACCATTCAATAAGATCATGGCTGATCTGTCGCGGCTCAGTTCCACCTTCCCGCCCTCTCCCCATAACCCTTAATCCCCTTTCTTATCAAAAACCCATCAACCCGCGTCTTAAAAATATTTAGCGAGGCAGCCTCTGCCACTTCAACGGGCAGAGAATTCCAGAGATTCACCACCCTTTCAGTGAAGAAGTTCCTCCTCAACTCCGTTCTAAACCGCCCCCCCTTTATCTTGAGGCTGTGCCCCCTAGTCCTACTGTCTTTTTTGAGCAGGAAGAGTCTCTCCACCTCTATCCTATCCATCCCATTCATCATCTTATACGTCTCAATGAGATCTCCCCTCATTCTTCTAAACTCTAACGAGTACAAGCCTAGTTTATTCAGCCTCTCCTCATAGCTCAACCCCCTCAACTCCGGTATCAGCCTAGTAAACCTCCTCTGCACTCCCTCCAAGGCCAAAATATCTTTGCGCAGGTGCAGCGCCCAAAACTGCACACAGTACTCCAGCTGCGGCCTCACCAATGCCCTATACAGCTGCAGCAAGACGTCCCTACTTTTATATTCAATCCCCCTCGCTATTGTGTTTTCATTTTGTGTAAAACCCACAGCCACTAACATAGTTAGGACATTACAGAAAGAAAATTGACAATGAGTGGAAATTTGTTTGTTCAAGAACATCGAGAAAAGTAGAGGAAAGAAAATCATTGTGGATCCTCACACTTTGAATATTAGAAGACTGGGGAGAAACAGCAGAGTTAAAGATTGACTTTGCAGTGAAGGAAGACTTCAGTAAGAAAAAAAACTCTGTGGTTTTAGAAGAGGATGCTTTTCCGATTAGAGAAGGGTGAGGTTCCAGGCAGTATCTAGCATACTTGAAAAGAGTGGATGCGTTGCTGTACAGCTGAGGCCACTTGAAATAAGAAAAATCAAGACAACGGTCTCCAGATTAAAAAAGGGAAGTACCAGAAAGACATTTAAAAAGTATGGTTAGCAGTCTCAATTCACTAGTGCCTCAATTCACTAGAGAAATGGTGAGTTAATTAGGATCCACTAGAACTTTCAGTAAAGAAAATGTACAATGTATAGAACTCCATGATTCAAGCAAATAAAATTGTAACCGAAATGCTCGTACCAGTAGTCTCAGTACAATAGGAAGTAAGCTCCCAATTTGCTCCAGGACATGCTTCACTGAGCAAAGCCAACAACTGAAACTTACAATAATTTGACAGAGGTCCTTGAAGAGCATTATTCTTCAAAATTGTTGATCATCATGAAATAGTTCAGGTTCCACTAAAGGAATCAAGCGCAAGGTGAAAGCACTGTTGCTCAGTTTGTACCAACATTAAAATGACTGGCACAACTTTGGGTTTGGTCTTTGCATCAGAAGATACTCTTCAAGATCATTGAGCTTGTGGTGCCCAAAATGAAGCTGAAGAAGATTGCTTACTGAACATGCTTTGACTTTTAAGACAGTAGAAATTACTGCATCAATGAAACTAGCTGTGAAACAATTGTTAAGACCCAGGTTTTTTTTACAAAGTTAACCTAGACTCTAAGTTTCAAAAGGAGTTTTGATTTTGGCATGGGTGAGTATAAGGTGTTTCACTCCAGATATGATTCGAGTGACCCACGTGGAAGCTTTTATCAAACAAAGTTTATTTAAGAACACAGATAAAATATAACAAAAAGAATTAGCAAAATTTTTAACAATTACAAGATTTAACATAGATAGCTAGCTGTTAAAGATTGAACTATGTTATTTCAAGTTAAACGCCATCCCACAGACATACCCTTCTTCAGACATAACACAAAAAGCAAGTACGTTCTTGTAATGTTGGATCATCAGCTTTTTAACACCTGCGAATTAGTCCTTTGAATGTTGTTGAATATGATGTTGTATGCTGATCCTTATCTGCTTTCTTTAATTGAAGACCTGTTGTCTGGGTTATCATGTAGTCAGATATTTAGCAAGATTAATCATTCACCAGCATACTTATAGACGAATGTAGCCACTGAATCACAACCGTTGCTTACCATTGTTACTGAAAGGTTTTTTTTGTTATAAAGGATTGATTTTGGAATAACATCCACATTGGCCCTATTCCAAAGGTGGATGGATCAGATTTTAAGTGGTTTCTTTGGTGCACAATGATAGTTGGATGATATTGGAATTACCAGGTCCAGTAAACAAGACCACTTGAATAATTTAGAAGCATTAGAACATCTTCAAGCAAATGGTCCGCATATCAAAGAAGAAAAGTGTGACTTTTTCCAGACTTCATTCCAGTATTCAGATCATGTTATTGATAGTAAAGGCCTCCATAAAAGCATCTAAAATGATGGTCACTAATCTTATCTGTACACTCCCATAATATAAAGTATCATCAATCAGAGTGCTATTCTCATGCATTATTTTTTTTAAATCAGTCCTGAGACATGAGCATCACTGGCTAGCCAGCATTTATTACCCATCCCTAGTTGCCTTAGAGAAAGTGATGGTGAGCTACTTTCCTGAAACTCTGCAGTCCACGTGCTATGGATTGATCCACAATACCATTTGGAAGGGAATTCCAGGATTTTGACCCAGCGACTGCAAAGGACAGCGATGTTTCCAAGTCAGGATAGTGAGTGGCTTGGAGCGGAACTTGCAAGTGATAGTGTTCCTGTGTATCAGCTACTCTTGTCCTTCTAGATAGGACTGGCTGTGGGTTTCAAAAGTGCTTTCTTTGATGAATTTCTGCAGTGCATCTTTGTAGATAGTATGCACTGCTGCTACTGGGCATAGGTGATAGAGGGAGTGGATGTTTGTGATGCCAGTCAAGTGGGCTGCTTTGTCCTGGAATCTGTCCAGCTTCTTGAGTGTTGTTGGAGCTGCACCCATCCAGGCAAGTGGGGAATATTCCATCACATTCCTGACTTGTGTCTTGTAGATGGTGGACAGTCTTTGGGGAATCAGGAAGCGAGTTCTCACTTCTGTATTCCTTGCCTCTGACCTGCTCTTGAAGCCACTGTGCTTATATGGCGAGTCCAGTTGATTTCTGGTCAATGGTAACATCAAGGATTTTGACACTTACCTTTACCTATTGAGCAGATATCACCAACTAGTTTTGTTAACATTCTTTTTTTTTGCTAAAAGATCATTTGCTTATGACAGCTTTTCAAGTTTAAAAACATATCAGAAATGATCCTGTAGTGGGAAGATAATCCATAGAGTCCCTATAGAGGCCATTCGGCCCATCAAATCTGTGCCAACTGTCCCTGAAAGAGTGTCACACCCGGGCCCACACCACCACCCCCCCCCACCCCCACATCCCTGTATCTCTGCGCATTTATCATGACTGACACCTAATCTGCACTTCTTTATGGGAAGGAACCAGCTCGCCCAGAGGAAACCCACATAGACATGTGCACGTTCCACGCAAACAGCCACTAAAGGCTAGAATCAAACCTGGGTCCCTGGCACTGTGAGGAAGCAATACTAATCACTGTGCCACCTTACAGCCCATTATAGATATGCTATTGAAAGGAACAATAGTTGGAATGCATTGTCCGCATCCTGACATGAAACCATATGTTCAAGAAAACT
Organism: Carcharhinus amblyrhynchos; assembly: GCF_965287045.1. Taxonomy (NCBI): domain Eukaryota; kingdom Metazoa; phylum Chordata; class Chondrichthyes; order Carcharhiniformes; family Carcharhinidae; genus Carcharhinus; species Carcharhinus amblyrhynchos. The sequence goes on along the minus strand of NC_137339.1, from coordinate 56,471,780 downwards.
TGAGTTGACTGTCAAAGGTGGGTGTCTATTGTGGGGAATCCAAGTGATCTTTCCTCCTATCCTACATAGGAGAGTTATTATAGAATCCCTACAGTGCAGAAGGAGTCCATTTGGCCCATCAAGTCTGCACTGACGAAATCCCACCCAGGCCCTATTCCTGTAACCCCACATATTTACCCTGCTAATCTCCCTAAGACTACAGTCAATTTAGCATGGTGGATCCACCTAACCTGCACATCTTTGGACTTGGTGTTCTTGAACAACTACATAAAGACATCCAGTATAGGTCAGATGAAAGAATTAGCACATATTTATTTTTAGTGGCTGGGTCTGGGTGCTCAGATTGAAGAAAAAGTGGGTGAGTTTCTGTGCACAAGTAAGAAATACACCACCATTGTCTCTTTTTCACCCTTGGCCTAAAATCCCATGCTAATGATTGCATGGAGATTTTGCTGATCTGTTTGAAGGTTACATCTCTTAGTCATAATTGATGCCCACTCAAAGTGGCCAGAAATTGTCATCATGAGATCTACTACATCTGAACAAATTTCATTTATTGTCACATGTTTTAGTATACAGTGAGAAGTATTGTTCCTTACATGCTATACAGTCAAAGCATCGAGATGGAAAGGAAAGAGTGCAAAATGTAGTGTTACAATCATAGCTAGGGTGCAGAGAAAGATCAACTCAATACGAAGTAAGTCCATTCAACAGTCTGATGGCAGCAGGGAAGAAGTTGTTCTTGAGTCAGTTGGTACATGTCCTCAGATTTTTGTATCTTTTTCTTGATGGAAGAAGGTAGAAGAGAGTGTAACTGGTGTGCGTGGGGTCCTCGATTATGTTGGCTGCCTTTCTGAGGTAGCGGAAAGTGTAGACAATGTCAATGGATGTGAGGCTGGTTTGCGTGATGGACTGAACTTCATTCATAACCCTTTGTAGCTTTTTGTTGTCTTGGACAGAGCAGGTGCCATACCAAGCACGAATACAACCAGAAAGAATGCTTTCTATGTTGCATCTGTAAAAGTTGGTGAGAATTGAGCAGACATGCCAAATTTTCTTAGCCTCCTGAGAATGTAGAGGTGCTGGTGGGCTTTCTTAACTATAGTGTAGACATGGAGGGACCAGGACAGGTTGTTGTTGTAATCAAGAAACTTGAAGCTTTTGACCATTTCTACTTAGTCCCCATTGATGTAGACAGAGGCATGTCCTCCACTACACTTCCTAAAGTCAATCACTATCTCCTTTATTTTGTTGACATTTAGAAAGAGATTATTGTGATCGCACCAGCTCACCAGATTCTCTATTACTTTCCTGTACTCTGTCTCATCATTGTTTGAGATCCAATCCACTATGGTGGTGTCATCAGCAAACTTGAAAATCGAGCTGGAGGGGAAATTGGCCACACAGTCATAAAGAGGGTCTGAAGACACAGCCTTGTAGGGCACTAGTGTTGAGCATGATCATGGAGGAAGTGTTGACACCTATCCTTATTGATTACAGTGTATGGGTTAGGAAGTCCAGGATCCAGCTGCAGAGGTTAGGAGTCAAGCCCCATGCCACTGAGTTTGGAGATGAGCTTTGTAGGAATAATGGTGTTGAAAGCTGAGCTGCAGTCAATAAATAGGAGTTTGACATAGGTGTCTTTGTTATCTAGATGTTCCAGAGCTGAGTGCAGGGCTCAGGGGATGGTCTCTGCTGTGCACCTGTTATGATGAAAGGCAAACTACAGTGGATCCAGACAATCTGGGAGGCTGGAGTTGATTCGTGCCATGACTAACCTTTTAAAGCACTTTATAATGATGGATGTTAGAACCACTAGGCGATAGTCATTAAGACATGTTGCTTGGCGTTTCTTTTGTAGTGGGATGATGGTTATCTTCTTGAAGCAGATAGCAGATATTTTTGCAAGATTTGATACAGCAGAACAAATTATTAGAGTCATAGAGGTTTACAGCATGGAAACAGGCCCTTCGGCCCAACTTGTCCATGCTGCCTTTTTTTTTTGAAACCTCTAAGCTAATCCCAGCTGCCTGCATTGGGGCCATACCCCTCTATCCCATCGTACCCATGTAAATATCCAAATGCTTTTTAAAAGATAAAATTGTACCCACCTCTACTACTACCTCTGGCAGCTTGTTCCAGACACTCACCATCCTCTGTGTGAAAAAATTGCCCCTCAGGACACTTTTGTATCTCTCCCCTCTCACCTTAAAGCTATGCCCTCTAGTTTTAGACTCCCCTACCTTTGGGAAAAGATATTGACTATCTACCTAGTCTATGCCCCTCATTATTTTATAGACTTCATCCCTCAGCCTCCTATGCTCCAGAGAAAAAAGTCCCAGTCTATTCAGCCTCTCCTTATAACTCAATCCATCAAGTCCCAGTAGCATCCTAGTAAATCTTTTCCGCACTCTTTCTAGTTTAATAATATCCTTTCTGTAATAGGGTGACCAGAATTGCACACAGTATTTCAAATGTGGCCTTACCAATATCTTGTACAACTTTAGCAAAACGTCCCAATTCCTGTATTCAGTGTTCTGACCAATAAAACCAAGCATGCTGAATGCCTTCTCTGTCCACCTATGACTCCACTTTCAAGGAGCTATGAACATGCACCCCTAGATCTTTGTTCTGTAACTCTCCCCAGTGCTCTACCATTAACTGAATAAGTCCTGCCCTGGTTCAACCTACCAAACTGTATCACCTTGCATTTGTCTAAATTAAACTCCATCTGCCATTCGTCAGCCCACTGGCCCAATTGATCAAAATTCCATTGCAATTGGAGATAACTTTCTTCACTGTCCACTATTCCACCAACCTTGGTGTCATCTGCAAACTTACTAACCATGCCCCCTATATTCTCATCCAAATCATTAATATAAATGACAAATGACAATGGGCCTAGCACTGAGCCCTGAGGCACACTGCTGATCACAGGCCTCCAGTTTGAAAAACAATTCTCTACAACCATCCTCTGGCTTCTGTCAAGAAGCCAATTTTGTATCCATTTAGATACCTCACCCTGGACCCCGTGAGATTTAACTTTATACAACAACCTACCATGCAGTACCTTGTCAAAGGCCTTGCTAAAGGCCATGCACAACATCAACTGTACTGCCCTTATCTACCTTCTTGGTTACCCCTTCAAAAAAAAAACTCAATTAAATTTGTGAGACATGGTGTTCCACTCACAAAGTCATGCTGACTGTCCCTAATCAGTCTTTGCATCTCTAAATGCCTGTAGACCCTGTCTCTCAAAATACCCTCCAACAATTTACCCACCACAGATGTGAGGGTCACTGGCCTGTAGTACCCAGACTTTTCCCTGCAGCCCTCCTTAAACAAAGGCACAACATTTGCCACTCTACAATTTTCACGCACCTCACCCATGACTATCGATGATTCAAATATCTCAGCTAGGGGACCTGCAATTTTCTCCCTAGCTTCCCACAATGCCCTGGTATATACTCCATCAGGTCCTGCAGATTTATCTACCTTGATGCACTTTAAGACTTCCAACACCTCCTTCTCTGTAATATGTACACTCCTGAAGACATCACTATTTATTTCTCCCAAGTTCCCTAACATCCATGCTTTTCTCAACAGTAAATACTGATGAGAAATATTCATTTAGGGTATTAGTGATAATTACTTCACAACGGTAGTCAGTGAGAGTTTTACATTGCATAACTCTCTTTAATGGATTCTCCCGCTTCAATATTTGCTTGTAAGCTGGGAGCAGAAGCATAGCCTTGTGGTCTGATTTGTGGGCGAAAGTGTGGGCGAGTGATGGAGTGGTAGGCATGTTTGACCTAGGAGTGGTGGAGTAGGAGATGTGTTGGTGGTAACTTGGTAGTACACTCTTGAGCTTGGCCTGATTAAAGTCCCTGGCCATGATGAACAAGGCCTCGGGATGTTCCGTCTCAAGGCTAAAAACCTAAAAAAAAGCCTTAAACTGATAGTTTTAGACTCCCCTACCTATGGGAAAAGATATTGACTATCTAGCTAATCTATGCCTTTCATTATTTTATAGACCTCTATAAGATCACCCCGAAGCCTCTCCTTATAACTCAAACCATCAAGTCTCTTAATTAATGATGCATAGTACTGTGTTTAGATATTAGTGATCTTATGTATAAGATCATCGTAACTTGTAGTCATAACCACTGAAGTAAAAGGGAGGGATGTTATATATTGGAATGATGGCATGCTGCTTTAAGACCTTATTACATGATTTGATGGTGATGTTATTAGAATGTTGCAACAAGTACTGTTTTATTTTCAATTTATAATCTGTACAGGCAAGACTTAATGGTATAAATCTGTTGTTGTTAGTTTGAATCTACAGGTGCAATCCACAACTTTTCTTTTTGCATACAACCCACAACCCATGACATAGTTGGGACATTATAGGGAGGACCACCCTGAATACAAACCAACAGCCTGCCATTGGCTAACACGTGCAGAAAAAAACCTGCAGAGCTTGGACATCCAGAGTAAAATATGCCCAGGAAGGCCAGACATGGGATGAAAAGCCAAATTATTGGAACGTTTTGCAAAATCCAGGGTGGTTAGCCACCCAAGATTTTACATTACACCCTGTCTTATGGCAAATCATAATGGGACAGCATTTTCAGATACATTCTTTAAAGGTACATCGCAACAAAGGCAATTCTTTCCTTCCCTAGATTTGGAGACCAAAATTTCACTGTACTTATCGAACATATAATATTGGACCAAGATTTCATCACTTGTATTTCAATTCTCTTTTAATAAAGGTGAGCTTATAATTTGCCTTCCTGATTGCTTGCTATACTTACAAGTTAACTTCCTATGTTTGAGTACAAGGCCCAAATACCAATCTCTGCATTTAGAAAGTATGCATTTTTTATTTCTCCAATCCAAGTGAATTCTTATATTTTCCCACATAAAGCTCTAACTACTACCATTTTGTTCACTTACCTAGTCTTTCTATATATGTTGCCTGGATTGGGAGGCATGCCTTATGAAGATAGGTTGAGGGAGCTAGGTCTCTTCTCCCTGGAGAGATGAAGGTTGAGAGGCGACCTGATAGAGGTTTATAAAATGTTGAGAGGAATAGATAGGGTGGATTCTCAGAGGCTATTTCCCAGGGCTGAAATGGTCGCTATGAGAGGACACAGGTTTAAGGTGCTGGGAAGCAAGTACAGAGGAGATGTTAGGGGAAAGTTTTTCACTCAGAGGGTGGTGAGTAAGTGGAATCAGCTGCTGTCGGTGGTGGTAGAGATGAACTCGCTGGGGTCTTTTAAAAGACTTCTGGATAAGTATATGGGATCTAATGGCATTGGAAGTTACAGATAGTTCTATGGCTTGGTAGGTATAGATGTGATCGGCGCAACTTGTGGGCCGAAGGGCTTGTTTGTGCTGTAATGTTCTATGTTCTATGTTGTGTGTTGTGTCCCCCCCACAACTTACAGCCCCATACAGTGGTATACATTATACATGACCCCTTCATCTGTGTGATTTATACAAATTGTAAATAGTTGAGGCCCCAACACAGACCCATAAAATCATAGAATTCCTACAGTGCAGAAGGAGGCCATTCAGCCCATCGAGTCTGCATTGACAACATTCCACCCATGCCCTATCCCTGTAACCCCACATATTTACCCAATTAATCTCCCAACACAAAAGAATTTAGCATGACCAATCCACCTAACCTGCACATCCTAGTGGCAGTGCATTAGTAATGTATCAACCTAAAAGTGACCAATTTAGCCTAACTCTCTGGCCCAGATTTTCACCACATCTGAGAGGCTACTCCCATCCCCATTGTGGTGGAAATATCCAAAAATTCTATGATGTGCCCTGAACATGCCATTGTCTATTGTAGCAGGGGCACTAGTTTAGATTCTCATGTTCACGTCAGAAACTGGCCATTTAAAACATCTGCTGCCTCCACAAAGATGGAATTTCAGTATGCCAAACATCTGAAACCAAACATGCACTGACTCAACCAGCTAAAATCTGGTCTGAACTCGATGAATTCATTTAGATAGTCAGGGTCTTCCTTTGGCTAGGTAATGTACCCTTTTGGATATGGTCCTGGGACACCATTTGGACGGGTAAGGCACACTGTGGGATTGTTAAAAGTAGACATGATTCTACATATGAAGTGCATATACTCATTAGAAATGACAAAGTTGTCAAACTGTCAAAAGCTTTCAAGACATTTAACTGCTGGGCTTTTTTTGATAGTGTGGAGTTTAGATTTATGCTGCAAACTAACATTATCACAGTGGGCTGCCTGTTAAATGAACAATTTGATCGACAGTTTCAAGTCGTAATGGAATAGAAATGTTTTCATAAGCAATTCATTGAAGGAATTTCTATTGATTGAATGTGTTTCAATGTTTTTTTTGTTTAAAATTGTGGTGTAATCGATTCCCAAGATTTGCCTGTGGTGGATATTAGTTGAGTTGGCATATAATGGGTAAATACATGGGTTAGCGCTTAGTGTGGGGACTATAAAAAGGCTCCTCATGTGGATGGGTTGGGGGTATAAATTCACTCTGGGGCATGAGGGGCCATAGAGGGCATGAAGTAGTGTAGATTAGCATTGATGAAGATTGGGAATGTGGGGGAGTTTGAGAGATAAGGATGCCTATTTTGCTTTAGTTACTTTATAAATTAAATTCAATTTAAAAGTATCAGAACACAGAGGGAAACCTTGCACCATCCCACCTTCACACTCATTCTAATTCCAGTTTCTAATCCAGCATACCAAAATTGGAGCTGAGGGCAGCTATTTTTAAAGGTTGGTTCAGAATCTGGAATTCTCCCAGCTCTTTGGGAGTGAAAATCTGGGCCCCTATTTCCTGTCTTTGAACCAATTGTCTATTCATGCTAATTTATTATCCAAACCCCTTGAGACCTTACCTTGTATAACAATCTTATTGGATGCCTTTTGAAAACCCAAAGAGCCATTGAAAACCCACATCCATTTTTTTCCTTTATCAACTTTGCTCCTTTTATCCTCAAAAAACATTAATCAATTTGTCATCCATGACTTTCCTTTTGTAAGACCGTGCTAACTCTGCCTAATCATATTATGATTTTGCATGTGTTCTATTGCCAGTTCTTTAAGTGAATCAAGCAATTTTCTGACAGCCGATTTGGGCTTGTTTTCTCTTTCCTTTTCTTGAGTAGCTGTGTTACATTTCTACCTTCCATTCCTAAATCTAGGGAGTCTTGAATGAATTCAATATCAATGCATCCATGATCTCTGCAACCTCTCGTGAACTCCATGTGCCCAAACAGCGCTGGTTTCCCTGCTTAGCCTCCTCCATCAGATAGGTTATAACACATTCCTGCACACCTGCATATGGTTCAGAAGGGTGCCTAGAGAGGTGTCACTAAACTTCAGAACATGGTGCCTAGATATGACTGTGGGATACACACCATCAGATCCTCCAAATGCATAATTAATGATGTCAGGGCCAGAACATATGGCATGCTTTCCTAACATCCTCCACAACGGAAACACTTATGCCAACTACAGGATTTAGTCCCAGATGAGATAATTCTGCCCTTTGTCTCACACTAGGGAGAACAGAGTTGAAATGTCACTTGACTAATAATCCAGAGATCCAGGTGAGTGTTCCTGGGAATGGGTTCAAATTCCACCACTGCAGCTGGTGGAATTTAAATTCAATAAATAAAACAATTTGAATTGAAAACCAATGACACTAATAATGACTATAGCACTATCACCATGCTAAATCACTTTGAACAGATCCAACGACTGCGAGCCATCGGCAGCAGCAGAATTGTATTCCAACACAATCTATAACCTCATGGTCCGGCATGTCCCCCATTCTACCATTACTCAAAAGCCTGGGGATCAACTCTGGTTCAATGAAAAATGCAGGCGGGCATGACAGTAGCAGTCATACGTAAAACTGAAGTGTCAATCTGATAAAGCTGCAACAGAGGATTACTCTCATTCCAAATAGTGTACGTAGCAAGTGAAAGAAAGACCTAAGCAATTCCATAACCAATGGATCATTTCTAAACTCTGCATACCTGTCACATCCAACCGTGAATGGTGGTGGACAAGAAGCCCAGCACATAAGTTTAAAAGATAAGACTGAAGCATTTGATATAATCTTCAGCCTGATATATCAAGTAAGTGATCCACCACCTCCTCTTCCAAAGGTCCTTTTGCATCACAGATTCCAGTTTTCATCCATTGAATTCACTCCATGTGATACCAATAAAAAGCTGAAGGCTGGATACTACAAAGATTATGAATCCTTAGAATATTCAGGCAATAGGACTGAAGACTTGTGCTCCAGAACCTGCGACGCCCTTAGCCAAAGCTGTTCCAATAAAGTTGGGGAGGTGAGCGTGACTGCCCTTGACATCAAGGCACATTTGACTGAATGTAGCATCAAGGAGTCCTAGCAAAACTGGAGTCAATGAGAATCAGTCATACCTAGTCATACCTAGTTGTTAGGCATTAGTCATCTCAACTGCAGGAGAGAGGGGAGCACTTTAGACCCAACCGCCTTCAGCTGCTTCATCAATTACCTATCTCCATAAGGTCAGAAGTGGGGATGTTTGCTGATAATTTCACAATGTTCGATACCATTCATGACTCCTCACATACCGAAGCAATCAGTGTTTAAATGCAACAAGACAATATCAGGCTTAGACTGAAAGAAGCAAGTAATACTCACACCATACATACAGGCAATGAATATCCCCAAAAGAAAGAATCTAACTGTTGCTCCTTGACATTCAATGGCATTACCCTCACTAAATTCCTGATAATCAGCATTCTGGTGGTTACTCTAGCCAGAAACTTAACTGGACTAGCTGTATAAAGAAGCTCAGAGGCTAGGAATCCTGCAGTGAGAAATTCAAGTCCTAGCTCCCTGCAAGGCACAAATCAGAAGTGTGATGTAATAGTCTCCAGTTGCCCAGATGAGTGCAGGTCCAACAACATTCAAGATGGTCAACACCATCCAGGACAAAGTAGCCTGTTTGATTGGCATCTCCTGCACAAGAATCATTAAAAGAATGGGGTGGGGGGGCCTATTCACACCAGAGGCTGACAGTTTCCGGCCTCTGCGCACGTGCAGTGGACCCGAACTGTCAGATTGCACTTTGCTGGCTTGCTCGAACGCTGGCTAGCCCAGGACCCCCGCCATGCTACCCCTCCACCCCACCCCGCCTGCCGGCACACAAGCATTCCCAGGCCAGCCCCGATCCCCACCCCCAACTGCCCCAGAGCACCGCAATCCCCATGCATCCCTTGGGGGGGCAGGCAGACCATGGGATGCATACAGCCACCACCCCTGCCCCTGGGAGGTAGTCCCACCTCCCTCCATCCTGACAGATCACCCCCACTCCTACCCCCCAAGCCCGTCCCAGTCGCTGGCCTCCCTCCAGCCTCAACCAATCTATATGCAGAGTGACACCTCGACACCCCAATCGATCGTCCCTTGGCCCCTCCCACAATAGGCCCTGCCCCCTTGGCACTGCCCCCCCAGCCTCTGCCCTCTAAGCTCTGTCCCCTTGACACTACCTGATGCCCCTGGGCATGGGCATGTTGTCCCTTGGGTAATGATACGGAGCACAGGCTGGCACTGCCAGGATGCCCACACCCAGGGGACACCACCTCCTACCACCCGACCGTTGGGGGGGACCTGATTGCCTCCCCCTTCACTCCAGCGGGATCTCCCGCTCGTTTCCTGAAGTCTAAATCCCGCTGCATTGAAATACTCCTGGTGGGATGGGAGATACTATCAGGCCCAGAAAATTCAGTGCAGAGCCCAATAATTACATTTAAAATAGATTACCTGTCTTCCCTAGCTTTCCAGAGTGGTCTCAATTGCACCTGCTCTCTGGCTGTAGGAACACGCATGCATCAGAAATGCATGCGCAAATCCCACAAAATGGCCGACACGCACATTTCCCAACCTGATGCAAAGTTGCGCTGGGAGAACTGGGCCCTATGTGTCCCCAGAACCACAGCAATGTAGTTGATTCTCAATTGCCCTCTAAAATTGCTTAGCACGCCTCTCAGTTCAAGGGATGGGCATTAAATGCTGGCAGCATTGTCAGTGATGCTTACATCATGAGAAAAATATATTCTTTATCAAATTTTGGTTTCTCCCAATCCTCAGAGGTTGAAATATGATGATTCCTTAGTATAAAATTTTCATGGGATTGGAGCAAGGCTGGCATGGATTTGGGCAAGATTTGTTGCCCATTTCTAAATGCCCATGAAAAGATGGTAGTGAGCCTCCCTGAATCATCCATTCATCTGATGCAGGTACACACACACTGTTCTTAGGAAGAGAGTTTCAGATCCAGAGATAGTGAAGAAACAGTGATATAGTTCCAATCTGGTTGGGAGTCTCTTTAATGAGAATTTGAAGATAGTCATGTTTCCATGCATCAGCTGCCTTTGTGTTCTAGGAGGTATCGTTTTGGAAGATGGTTTTGGAAGATGCTGTCAAAAAAGCCTTGGTCATTTGCTGAAGTGCCTCTTGTAGATAGTACACACTACTGCCACTGTGTCCTGGGTAGTGTCCAGCTTCTTGAATGCTGTAGAAAGTGCACTCATCCAGGCAATTACAATATTCCATCAAACTCCTGAATTCTGCCTTGTAAATAGTAGACAGGTTTTGCAGAATCAGAAAATTACTTATTACAGAATTCCCAGCCTCTGATGTGCTAGTTCAGTTAAGTTTCTGGTCAATGGGAGTTAGTCTTCCAGATGAGTGTTTCAGCAATGGTAATGCCATTGAACATCAAGTGGATGGTTACATTCTCTCATTTTGGGGATGGTCATTGCCTGGCACTTGTGTGGTACAAATGTTACTTGACACTTATCCACCCGAGGTTTAATGTGGTCTAGATCTTAGGGCATAGAGACATGGACAACTTCAGTATCTAAGAGCCGCAGATGGCATTGAACACTGTGCAGTCATCAGCGAACACTCCCACCCCTTACCTTACGATGGCAACAAGTTCATTGATGAAACAACTCAAAATTGTTGGGTCTAAAACAGTACCTTGAGGAACTCCTGCAATGATGTCCTCAGATTGAGATAATTGGCTTCTATCATGCCTTGAGCTAGATATGTCTCCAACCTGTGGAGAGTTTCCCTCTTAATTCCTGTTGCCTTCAATTTTGCTACAGGAGGTTATTTACTGCTCTGATGCCAAGGGGAGTCACTTTCCCACTTCACCTCAGGAGTTCAGCTGTTTGTCTTTGTCTATGCCAAAGCTTTCATGAGATCTGGAGCTGAGCTGCCCTCATGGAACCCATTCTGAACATGGGTGAACAGGTTGTTGTTGTGTAAGTGCCACTCAATAGCACCGTCAATGATACCTTCCATCATCTTGCTGATGGTGGAGAGTAAATTGATGAGGTAGTAATTGGCCTCCATAACTGTGTGGTGCAGACTTCTAAATGTTCACAGCATTTTCAGTGAAAGAATTATTTCTTACCTCAGTCCTGAATAACTGGCCACTGAGCACCAAATTCTCCATTCTCGCTGGCAATGGGGAAGGGACAGACTAAATTGGAGAATCCTTCCCAATCTCTCACCATATATGAAGCCCCTTCAGAATCTTGTATGTTTCAATGAGATTGTCTCCCATTCTTCTAAACTGCAGAGTAAATAGACTATATTTGCTCAGCCTTTCATCACAGGAAAATCGACTCATCCCAGGGATCGATGGAGTGAATCTTCACTGTACCACAACCAATGCAAGTATATCCTTTCTTAAATGTGGAAACTAAAACTGCTCACAGTATTCCAGATGTGGTCTCCTTAATCCCTGTACAATTGGAGCAGGATTTATTTATTCTTGCACTCTAATTCCCTTGCAATAAAGGCCTAGGCACCATTTGTCTGCTGCAACTGCATACTAAATTTCTGCATTCCTTCTACAAGACTTTCAAAGTCCCTTTGAATGTCAACACTTACAAGTTTCTTTTATTATCTTATGAATATCTTTTAAAAAGATATTCATATTTTATATTCTTTTGACCGAAGTGAATAACTTCACATTTAACTACATTGTAATCCATCTATCTTCAGCTGTCTATTCAATACACCTCTTTACAGCCTTTCTGTATCCTGCCCACAACTTTCCTTTCTATCTTGCTGTGTATCATCAGCAAACTTTGATACATTACTCTTCATCTAAGTCATTGATATAGGTTATAAATAGCTGAGGCCCCAGCATTGACCCTTGTGGTGTCCCACTATTTACTATCTGCTAACTTGAAAAAATCCCACTTACCCCAGAATCCGCTTCCTATCTATTAACCAATCATCTATGCTGTAATATTACCTGCAACTCCATATGCACTTATCTTGCCTATTAACATCTTGTGTGCTGTCTTAGCAAAAGCTTTTTGAAAATCCAAGCATACAACATCTACTGGCTCTCTTGTATTTACTTTACTAGTTACATCTTCAAAAAATTCCAATAAATTTAATAAACAGGATTTTCCTTTTGTAAAACCATATTCACTTGTAAGTGTACAATGTTCTTTTAAATGCACTGTTAGCTTCCTTCATAATAGATTCCAGCATTTTCCCTACAACAGATGTTAAGTAACTGACTTGCAGTTCCCTGTTTTCTCTCTCCTTAAAATTTGCCAACTCCTAACTTGATGGGGCCATTGCCAAATCCAGTGAATTCTGGAAAATCACAGCAACTATCTCTACCTCTATCATCTTTAGAACACTAAGGATTTATGTTTTTTGGGACTTAAGGATTGTAGTCCTTTAAATTTCTCTGATACATTTTCTCTGTTGATATTAATTCCCCTACTCTTATTAGCCCTTTGGTTGCCATCTGGAATGAAACCTATGCCTTCAACTATGAAGGCAGACACAAAGGGGACGTTACCCCCAAAAAAAAGCTAAGTGCATAACAGGTGGAAAAATGGGAGATTTTCCCACCCATTTTTTGTCGGGGGACCCAAGTTCAAATCCCAGCACAGCAGATGGTGAAATTTGATTTCTAGAATTAAAATATTGATGACCATGAAACCATTGTTGATTGTTGGAAAAACCCATCTGGTTCACTAATGCCCTTTAGGGAAGGAAATCTGCTGCCCGTAGTTGGCCTGGCCTACAAGTGACTCTAGGGCCTCAGCAATGTGGTTGACTCTGAAATACCCACTGGCATGGCCTAGCAAGCCACTCAGTTCAAGAACAATTAGAGATGGACAATAAGTGCTGGCCCAGCCAGCAATGCCCACATCTTATGAGCAAATAAACAGTCTTATACGTCTCCTTCCAAAACCAGCATCCCAACTTTCCCTTATTTTATAAGTGATCAAAGTCCTTAATTAAACAATGCCCCCACCCATGTATCTGTGCAGCACACCACAACCATCCTGAAGATCCTACATGGTGCATATCAAGGGTGCCTCCAGATTTATCCAGGGGCCTGAAACGTGCAGAATTATTTTGTTTAATCTCACTTCTTATGGTCATACTCTTTCATTGTAGCGCTGCTGGGCTTCATTGATTGGGTGTCTGACAGTTGCCAGAAGTGAATATCCCTTGTCTCCTAACAGCCACTACTTAAGTCTGTTCACAGATCCACAGTGGCCTGTGTTGGTTGTAAGATAAAAATGTCAGAGCAGTACCCCAGAAAACTTAAAGAAATATATTGTTATGTTTGTGCACTGGTTACACATTGATGGAATTGAAGCCCTTGTGGTTCACAAATATTCCTAGTTTACTTGAGGGTGCACAGATTATTCTGTGTATGGAGTCATTAACACTCTGCACCTGTGGGAGGCCAGCCAGAAATGCAAACCTTGATGCTTGCTCATCCTGACTGGTTTTATTGCAGGCAAAGTTCACAAAATTGACAACCCTGCCAAACAACCCATCAATTAACTGCCTTACATTTGTGGGTTAGCAAATAAGAGATCCTGGATATGTCCCCATTAGCTCTCTGGAAGAATCAGTAGGTAAAAATGTTTAGGACGGTGGTCCAGAAGAGTGCAGGGATTGTTTTAAGAGGATGCAAATGTCTGCCATCTCTTTGCCACGATAATCTGATCCTCTTGAAGCATTACTGCTTTGTAAAAGAATCTCAGTTTCTGCCTGTTGTTTCCAGTAGTGTTTTGAGAACCTGCTGTTGCTTTCTCTGTGTTGCCTTCTTACTGATGCCCTTTCCTGCCTGCTCAATAGCAGGCTAGTGCCACTGGTGCTGATCATATTGCCTCTTCTGAGGTCCAATTTAAAGCAGCTAACCAGTCACCCATCCTGATGTGATTCATAAATTCTCAAAAATATAGAAAATAAATACTCAGCAAAATAAGAAAGTTGCAAATACTAAGTATTTATTGCACTATTTCCAGGAGTTTTCATTGTTTGAGCCTCTCGGTTGCTGTTTAGTAGAGGCGACCGGAGTACTGCTTCTTTATAAAAATATCTTTATTTGATGTTTTTTATCTATGATAGCCAAGTTCCGCACACATGAGGACGGCCTCAACTGGGATCTTGGGTTCATGTCACACTATCTGTAACCGCTACGACTTGCCTGGACTTGCAAAATCTCACTAACTGTCCTGTCTGGAGACAATACACATCTCTACAACCCGTGCTTAATGCCCTCTCCACTCAAGTTGTCTGTACCTTTAAGACTTGATTAGCTGTAAAGACTCGCATTCCAATCATTATGCTGTAAATTGAGCTAGTGTCTTTGTATGCCCAGTTTGTGAACAGATCTCCCACTCACCTGACGAAGGAGCAGTGCTCCGTAAGCAAGTGGAGTTTCAATGAATCTAGGAAAATTAATGCGATGTTGAAGTATCGCTCCAATTGAGCCTTACCCTTTGTTAATGGTCAACCCACCTCTCCAGCAAGTTTCTGCCAACCAGCCTGCTTTTGGAATTTGTATGTCTCAGGAGACAATGGACTGCACCCAGGGTGCATATCACTTCTGTAATGACATTGTCTGTTAGGGCTGTGGAGGCTGATTTATGAATAGTAGTCCCTTTCACAGCTAGTACAGCTGAATAGTGTTAGCCTGAGGTCAGCTGATTTCCTTCATGTGGGTTCATTCTTCCACCATCTGGTCATCTCTTTTGTTGTCTGGATATGTCTCTGGTCAACTTGTCTCCAGGTATTCTGTTCAGTATTCATTAACTCTGACCCTAGTCAACTTAAAACCTTACTTTCAGACATCCTTGTATTGCAGATGTGGGCAACGTATTGGTCTTGTGCCGATAGCAAGTTTGCCACAGAGCATGTCTTTGCATTGCAATTGTCATCTGTTTGGCACACATGACCCAGCCACGGAGTCGCAGCTGGCTAAAGACAGCAAACATAGTGAGGATCCCTACATGCTGGTGTATTTCCATATTCAGCATTCTGCAGAAGATGCCCAGTGTTATCTGAAGCAGTGGAGGCAGAAGCTATTTGTGGTATAAAGGGTTAATGTTAAAAATATAAATTGGCAGTCTATATAATCAATTTAGGATCACATAACAACAGAGTATGCTGAGAGATAGTTTTATGTGAAGCCACATTCTAAGCCTTGTACATAGTCAGAAGAATGTTTAATAAAAGGTAGATTAGGGATAACCTTGCCTCCAGCAATTTCTGTCAATCCTGGCCAAAGTCAACCATAACAGCAATTACAGATGGTGACAGCAGAAAGGTGACAGAAAAACCTTGAAGTAAAAAGCCCAGCAACTGAAAGAAGCAGCAAGAGAAACGACTGCAAGAGACGGACTGTGTGAGAAAAGCACCACCATAACTCAAAACAGGCTAGAGCAAAGAGAAACCATGAAGAAAATCTTACCAAAGAACTTTGAACATGTGAAAGACCCAGATCAAGCCAAGAAGTGGCAAAGGTGATATTGTGGATTTACCAGATACCAAACCGTTTCAAGATTAGCAAAGAAACCCAGCAAGGAACCAGTCACTACCCTTCCCTTCGCCACAGGCAGTAATGACATAATGGTCAGACAGGGCATAAACAAAGAAATAGTGACATACAAAGAAGTTTGAGAAGTTTTTCATACATATCTTATCCTTAGAAGAAATACAATAGAAAGATAAAAGGCGTGTCCAAAGATCAGGAGAAAGCATACATTCCTTCATCATTGTTTAATATCAACTCATTAAGAATTGCAAATACGGAGCCTTCAAAGACAAAATAACTCAGGACTTTGTTGTTGTGGGAGTCTTTGACTGATTTTCTACGGTTGAGGGAGAATCAAGTGCTATTAAAGACTATGCAATTAACAAGGCAGGCAGAAGTGAGAAGGGCATCGGCATGTAGTGTCCCACCATTCCTGTAAGAGATGAGAGCACAAATTAGTTAAAGACATGGAATCCAATACTTTCTTTTATTTGATTTGATTTATTATTGTCACATGTGTTAACATACAATGAAAAGTATTGTTTCTTGTGTGCAATACAGACAAAGAATACTGTTCATAGAGAAGGAAACAAGAGAGTGCAGAATGTAGTGTTACAGTCATAGCTAGGATGTAGAGAAAGATCAACTTAATACAAGGTAAATCTATTCAAAAGTCTGCCAACAGCAGGAAAGAAGCCGTTCTTGAGTCGGTTGGTACATGAGCTCAGACTTTTGTTTTTTTTTCAAAGAAAGAAGGTGAAAATGAGAATGTCTGAGATGCGTGGGGTCCTTAATTATGCTGGCTGCTTTGACAGTGTAGACAGAGTCAGTGAATGGGAGGCTGGTTTGTGTGATGGATTGGGCTAATACTTCATTGGCCACAAAATTTCTACCAGCAACAACTGAATAGAGGCTCAATGAAATTTGAAAGAAACAAAAAACAGATGAAGAATGTGCCCAAATTCAGGAATGCTGCATCAAAAATGGCTAGAATATGCTCCAAATAATCTCATCCTGAAGTAATACTTTGAGCAAGGAAGATATTTCACTGTTAAAGATGACTTGCTGAATTATAATAAGAGATTGATCTTGCCTAGGGTCCTTAAGACCATTTAGAGAATACATCAGGGAAATTTAGGATTACAAAGTGCAAGAACACAAAATTTCATTTGGTGGCCAGGGATCTCAAAATGATGAAGGGTCATTCAGACTGAAAACCTTAGCCCTATTCTCTCTCCAGTCTCCACAGATGCTGTCAGACCTGGTGAGATTCTCCAGCATTTTCTGTCCTTGTTCAGATTCCAGTATCTGCAGTAATTTGTTTTTATCTCAAAATCATTAGCAAACATGATTTCAACTGCATCAGTTGTGCATTCCATTGTCGGAAACAAAAAGAACGACTGATAGCACCATCATTTCTGTCCAGACCATGGGAATGTCTCAGAATGGATCTTTTCAAGTTCAAAAGGAAGACATTCCTCATACTTGTTAACTATTACTCCAGATGGATTGTGATTAAACCTAGAATGTAGTCTGAAGTTGACATTAGGTTTCAAAGATACATTTTTGCCACACATGACATTGCTGAACAAATCATTTTAGACAATGACCCAGAGTTTGTCAACAAATATGTTAGCAGCTCACAGAAGAGTATAGATTTGTCCACGTGACTAATTCACACAGATACCTGCAAGCTGGTGAGGAGGACAAAAGGCGACTAAGGATGATAAAGGACTTGTTGAAGAAAAATACAATATCAACATGGCACTGTCTAGCTACAGTCCACGCTACTTTCCACGCAGAGAGTGGTGGGTGCCTGGAACACACTGCCAGAGGATGTGTTGGAAGCAGGCATATTAGCAACATTTAAGAGGCATCTGGATGGGTACATGAATAAGGAGGAAATAGAGGGATATGGACCATGGGCAGAAGGTTTCTTTTTTAGTTAGGGCATCATGATCAGCACAGGTTTGGAGGGTTGAAGAACCTGTTCCTGTGCTGTACTTTTCTTTGTTCTTTGTACTTCTGAATGAATTGACTCCATCCAAGCTTCTGATGGGAAGATAACAGTGAACTGAACTTCCTTGTCTTCTGCACATGCTTATGCCATGCCCTAAAGCAGAAAGAGTAAGGGAGAAGGAGGATGAATACCATGCAAATCAAACCAGAAACTATATCAGCACCATAGGCTGTATAACATTTCAGAACTCCAGCCATGTGAATAGGTATAGATTCATGACTAGTGAAAGTTGGCTTTCGATCTTATCTTGTAGAAGCTGAAAACTGTATAATGAGAAGAAACAAAAGCACATTTGTACGTATAAGAAGAAGACCATGAATGGAATAGACCAGTTACCCAGAGGAACAGCAGAGAACTGATAGTCTTTGATGATTCACCTACTGCTCTACTGAGTTCTAGAGAAAATATGCTGAACTTGACATCCAGACTATATGTACTATGATTCACTTACTACTCCACTGTGTCCAAGAGAGAATATGAGAACCTGACATCCTGACTATACATACCCAGAGAGCTAAAAACAAAGTCAGGGAGATTGGTGAAACCGCCACTACAAAGACTTCAGGGGGAGATATGAGTTAATATAAATAATGTATTGAATAGAGTCAGAGAGTAGGGGGAGAAGTAGAGTTAATGTTCATAGAAATTCTGGATACCCTACAGTGCAGAAGGAGGCCAGTCAGACCCTTGAGTCTGCACCGACAACAATCGCACCCAGGACTTATCCCTGTAACCCCACAAGTTCACCTTATTAATCCCTCTAGCCTACATATCATAAGAACATAAGAACATAAGAAATAGGAGCAGGAGTAGGCCATCCAGCCCTTCGAGCCTGCCCCGCCATTCAATAAGATCATGGCTGATCTGTCGCTGCTCAGTTCCACTTTCCCGCCCTCTCCCCATAACCCTTAATCCCCTCTCCTATCAAAAACCCATCAACCCGCGTCTTAAAAATATTTAGCGAGGCAGCCTCCACCACTTCAACGGGCAGAGAATTCCAGAGATTCACCACCCTTTGAGTGAAGAAGTTCCTCCTCAACTCCGTTCTAAACCGCCCCCCTTTTATCTTGAGGCTGTGCCCCCTAGTCCTACTGTCTTTTTTGAGCGGGAAGAGTCTTTCCACCTCTATCCTATCCATCCCATTCATCATCTTATACGTCTCAATGAGATCTCCCCTCATTCTTCTAAACTCTAACGAGTACAAGCCCAGTTTATTCAGCCTCTCCTCATAGCTCAACCCCCTCAACTCCGGTATCAGCCTAGTAAACCTCCTGAGCACTAAGGGGCAATTTAGCATGGCCGATGCACCTAACCCTCAAATCTTTCCACTGTTGGAGGAAACCACACAGACATGGGGACATGTGCAAACTCCACACAGACAGTGACCCAAGCTGGGAATTGAGCATAGCACTACTGTGAGGCAGCAGTGCTAACCACTTTGCCACCATGCTACCCACACTCTTTTTTTGTTGCCCTTTTAATATCCATACAGGAAGAGGCATTGACTGCAATGTCAAGGTTTATGATTTCTGTGAAATATGTAAATAGATCAGTGATGTAAGATTACATGACAAAAGAGCATGCTAAAAGACATGAAGTCTCTTGATAGCACTTATGCTGTATATAGTTAGATGAATGTTAAATAAAAAGTAATGTCAACCAACTGCCTCACCTCCAGCAATCTCTACTGATGCAAGGACAACCTACGCTAAACCTACAACAATGATAAAAAATGCACAGCCATTTTTCTTGGCTTGCATAAGTTATCCATGCATCACAAAGGAAGATGATGAAAACACAAGCCTGCTACACGTGGAGATTTGTATTTTCGATTAGTTTGTAGTTGGAATACACTCGCCCTTTCAACTTTGACATCGTAAATGCAGCCTTGTCAATACTGGTGCTGATTTCAACATCAAGAGACAGGTTGCTGGTAATTGATGATTCAAGGTTTGTGAAGATGTTGGTGACCTCCAGAGTGAGATTATCAATGTTGATGAAATGGGGAATCTTTATGTCCTGGACCATAACTTTGGTCTCCTGACACTGATTGTGAGTCCAAAACCTTGCAGGCCCAAGAGAATTGATCTACAAGCTGTTGCAGTGAAATTTAGTATGGGACGTCAGTGCAACATCATCAGCAAGCAGCAAATCACAAACTAGGATATTATGCCTTAGATTTTGGCACACCAGTCTTGCCAAATTGAACCACTTGCCATTGGCTCTGGAGTGCAAACACTCTCATTTGAGTCACCAACAACATACAAGATCAGCAGTGAGTTAGTACCAAGCCATAGTCCTGTTTTATTTTGCTGATGATCTTGAAAACGTCCAATGATGCTCCATTATAACTGACAAAATTGTGAATATTCTTGTTGAAAAAAATGATGCCCAGCTTAGGTTCTGCAGCAGTTTAAAAGGTCCCCCTCTGCTGACAAGAGTGGTCTGCACTATTCACAGCATTTCTATAACTACCAAAATAAGAAAATCATATCAACAGTCTATCTGCCAGCCTTGAAACTGCACTGAGACTCAGGGCAGATGTATGATGCCGGGCTCTACATCTGGTCAGAGTAATGTGAGCAAAGTCCTCCCCATAATATTCAACAGAGAGATGGTAAGTGTTGCAGTCACTATGATCTTCTTTGTTTTTGTACATGGTGACTATTTAGCATCACACATTTCTTGAGACACAAATCTTTTCTTCCAGCTGAGACACAACAGTTTTTCTTCACAGAAATGCTGCAGCAATGCTGGTTTTCCATTTTTGGTGATTTCAAGTAGAACGTCTTCATTTCCTGGGGCTTTACCACTGGCAAGATGGTCAATGGCTTTGTTGAACTCTACTATAATGGGCTCGTTATCCCACTCCATTATGACAGGAAAGTCTTGAATGGGGTTCTGAGAGCTTCTTCAGTGATAACGGTCTCCATTACATAGAGTTCAAGATCGTTCTTCACCCGCCTTTCCACCTACTTGGCAGGTTCAGTAATGATCATTACGGTCTTTGACTGCATGAGGGCTGACATTGCCGCTTATGGGCCTTTGTTTTCTTTATTCCTTCGTGCATCCTTCCAACATCCCCAGATTCAGCAACAGATTGTATGCTATTGCAAAGTTTCAACCAGTATTGATTGGTGCACTGTCAATCAGTCTTGTGACACTTGATTCAGGCAGCTCTGAGAGCATCTGGATCACTGGCGACTTAATTGTAATCCATGAGGGTTATCCACTTTGTTGCAGTAATTTGCTACTTTCCACTGATTGATTTTCCCATATGCAATGAATACAATACTGCACAGATAATCCCATTTTGACATTGCATTCTGGCCTTGGGCAGTGTTGTCTGAAGAACCTGATTGGGGATGATGAGGAACTGCTTGGTCACTTCTGGATCACTGATCTGCAAGTGTTGATCTGAGGATAACCTTTCTACTTGCAGCAGTATAATTTCTATTTCTGTTTCTATTTTTTATTAATTTTTCATGGGACTTCTGGATTTTGCTGGTTCGGTCAGCTTTTACGCTCATCCCTCATTGCTCTTGAGAAGGTTGTGGTGAGCTGCCTCCTCGAACAATCACAGTCCACGTTGTGTAGGTGCACCCACAGTACTATTAGGGAGGGAGTTCCAGGATTTTCACCCAGTGACAATGAAGAAATTACACTATATTTCCAAGTGGGGTGATGTGTGACATGGAGTCAAACTTCCTGATGGTGGTGTTCCATTGTATATTCGGAATCTAGGTGAGGTTCTTTGGGGTTTGTCTATTCTCCCAAAGTAAGTTTTTTGAGACTGTAATTTATTATACCAATTACTCTTCCTTTATAGCCACAAATACATATTGGGACCTTTGCATGAGGTTGGCACTTCCATTACCTCCAGATCTCTGTTACTCAATCATGTAATGTTACATCATTACATCAACATCATGTGCTTCTGATCTTTGCCCTTTGTGAAGGTGTGAGGGGCAAGGTTTAAAGGAGATGTATGAGGCAAGTATTTTTACACAGAGGATGCTGGGTGCCTGGAACTCATTGCTGGGGGGGGTAGTGGAAGCAGATATGATAATGACTTTTAAGGGACATCTTGACAAATACATGAATAGGATGGGAATAGAGGGATATGGTCCCTGGAAGGGTAGGTGTTTTAACTCACATGGGCAGCATGTTCGGTGCAGGCTTGGAGGGCTGAAAAGCCTGCTCCTGTGCCGTAATTTTCTTTGTTCTTTATGCTACATCTCCCCACAAGTCTTTATCCCAATTACGTATATCCTCCTACATATTCCCCCAAATTCTCAGCATTCAAATGTCTGAGGTCCCTTGACCAGTCCCTGATTTTATTCTGATCTCTTTCTGAATTTGAAGACATTCTGAACTCTCTCTTCATTCAAAATGAGTGCTGTTCTCCTCAGTGGTTGTAGAGCTGTGTACTGTTTCTTCTTCTTTATCTCCATCAGGATCTGAATGAGTCCAAGTATTGATTGACTTCCTTTCCGAGGATATTAAGGCACTGTGGTTTCACCTTTTGAGTCAACTATTATTCCAGAACTAATACAATCTAACCTAGAAAGTCATCATATGTTTGGTGAAATCACATTTTTCATGTTAGGCCTGTATCCGGTAAGACTTACAGGTCTATCCATATCTATGGTCATGCTCTTCTCTCATGGAGCTGATGTACTAGCATATCATTCACGTGGCATATTCCTGCTTCCATGCCTTCTGGAGCTTGGGACATTGGCCGCAATTCTCCCGAATCGATACTAAGTGCTTATGGCAGTGGCAAACCTGAAGGGTTGACATTAGAAACGTCTAATTAGCTGTTGCTAATTTAGGCAAATTGAGCAAACCGTCTGCCAGCCACACTGTTCCAAGACTGAGCTGCCATCTCTAAATGGCAAACAGATTTCCACATATGTTTACTGCCCCCCTCCCCAAAAATGAAATGGTGCCCGCCCACCTCTCCCCCTGCCCCATGATCAGGGAAGTACCACCAACCCCTCACCAAACAGGGGCATCGTCCCTGATCCACAAATAATGGGTGATCTCCCCCTCACTTATGGCCCATCAGGTGCAAGTTAATGCTCTTACACATCTGTGCATTTCCCAAGCAACTGAGTCCAACCGGGCTGAATAATATCCTACTGGCCTTACTTTATCTCCATGTCTCTGTGTGACCACTGCAACTGCATTACATCATTTCCCTGGCAAAAGCTGTGGAATGGTTGAGTTTGGGTACGCCTAAATCCAGGACTCTAACCATGGCTAATTTTAAATCAGTAAAAATCTGGTTTTCTTCTTTTTCACTCTACTTTCTCCCTTCTAACTTTTCCCCTTTGATAGAATCCTGTAAGCGCTTTACAAGCACTGTGTGATAATCTTCCACAAAATTCCTGCAATAATTGAACAGTCTTCAATATTTGTCTTATCCTTTTTCTGGTGAAAAGTCTTTGAACATAACACATAAACTTTTTGCAGTCCTCTGGAATTCCTCTTTATCTTATTGATTTCTACAACATAATAATATCTTTGAAACAGATATCCAACTTTGAATTTGATTCCAGGTAATTAATTATTTTGATTACTCATTCTTTACCTGAAATAATATCATTGTATTAAAGTAGTTTGCTTTAACACATTCTTCGTATGTCAGTGATACGGGCTTTCTAATGGCTATTAATCATCCTCTTCACTTCCTTCGATGTTTACTTATTCTACTGAATTAATTGAGCCCACCTTACATCTGTTGCTTTTTTCAACTTTCCCATATTTAAAATTTATATCTAAATGTATTCTGTGTTCTGGACTACTTATCCCGCTCTCACGATTAGTTTGCTGATTTTAAATTTACACGCCTCACAGTCCGATCAAAATGCTGTTAGGTCACGAATAGCCTTAAGTTAGCTGACGCTGTTATCGCAAGTTATCCAACAGGAGTAAATGTAAACTTTACACGCCCTCAACCACCCTATTTTGTGGAATTTTCATTAAACATTCTCCATTTTTCTTATTAGATGTTGACTTGAATTAACAATTCCTACTATTTGTTGCAAATCTTTAAAACATAAAGATTCACCCTGTTTAGGACTGAATGGGTTAATTTTTTGTTTATTTCAAACTTGGCTTATCATAAAATCATATCATAGAATCATATCGTAGAACCCCCCCAGTGCAGAAAGAGGCCCTTCGTCCCATTGAATCTGCACCGACCACAACCCCACCCAGGCCCTAACCCCATACCCCTGCATATTATTAATTGCTAATCTATCTAACGTAAGCATCTTAAGACGCTAAGGGGCAATTTTTAGCATGGCCAATCAACCTAATCTGCACATCTTTGGACTGTTGTTTACAGCAATCTTTTTACACAGAGCATTCTTTACCCTTGGAGCTGTTTTTCTGTAAGCCCTTTTCTTCTCATGTCTACAAGCTTTTGAGTTCTTTTTATTAATTTCCTGAGTTCTGTAAGTAAATTAATTTGCTATTTTCCCTCTATTTCCTTATTCTCCAGACCCTTTTTCTGACAATCCTAAATTAAACCCATGGCTCCTGTCGAAGGTATAACTTCCTCTCTAACTTAATTTTGCCTCTCCACAGGGCTTCTTAAAAACTTCATCAGTCGTAATGCCTCCCTTTCAGTCCCTAATGGCTACTTCCTTTCTCCACGGGTCTTCTTAAAAACTTCATCAACCGTAACACCTCCTTTTCTCTCCCTGACAACTACTTATAAGTAAACTACCCTCACTCCTATGTCTTACCCAAAGCGAGGTCATGTCCCTGGCAGCAGGGCCAGATCTTTTCCACCCTGCCCCGCCCCCCAAATTAAGCACGTGTCTTTACTTCTACGCTTTCATCCACTGAAAGTGCAGATCTACTGTTATCAGTTTTACCTTGGTGATCCCATCCCGTACCATCGTCAAATTGAACTGGGGAATTCTGTACTCAGTGGCCGAAATTGTTTAGAAAATATTAAAATAACTCTATTTAATAGGTTTTGCAAAGGTAAATGAAATTCAGATTTAAAGCGCAATAAATTTATTTTCCAAAACTGGTTTTATTATAAAACATATAAAAAGTACAAAGAACAAAGACATACATTAGACAGATACAATACTTTTGCTCAAAGGAGATTCTCAGATTGCCAAGCAGCACAGAGTACCACTAAGCCATCTGAAGACCTCAACTTTGTATCAAAATTCAATATATTCAAATATATTCAAATATATTCAATATATTCAAAATTCAAATACAATTATACCTTTTTTTTAATCTAAGTCTTTAGCTTAATCCAATTTCATTGCATATTAAATTGTCAGTCTTTTTCGCGTCAAATATCTTAGTCAATTGCAATACAACACCCGATATAGTGACATTTCTATTGGTCCATCCCAATATCTGACTCCCACCTATTTTGCACAATCTGAAGATGCTCCCACACAGGCGTGAGAGTGACCTGACACAAATGCCCCTCTTAGCTTCCTCCCTTGTCAGACCCTCATTCAGCCCCCTTCCCACTTCAGACCCTCCTGAGTTCTGTAAGTAAATTAATTTGCTATTTTCCCTTTATTTCCTTATTCTCCAGACCCTTTTTCTGACAATCCTAAATTAAACCAATGGCTCCTGTCCAAGGTGTATCTTCCTCTCTAACCTCCACCGCCCCCCACCCACCCCACCCCATCCAGGCTCCCAAACCCTTCAGTCCCCAACTCAGGCCCACCTCCCTCTCAGACCCCCCACTAAGCCTCCCTTCAGACCAAGCACCTTTGTAGCGCAAACAGTGCACTGCCAAGAAGTGACTTTCAATCAGCCTTGGACTCTGTCCACATTGCAGTCAGGATCAATGGGGTATTTGAGGTGCAGTCAGCTGTGAAGGGAAATCAGAATAAACACAGATGGCTGGAGGATGATAGAAATCCTTTGATCTGACAGCTGAATCTTTTGTGAGGCACTGCACCCTGAACTTGTTACAGATCAAAAGCTTCAAATATAATGCAGAGTTTCAACAATCCATACTCACTGGGAAGCCACAGCACCTTCAAATAAAAGCAGCGTGTATGCATTGGGGCTGAATTCATAACTGCAGAATGAAGTGCTGCAGTGATTTAGAATCCTGCCAGGTGACCGGAAGAGGGTAGGGTGGAATGGAGGTTAAAGTTACCTGGCCACTTCAGAATTTGCACAACTAATGGGCAGGAATGCAGACGTTGGTTACCGAGCTGCCTGAAATCACTATACCAGAGGTGATCTTCAGGTCTGCCAGGGCTAGAAGGGGCAGTCCAGCCATGACAAACCCCTCCCCCCAATCCTAATAGAGAGGTCAACCCTTTACCCACATCCCAATCTCACCCAACCCCAGGACCCTTGAGAGACCCTTCGTCTGCAACCTGGCAACAGCAGAAGGGTAAATGGCCACCAGACCTACCTCCCCCTCAAGGCCCAATGCACCAGGTCAAAGTGACATTGCCAGGGTAGCAGGGAGCTGCCAAGGTTCTTGCCTGAAGGGAGGCTGTGGGTGTCTGAGGCGGAGGGGGGGCTGAGTGAAGGGGCAGGTTGGATAAACTTCATGCCTGCATGGTATGGGGGGAGGATGCCTCTCATTGCTGAGGAGTTGGTTGGTGGTTCTTCCTCAGCCTCCGGGGTTTAACTTGCCAGGTCTTAGCTTGAGAGGACTTTTATCAAAGTCCACCAGAAAGGTCATCAGACTCATTGGCTCTATTCTCTCGAGAGATGTCAGTGTTTTTTGTTTTTGTTGACTCCACAGCACTTGTTCCACAACCACAGTAGGGGATAACAGGCAAGAAGCCAGCACTGTGCTTTTCGGAGGGGTCCCTCACAAGGATGCTGGATGGAGTGGAGCAAAGTCAGGATACACTCTACCCCTATTCCAGGAAACTGTCTTCTAGCAGGGTCACCACTACCTCCCAGGATGCAGTGGTGACCTGGTCAGTGCAAGCACACTTCAGAAGAGGATGGGACAGCAGTGTTGGAAGAAGATGAATGATCTTCTTTGCTCAGCCATCTCCAGTCTCTCACCGGTCACCTTTGCACCCACAACCCCTTCTCTCGCTCAGCCACCTTGGCCTTAGCCAACACCAGGTACCATGTTCCCCGAGTAGCTGCAATGGTCCTCACATTCCAATTCCCACTCCTGCCACACCTCATCACCATCGTAAATGTCAACACTCCCAACTACACTCTTCCTCTCTGTGTCATTGCAGGACAAACTCAACCACAACAGGTGTGAGTGAGCATAGCCAGCTGGAGTCACACGCGAGCTGATAACCTCACACATTTTAAGAAGCAAACCCTCAATCTGGCCAGGGAGGAGGAAGAACGTGACTGTGCTGCTGATGAAGTGGGGGCAGCAGAGAAATGTGAGAATCCTCAATACATACGCTGTCTTTCGTCACATCTCAAATGAGTAATTAATGTTTCCTCCACATCCCCTGTAATGCTAGATCCCTTTTCTTGCAGGCCGGTCAACAGAACAGGCCATCCTCATACACCCTGTACCTGCTAGACTTCAGCAGTTCAGAGGGGGATTCTCCAACCCTACCATTGAAGAGGCGTCACAGTTGTCACCCACACCTGACAGTAAAAAGTCTCACAACACCAAGTTAAAGTCCAACAGGTTTATTTGGTAAATAACTACCAAATAAACCTGTTGGGACTTTAACCTGGTGTTGTGAGACTTCTTCCTGTTCTTACCCAAGTCCAACACCGGCATCTCCACATCATGGCCACATGTGACATCAGCACAGGTACTCATACCTCAGTGGGTTCAACAGGTAGACAGGCTTCTGGGTCACTCACTGGTGAGTCTGTCACACTGAAGATCCACAGCAGATGGAGGCAGGGATGTCCCAGTGAATTGGCACTCGGATGGATACTGGAATCCAAGACTCTGCTGAGCCCCTTGCCAATGATGTGCTCCTGAACCCAGTTGTCTCACAGCAGCTAAAGCTACAAAGGCAGAGTCGCAAATCTCAGAAATGGATGACAGCATCCCTCCTCAAAGTGCAAAGCTGATTGGAGGAGTCCCAGTGCCTTCTATCCAAGAAGATTCTGTCATCACCAAGGCTAACAGTGCAAGGTGGGCGTTCACAGTGGAAACCTTGGTGAAGGACATGTACCCCATGGAAAAAGATGTCTGCACCATGGTGCAGGGCTTCAACTGCATCTATCAGGCACTGGTGGGAATGTTAGCACCAGAGCATGGTGGAGCTTCTGGATCTCACACCAGATGCCCCTCCATCCCATAGAGGTGCACAGAGGACTCTGGAATATAGCCCAGGGCCCTCTAGGCAGAGAACGCTCAGCATCTCCAGCCCCTCTGACACCCCTCTCCCTGTGAGCAATACAACTCCCAACACCTGACACCAACGTGGGGAACGTTTTAAAATCGGTGTTGCCCGAAAGCAGGTCTGGACCCTCAAGAGCTTGGCTCCCCCATGGTACCTCTGCTAAAGTCATTTCAGGCAAGACGATGTCATAGTCAGCAGGTTGCATCAGCCTCAGTTGTGGATCCTGAGGATGAACCTAGGTGTACTGGGATGGTCAGAAAGATTAAGAAACCGTTGACTTTGTGGATATGGGTGAATATAGGCACTTGAGTAGGTAGACCGTCATTCTGTTTTGCATGTTTGGCAATAAATTTCTGTCTGTTCATGCTACCAAGCTTGGGGAACCATCACACTCACCTGATACCTCATCCCATGGAGTGTGAGAATGGCAATGTGTTCCCTCCAATGGGTGCACCCTCCTACCTTCTTGCCAGATCCCAGCTACAATATGGACAGGAGCCCAGGAAGAAGAACATAGGAAGCATTGCCTGAACACCAGCTTTCACAACCCCTTTAAAGCAAGGGGTGCCCCAACATGAAAGGAAGGTAAGGCCTGTAAGTGACTCCTCCCATCCCCTCTCCCCAAAATGGTGATTCTGGAAACTGCATTCCCAAGTTAAACTTATGTGTCCCCGAATCCTCTTTGGTGGCCCCTGAGCAGTGCACACCACAGAGGATTCTGTCTGCCTGAGCACTGACCTCCAAGTCCTCCTTGGAGGTGAAGGCACCAAGTTCACACTTATGTACACCTGCTATAAATGGCACCAGTGAGATGTCACACTGGCACTTGCTGAGTATCTGCTGAAAGGGAAAGTACTGAAGAAGAGTGCTCACTAATGACGTGCTAATGCATTTAAAAAAGCCTTCTGTGGTCCTGCGACATGATTCACATCACTACACCAGCGAGGGGCCATTAAGATCAGAACTCAGAAACTCGCCAGCACAAGTGTTATTCTCCGGATTTTGAGCACACGCCACCATTCCCACAAATGGAGAATGTGGGCTCAAAAATTGCACCCAATGAGTTTCAAAGATATTTCTGTCTTTACATTTCAAATTTGTCAGGTGTTGGCTTATTTGAATTAAATTGTAATCCCACTTGGACCCTTTATTTTAGTAGATGAAGGCTGTAGTGTAATGTGCTTAAGCCATTTTACTTTGTGAGATTAGATAGAAACTTCTGCCCTTGTGCTAAATTGAAATTCCATCTACTCCCATTTTACACTCCAGAATTTATTTTCTGTTTCATTTACTTCCTTGAGGAAAATTTCCTTTTTCTGCTTTAATGTTTTTCATTTTGCAGGCTGTTTTATATCAGCAGACAATTTTAAAGTGTCCTGCTTTTCCACACTTCTGTCACTCTGCTCCTCCTGTTGGCATTCTTCTTGCTTATGCAGAATTTTCCCACTACACAAAGCATTTCAAGATGGTGGTTGGCATGCTTCTCCATTTTTGTGGACTCCTGCTTTCCCTCTTCTAGCCTACATAAGAATGGCCTCACATTTGTTTCCATGGGACTACACCTTTCCTGTGAACAAACATTCTGTTTTGCTTTCTGATCTCAGTCTGTCTGGTAATTTGTACTGCTTGGATTAGAATTAAATCTATATTCATTTGCAAGAAAGCTGAAGGAGCTTCAACTAGGACCCAAATTACTATATAATCATGAACTGATTCATTCCTCAATATTCTATAATCTGAATATTTTTGCTTATGTAGTTGTCAATGAATGAATCTATTTTCTCACCTGCTCTAGCATTTTGCTTGCTAAATTTTGCCTTTTATTATATTTTTATGAATGTTGAAATTTGAATCAAATGCTTATAGGGCTTTTTCGTAAAAAGTTGAAGTCTCATCTACTCCCTACCTTGCAATAGTTCCAACTGCATAGCGTATTATACTGACCCAATCCTTTGTTCTTTTGTGTGCAAACCAGAGGAGGTTCTCTATCTCAAAAACCTCTTTCTCCAGTTCTGCAAATGGCAAGCATGTTGCAAGACTTCATTACTCTGGGAGTGGTAATGTGGATTCCATGCTTGTACCAAACCCTCGAATTTTACTCTTTCACTGTTGTTGCTGGTTGTTTCTGGTTTGTGCTCACTGCTGTAATACTCTGACTTTCAGGAAATCCCCAGTAGTCTGTGTACACTGTGTACGAGGAGATCAGAGTGCCTGCACAATGGTGTCCCAAGAGCTCAGCAGCTAGTTTCCTGACTGGCAAGAATTGCATTGTGGCTCTTTTTTCAACTAAGTGCAACCACGAGCTCGTCCAAAAGAAATGGGTGCAATTCTCTCCCATTTTCACACTCATTCAGCTCTTAAATTTTTTCAGTACGATTGTTGCCTCCCCCACACAATCTTCTCACCTTAAGGTTTTGCACATCATTGTAGTGTGCTGTACCTTCCACAACCTGGTAATGCAATAGGTGAGGAAATGGATGAGCATCTCTGCTGAAGATGAGGGTGCCATAGGGGAACCCCTGGAGGAGTTAGAGAAAGGCCATCATGTGATGAGGGCCCAAATTGGGAGGAGAGTTCTGAATGCCCTGATAGCTTTTATCTTCATCAATGACCAGGACTAGGTTGGGCACTAAGGTCAAATCATGGTTGGTGGTCCTTCCTCACTATGGTGGCAACACTGTTCTAAACCTACTATTGTTCCTGCCATGAGAAGGATATGGTTGTCCAGGATATCCTGGACCACAATGTCTTCACCTTCAACAACCAGTTTTTCATCCAGACACACAGAACAGCCATGGGGACCAAATCTACACCTCAATATGCCAACTTCTTCATGCACAGGTTCGAACAAGACTTCTTCACCTCACAGAATCTTCAACCGATGCTATACACTGGATACATCGATGACATTTTCTTCCTTTGGCCTCATGGTGAACAATCACTGAAACAACTATATGATGATATCAACAAATTCCACCCGACCATCAGACTCACCATGGACTATTCCCCAGAATTAGTTGCATTCTTGGACACACGCATCTCCATCAAGGATGGTCACCTCAGCGCCTCACTGTACCGCAAGCCCACAGACAATCTAAGAACATAAGAACATAAGAAATAGGAGCAGAAGTAGGCCATCTAGCCCTTCGAGCCTGCCCCGCCATTCAATAAGATCATGGCTGATCTGTCATGGCTCAGTTCCACTTTCCCGCCCTCTCCCCATAACCCTTAATCCCCTTGCCTATCAAAAACCTATCAACCCGCGTCTTAAATATATTTAGCGAGGCAGCCTCCACCACTTCAACAGGCAGAGAATTCCAGAGATTCACCACTCTTTGAGTGAAGAAGTTCCTCCTCAACTCCGTTCTAAATTGCTCCCCCCCCCCCCATTATCTTGAGGCTGCACCCTCTAGTCCTACTGTCCTTCCTGAGTGGGAAGAGCCTCTCCACCTATATCCTATCCATCCCATTCATCATCTTATATGTCTCAATGAGATCTCCCCTCATTCTTCTAAACTCTAACTAGTACAAGCTTAGTTTATTCAGCCTCTCCTCATAGTTCAACCCCCTCAACTCCGATATCAGCCTAGTAAACCTCCTCTGCACTCCCTCCAAGGCCAAAATATCCTTGCGCAAGTGCGGCGACCAAAACTGCACACAGTACTCCAGCTGCGGCCTCACCAGTGCCCTGTACAGTTGCAGCAAGACCTCCCTACTTTTATATTCAATCCCCCTTGCTATAAAGGCCAGCATCCCATTTGCCTTCCTGACCACCTGCTGCACCTGCAGGCTGGGTTTTTGCGACTCATGCACAAGGACCCCGAGGTCCCTCTGCACCGTTGCATGCTACAGTTTTTCGCCATGTAAGCAATAGTCCTTCCTACCATTATTCCTACCAAAGTGGACAACTTCACACTTGCTAACATTAAATTCCATTTGCCAGTTCCTGGCCCATTCGCCCAGCCTACCTAGATCCTTCTGCAGACTTTCCACACCATCTGCACAATTTGCCGTTCCACCAATCTTGGTGTCATCAGCAAATTTTGACACCATACACTCGGTTCCCTCCTCCAGATCATCTATATAAATGGTAAACAGCTGAGGCCCCAGCACCGATCCCTGGGGCACTCCACTAGTCACCAACCGCCAATCCGAATAGCACCCATTGACCCCCACTCTCTGCCTCCTATTTGACAGCCAATTCCCTATCCACACTAACACCCTACCCCCAACTCCATGCCCCCTAACCTTCTGTAATAACCTCTTGTGTGGCACCTTATCAAATGCCTTCTGAAAATCAAGAAACACCACATCTACCAGCTCTCCTCTATCCACCGCCCTAGACACATCCTCATAGAACTCCAATAAATTCGTCAGACACGACTTCCCCTTAACGAAACCGTGCTGCGTCTGCTCTATCAAACAATTCTCCTCAAGATGCATCGCTATTTTCTCCTTGATCACGGATTCTAACATTTTACCTACAACAGACGTTAAACTAACCAGCCTATAATTCCCTGCCTTTTGCCTGCCACCCTTCTTAAACAACAGCGTAACATTAGCCGTTTTCCAATCTTCCGGCACTTCCCCGGAATCCAGCGAGGTTTGGAAAATAATCATCAAGGCATCCACTATCACCTCCGCCATTTCCTTCAGAACCCTTGGTTGCATTCCATCCGGTCCTGGGGACTTGTCCACAATCAGTCCCTCCAGTCTGTCGAACACTGCCTCTCTAGTAACAATAATGTCATTCAGGCCCTCCACTCCTACCACCTTTCTATCGCTAACACCCGGCAAACTATTCACGTCCTCTTCCGTGAAGACTGAAACAAAAAAGTTATTCAAGGCCTCAGCCATTTCCCAATCCCCTACCACTAAGTCCTCCCCTCATCCTCTAAGGGTCCAACGTTCACCCTAGTCAGGCTCTTCCTTTTTATATATTTATAAAAACTCCTACTATCCTTTTTTATATTTAGTGCTAGCCCAGCTTCATAGTTTATCCTACCCTTCTTTATCAACTTCTTCGTCATTCTTTGTTGACATTTAAACCTCTCCCAATCCTCTTCTGGCCCACTACTCTTAGCTACTGTAAACGCATCCGCTTTTAATTTAATACTCTCCTTTACCTCCTTCGTTATCCACGGCTAATTATCTCTCCTCCTACAATCCTTTTTAACCATCGGCATAAATTTCTGCTGAGCACCAAGAAAGATCTCCTTAAAGATCCTCCACTGTTCCTCAGCAGACCTACCTTCCAATGCACTCCCCCAATCAACATTCGCCAATTCCTCTCTCATCCTATCGTACTCCCCTCTGTTCAAACAAAGGACACAGGTCCGGGATCCCACTTTCTCCTCCTCCATCTGCATCAGAAACTCCACCATACAATGATCACTCTTCCCAAGAGGATCCTTTGCCACAAGGTCCCTAATTCTACCTGCTTCATTATATAACACCAGATCCAAGATAGCTTGGTCCCTCATCAGCTCCAACACACACTGTTCAAGCAAACTATCCTGGCAGCATTCCAAGAACTCTTCCTCAAGCCCACCGCGTCCAGCATGGGTCGACCAATCAATATGTAGATTGAAATCCCCCATAATTATTGCCGTTCCATTCCTGCACGCCGCATTTATTTGCGCGTTAATAGCCTGTCCCACCTCCAGATCATTATTTGGGGGCCTATAGACGACACCCCCCAGCGTCTTCCTCCCTTTACTGTTCCTAATCTCCACCCACAACGATTCCACTTTCTGCTCTTTGGCTCCTATATCATCCCTTACTACCACCCTGATGCTACCCTTAATCAGCAGAGCTACGCTCCCCACTTTTTCCTCCTGCCTATCCTTCCTAAACACAATTCCTAATCTCACAATGCTCCACTTCTCCAGCTTCCACCCCAAACACGTTAAAGAAGCCATCCCCTATGGACAAGCCCTCCGTATACACAGGATTTGCTCAGATGAGGAGGATCGTGACAGACACCTCCAGACGCTGAAAGATGCCCTCATAAGAACAGGATATGGCGCTCAACTCATACATCGACAGTTCCGATGCGCCACAGCGAAAAACCGCACCGATCTCCTCAGAAGACAAACATGAGACACAGTGGACAGAGTACCCTTCGTCATCCAGTACTTCCCCGGAGCGGAGAAGCTACGACATCTTCTCCAGAGTCTTCAACATATCATTGATGAAGATGAACATCTCACCAGGGCTATCCCCACACCCCCACTTCTTGCTTTCAGACAACCACGCAACCTCAAACAGACCATTGTTTGCAGCAAACTACCCAGCCTTCCGGAGAACAGTGACCACAATACCACACAACCCTGCCACAGCAACCTCTGCAAGACATGCCGGATCATCGACATGGATACCATCATCACACGTGAGAATACCATCCACCAGGTACATGGTAAATACTCTTGCAACTCGGCCAACATTGTCTACCTGATACGTTGCAAGAAAGAATGTCCCGAAGCATGGTACATTGGGGAGACCATGCAGATGCTACAACAACGGATGAATGAACATCGCTCGACAATCACCAGGCAAGACTGTTCCCTTCCTATTGGCGAGCACTTCAGTGGTCACGGGCATTCAGCCTCTGATATTCCCCCCAACCCCTGCAAGTGCTCACTTCCCTTTCCCTCAACGTTAACAAGCAAACTGCATGTAACTTGCTGGAATGCTCTGCCAAGCTGCCTGTAGCTGATCTGCGAAGGGTAGGTCCATAAAAATCTCAAGGGTGGACAGGTAAGTGGTGCATTAAAAAAAATGAGCACACAGCCAGCCCCAAAATTTATTGAGGGTGCTGGGTGCTACACTCTTCTTTCTCCCTCGCCCCTCCCCCCACCCCAAGGAGGACGCAAACCCAGGGGGCTGATGGCAATGCGGCCTGGGAGACAGTTGCCATGTCAGTTAGTGCCAGAACAGGGAAGCAGTGCCACAAAAAGGTCAATGACCTCATCCAGGCAGCAAAGGTGAGTCCTTAACCCCATCTACCCCCAAAGCACCTCCTTCCTTACCACCTCCCCCAACATCCTCCCCAAGAGGGTGTTCTCCTGAAAGCTGGGGTAGTTTGCTGCAGAGAATGGTCTGTTTGAGGTTGTGCAGTTGTTTGAAGGCAAGAAGTGGGGGTGTGGGGATGGCCTTGACGAGATGTTCATCTTCACTGATGACATGTTGAAGGCTCTGGAGAAGATGTCATAGCTTCTCCACTCCGGGGAAGTACTGGATGACGAAGGGTACTCTGTCCATCATGTCCCGTGTTTGTCTCTTGAGGAGGTTGGTGCGGTTTTTTGCTGCGGCACGTCGGAATTGTCAATCAATGAGTCGAGTGCCATACCCTGTTCTTATAAGGGTATCTGTGGCAATCCTCCTCATCTGAGCAGATCATGTGTATACAGAAGGTTTGTCCGTAAGGGATAGCTTCTTTAACGTGTTTAGGGTGGAATCTGGAGAAGTGGAGCACCGTGAAGTTATCCATGGGCTTGTGGTACAATGAAGTACTGAGATGACTGTTCTTAATGGAGATGCGTGTGTCCAAGAATGCAACCGATTCCAGAGAGTAACCCATGGTGAGTCGGATGGAAGTTGTTGATGTCATCACATAGTTGTTTCAATGATTGTTCGCCATGAGTCCAAAGGAAGAAAATGTCATTGATGTATCTAGTGTATAGCATCAGTTGAAGGTCCTGTGCAGTGAAGAGGTCTTGTTCGAACCTGTGCATGAAGATGTTGGCAGATCGAGGTGCAAATTTGGTCCTCATGGCTGTTCCATGTGTCTGGATGAAGAACTGGTTGTTGAAGGTGAAGGCATTGTGGTCCAGGATGAAGCAGGTGAGTTGTAAAATTGCATCTGGAGGTTGGCAGTTGTTGGCGTTGAGTACTGAGGCAATTGCAGTAATGCCATTGTCGTGGGGGATGCTGTAGAGTGTCAAGACATCCATTGTGATGAGGAATGCTCCTGGTTCAACTGCTCCACGTGTGCTGAGTGTCTGTAGTGTCGCGACAAAAACTGGAGATTCCTTGTACAATAGGTTTCAGAATGCCCTCGATGTAGCTGAAGAGGTTCTTACAGAGGGTCCCATTGCCCGATACAATGGGACAGCTGGGTGTGTTTGCTTTTTGTATCTTCGGCAGGCAATAGAGACAGAAAGAGCCATGAAAGAAATGATGGCTTGACTCCTGCAGAGTATCAGGTGGTGGCCCCTTAGAGGGCAAGTGCAGGATGTGATCAGGGGAAAATGGTAGATGGGGTTAAGCACTCACCCTTGCTGTCTGGATGAGGTCATTGACCTTCTTGTGGCACTTCTTCCCTGCTCTGGCACTAACTGAGGTGGCAACTGTCTCCCAGCTGTATTGCCATCAGCCTCTCCCCCCCACCCCAGGTTTGTATTCTCCTTGGCGTGGGGAAAGGGGGAGGGAGAAAGAAGAGTGTCCCACCCAGCACCCTCAATAAATTTTGGGGCTGGCCATGTGCTCATTTTTTTATGCACTGCCTACATGTCCATCGTTGGGATTTTCATGTACCTGCCCTTCGTTGGGCAGATCAGCTACAGGCAGATTGGCAGAGCATTCCAGCAAGTTACATGCAGTTTGCTTGTTAACGTTGAGGGAAAGGGAAGTGAGCACTTGCAGGGGTTGGGGGGAATATCTCTGCCTGAAATCAGTGGGGGGGCCCCACAGTCACTGCATGAGATCAGCAGGGGCGGTGGATGGGGAGAGGGGTCCGCTGCCACTCTGCCTGAGATCAATGGTGGGGGGAGTAAAGGGAGATCCTCTGCTGCTCTGTCCAAGATCAGCTGGGGGGAAAAAAGGGGGATCTTCTGCCACTCTGCTCAAGATCGGTGGGTGAGGGGTCCACTGCCACTGCATGAGATCAGTGGAAGGGGAGTGGGGAGGGAGGTGAGGGCTGAGATCAGTTTGGGTGGTGGGATAAGGGGGTCAGTGATGTTGTGGGGATGGGGCAATGTCTGAGGGCCAGGTGTACGCATTATCTGGCCCAGGAGGGATGTGGCTGGGGAGTAGCATTCCATCATCTTTTGCACATGCGCTTTTGTAGGCTCCGATCAGAGCTGCAGGGTTTTGGGCATGTTAAGCCAAGCCCACAGGCTTGTGCATCACAATTTGGAATCGCTGATTTTTCTTTGCAGGCATAGTGTGTATGGGGGTGCCTAAAAGTCAGATCTGAAACACTCGCAGTTAAGTCCACCCAGCACTTAATTCTAAAAAAAGGTAAAATTCCCTTTGTGTCATCCTCATCTCGTCCACCTATTTTTGTGTCATCTGCAAACCTGGCAATAGCACATTTACTTACCTTGTCCAAGTCATTACTATATATTGTAAATAATTGTGGCCCCAGCACTGATCCCTGCACACTGCATTAGTTAAAAGTTGTCATCCTGAAAATGCCCTTTTTATCCCAACTTTGTCTTCCATCAGTTAGCCAATGCTCTCCATGATAATATACTACCCCCCACTCCATGGGCTACTATCTTAGGTAGCCATTTGTATGGCACCTTATCAAACACTTCCTGGAAATCCAAGTATATAAAGGTTCCTATTATCTATCCTGCTCATTACCACCTCAAAGAATTCTAATAAATTTGTCAGGCATGATTTCTCCTTCATGAAGGCATGCTGACTTTGATTGTATTAAACATTTCTACATCCTCTGCTATTACATTCTTTATAATAGACTGACAATTTCCCAGTGACAGAAGTTAAGCTAATTGGCCTATAGTTACTTGTTTTGTGTCTCCCCTTTTGAATAAGACTGTTTATAGGCAGTTTTTCAATCCTCTGGGAATTTTCTAGAACTTAAAGATTCTTGGAAGATCACTATCAGTGCACCTACTATTTCTTTAGTTACTTCCTTTATTTTCGGATGAATGAACCCACCCGACAATCACCAGGCAAGAGTGTTCTCTTCCTGTTGGGGAACACTTTACGGTCACGAGCACTCTGCCTCTGATCTTTGAGTAAGCATTCTCCAAGGTGGTCTTCATGACTCACGACGACGCAGAGTCGCTAAGCAGAGGCTGATAGCGAAGTTCCGCAAACGTGGATGGCCTCAACTGGCATGTTGGGTTCATGTCACACTATCTGTAACCCCCCACAACTTGCCTGGGCTTGCAAAATCTCACTAAGTGTCCTGGCTGGAGACAATACACATCTCTTTAACCTGTGCTTAATGCTCTCTCCACTCACATTGTCCGTACTTTTAAGATGTGATTACCTGTAAAGACTTGCATTCCAACCATTATTTTGTAAATTGAGTTCGTGTCTTTATATGCCCTGTTTGTGAACTGAAATCCCACTTACCTGATGAAGGAGTAGCGCTCCGAAAGCTTGTGGCTTTTGCTACCAAATAGACCTGTTGGACTTTAACCTGGTGTTGTGAGACTTCTTACAGTCTTATAGTAGCCCTTTTCTTTTCTATCTTTCTACAGACTACAGCAACTGTAAGGGAACTTGTTACACCAGCTATTTCTTACGTCTACCTGTATGGATTATACATCTTCCAATCCAAGATCATTTCAACCCCCAAGTGTGCAGGGCTAGAGCCATTTTGGTCACAGGAAGAGGAGAGTCAGATGGTTTGGACAACCCCAGGGACTCCTGGACGGAGCCCCAGGCTATGCGCCAGCTTCTCCTCCTTCCTATGGGAGCTCAAGAGCCTCAGGGTTCTCCTTGGAATGGAGGGCAGCTGGAGTGAGATCTGATGCTAGTACTCATGGATGCCCACAAGTTCTTGCAGCAAGTTGTTGATGCCTGTGCAATGGAGTTCATGCTCTGCACTATACAGGGAATGTCCTGCACCAAGGTCTCCACTGCAGCTGCCACCTTGTTGGCCCAGTAGCCTCAAAGCATCCTTATCTCCCCAGAAGGCAATGAGACTCCTTCATTAAGCCTTGCAATCTGAATGAAGCTGACATCTCTTCCTGATGTTCCTGACTTTACCTTTGTAGCTCCATCAGCTGAGACCGCCAACTTCAGAGGCACGTCACCTGACTGGGGCTCAGTAGAGTCCTCATCTCCTGAGTGCAGTTTTCAGACAAGGGTTAGCGGCAGGGGGTGGTTGCATGCCGGTGGGGGGAGGAGGGGCGTGATCTGCAAATGGGGAGAAACCAAAGTAGTCCTCCGAGTGCTGGATCCTTGAGATGTGTGGATCAGAAGTGAGGTTCTCAGTTACTGACCCAGAATCCTGTCTACTACTCATTTCCACCAAGATTGAGTCTCTACATTGGTGGAGAATGCGGATGAAAGCTGTGACACCTCCTTAATTGCAACACCCGAGAATTCAGAACTGCTCTTCTGGCTGTGGATGGACTGGGCTGCTTTGCTGATCTTTCTGCAAGGAAAGGGAGATGGCAACAGTGCATGCATGGGCATAAGAATAGGAGAAAACTCACATGAGGCTGTCCAGATGGATGAGTGTTGTGGGTCCTTATTTTTAGTTTTGCACCCACCTCAGCACAGGAGCAGATCCTGCTTCCCAACAAGCTGGAAGGCACTTTTGAATGGCAAAGAATTTTCAGTTTATGCATCTGCCACCTATACTGTTTGTATTGTGAGCCAGCTTGTCCTGCAAGATGACATGGGAAGAGAATGAAGACTAGTGCCTAGCTAGATAAGGATGCATGGCATGTGTGGTTGATGAGTGGAGTTGGGATGTGATAAGAGGAGCTGCAGGGGAAATGAGGAAGCATTTGGGAAGGTGAGTGGTGAGGCTGCGAGAGACAGCAGTGAGCGAGTTCCCGGTGGATGTGCAAGTGGTGACAGATGAGAGGAGTGACTTACCCTGACTGCACTGAAGAGGTCATTCATCTTTCTAAATGCCTGTCCTCTTGTGCAAGGAGCTTGTGCTTACCATCGCTGTGGGGTTGGTGGTCTTGTTAGTTGGTTTTCTGCCAACCCAAGGATACAATATGTCCATCCAATGCTCCACACCTGGTCATTCTGGTAAAGCTCTCACAGAAAACCACAAGGCAGCCATCCTCTTGATGAGAATTAGAACGAGTGCTGAGGTGTTTAATGGAGTCCCTCCCCCCACATGATTGAAGAGTTCAAGTGATAATGAGGCAGGCAATCAGAGTCAACCCACCACAAGCTCATGCAAATTTTTAAGGCGCCTAAAACTGCAGGACAGAAACTCATCAATGGCACCAGTGGGCAACTCACTGCTCATCTTATCCAAAACAAGAGCTAAAATAATGCACAATTCCACTCAGTATGGAATGATTAAGGGCAGGATATTTCTCCCTCTTCACAGCATGTTTAGCGAGATGGTGTATGTTCACTGCTGGCAGGAATTTATGGTCCTGCGTTATCACCAGTCAGGAGAAACTACCTATCTGCATCTGCCCTTTTGCATCCTTTCGTTGCTTCTCATTCTTTGAAACGCTATAGAATATCAACTGGACTGGCACTACATTTTGATGCGCTCCATTTTTGAACTTTGTTCCCAATGCATGGTCTTGACAGCCTCCCGTATATTCTGTACGATCAACCAGTGTTTATACTTTCCAGTGGTCTTCCTGGTTCTAATAATGACAATTGCATCTTTCCATTGACTGGACCCTTTAGGCAAATATGTCACTTTTGTACCAACTTTTGGTAGTTGTCCTTTCAGAAAAGTGGCCTATTTTAATTCAGAAGTATTGTGTTCCCCTACAGGTACTCTGTCTGTTTCAGTTAACTGACCCTCAGTTCTGTAACACGAGTGTATCAGATGACCCTCCTTCCTCCTGTTCGTCTGCTCTTTCGAAATTTGCAAGTTCAAAATCTGTACCCAAATATCCTTGATGAATGTACCCTAATAGTCTGATTACCATGCTGCAAAACAATTGCTTTGCCTTCTATACCTATAACCTTCCTTGGGCCTTTCCATTTATTAAAATTGTCTTATAGTATACCATGACTCCTTGCTAAAAATAAGCATATTTCATGGCCATGCATTATGCCTTAAAGCTCTGCAAATTTTTTGCTTTAAAAAAATGTTCTTCTGCTTATATGCAATGCATTTAAATGCTCAGCAAAGGCAGACTTAATTGTAGTCCCTTCACAAACTGAAGGCTGGCCACTCAAAATGGATGGAATTTTAGGATTTCTACCGAATACCAATTGATAGGGACTATAGCCCCCAACCGTCTACAACAAATTCTTTGCATGCTAGGGCTGAATTTAACTTGCAATTTGGCCTATCTGTCAAAGTTTTTCTGGAGCATTTCGCAGGGTTTCCCCTCACACCCCGTTACTAAATGGGCTTTCCACAGCCATTTCAGGACTATGGTATTCATGTTTTCACAAATAATTCCTACATTGTTAGCAAATTCCCCCCATTGTCTACAAGGAATTTTGCCAGTGGATAGGGACAGAAATGTTGTTTGCTTTATCACAGATCTCAAGGTCCATGGCTACAACGTCATTAAAATCTCTGACCATGGGTAGAGTTAGTTAGTATCAGTCATGATGATTTCCTTCCATACTTCTCATAAACCTGTGACCTGTTCTATCAGCTTCATCTCTTACCCCTACATCCTTCAATATATTTTTCAGCCGCCAAGGAAATGGATGTACAAATTGCCTATGCAGTTTCAATACAATGAACTTTATCAGCTGAGATCCCATTTCTGGCTGCTAATGGCGCTTCCTTAATCTTTTTCTGAAAAATTATGCCACTAACGGAATACAATAGTATCCCGATTGCGTAAATTGCAAGTCCACCATTTTTCCAAAAACTATTGCCTTATCATATCCAGTTTCATGTGTGCTTTCATCAACATCTACTCAGAGGAGAAAGTATCTCACTTGACACAACATCTGTGCTAATGAAATGATTCATTCCGGCAACATTGTAAGGGATCACCACTTTTTTCAGTGATTTCAAGGTATCAACCTCAAAC
Organism: Carcharhinus amblyrhynchos; assembly: GCF_965287045.1. Classification (NCBI taxonomy): domain Eukaryota; kingdom Metazoa; phylum Chordata; class Chondrichthyes; order Carcharhiniformes; family Carcharhinidae; genus Carcharhinus; species Carcharhinus amblyrhynchos. The sequence goes on along the minus strand of NC_137339.1, from coordinate 56,429,637 downwards.
CTGAAGATAATGGAACTTTCAAATTATTTAACTTTGCTCTGATTTTCAGCATTTAAAGAGTCCAGGTAACATTTTAACCTGTCAATTTAACACACGGTAGATGTGCAGCCACTGTCTAATACAGCACAATTAAAAGATTTTGCTACCAAAACTATCATTACAGGAATAAAACTTCTCATTAATAGGGCAATGCCTTCCTTCTGGTCACTATCCCTTTCCTCTTCTGTGTCATGTGCCCATTGAAGTGGTGGAGGCTGCCTCGCTAAATATTTTTAAGACGTGGGTTGATGGGTTTTTGATAAGCGAGGGGATTAAGGGTTATGGGGAGAGGGCGGGAATGTGGAACTGAGCCACGACAGATCAGCCATGATCTTATTGAATGGCGGGGCAGGCTCGAAGGGCTAGATGGCCTACTCCTGCTCCTATTTCTTATGTTCTTACGTTCTTATGTTCAATAAAATCTATTAAACTGTTTCAGACAGTTGAAAGAATTATGAAATTTAGTGTCACACCGATTTATCATACCCTGGACATTTCTGGAGTTCATTTTCCTGTTACATTCTCCATATCCTTCCTTGTGCTATAGGTAATTAAAGGGATTTCTGTCCTCAATTTCTGGGTAATTTCCAGGCTACAAGTGTATGGCAATCTTCTACCATAGTCTTGTAGCCTGCTTGTGCCCATAGGATCTGACCATCCTGTTAGTGTATCTTCCACATTCTGCTTTATAACTGGCTGACCCATTTGTGTCATAAGAACCTGAGGAGTGAAATGTTTCCCTAAAATAATTTTAAGGCCTCTTTCATTTTATTGACTAAGGTACTATCTGCAAACTTAACTTCTGTCAAAACCAGGAGCCTATCCATACTGGTCACTTTAACACAGTCCTGAAATTTAAATGCCAACACAGACAATGGAAATTCCAGGACTACATATAAAAGGCTGCAAAAACACGGCTACTAAACTCCATCACATTCTTCAATAGAATGATCCTCTGATTTCCAAAATCTATCAAATTCTGAACAGGCTTCATACACGCTTAAGTATGTTCTATGTTCGAAGTCATCCTTTTGATAAATCTTATCAATGAAGTTTAATAAATTATCCAGACCATCTTCCAAGTTCAAAGGGTCCAACTTGGAAAACACTTTGCATCTGATTTTACCAATGCCATACCTTGTTTCCTTTTCCCCAAAGCAGTTGCCATAGTCCACACAATGACTTACTTATTTATTGATGATAAGGTTCAGCTTCTGAAAACAATATTGGATAGTCATATCCCGACATTTTTATTCTGGGTTCAGCCATTTTGTTGTCTCTGACAAACTCCTTTGTTGATTTAGAATTTGACTGAAGTCTTTTTTTCCCCAAAAAATGTTGTAACTCACAGCCCTTTACTTGGAACCAACAATCCTCTGATACCACTAATTGAACTTCTCAGTTGTTGTCAAGTAAAGGACATACAAGTTTTACTTCTTCACAAAATACCTTTATTTCTTTGATCCAACTTCACACACAATTCTCCACCGACAAAATAGTGCTACCTGTGGTCCCTTTTATATGTCAGAGACTTCTACTGAATAATTGACATCATGAACTTAATTGGAAAGTATGTTAATCCATTCCTAACATACATGATTGTGGGGAAGATTTTCCTGTCACTTCATCCAATGTTGCAAACTCCTGTTCTAATTTCCTATTCCTCAGTATTGCCACAGACAGAAATCCTTTTATACTCAGTACTGACACACCCTCTCACATTACACCTGGATCTCTGCCCCCAAACAACATTGTAAGAAATTTCACAACACCAGGTTAAAGTCCAACAGGTTTATTTGGTAGTAAAGGTGTTTACTACCAAATAAACCTGTTACCCTTTAACCTGGTGTTGTGAGACTTATTACTGTGTTTACGCCAGTCCAACGCTGGCATCTCCACTCCCAAACAACATTCCCACTCTTCTTTGCTGTCAGACTCCATCCCCCATCTAGCCCTGTCAAACTGTGAAAGTTCCCCACCGATTGTGCTTTTAGAACCTGGCATCTCAGTGCCAACGGATTTCCATATCCTGCAATCCTCCACCCCCAGAAATGCCAGGCATCCTCCCAACCACTCACTTATTCAGCCATCACACTCCATTCCCCTTCAAAAGTCCAAATTCCTTCTATGCAATGTTACAATATTCCAATACAATGCAAGTGTACAAAGGCAGAGCATTTTTTATTGCTATTACTAACCCGATTACTCACTTCCTCTTCATTATTCATAAGTTCTTCAGATCTACCTCTTGTCATCAATACGATGTCTATAATCTACCTGTAATTATTACCTGATTATTATCTGTGTTATGTTGGCAAGATAGAGTCTAATTTTAAGCTATACCATTTTGCCAATGAAAACTTTGTCTAGCTATAAATTGTCTAATTTGACTAATTTTCAACTGTTTTCTGTTGACAGTTACAATAGTGTCTCATTATACCTAATTATAACAGTGCAGGAAGGAAGGCAATAGTTTGTGGTGCTGACTATGACATAGTCAGATTGCTAAATAGCCTTTTTTAGGCTGCAGATAAGAAGAAAGAAAGACTTCTTTCCATGGCCTCAAAATGTTCCAAGTATTTTACAATCAATGAAATATTTTCTTGAAATGTAGGAAGACTACAATAGGAACTGGTACCAGACACAAAAAGTGACAAAAAGACGGGAAAGGGACAAAGGGGGCACAAGCTTTTGTGAAGCATTTGGTTATTGCTGCAGACCAAAGTTATCGATGCCTTTGCATCACAGCTCATGTCTGGCAAGGGAACTGGGTCATGGGTCATATTTATCAAAAGCAAATGTGGATTATTAATCAGCACTAAACAAAAAAGAGTTGTTCTCCCTCTAATAATCTTGAGAGGTTCAATATTAGCTCGCTCATTTTAAATTAATGATGCTAAGACAATACACATGCAAGCAAAGTATCATTTATTCGCATGTTCCTCCAAATAAGATAAACATTTACAAGTTAAGAAACTTAAATTGAGGGAGCAAGTTAATGATTGCAGACTTTGAGTTCAAACTTTGTCCAATCAAAATCCAAATTTCACATGTTTTTATACCTTACTGAACTACAAATCATTAATCTTATACGACATGAAATATATGCGTAATAAAATGCACACATATACACATATATGAATAATGGGTAAAGTTATTACCCATTTGTCTTTACTGACATGGGTATAATGACCTAATTTCATCATGTTGTCCTTCCACTTTCCCATGACATCTTTTCTTCATCCTTTACGTGGATGCATTTCACGTGCACTACCATTTTATACTATGCATGGACTCTTTTAATATTTGATAAGACAAACAAGCACATATTTGAAATAAAAGCAGAAAATGTTGGAAAATCTCAACAGGTCAAACAGCACATGTGAAGCTAAAGATAACAGTTCAGGACATGATGACCTTTCTTCATGCAGATAGTCACCAGTTTCTTGAGGTGCAGCTTGCATCCCAGGAGTAAAACTTAAGATTCTTTGTCCAACTTCTATTGTACTTTGGAAAGTATACTTAATTCTTTTCCTGTCCATTATCTGCTACCACCAACAATGGATTTGGAATAACCCTGAATTGTTAGTGACAAAGCCATTGCTACCAGTGAGATTGTACCTAGATGGATATCCTGTTTCATCCCCTTCACTGCCTTCAGCAGTGGACTGCACAAAATCCCTGAATCAAAAGATTATCTTCTGATTGAAGCAAAAGTTGTAAAATTAAGGTTCTGTGCCACTGCATCCTTCCAAACCAATGCAGAAGGCAGTTGGCATTCCTCACTCTGCACATGTATCCAAAAAGGATTAACATCTTTTTCACTCTTCCTGTGGTAAGAAGGATTTGTTCAACAACATCAGATAAAAGAGGTCCCTCAAGTGCAAAGAATTGCCCACATCATGTCAACAGCAGGTCTTCACTTTAGCATCCCGGCTCGAGAAACTGGAGCACTCTTCATTGGAACAAAAGGAATTAATAGAAGATCTTCTGGTGATGTTTGAAATTAAAAGAAATTTTGAAAAGGTAAATTGGGAAAATTTATTTCCACTCGTTCCTGAGTTGCTAATTAGAGAACATGAACATAATCAACAAAAGCAATAAGGAGAACCTTAATTGAATATTTTAAACAGGGGATTGATAGGAAATGTCATGTCCTGCCAGAAATAGATGAAGGAAAATAAAACACTCCACAAATTTGTTCATCATCATTGCCCAGAAATATTTTTGGTGTTATTCCAACTTTAGCATATGTGGTCCCAACATGACCTCTTCAAACGGAATTGCATAAAATAATTAAGAAATTGAAAGAGTTAAAGGTAATTAGGGAAGGGACAGAGGAATAGGGCAAAGAAAATAGCACTTTTAGAGAACCAATACAAGCATATAGGTCTGTACTGTAAAATTCTATTTACACTCATCTTCTTTTCCACTAGTTGTCCTTAACACCTTTTCTAACTCAGTTTACATCCTCTACACAACAACAGAATATCTTTCTGCAACCAAAATTTAAGTAATTTGTTGGTCATTCCATTCATATCATGACACAACCAACAGAATAAAATGCCTGGCATCCATCATGAAGCTTAGATGTTTAGCACTTCCAACATTCCAGTATCTCAACTCGTTCTAGAGATACTTCATAATATCTTTGCAGTTATGTCTTAGAGAAAGATCTTTTGAGAAGAAAGTAAGGCAGGAGAGAAACCACATAATGCAGAGTAATAGGGGCAAAGGCTGAAGGAAAATGTAAGAAGAGCAATTGTGAGCTGGAGGAAGACAGTCAGACACTAAATAAGAAAGGCATCTCCTAGAGTGCGCCCAACAATTTAGCCTTTTCCCACAAGGGCCAAAGGAACAGGAATGGAGCATTTAGCTCCTTGAACATGTTTACATTCAATAAGATAAATAATTGTTGCTCTGATCTAACTTCAAAGAGCTTTGCCCCATATCCCCAGATACCTTTTTGTTTTAAAATTAACAAGTTAGCTTCAATTGCCATTTAAGGTTTCAAACCTTTACCAACTTTAGATGAGAAATGTTTAATAATTTCATTCCTAAAAAATCTGGCTCTAATTTTTGACAATGTCTCCTAGCCCTGGACTCCCCAAACTATATCTGATATGTTTTTCTTAATATTTGAGAACCTCAGTCAACTCTTAACCTAAATTCAGGCATTAGTAGTTTGTTTGATCTCTCCCCGTAGCTTAATCATTGAAGACCAGGTATCATTCTATTAAATCCACATTGCACTCCTTCTAGAGTCATTGTTTCTGAAGTGTCATGCCCAGGATTTCTCACAGTACACCAGGTGTATTCTAACCAGGGTTTTGTATAACTGAAGCCTGACTTCTACCCCTTGTTATTTTATTCCTCTATTCTATACCTTTTTATTACATTTTAAGGATCCCTTTACCTGGACCCCTAAGTCCCTTTGAGCCTCGATTGTTTCTAGTTTTTTACCAATTGGAAGGTATCCATTTCTTTCCTCCATAGGACTAAAATAGATGGCCAGACATTTACCTACATTGAAATCTATTTGTTCTTGTTTTTACTTTATCAACATCTCATTATAATTTTACTCTTACATCTATACTGATTATAATACCATCTATCTATCATCAGCAAGTTTGACTATCCCAATATCTAAGTGGTTAATAAATACAATTGAGGATCCAACACATCCTTGCAGACACCTCAAGTAGCACCCTGCCAATTAGAATACCAACCTACTCTCAACCATAGTTTCCTTCTATTCAGACAATTGAGTAAACAGATTATTAATATGCTTTCAAATCCAATAGTTTAATTATAGTTAATAGTGTCTTATGAAGTACTTTATCGAATGCCTTCTAGAAGTCCACATCAAAAATATCCAAATTAACATCATCATCCTCAGTGAGACTCGCCTTTCTGGGGAGAGATAGCTGAAGGAAAAGCAGGAGGGCACACTTTTTACTGGAAAGGAAGGCTGACAGTGACCTTCATGTCCATGGAGTAGGACCTTGGATGCGCTTCCAAAACTCCATAATTGTATATATGAAAGGTTAATGATAACTTAGCTGTAATCAATATGCCACCATTATTAGTGCTTCGATGTTGAAGCAAAGTTCCTTTCTAACTTTGATGAAATTCTCTGTCATCTCCAAAGAGGAAAAGATCATCCTTCTGGGGGGACTTTAGCGCTGGTGTTTTCTATGATTCTGATGACTGGAGTAGAACCATAGGGAAAAACAGGGTGGGAAAAGATAATATACATGGCATCCTCCTGTTGACAAGTGTACTCAGCATGATCTTATTATAACAAAGACCCTTTTCTTCCAGTAGGGTAAATACAATATCACATGGAGACATCTTAGATCAAAGTATTGACATCTTCTAGATTATGTCACTGTTTGAATGAAAGATCTAAGTGATCACTTGATTCATGCAGGGGCTGAAGCCTCTTGGATAAATCATTGACTTGTGTGATTGGTGATGAATATCCAATTAGCACCAGGACATTGCAAAGCTCAAAGGTCCAAGAGGAAGATAATCACTGTCTCAGCTATAGCAGCCCGACTGAAGAAAGAAATTATAAGTACAATGCAGAACCAATCTGGAAGTTCTACACACATCCATAGGATGAAATAAATTCAGCTGTACTTGGCTCCTGGGCCCAGACCATTTGGTTCAAGCATCATCATCACCAAGACTAGCTTGATGAAAACAATGCTAGAATATGTGACCACCCAGAACAAAAAGGAGCAGCCTTCATTGCCTGGCAGCACAACCCAAAGTCACAAGTCAAGAAGGCAGCATTGCAACGGCTCAAGGCTGATGCCCAAGGACAAATCCAGAAGATAAAGGACATGTGGTGGGAAGAGAGAGCCTGAGCGATCAAGTATCATGCTGACCACCATGATATGCAAAGTTTTTATGAAGCCACCAAGGCCAATTTATAATCAAAGGTAAAATGAACAAAATCTCTTATGCTCACAAGATGGTGTTTTCTTATTAAGGATGACAATGCAATCCATCAGTGCTCGAAAGAACATTTGCAACGACTCACCAACGGAGTCCATAGTGGCAGCTGATACTTTCCAGGCTGTGCCCAAGTACCCTGTGGTAAAATCCATGGATGAACCACCATCGTTGGAAGAGCTGCAACAAGCAATCAAATGGATGAAGCCTGCATTCTTGAAGGCATTCCAGCTGAAGTTGTCAAAGCTTCTTGGCTTTTTCTCACATCAAGGGTCCATGCACTTATTCCATGGATTTGTCAAGAAAAAAACTCTACCCCTCCACCCGAATTTCAGGAATTCAACAATTGTAATTATCTTCAAGAAAATCTTATGGTCCCCACCATTGCCAACAGGATTTCCCATTGAATGAAACTCTTGCCACCAAGAAACTCACAGCTGGGGTGCACTGTCAGCGGGACCTTACGATCTCACTAGTGTGAGCAGCATCAAGATTTTGACAGATATCTTGATGGAAACCCTTTAACCTCAGTCACCTCCATGCTAAAACCAAACTGACCACAGTAGACATATGAAATGCACCATTTGTAAATAGCCGCAAGGACATATGAGATGTAACATTTGTAAATAGCCACAAGCCCACTCTGCAGCAGAATTATAAACTGCTCTTGATCTCTCCAGTTCTACATACAAGAAACTTGGGTGTTGCCTAAAAATGATATATAGCACTGCCAAACCTAGTCAACCAAATGTTCCACTTCACATATATGTTGGAGTAGAGACTCTGGAATATGTTGAGCACTTCTCATACCTTGGCAGCCACCTTACTGAAAAGACTACCATTGACAAAGAAATCCAACACTGGGTCAGTTGCAGCAGCCCAGCCTTCCACAACTATAGCAGCAAATAATTGACAACAGAGACCCCCACAAGTCAACTAAACCCTTGTGCAGAGACATTGTCATCACCACATTCCTGTACTGCAGTGAGACCTGAACTATGTCAGCAACACAGAGTGCCAGAAGAATTCCAACAGTAATGTCTCTGACATACCCTCTATATTCAATGTGAAGACCATTGAATGGTGGTCTTCTTGAAGCCAGCTCCACAGTCACCGAGGAAAAACTGCAAAATAAACTTCAATGGCTAGACACTGTGTCTGCAAAACAAAAAAAGCATCTCCCCCACCAGGTTCTGTTTCTCAACTGGCAAATGGCCAGTTTTCCGCAGAGGACAAAGAAAACAATACAAAGACTCTGAAGCTCTCCATGAAGCTTTGACTTTAATGACTGAAGGGGCTTAGCATGTATGACTTGACTTGGATATTTATTTCCTGACTTGGAAATATAACACTGTTCATTTATGTTGTTGCAGGGTCAAAATCCTGGAAATCGTTACTTAACAGCATTGTGCATACATTATAATTTCACAGACTATAGAATGGTTTACGAAGAAGACCCAATTCCACCACTCAAAGGGAACTAGAGATAAGCAATAAATAATTACCCTTGCTAATGAGGCATGCTTCTTGAGAATGTTTTTAAAATCATTTTTATTTATCAAAAATATCACTAATATATTAATATTGACTAATGTCTTTTCTTAAATGCTGCTGTCTGCTGTTCTGAAACTTATTCTTGTGTTTCTTCTAGATGTTATCTGAGAAAACGATACCAGTTTCTTGAAGCCTCTGAAAATATAAACTCATTGGAACTGAAGTGGCTTTGGCCTTCTGGCTGTTCCAGGTCATTTTGATGTGGGCTGCATCTTTGCTGCTATTACATCGGCAGCCTAGGCCAATCTTCATCAAATCACATTGGCAGAAATCAGAGAGAACTTACTGAATACCATCTGACACATGAGCACAATCGTGCTTCTTGTGTTTTTGCATGCACTTCTGCAGTTGAATTGTGCACTTGTACCCTTGGAACTCCCTTTCTAACAGCACTGTGGGTGTACATACACCACATGAACTTCAGCAGTTTAAGATGGCAGCTCAGCACCAACTTCTCAATTGCAATGGGCAATAAATGCTAGCCTATCTAGCGATTCCCATATCCCGTAGAAGATTTTTTAAAAATCTGTGTCCAACTGTTAACACATGAGCAAGATAGGAGAGCTAGTGCTGACAATTAGGTCCTACAATTCCTAGGAAATTCTGCTTCAGTGCTCTCAAAAGTCATGTATCATTATTGTTTTCAATGGACATCCAGAGCCTGAGTGTTCGATGCATCCATTTTGCAGACATTGGTTAATCTGTAAGCCTCCTTAAAAGATAGATACTCCTGGAGCTACAGCATGTTCCAGGTACAGCATGCATTATTGGAAACTATTGGCACAAAGAATTGTATTGTAGTTAGTCATTTTCAGTGTCCCACATAGTTGTGATATACATCCAGCAGCCTTCTATTTTGAACAGGACAATTGAGAGCACAATCCATAGACCCTATCTACTACACCTTAATTTAGCAATATCAGGTTCCGCTTACACTGCTAATTCCTTATGTTATGTATGTTAATAAGTGATAAACCCTCATAGCCATATGAATTCACACCAAATGTATCTTTCAGCTGATGAGTGCGAGAGGAAAAGTGAATGTTGGCATGGGTAAGGATTGTGGCCCTTGGTCATTTATTCACCTTTCTGCTGTGGCTTATTTTTGTACTTGTCTGAAGGAAAAGAGATGAAGGGAAGTTGAAATATTGGCAGGAAAGTTTCAGCATTTTGTGTAGCAGTTGCAGGTGTCCTAGCAAGCTGAAAAATGCAGCTACTCCTGAACCATAAACTGTATAAATAGCAGACAATCCAACCATCTTTGTCTGCCTACTTTGCTTCCGCAATGGCTTTTGCAATGTTACTCTGTGAAGGTGAGAAACTGTATGTTGGGAACTAGAATTTCCCTCATGAATCAGGAGATGAGAAACACCTGAAAATGTTGGATGTCATCATCACAAATGACATGTGTAAATATGAACTATGAAACTTGAACAAAGTATTATGAGAAAAGTAAGATACATCAGGCAATGATGGGACCTGCAAACAAAAATGGACAATTTTGGTGTTTAGCAGAACTTTTTACTAATGTACAGTTTGCATGTATGTTACAGTGATGGAAGTGTACAGTGCAGCATTGTGGAGCAGCCCTTAAGCAGAGTAAGGGTTAAGCATGAAGAATTGCCACATGCTTCAAAAACATTGAAGAAAAATATGGAGGAAAAAATAGAAAAATATGCCCTGGTGAGTTAATTATATATTTGTCAGCACTGGAGTAGGAAATTAGGGTTAGGAAGGGACAAAGACCACTATAGCTGCCTGTCTACCACAGAATGCACTGCTGACTTGAGCGATTGCCTCAACTAATAATTATTCTCAAAGTTCCCTGCACTGTTTCTCATTCAATACACCAGTTTTGATTGAAAAATTTGTTGCTTCTTGTATTTTCCCCATTATTGTCTTCTTTGTTTTGACGCCATTTTCAGTGCAATTATTAAGCAATTTAGCAGCAACAGCTTTTCAAAACTTCCTGTTGCTCTCCAACCATCCTATAAATTACACCCACCACCCTGCCGCTACCCCCCCCCCCCAGCTTCTCTAATTCAGAACATTTCAAAATCTACATTTCACCTCTTCCTAAGAGGTTTGTGCTTCCTAAGGCATAACTGTGGTATGCCAACTGTCTTCTCACCTTTAATTATTAAAATAAACTAACTCAACAACTTCCAGTTGTGTCAATGGCAAAGTCAGATGCATTACAGCCCTCAGGGAATTTCTAGGCCAATAAGTTTCTCCAATGTATCTATCCTTCTATGAAGTTTGGAATTACATATTGAATACTATTCAAGCTACTCTTAAAAATTTAGTTCTCCTGCACACTCCACAGTTGTAAAACTGTAGCCTTTGGCCATTCATACAAGTGAAATGTGGATGCTTAAAAGATATGAAGGCAGCATATTACAGCTGCACCATGATTTGCAAATTCCCTTTGCTTTCCTTTACCATTGGCCACTAATATCATTGTTGGTTGTTAAATTCATTAACCAGCTTCAAAAGCTCTTTCACCAAAAGTGAAACTATTCACCTGAAGCATTTCTTCAGAAAAAAAATAATAATGAGTCAAGTAAGCTGAATCTATGATAAAGGGATGGAAAAGCTGGGCCTATTATTCTATACCTGTTTGGAGAGTTACTATTTTAAAGGTGTGATATAATCATGTTCTAAAATTTCTTGCAGTGCTATGTCCCTTGGTGCTAAAATTTATGACATCTGAGGAACTGTCCATCCAAGGACACAAAAATTTAAATTTGACTTTTCACTGGCAAAGAAAATAGTGCATGTAGTGTAAATAACAGAGACTAATTTGGATTTTTACAAGATGACACAATCAGAGAGTTCAGATGACTTTTTAAACTGCCTTTAACTGTAGTCTATGTCATTAGTTGAATCTGATTGTGTAACATACTGCAAAATCAGCTGTTACCCAAATAATAGATGGTGAATTCTTCAGGAACATGGAACAGCATCATATCCTATGGGAACTAATGTCACATCTCAGTATCCTGTGGGCACCTATGCCAAAACACCGTATTCTGTGAGGACCAATGCTACATCTCTGTATCCTGAGACCATCTGTGCTACATCTCAGCATCCAGTGAACACCTATGCTATACCTCAATATCCTGAAAGGACCTTTGCTACACGTCAGTATCCTGTGTATCCTGTGACCAGCTATGCCACACCTCAGTTTCCTGTGAGCACATTTGTGACATCTCAATATCCTGAGGGGAACTATGTCACCTCTCAATATCCTGTAGGAACCTATGCTAAATATCAATATCCTGTGAACTCCTATACAACATCTCAGTATCCTATGGGGACTTATGCTGCATCTCAGCATCCTGTAAACCCCTATGCTACGTCTCAGTATCTTGTAGGAAGCTATGCTGGATCCCAGTATCCTATGAACTCATACACTACATCTCAGTATCCTGTGGGGACCTATTCTGCATCTCAATATCCTGTGAGCCCCTACATCACATCTCAGTATCCTGTAGGGACCTATGTCACATCTCAGTATCCCTTCAGGGACTATGCCACACCTCAATATCCTATCAAGACCTATGCCACATCTCAGTACCCAATGGATCACTATGCAACAAATCAATATCCTATGAGGAACTATGCCATGGGTCAATATGGCATGGGCACCTATGCCCTACTTCCATATCATTTAAGGAGCTACATTACAGATCAATATCCTCTGATGACCTACGTCTTACGGCAGTATCCTATGGGGAATGACATCATGACTTCTGATCCTGCGCAAACCCACAGCACAAATCATCATTCACAAACATCTGTTTCATCTCATGATTCTATAAAGACTGCTGTTGTGAAACAGAATCCCGCGATAACCATTGATAAAGCCGAGGAACTTGCAAGCTCTAACAGCACAGAAGGGGACCTGGACAGAGTTGACAGTGCTAACCAGGATCTTGAAAGAATCGATAGTGCAGATAAAGACCTTGAAAGGATCAACAGTGCAGATTGGGATCTTGATCAAGCCAACAATGCAGTTCAGGATACTGAAAGAGCTGACAGTACAGACAAAGATTTTGAAAGAGTTGACAGCGTAGACAAAGATCTGAAAAAAATTGACAGTGCAAACCAGGATCTTAAAAGGACCAGTAGTGAAGACATGTATCTTGAAAGGAACTACAGTGCAGATGGTGACTCTGTGAGTGCCGACAGTAGAGATGAGGGTCCTTTTAAGACCAAGAGCAAAGATCAGGATCAAATGAATGCAGGCCAAGACACAATAAGGACTAACAGTACAGATCAGGACATGGAGAGGACACAAACTGAAGCAGAGGGTCCTATGAGGACAATCTTCATTCCTCAACAACCAATGTACACTTATCACATAGGCCAATATCCTATAAACAAGTATCTTATGAAGGCTTACTCTTTGGCTCAATATCCTGCGGGAACATACATTTCAAGTCCTGTTCCTATAAGGATCTATGCACAAGTCCAAGATCATACTATGACTGGAGGCTCAGACCAGGATCCTGCAGAAACCAGAAGCCTAGCCCAGAGTCCGATGAAGACCATAAGCCCATCCCAGAGTCCTGTGAAGACTGAAAGCCCATCCCAGAGTCCGATTAAAACTAGAAGCCCATCCCAAAGTCCTATGAAGATCAGAAGCTTTTCCCTGAGTTCTGCAAAGACGACTAGCCCATTGCAGAGTCCAGTGAAGGCCAGTTCATCCGAAACCTCTGCAAAAAGCAGAATCCTATCCAAGAGTTCTATGAAGGGCGCCTCATCTGAGAGTCCAGTGAAGACCAGAAACCCATCCCAGAATTCTGTGAAGTCCAAAAGCCAATTGCAGAGTCCAGTGAAAACCAGACATTCATCCCAAAGTTCTACAAAGACCAAAAGCGAATTTCACAGTCCTACAGTGATCAGCTCATTCCAAAGTCCTGTGGAGAATAGTAGCCTAGAACAGGGTTCTATGAGAAGCACAGATTCAAAAGTTGTGGGCAGTTATGTCCCTGTTCATTATCCTACAGCATTCCAACTTGCAAACTTATATCCAATTAAGAGCTACATAGCTCAAAATCCTTTAAGCACCTACTTTGCATCTCAGTATCCTATAAGAAACTGTGTCACACCTCAATATCCATTGCAAGCTTACGTTCAATATCCCTCAATGAACTATGGTTCACCACAACATCCTCTGAGACCGTTTAAAGTTGCTCTGAAAACCACCACTGGACTTAAGTATCCTGAGAAGTCCTTCAGTGTTTAGACATGGCATCAATGATCCTATCAGGACATTCATCATACCTCCATGTGAATGCCTATCTCATAGGCAAGACGAACAATCACCATTAATAAACACAAAAATAAATGTACTGAAAATAGAATAAAGCCAGTCCTGATCACTCCACATGAATGTTTATTTTTTAATAAATGTTGCGCTTATTAAAGTGAAAGAGGTTAGTTCTGTGGAAAGGAATACCATTACCATTGTCAGCATTGCTCCAAACGCAGGCAACTGCATGTTAAAGATTTCTTTCTCACTTGTCCATCAATATGGATTGCTGCAGTGAATGGATTATACCATGCTGCAATGGGTGCAATATATTTCGCATTCATCCTATGGTGCTACTGAAAAAGATTGACAACTTATTGTCAAATTCGAGGACGTTTTGTGTTTACATTAATGCTTATTAAGAACTCAGTTGAGACTTCAAACTTATTTCACATAGAAGCATAGGACAGAAGAGACTTGTATTCCATTAGTCAGTAGCTGGGTATAAATCCAGACATTCAGAACTGTCTTAACCCAGTGCATAGTTGTGAAGTGCACAATCCTATATAGATCAAAAATATTGTCTCAATACCCACTCTTTTCACACAATTCTACAGACTGGGTATGCCATGTCCTCCAAGCTTAAAAAAAGAATAATTTCCCATTAAACACCTGCATAGAGGATGATTGTTAATTTTCACGCAGGCAATTCCCCCATGGGTTCTCCTGATTGGCCAACATAACTGGTGGAGATCACTTGAAACCCTGATTACATCACTTAAACAGTGTTTCAAGTTGAAGTTACGTCAGCCAAGAACAAACAAGAAGAGTCAAACAGTAGGGTGAACTCAAGTATGTAACGTAGCAAGGGGTGACAATAACAGCAAACATGCAAGAACTGGAAACAGAACATACATTGACATGATTTAATTTCAGCTAAGGTGACCAGGATAATTATCTCTCTGACGTTGGGTTTTGGGCTGAAATTTGTAAAAAGAATCACAGAATGGTTATAGCAATTCAGCCTGTGTATCTGTGCCTGCAACAACAAATCGGTTAATCCTATTTCCCATCTTTTCACTGCAGCCTTGCAATTTTTTTCTCTTCAGATAATTACCCGATTCTGTTTTGAAAGTTATGACTGAATGAAAGTTATATCTCCACCACACTCAGACAGTGCATTCCAGATCCTAACCACTCGCTGTGTGAATCTGTCTCCACCACACTCTCAGACAGTGCATTCTAGATCAAAATCACTTGCTGTGTAATTTTGTCTCCGTAAAAAGTCTGACAACACCTGGTTTCAGAATTTTTACTGTGTTTATCCCAGTCCAACGCCGGCACATCCACATCATAATTTTGTCTCCACCATACTCTCAGACAGTACATTCCAGATCCTAACCACTCACTATATGAATCTGTCTCCACCATACTCTCAGGCAATGCATTCTAGATCCTAAACACTTGCTATGTAACTTATTTTTACCTCATGTCACTGTTGGTTATTTTGGCACTCATTTTAAATTTGTGTCCTCTGGTTCGCAACCTTTCATCAACTGAAACAGTTCTTCCCGTTCTCCCTTGTCCATATCGCTCATGATTTCAAACACCTCTATCGAATCTCTTAATCTTCTCTTCTCTAGGCAGAAACACATCAGTTTTTCCAGTCTATCTACATAACTAAAGTCTCTCCAATTTCAGTTATCTTTTCTGCAGTTTCTCTGAAGCCGACAGGTCCTTCCTAAAGTGTGATCGATATAATCGACCAGAGTCCACCATGCTATGTGGCAGTGAATTCCACAAATTCACCACCCTCTGCGAGAAATAGTTCCTCCTCATCTCAGTTTTAAACCTACCACCTGTCAACCCATACCTGTGACCTCTTGGATTAGATTGCCTCACAAGGGGAAATATCTGGTCTACATTTACTTTATCAATCTCTTATTGTATTGTATATACCTCAATCAGATCCCCTCTCTTATCTTCTAAACTTCAGCAAGCATAAGCACAAATTGCTTAATCTCTCCTCATACCTCAACCATTTCATCCTGGAATCAATCTGGTGAACCTCCTCTGAACTTCCTTTAATTCCATCTCAGTTTCCATCCTGTCTATCCTTTCGGAATACTGAGAACTCTTGGACATTCAACTCCCAGTCACGATCCTCCTGTAATAATGTTTCAGTAATCCTTATCAAATCATACCTGTAATAATGTTTCAGTAATCCTTATCAAATCATACCCATTTGTATCTATTTGCGCCGTCAGTTCATTGATCTTATCCTGAATACTCTGTGCATTTAGGTACAGGGTTTTTAAATATGTCCTAGGTTTAAAACTGAGATGAGGAGGAACTATTTCTCGCAGAAGGTGGTGAATTTGTTGAACTTGCTGCCACATAGCATGGTGGAGTCTTCATGGTTTCAAGAAGATGATAGATATATTTCTGATAAAAACAGTTAAAGGGATATGGGAAACAGGTGGGGAGGTGGATTTGAGACCAGGGAGAGATCAGCCATGATCTGATTGAATGGCAGAGCAGGCCCAAAGGGCTGAATTGCCTACTGCTGCCCTTAATTCCTATGTTGTTCCTATGATAAACAACCATTCACCACTATTCCCCATTGCCTGTCATTTGGCCAACTTTGTATCCAAGCTGCCATTGTCCCTTTTATCCATGGGCTTTGACCTTGTTTTCAAGTTTGTTAATTGGCTCTGTGTCAAGTGCTTCTTGGAAATCCATGTGTACCACAACATTAGTATTATCCCATTCATCCTCCCTTACCTCATCAAAAAACTTAATCAAGTTAGTTAAACATGTTTTCAATACAACAGATCCATGCTGGCTTTCTTTAATTAATCCATGTTTGTCCAAGTGACTGTTAATTTTGTCCAAGATTATAATTTCTAAAAGCTTTCCCATCACCAAATTTAAACTGACTGAGCTGTCATTACTGGATTTATCCTTAAATCCCTTTTTGAACAAGTGTAATATTTGCAATTCTCCACTCCTTAGGCACAACCCTGTATCTAAGGAGGATTGGAAGATTCTGGCCAGTACCTCTACAATTTCCACCCTTACTTTCCTCAGTATTCTTGGGTGCATCTCATCCAGTCCTGGTGAGTTGTCAACTTCAAGTACAGCCAGCATTTTTAACACCTCTTTATCATTTTTGAGTCTAAACAATGACTCAACTACCAGCTCTTTCACGAGGCTGTGGCAATATTTTCTTTTTTGGTAAAGACAGTGGAAAGTACTCATTTAGTAACTTAGCAATGCCCTCTGCCTCCGTCTTTAAATCATTCTTGTCTCCAGTAGCCCCTTCCCACCCCTTTTTTACCATCCATATATGTATAGAAGGTTTTGGATTCCCTTTTATGCTAGCTGGTTGTTGACACAAGTATAGATTCCATATTTGCAAACTTCATGAAGATGACAGGATAAGAAGAAAGTATAGGAAAATGAAAGAACATCAAAGGAGGTGACCAACTCCATATTAACCCTCCTCCCCGCAATTAGTCTTCAGGTCCCTGAGAGTGAGCAATAAGAAGCAATGCTCTGGATGAATAATGCTATTTTCTGCACAGTAAACAGAACACAGCTAGATAAGGAGCCGATGGCAATAAAAGGATTGGTTGTTTTCAGCTGTGCCATTTGCACCAGATCCTAAAGGAGTTTCAGCTTCAAACCAGCTCCAAAGATAGAAATGCAGTGTGCTATTGAGTGTCCACAATAGTCCCCAGGGTTACCATGTTTGCTGTGATGATCGTAGAATTTATTGAAGCTATCATTTTCTCCATTTATACTTGCAACAAGAAAATGATCCCTTACGAGGACAGTGGACTCCACAATGACTTAGGTATGGTAATTATCAAACATCCTATTTTCATAGCAGGAGCTGTGACATATGAACAGAGTAGACCATTTAATCCTTTAAGTGTGTCCACTAGTCAATTAAATAAAGGTTGATTTTTACCTCCAACTCCAGGAACCCATATTGTGTATATTAAACTTTTGTGTGGCACATTAGGAGATGCTTTTTGGAAAACCAAATATATATCCCATCTGGTGGTTGCCCTTTATGCACCCTCCTAGTTATGTCCTCAAAATAAATGTATCAGACACAATTTCCCTTTCATAAACTCATGTTGGCATTGTCTGATCACACTGTGATTTTCCAAGTGTATTGTTAAGACTATCTTAACCTTGAGAGAGCGCAAAAGATAATTACAGAATGCTTCCAAAGATGGTGGATTTTAGTTACAAGTTTAGATTGGAGAAGCTGTGTTGGTTTTCTTTGGAGCTAAAGAGATTGAAGAGAGATTCGATAATAATTTGGATCAGGTCAACAAAGACTATTCCCATTGACTGAAAGTACAAAGGGAGAAGGTAGCATAGTGGTCATTTCACTGGACTAGTAATCCAGAGACTCAGGTTAGTGTCTTGGGGACATGAGTTCAAAGTTTCCATGGCAGCTGGTGAAATTTAAGTTAATAATAATGTAAGAATAACCATAAATCCGTTGTTTCACTGATGATGCCCTTCAGGGAAAGAAATCCTCAGCTGCCCTCTGAAATGGTCCAAGAGCCATTGAGTTATATCAAAGTGAACAAAACCAGATGGATCACCTGGCATCAACCTAGGCATTAGAAACAACAATGGCCCTGTGACCCTGCAAAGTCCTCCTTACTAACATTTGGGGGTTATTCTAAAATTGAAGCAACAACCTGATATAGTCATACCTTGCAGACAGTGCACCCAACACCAACATCACCATCCCAGAAGTGGTGGCACAGTGTATTACAATCAGGAGGGAGTTGCCCTAGGGGTTCGCAACATTGAATCTGGATTACATGAAGTCTCATGGCATGCTGCTGATTACTGCTTAACTCTTTCTCACCTCAGCTGCTGATTTTTTAAAAATTCATTTATGGGATGTGGACATCAGTGATTAGGCCAGCGGTTATTGCCCATCTCTCATTGCACTTGAGAAAGTGTTGGTGAGCTGTCTTGTCGAACCACTGAAGTATCTGTGATGTGCATACATGCGAAGCCTTAGGATCATAGAATCCTACAGTGCAGAAGGAGGCCATTTGGCCCATCAAGTCTGCACCAACCACAATCCCACCCAGGCCCTATCCCCATAACCCCGTGCATTTATCCTAGCTAGTCCTCCTGACACCAAGGGGTAATTTAGCATGGCCAACCCACCTAACCCGCACATCTTCAGACTGTGGGAGGAAACCGGAGCACCCAGAGGAAACTCATGCAGACACAGGGAGAATGCGCAAACTCCACATAGACGATGACCCAAGCCCTGGCACTGTGAGGAAGCAGTGCGAACCACTATGCCACCATGCCACCAGTGTTGTTAAGGAGGGTGTTCCAAGATTTTGACCCAGGAAGAGTGATGCAGTGGCAATATATTTCCAAGTAAGGATGGTGTATGACTATATGTTGAAAGCTGGTCCTTGAACACTAACTACCCTGAGAAACTCTTGCAGCAATGCCTGAAACTGAGATGATTGACCTCCAATTACAACACCCATTTTCCTTTATACTAGGTATGACTTCAGCCAGAGGATCTATCTTCTGATTACCATCGACTCCAGTTTTGCTAGGGTCCTACCAAAACTGGAGTCAAATGCTCCCTTGGTATCAAGGGCAGTCACTCTCACTTCACCTCTAGAATTCAGCAATTTTGTCCATGTTTTAACCAAGCTGTGATGAGGTCAGAAGCTGGGTGGTCCCAACAGAACCAAAACGGAACATCACTGAATAGATTATTGCTAAACAAATGCCACTTGACAGCATTGTTGATGACCCCCTTCCATCACTTTACTGATGGGCAAACTGATGAGTCAGCCAGGTTGAATTTGTTCTGCTTTATGTACGAATATTCCTGAGTAATTTTCCACATTGCTGGGTAGATGGCAGTGTTGAAGCAGTACTAAAAGCTTGGCTATAGGGAACTTGAGAGATCAAGTATTCCATACTATTGCTGGAATATTGTCAAGGTCCAAAGCCTTTGCAGTATCCAGTGCCTTCAGCTAGTTCTTGATATTACATGGAGTGAACTGAATTGGCTGAAGACTGGCATTATGATGCTGGGGAATTCCAGAGGAAACGAAGTTGGATCATCCACGTTGTACTTCTGGCTGAAAATTGTTGCAATTGCCTCAGCCTTGCCTTTTGCACTAGGCTTTTCCTTCATTGAGAATAGGACTATTTGTGAATCCTCTTCCTCCACTGAATTATTTAATTGTCTCCCAACATTCACAACTGGATGTGACAGGACCGCAGAGCTTAGATCTGGTTCATTGATCATGGAATCACTTAGTTCTGTTTATTCCTTGTTGCTTATGCTGTTTGCAATGCAAGTAGTCCTATATGTACTTTCACCAGGTTGACATTTAATTTTTAAGTTTGCCTGGTGTTCCTCCTGGCACATCCACCTGCACGCTTCATTGAACCAATACTCCTCCATATTGAAAACCACTTGGAGAAAGCAATGAGGGTAGAAAAGGTGCACAATGTCCTCTGGTTGGAGACTTCAATGTCCATCACTAACAGTGGCTTGGATCCTACTACTGACCCAGATCGCTGAGTCCTAAAGAACATAGCTACTAGACTGGGTCTGTGGAGCGTAGTGAAGGAACGAACAAAAGAGAAAAACCAACTTGACATTGTCTTCAGTAAACTACTTGTCACAGATGCATCGATCCATGACAGTATGATGGGAGTGACTATCACACAGTCCTTGTAGAGATTAAGCCCTGTCTTCACAATGGAGATACCTTCCATCATACGGTGACACTAACACAGTGCTAAATGAAATAGATTTTGCCAACTCAAAACAGGACATCCATAGGTGCTGTAAACCATCAACGGCAGAGAATTGTATAGAATCACAACCTATAGTCCTCCACATAGTATTACCTCCAAGCCTGGAGATCAGCCCTGATTCAATGAAGACTGCAGAAGGATATGTCAGAAACACCACCAGGCATATGTAAAAATAAGTTACCAGCCTGGTGAAGCAGTAACACTGGACAACCTGCTTGCCAAAATAGCAAATCTGGCATGTGATAGATAAAGCTAAGTGATCACACAATCGAAGCTTCAGATTTAAGTTCTACTGTCCTGACACATTCAGTCATGAGTGGTGGTGGACAATTAAAGGACCAACTGGTGGAGGAGACTCTACAAAAATCTCAATCCTAAATACGTCAGAGCAAGATTCAAGGCTGAAGCATTTGGAACATTCAGTCAGGGGTACCAAGTAGACAATCCATCTCGACCCACCTCCTGATGTCCCCAGCATCACAGAAGCCAGACTTCAACCAATTCAATGCTCAATTCAAAACCATCACTCTACGTGATATAAAATAACAGTTAATGACACTGGATACTGCAAAGACAATCAGCCCCAATAACATTCCAGCAGTAGTACTGAAGACATGTCCCAGAACTTGCTGCACTCTTAGCCAAACTTTTCCAGTATAGTTACAACACTGGCACCTACCCAGCAATGTGGAAAACTGTCCAGGTATGTCCTGTTCACAAAAGCAGGACAAATCCAACTCTACCAATTACCACCCCATCAGTCTACTTTCAATTATCAATAAAGTTGTGGAAGAGGTCATCAAAAGTGCTATCAAGTGGCACTTACTCAGAATTAAACTACTCAATGACACTCAATTTGGTTCTGCCAGGGCCACTCAGCTCCTCACTTCATTATAGCCTTAGGTCAAATATGGACAAAAAAAACTCAAGGACGATGATGAGCAACACCACTCAGATGCTAGGGAGCTCGTGGCAGCAAGGATCAGGCGTGCAAGGGCGGTGGGGGAAGCTCTGATCACCAAGCATTTTGGTTACTAGAGGCCTGTGTTGCAGCACATGGGCTCCATCCACCTTCCCCCCCCGCACTCCCCGCCCCCCTCATCCCCCTGGAATTGTACAATCTCCTGCAACATTTTAACACCAGACTGCTGGGCCTGGGTACGCTGTGTTAACCAGTTTCTGAGACAGGCAGGAGGATGATGTTTTGTCACGATGAGTCATTGTGAAGATGCCCTGATGCAAACAAGTCTGATTGTTGCATGTTGCAACTGTACAAAACTCTGGTGTGGCCGCACTTGAAGTATTGCGTACAGTTCTGGTCGCCGCATTATAAGAAAGATGTGGAGGCATTGGAAAGGGTGCAGAGGAGGTTTACCAGGATGTTGCCTGGTATGGTGGGAAGGTCTTATGAAGAAAGGCTGAGGGACTTGAGGTTATTTTCGTTAGAGAGAAGAAGGTTAAGAGGTGACCTAATTGAGGCATACAAGATGATCAGAGGGTTAGATAGGGTGGACAGTGAGAGCCTTTTTCCTCGGATGGTGATGGCTAACACGAGGGGACATAGCTTTAAATTAAGGGGTGGTAATTATAGGACGGATTTCAGAGGTAGGTTCTTTACTCAGAGGGTAGTAAGGTCATGGAATGCCCTGCCTGCAGCAGTTGTGGACTCACCAACTTTAAGGGCGTTCAAATGGTCAGTGGAGAGGCATATGGATAACATTGGAATAGCTTAGGTTAGAGGGTCTTTAGATTCATTCCACTGGTCGGCGCAACATCGAGGGCCGAAGGGCCTGTACTGCGCTGTAATGTTCTATGTTCTATGATTCCACATGCACAATGGCACCAGGGCGCACGTCTGTGTGGTGGATAAGGGAGCTCTGAACCTCCATGTAGGGTCCCCTGGCAGGTGGAGTGGGGTGAGGAAATCTCTCATAGGTTCCGTGGCTGCCATGACAGATGCTGTCAGTCGCTGCCAATGCATGCCACCACTGTGGCCAGTGAATTATCTGAGTACCTTGATTTTCTCGTTGGCGGTGCATTGAGGGGCCTCCCGCACTAACATCAACGTGCAGGGTCCCTCCGGTGACCATCAGGGTCAGTACACTGTTAGAGGCTGATTAGAGTCAGGTTAATCACAGGTGTGCTCTGAAATAACATTGTTGCCAATAATAAATAGTGTTTCAAAATAATTGATAATATAATAACATGTCAGCATAAGACTTTAAAGTGCCCACACATTTTATCTATCTAGTGTTGCCCCTCACCCATGTCATCTTAGTGCCGCTACAACATTTTAACCTTACATGGCCTGTGACTAAGTTTGGGTATCTCGGAGATGGCCAGCTGCCTACCATGCCTGTGATGCCCTACTTGCCCTAATTACTAGGCAGTTGTCTACTGGAGGACCTTGAGGGCTCTGGCCGGTTTCCAGGTGTCTGGGGCATATCCATGACCCTTCTTCATCCCGCTGCCCTAAAATGCTCCAGTGTCAGGAAGAGAGTCAGACCCAAGTCCTTCCTCCTCCCTTGGCACAGACCCAAGTCCTTCCTCCTCCCTTGGGGCTCCTGTGGACCCCTGGGCCACTCCACAGAATAGCGGTGCCTCTGCAGTGAGCTCCAGAAGCTCTGGCGTCACCTGGCCCTGCCGTCCTGGAGGACCAACTTCATTCTTGCCATTGCAGTTGAGCCCACTATGATGGTCCTCTGAGTTGGAAGCCACCAGTCAATGGCAGCAGCAAGTGCCCTCTGAGACTGGGCCACACTCTGCAGCCCCTCAGCCAAGACCTTCTGCAATTGGGCCACGTTCTCAAGTTCTGCTGTTGTAGCCTGCTGTGTCTCAGCGCTGTCCCGTTGGGTCTCCTGCAAGCTCTCAAGCCTTTCAGCCATGGACTGCTGAATCTTGAGAAGCCTTTTGAGGGCATCAGCTGTGGCCTGCTGTGACTTGGCTGTGGCCCTCTGGGATCCGCCATGGCCTGCTGAGACTTGGCCATTGCTTAGACCCTGCCAATCAGAAACTTGGTGAGCATCCCCTGTCCCAGACTTTCCACCGCGGAAGCCTCCCTTGCAGTGTTGGCCTGGGAACCACGCAAGATAGGCAATAGCTGGTCTGCCTAAAAGCTCTGGGATTTTTTCCAGCAGCCTTGCAGTCGGCCCACTGTTGCTCTCCGCCCCTCCTGCATTCCGTGGCTATGTTGCTGCATCTCCAACAGTTGAGGGAGCAGTGATCTCAAGAGGCCCAGCATGTAGGCTGGGGCCAGCTGAGTCCTCGCCTCCAGCAGGCCCCCAAGTGCCCAAGGACTCCTCCACCCGATGTACATTAGCAGAATGTGTCATGCACACTAGAGAGTGACCAGGTGCCTTGCCACTAACTTGACCCACCCGTGTGAGAGTCCCTGGGATGGTGAATTGCGAAGTAGCAGCTGATTCAAAACTGGTGCCGGTCTCGGAGGTCCCTTCATCTGCTTCCTCTGGGGAGTCTTCCAAGCTGTCAGGGACTGGATGCAGTAAAAAGTCTGACAACACCAGGTTTTAGTCCAACCTACATAGGGACTGGATGGGCAGGAGCAGCAGTGGGGGCCAAGATACCAGATTACCCAGGAACTTTGGGGTGCCTTCCTGCAAGACAGGAGACAAGTGCAAGGGAGGGAGAGGAATCTGGCTACAGGCAACTTACTTGAGATATCACCAACAAGTGGAGGATTAGCAGGTGCTCACCTCTATGCTCCAGCCCGACTGTGCTGTCGCTAATGGTCCACATCTCCTCCTCTTCCGCAGGCTCCAGCACCTGCTCCTGAAAGGGGGTGAGGATCTGAATCTCGGGTGCCAGGCTCTCCACCCACTGTCTTTGTCCTCTCCCAAAGATTATGGGCATTCTTTTCCTGTGGGGGCAGATGGAGCTATGCAAAATCTGATGACACAAGTCCTCCAGGTTATCAAGGGGTGGTCCTCAGAGGTTGTGATACTCTTGGGGGAAGAAGGGAGGTGCTTGGGGGTCAGGGACTGGAAGCATGCATGTGCTGGGGGTGGGGGGATCTGGGGTCATTTTGGGAACGATGCTGGGTGAGGTTAAACACTCACCCTTGCTGCACAGATGAGGTCATTCTGTTTTTGCAGCACTGCTTCCTGGTTCTCCTGGCCGGTGCCCTGGCACTAACACATGCTGCCACCATCTCCCAGACAGTGTTTCCATCCTTTTCCCTGGGACGGCATCCTGCTGGGGTGAAGAGGATGTCCCACCTTGCCTCCACCGCCCCCAACAGCTGGCCAGGTCAGATTCAGAAAATCTGTTGACTTCCTGGAGGCCATTTATTTCTGCTCTGCCTGCCTGTCTGTCCATTCTTGGGGTTTTTATGGAACTGTCCCTTGTTCAGGCCAATCAGCTGCAGGCCATTATTGCATTCCAGCGATTTAATGCAGTTTGCCTTGTTACTTAGAGTGGAAGCACTTTCAGGTGTGCTGACGGGGCAAGAGGGTCTTTGTGCCTCTGTGATGATTGGGGACAGTGGAGCGAGCCCTCCTTCTGGACTGTAGGAATTCTATGATTCTGACACATGGGACTGATGCCAGGATGGGATGGACACTCACACTTGCTGCCTGCATTAGGTCATTAATTACCTTGCTGCACTGGTATTAAGAACAAAGAACAACACAGCACGGGAAACAGGCCCTTCGGCCCAACGAGGCCGCGCCGCCATCTTAACAAAGCATTTTCCTACACCTCCCTTGACCCGTGTGTATGCGTATGGTACCCCCATTGGAAACCAGATTTAGGGGAGAATAGTTTAGGGACAATTTGTTACACCAATCAGCCTAAGAGCACATCTTTGGGGTGTGGAAGGAAAGCACCCGGAGGAAACCCACGCAACCACAGGGAGAATGCACAAACTCCCACAGACACAGGCCCAAATCCATGTATCTGCACAGCTAGCACTGATAGTCACTGAGCTGTTGTGGTGCCCATCTGCTGGTCCAGTTTTAAGCACACACATCGACGCGAAGTACTAGGCCACTCTCGAAACATCCAAGAGCAGCCCACGCACAACCCACCGAGTGTATGCCCCTCGTTAGACAACAAGGTGGACCGACACACCTGCGGAGTAAGAGAGACAAAACATCAACACATGCAGCATTAGACTTCCAGTAACGTCCCAAGGCTCTGACCCTTTTTAAAACCGTCTCCTATAACCCTCCATCCCCGTTTCACTCATGTGCCTATCTAAGTAAACCTTAAACAAGTCCAGTGTGCCTGCCTCCACCACCTTACTTGGTAGCGCATTCCATTCCCCCACGACCCTCTGTGTGAAAAACCTCCCTCTCGTATCCAAATTATACTTCTCCCCCCTCACCCTTAACTCGTGACCCCTCATGATATTTGTCTCCAATCTAGGAAAAAGCCTGCCACTGTTTACCCTATCTATACCCTTCATTATTTTATACACCTCTATTCGACCCCCCTTAATCTCTGTCTTTCTAAGGAAAAGAGCCCCAGTTTACCCAATCTTTCCTCATAACCCAGTCCTTCCATACCAGGCAGCATCCTGGTAAACCTCCTCTGCCCTCTCTCCAGGGTCTCCACATCCTTCTGGTAGTAAGGTGACCAGAACTGGACACAGTACTCCAAATGTGGTCTAACCAACGTTCTGTACAACTGTAGCATTAGACGCCAGCTCTTATACTCTATACTCCTTCCTATAAAGGCTAGCATTCCATAAGCTTTCTTCACAACCTTCTCCACCTGGGTTGCCACCTTCAGAGACTTGTGCACTTGCACTCCCAGGTCCCTCTGCATTTCTATACTCTTAATTGGTCTCCCCGTTATCATGTAACTCCTCCCTGCATTATTTCCTCCAAAATGCATCACCTCGCATTTATCAGGATTAAATTCCATCTGCCATCTATCTGCCCAATATACCCGCCTATCTATATCCTGCTGTGTCTCCTGACAATCCTCCTCGCTGTCCGCCAATCCTGCCACCTTTGTGTCATCTGCAAACTTGCTGATCACACCACGTATGCCCTCTTCCAAGTCGTTTATATATATTACGAAGAGAAGAGGCCCCAGTACTGAACCCTACGGCACACCACTGGTGACAGACCTCCAGCTAGAAAAGGACCCTTCCACGACTACTCTCTGTCTCCTGTTGCCGAGCCAGTTTTCAATCCATCTAGATACCTGTCCCTGTATCCCATGTGCCTTAACCTTTTCTACTAGCCTATCGTGAGGGACTTTGTCAAACGCCTTACTGAAATCCATATAGATATAGAACATAGAACATAGAACATTACAGCGCAGAACAGGCCCTTCGGCCCACGATGTTGCGCCGACCAATTAAAAAAGCAAAGACCCTCTAACCTAAACCAATCCCTTTCTATCCATAAACCTATCCACGGATCTCTTAAACGCCCCCAAACTAGGCGCACCTGCAACTGCAGCAGGCAGGGCATTCCAATCCCTCACCACCCTCTGGGTAAAGAACCTACCTCTGACATCCGTCCTATAACTACCACCTCTTAATTTAAAGCTATGCCCCATCCGAGGAAAAAGGCTATCACTGTCCACCCTATCTAAACCTCTAATCATCTTGTATGTTTCAATAAGGTCCTCTCTTAGCCGCCTTCTTTCTAATGAAAACAACCCCAAATCCCTCAGTCTCTCCTCATAGGACCTTCCCTCCATACCAGGCAACATCCTGGTAAACCTCCTCTGCACCCTCTCCAATGCCTCCATATCCTTCCTATAATGTGGGGACCAGAACTGCACACAATACTCCAAGTTCGGACACACCAGAGTTTTGTACAGTTGCAACATGACGTTGCGGCTCCTAAATTCAATCCCCCTACCAATAAACGCCAAGACGCCGTATGCCTTCCTAACAACCTTATCTACTTGATTCCCAACTTTCAGGGATCTATGTACACATACACCTAGATCCCTCTGTTCATCAACACTATTCAGAGTCCTACCGTTAGCCCTATACTCTACACATCTGTTATTCCTGCCAAAGTGAATTACCTCACACTTTTCCGCATTAAACTCCATCTGCCACCTCTCAGCCCAGCCCTGCAACTTGTCCAAGTCTCTCTGTAAACTATGACAACCCTCTTCACTATCTTCCACTCCTCCGACTTTGGTGTCATCAGCAAATTTACTGATCCACCCAACTATACCCTCATCCAGATCATTTATAAAAATTACAAACAGCAGTAGCCCCAAAACAGATCCCTGAGGCACACCACTTGTAACCGAACTCCATGACGAATACTTACCATCAACCACCACCCTCTGTCTCCTATCTGCTAGCCAATTCCTGATCCAATGAACTAAATCACCCTCAATCCCATACATCTGCATTTTCTGCAGAAGCCTTCCATGGTGAACCTTATCAAACGCCTTACTAAAGTCCATATACACCACGTCAACTGCCTTACCCCCATCCACCTCTTTGGTCACTTTCTCAAAAAACTCAATAAGGTTAGTAAGGCACGACCTACCCTTCAAAAAACCGTGCTGACTATCTCCAATCAATTCATTACTCTCTAAATAACTATAAATCCTATCCCTAATAATTTTTTCTAAAACTTTGCCCACAACAGAAGTAAGACTCACCGGTCTATAATTCCCGGGGAAGTCTCTGTTCCCCTTCTTAAACAATGAGACAACATTCGCTATCCTCCAATCTTCTGGCACTATACCTGTGACCAACGACGACCTGAAGATCAGAGCCAGAGGCTCCGCAATCGCCTCTCTTGCCTCCCAGAGAATCCTAGGGTAAATCCCGTCCGGCCCAGGGGACTTATCTATTTTCAAACCCTCAAGAATATCTAGCACATCCTCCTTATCAACTGCAATACTATCCATATGACATCAACAGCTCGTCCATCGTCAACCGTTTTTGTCAGCTCCTCAAAAAATTCTACTATTGGATCCTATGTTCCAGTGCATGGGCACTGACTACCACCGCCACTGTCTCTCAGGCTGCTCTGACTTCCTGACCCCTGGCTCGACGCCCATCAGGCGGGAGAATATCTCCCCAGCTCTCACTCTGTGAACTTTGGAGCTGATCATCGTTAAAGCTTATGTAGGGCTCTCGCTTGTTAAGGAAGTTCAGCTGCAGGCAGCTTGGGCGAGTCACGCTCCCATTAGGCCATTCCAGCAAGATACACTGCAGGCTGCGTTGTTTTAATAATGCGAGGGAGGTAAGAGGAAACTTGTAGGGGTGGTGTTGGGGGTTGGGGGAGGAGCTCTGCCATGGTGGGGATCACAGAGAGGGGGGAGCTCTGCAACGGTGCAGATCAGGGGTGAGGGGGAGCTGTGTAACGATGGAGATCGGGGAAGGGATTCGGGGGGGATCGCTTCAATGGTGGTGTGGCCAAGAGGGAGGTGGGGCGGCGATGCTGGGGGAGGCAAGTAGGTGGAAGGTGGGCAATGTCCATGGAGGGAAGAGGAGCCTATGTCCATGGCGGGCGGGATGCCAGTGTGTCCATGGTGGGCGGGATACCGGCAGGGGAGCTCCGTTATGCTGGGCGTTCATGGCACATGTACATTGGTGCACTTCAAGCTGTGCAGCTGGCTTGCCAGAGAGCTTAGTCTCTACACCCCTCTCCCCCCTACCACCACCACCATCACCACCACCTCGCTGGCAAAAATCAGATTGTGACTTTTTTTCAACTAAGCATCATAAGACTGGATTTTTTTCTCTCGCTGAAAATATGGTCCTGAAACGCTCCCCTTTTCTCACTCATTCAGCACTGAGAATTGTTCTTGTAAGATCACCTTCTTAAATTTTATGTTTTTACTACCATTCTTCATATGAATTCATTCACTGATGAAGCATCACTGTTAAACCACCTGTCCCATTCTGCATGTTTTCACCCAAAATGCTACACTGTTCTGTTGTCTCAAATCTTCCTTCACCAGAACCCTCCCCTTCCTCTGTTGATTTAATGGCCTCTTCACAGTTCTAGTTTTATGACTGACCACGAAACTGATCCCCAGCCCTATTTAACTGGAGCCTATCTCAATGGATCAACTCCCTCTCCCCTCAGTACAGATACTAATGTCCCATGAAACAAAACTCCGTCCCATACCGCTGTATGAGCCACAGCACTTAATTCTCCCATCTGCTTGATCATCTATCAGTAGATGTATCTCCAACAACACTCAAGAAAGTTGACACCACCCAAGGTAAAGCAGCCTGCTTGACTGGCATACCATTCAGTACCTTGAACATTTACTCCCTTCACCCCACTGTCTAACATTGGGACCAGTTGTAGCATTCTCAAAAAGCACTGTGGCAACTTACCAAGCCTCTTTCAAGAGCAAAACTGCAATTCCTAGAAGGACAAGAGCAACAGATGCGTAGAAATACCACTACCTGCAAATTCTGCTTCAATCCTACACTATCCTAACATGGCAGTATGTAACCATTTATTCACTGTCACGAGGCAAAAACCTAAAACTTCCTTTCTAACAGTGCAATGGGTGCAATACCTACATCAGAGCAACTACAGCAGTTTAAGGTCCACCAGCAATGTGAATGTGGAAGTGTCCCATGTGAACTGGATGTTGAGGTCTTCCTGAGGGAATGGGATTGGAGGTGATCCCAATGGGAAAGTACGGCAGAGATACTGAGGTGACAGGTAGGGACACAATCCAAGAGAAGGGTGGAGGTGGTCCCTGGCATAACGAAGGAGAATATTCCAGGATAGGTATTGTGGAGTATGCCCTGTACTGGAGGTGATGATCCCAAAAAGGAAAGGATGAAAATGATCCTGGACAGTTGGCAGGGGCCTCACTTCTAGTTGGAGGAAGTGAAGGAGAAAGGATACTTAAAACATTAAATTAAAATGTGATTAAAGGGGCTGATAATACACTCCAGTGCCTGCACAATGACATCGGATCCAAACAGAAGGCAGTGACATCATACTTGTAAAGGGAGGCTTTGACCTCTGTGCCTTTTCTGCCGTGATTGTCATACCTTAGTCCCAGATCCTTCCTGATGAACACAGCAAAAGGCTCTATAAAGCACACAAACAGTATAGAGGAGAGAGGCAGCTTTGTCTGATGCCAGATTTAATAGAAACATAGAAAAGTACAGCACAGTACAGGCCCCTCGGCTCTCGATGTTGTGCCGAGCTATGTCCAAACCCAAGATCAAGCTATCCCACTCCCTATCATTCGGGTGTGTTCCATGTGCCTATCCAATAACCACTTGAAAGTTCCTAAAGTGTCCGACTCCACTATCACAGCAGGCAGTGCATTCCACACCCCAACCACTCTCTGAGTAAAGAATCTATCTTGGGCACCCCTCCTATATCTCCCACCTAGTAACAGCTACATCCACCCGAGGAAATAATCTCTGCACATCCACTCTATCAATCCCCCTCATCATCTTATAAACCTCTATTAAGTCGCCTCTCATCCTCCTCCACTCTAAAGAGAAAAGCCCCAGCTCCCTCAACCTTTCCTCATAAGACCTACCCTCCAAACCAGGCAGCATCCTGGTAAATCTCCTCTGCACTCTCTCCAATACTTCCACATCCTTCTTATAGTGAGGTGACCAGAACTGAACACACTATTCCAAATGTGGTCTCACCAAGGTCCGGTATAGTTGCAGCATAACCCCACGGCTCTTAAACTCAAGCCCCCTGTTAATAAATGCTAACGCACTATAAGCCTTTGTGGCTCTATCCACTTGAGTGGCAACTTCAGAGATCTTTGGATATGAACCCCAAGATCTCTCTGTTCCTCCACATTCCTCAGTATAAGTGTTTTTGATCCCCACTCAATGATTGAAACTATGTTACTGATATTTGTGTTGTATCCAATTGTGGATTCCCTAACCAAACCATATTTTAGACAGCACATTTGTCATGTATATGTGGGATATTTTGTCAATTGCCTTCTCCTGGTCCAGGCTGATAAGGCAAGTGTTCACCCTCATTTTCTGCACATAAGTGATCGTATTCCTGAGCAGCGTAAAGCCATTAGAGATTTTGCCACCGGGTACAGCACAGGTCTGGCCATGGTGGATTACAGACCCTAGAGTAGACTTGACCTGATTGGTGATGACCTCAGTTAAAATTTTACAGTCCATACTCAACGGTGAAATGGGTTGCCAATTTCTAATTTCTTCCCCTTCTGACTTTCTGACTGCAGCTGAGTGTAATGATGCCTTTCCTCATGGATTCTGACACGCTGCTGTCCAGAAGCATATTCTTGTACACTTCCAGCAGGCCTGGGCCAATCCAGTCCCATTGAGCCGAATACAATTCAGCCGGGAAACCGTCGCTTCCAGGAGTTTTACTCGTCTCATGGGATTTGATGGCCATTGCCAGCTCATCCTGAATGAATGGCTTGTCCAGACTCTCCCACTCACTGTTGTCTAAGACCTCTGTGATAGATGACAGGACGGAAGATATGCTGTCCATTGGCTTCAGGTCATACTGTCCGACATAAAAGGATTTGCTGATCCTCAGAATGTCAGACTATGATGAATTTACTGGGCCATCTTCTTCCCTCAGAGTGCAACATAACTGATGTATATATTGTTTGAAAAGAATTGAACTCTCTGTAATAAAAATATTGAAATGTTTATAATGTATTCATTATTGAACTGAAACACCTCAGAGTGCATCTTGAACTCTGGAGAAAATGTGAATATCATTGCACTTTATTTATTGTTATGACAATTTGAAATGTTTTATAACATATCTAGATTTTAGATGAATAAAGTATAATTATGCAAAAAAATGTCTATATGCAACAGCTGTATTTACTTCAAAATTAGGGCCTTGTTCTGGCTTCCCAAAGATCAATTCCACAGTTCAGAAGCTTACACCACTTTTTAAAAGAATGATAATGTGCCACCCTCACACCTCTGCCCCTCAGGAACATCTTAATATGCTTCTATCCACTGGTCTCGTCATCCTTCTTCAAAAAGCTCATATCTCTGAATAATGTGATTAGAAAATGCATTGATTACACTAAAACAGCAATGAAGCAAAAAAGACAATCACCTAGAAAACTCAGGAAATGGGAAGAAAGCTTTTTTTTTCAATAATAAAAATTGCTGTAGAAATTATTCTGCGTCTAAATCCTCTTATTCTGTATTTTACATCAGCCACAAATTGATTTACTGGTAGTGCTAGACACCATTTTCTGTAAAAGAAATCAGAAAAAGTATTGGGTTGGCATAACTTGGAAAATATGCAGAAGATATAATATCACAACTGGTATGGCTGGTCTCAATTTTCAGCAATCTTTATATTGAGGGAGAGCAATGGTGCAGTGTACTGTCACTTGATAATCCAGATATCCAGCGTAATGTTCTGAGGATCTGGTTTCAAATCCCACAATGGCAGCTGCTAAAATTTGAATTCAGTGGAAAGAATTTGGAATTAAAAGTCTAATGATGATCATGTAACAATTATTGGTCATGACCTCCACTTTGAAAAAGCCTGCCCAAATATAATGACATCCACTGGACTCAGTGGATGCCTGCTGCGATGTCAACTAAGAACAAAGAACAACACAGTACGGGAAACAGGACCTTCGGCCCAATGAGCCTGCGCAGCCATTTTAACATTGTGAGTGCCCTCTTCTACTTATGACCTCCATGCCCACTTTGGGCACAGAACTGCAATCCAGTTTCAGAGACAATGGCTGAGATGTTAAGTCTTCACTTTCAACTCACATACTCATAAGCCCATCACACATTCACAAGGATCTCATTGAGACCACCGAGACACATATCCTGTTAAGGGTTTCACCCGCTACTCACATCTGACTGACATCCTTGTCATGTGTGTTTGCACGTCTCCCTCACAAATTTGTCTCCATGTAGGACAAGTAGGTTCACAATAAAAAGAAAGAGCTGATATCGGCAGAGGAGTTGCCAAGATCAAGGCTTTGAAAATAGGGCCATCCAACTGGATAGCAAGGATGTGGACCATGTCTGTGCTGAAAGTGAGCTATAACATCCATCAAACAACTGTACTGTGAGTGATTTTGCAGCATGTACTAATTATCTCTCCCTTCTTTGTCAGGCTGTTTGAAAAGCTGCCAGGGCCAGGCATTAGTCAAGCCATCAACTCCAATCCCAAGGACTTTGGATAAGGGATCTACAGGGAACCACATTGAAGGTCCATCACAACGCTCACCCACACCTTTCATCAGTGCAGACACACATTTCAGAACTAGAACTAGAGGAACCTTGAGGCCACAATCTGGTGAACACAGTGCACTATCCAATGCACAGCAGGTGGAAGCAGGAATGTCCTAGGTAGCCGAAGTTGGAAGACTATTGGAACCCAGGAACAGCAGAGTCAGATGATGAGCCACCGGACTCAGACCTGAATCAGTTAGTGGAGCTCCAACGACAGTCAAAGGAATATCAGGAAGTGATGGTAGCTGCACTTCTCAGATTACAGCATCCATTCACCTCCGGACTGTAGTGATAGCATGCCAACACATCAAGGTCAATACTGATAGATTGGTGGCCACCCTGGAAAACTTGGTCCAGGATCATTGGTCCTGCACTGCTGCAGGAGCTGTACTCCATTGCAGTACTCCATGTCATCCATTAGTGTTAATTTGAGTGGAAATGGGGCATCTCGATCTCGCGCCAACTGCCCTTCTCCTCAGACACCCATAGGTGACTCTGGGAATGTTCAGCAGATACAAATACCCTCTTCCTCTGGTCCAGCAGTTCCAGCTCCACAGGCTGAGGGTGCAACTGATCCACGCACAACCCTAAAAGCAGGAACCTTAGTTTCTGCACACACTAATGGCAATTGTCAGTATCCTTGGCCTCTCTTCTGACCACAGAGAGTGTCCCATTTCAATATTACTCCCAAGAACGCTAATGCTTGCACCTTAATG
Source organism: Carcharhinus amblyrhynchos (assembly GCF_965287045.1). Lineage (NCBI taxonomy): Eukaryota > Metazoa > Chordata > Chondrichthyes > Carcharhiniformes > Carcharhinidae > Carcharhinus > Carcharhinus amblyrhynchos. The sequence goes on along the minus strand of NC_137339.1, from coordinate 56,395,094 downwards.
TAAAGTGGAATTGTTGCAAAAATCTCTTACCCAAATGCCACAGGATCTGGTGATGTGCAGTGTTGGCTCTACACCATTGAGGCTGAGGTGTCACCAAATCTTTCCTTCATTCTTGATAGTTGAAGGCAATAGGTGATGATGCTTGCTCATCCCTCATGCACTCTGAAAATCCTTGTAGCCACTGACTCAACAGGGTCTCCATGCTATGAGGCTCTTCACTGAATTGTGTACACTGCCTTTAGTCAGACAGATGTCAGACATTCTCAGATGTTATATGATGATCTCAGCACAAGTTTGGAGAATCTTGCTAACATACCATAAGCTTTCTTCACAACCTTCTCCACCTGTACTGCCACCTTCAAAGACTTATGCACTTGAGTACTAAAAGAGTATTATGACCGTAAGCCACCATTTATCCTGCAAAGGTCCCTGTTTAACTCCGCATTCTGAGAGTCGGGGGAGTCAGTCACTAGTTTCCTGAAGAGATTAAAGCAATTAACAGAAGCTTTTAAATTCAGATTGACACTAAATGTGATGCTCTGAGACCAACTGGTATGCAGAATCAATAATATGACCATATGTACTGGTAGAAGCAGAGCTGGACTATAAACAAGCATTACAGCTGGCTTTGTCCTTAGAAAAAGCAGCAAATGGAGCACAGGAGATGCAAGGTATTCTGATGGAGGTAACCCCCACACCAGGGCAACTGAGTTCAGGGACCACAACTGTGAGACAGGCAGCTATATAGCCACCCTCAGGAAGGATTTAGATATAAGGGAACCCAGATCTGCCCACAGAGCCGCTCCTAAACAAGGCCGAATTAGAACTAGACACACAGCAGCCCATGCAGAATCCCATCTGGCAAGGCATTGCAACTGTTGCCAATATCCGGATTTGGAGAGGAAAAACAAAGTTCCAAAACTGATATTTTGGAAAATGACACGTAGGCCAGGGTAAAGGAGAATGCACAGCCTGGAAGCTACACCTGCCTCCGACAAGAAACAACTACTTTGCATGGCAATGACCAAATTGAAACCTATTAAATTACCCATAGAACTGAACAGTTGTCCAACATTAATGGAGGCCGACACAGGCACAGCTGTATCCGTGGTAGGGGAAACAGTGTTCAACAAAATTCGTATTGGACTCCAACCCTTATCCCTAACTGAGACTTATCCCTAACCAGACTTACACAAAAGAACCACTGAGAGTGTTGAGTACAACCCATGTGTCTGTTGCTTACAGAAAGCAACTGGTTAGGCTACCATTGATGATAGTGAAAGATTCAGGACCGAATCTATTGGAACAAAACTGGCTGAAGGAGATCCAATTAGACTGGGTAAACATTTTTCAGTTAGAAAATAGTCGCTTCAGCGAAAGGTAGGGCATCCTCTTCCATCCAACTGGACGTGGCTGAGGGGGGGCGGGAGGTTGGTGGTGATGGCAAGGTAGCCTGGCAGTTGCTGTCTCAGTTAGTGCCATGGCACTGGCCCTCAAAACTGCGAAGCAGTGCTGCAAGAAGATCATTGTCCACCAGGCAGCAAGGGTGAATGATTAACCCATCTAGCATCTTTCCCCAAATTGCCCACTAGATCCTCCCATCTACCCTGCATGCTTCCAGCCCCTGATCCCCAAGCTCTTCCTTCTGCCCCCCCAAGAATCGCACTATGCTTGCCCACTGAGGGCCACTCCCTGATACTCTGCAGGAGTCATGCCATCATTTCTTTGTTGGCTCCTTCTACCCCTGATGTGGAGATGCTGGCATTGGACTGGAGTAAACACAGTAAGAAGTCTCACAACACCAGGTTAAAGTCCAACAGATATATTTGGTAGTAAAAGCCATTAGCTTTCGGAGTGCTGCTCCTTCATCAGGTAAATGGGATTTCAGTTCACAAACAGGGCATATAAAGTCACAAACTCAATTTACAAAATAATGATTGGAATGTGAGTCTTTACAGGTAATCAAGTCTTAAAAGTACAGAAAATGTGAGTGGAGAGAGGGTTAAGCACAGGTTAAAGAGATGTGTGTTGTCTCCAGACAGGACAGTAAGTAAGATTTTGCAAGCCCAGACAAGTCATGGAGGTTACAGATAGTGTGACATGAACTCAAGATCCCAGTTGAGGCTGTCCTCATGTGTGCGGAACGCGGCTATCAGTCTCTGCTCAGCGATTCTGCGTTGTCGTGTGCCATGAAGGCCACCTTGGAGAACGCGTACCCGAAGACCAGAGGCTGAATGCCCATGACCGCTGAAGTGTTCCCCAACAGGAAGAGAATATTCTTGCCTCGTGATTCAAGATTTGTCTCCCTCCCTTGCACTTAACTTTGTGTCTTATGTTGCAGGGACAGATCCAGATGCCCTGAGATCATCTGGCATTGTGGCTCCCACCCATCCTCTCCAGACAGCTCAGATGAGTCCTCAGAGGATATAGGTGAAGGGACCTCCAAGAGTGGCACTGTTTTAGCATCAACTTCCACTTGCAGTTCACCATCCCAGATATAGAACATAGAACATTACAGCGCAGAACAATGACCCTCTAACCTAAACCAAACCCTTTCCATCCATAAACCTATCCACGGATCTCTTAAACGCCCCCAAACTAGGCGCATCCACAACTGCAGCAGGCAGGGCATTCCAATCCCTCACCACCCTCTGGGTAAAGAACCTACCCCTGACATCTGTCCTATAACTACCACCCCTTAATTTAAAGCTATGCCCCCTCGTGCTAGCTTTCTCCATCCGAGGAAAAAGGCTGCTGACACATCAGTGAGTCTAGTTAATGGTGAGGCTTCTGGGTCGCTCTCTGATGATCACAACACATCTGTTAGTGTATATCGGATGGAAGAGGGAATGTCTGAGTCCTCTGGCATGGGGGTTCTGCCAGAGGCGAGAACTCAGCTGGCCCCAGGCTACATGTTGGGCCTCTGAGATCACTTCTCCCTCAGCTGCTGGAGATGCAGCAACAGAGCCAGGGAACGTAGGAAAGGCTGACGGCCACACTGGACTGATTGCGAGGCTGTTGGGAGAAGCCCCAAAGCTTTCAGGTGAACCAGCAATTGGTCTTACATAATCCCCAGATGAACACTATGTAAGTATGACATCTGGGGCAGGGAATCCTCACCATGTTGGCAGACTCCAAGCTATGGCCAAGTCACAGCAGGCCACAGTGGAGTCCCAGAAGGCCATGGCTAAGTCACAGCAGACCATAGCTGAGATACTGATAGAAACATAGTAGATAGGAGGGGAGGGGCCTGCTCCACCATTCATTACAATCATGGCTGATCATCCAACTCAATAACCTAATCCTGCTATTTCTCCATAACCTTTGATCCCTATATCCAGCTGCCTCTTGAATCTTGACTCAAGAGGCTACTCAAGGTTCTGCAGCACATGGCTTAGAGACTTGAGAGTTTGTACAAGACCCAGTGGGACAGTGCTGAGACACAGCAGGTTACGGCAGCAGCCCTTGAGAACATGGCCCAGTCTCAGAAAACACTTGATGCAGCCATTAACAGGTGGCTCCCAACTCAGGTGGCCAACGCAGAGGGTTCGACCATCATGGGTGGGATGCAGGTGGTCTTCCAGGACTGGCAGGGCCAGATAACACCAGAGTTTCTGGAGCTCACTGCAGAAACATTCTCTGTGGGGATTGAAGGAGTCATCAAACAAATGATGGCATGACTCCTGCAGAGTATCAGGGAGTGGCCCTCAGTGGGCAAGTGTAGTGATATTCTTGGGAGGACAGAAGGAGGGGGAAAGGCTCAGGCCTGTGCTGGCACCTTCCAGCCAAGAGACTGTGGTTGTAGCTATGCCTTCAGGCTCCCCTTCCTGACACTGGGGCATCTCAGGAGTAGCAAGATGAAGAGGGTTTCATGGCAATGTCTCAGATATCGAGAAACTGGCCAGGGCCCCCAATTTCCAGGACCCCCAGAGCATACCCACCACCTGCATCATAGGAAATGAGGCGAGGTAGACAGCTGGCCCCCTTCACCTCTGATTTACATTCTAGGGAGACACCAAGATTCAGTGGTGGGCCACGTTGTTGCACTAAATGGCACAGGTGAAAGTCTGGAGATAGATTTTTAAGCACCTCAACATTTTCTGTTCACATATTTTTATGTTAGAACTTATTATTTAGACACTTATGTAAACAACGTTTTTTCACCACCCACCTTTGACAAATTTGTCTCAGATTTGCCTTGAACAGGAATCCTCTTCCCTTGATGGTCACCAAAGGGATCCATCATGTTGATATCAGTTGGGAAGGCCCCTCAATGCTGTGTCACTAAGAAAATGAAGCCATTGCTTCCCCAGAACTCACAAGCAATTCCCTCCCCTCCTCTACTCCACCCACCCTGGGGCTCTGTATGGGGGTTTGCTGATCCCTTACCCACTACACAGACGCGGGCCCATGTGCCAGTGCATATGGGGAGCTCTGGTAGGAGTCAGGCTAGTTTACACCAGGGCATCATCTTCATGGTGCTCAGCGAGTCATTATCATCCTCCTGCCTGCCAAAGAAACTCATTACCCAGGCCCACCACTTTGGTGTTACAATGTTGCAGGAGAATGTATGACTTTGGGGTGGGAATGGAACCCATGTGCACAAACACAGGCCCCTACTAAGTGAGGTGCCTGGTGACCAGGGCCTCCCTCATCCCCTCATATGCCTGATTCTTGCTCCAGCCCTCCAACACCTGGGTGCTGCTGCTTGGCATGGTCCTCCGCCCCTTCCTCCTCCTCTCCCTACTCCTCCTGCTGGGTGGCCCCATCCCCAGTGACACCCAGCTGCTTGGCATCGTTGTCCTCCTCCTCCTCCTCCTCCTCCTCCATAAGAACATAAGAAATAGGAGCAGGAGTAGGCCATCTAGCCCCTCGAGCCTGCCCCGCCATTCAATAAGATCATGGCTGATCTGTCGTGGCTCAGTTCCACCTTCCCGCCCTCTCCCCATAACCCTTAATCCCCTTGCCTATCAAAAACCCATCAACCCGCGTCTTAAAAATATTGAGCGAGGCAGCCTCCACCACTTCAACGGGCAGAGAATTCCAGAGATTCACCACCCTTTGAGTGAAGAAGTTCCTCCTCAACTCTGTTCTAAACCACCCCCCTTCATCTTGAGGCTGTGCCCTCTAATCCTACTGTCCTTTCTGAGCGGGAAGAGCCTCTCCACCTCTATCCTATCCATCCCATTAAACATCTTATATGTCTCAATGAGATCTCCCCTCATTCTTCTAAACTCTAACGAGTACAAGCCTAGTTTATTCAGCCTCTCCTCATAGTTCAACCCCCTCAATTCCGGAATCAGCCTAGTAAACCTCCTCTGCACTCCCTCCAGAAGGTCTCCTCTCTGCTGCACCAGATTGTGTAGGGCACAGCATACCACCATAATGTGGGCTGTATTGTAGGGTCCTGCCAGAGTGGCCCAGGTACCTGAACCACATCTTGAGGAGCCTTAAGCACTTCTCCACTATAGAACATGGGCCTCATTATACCGGGTCTATGCTTCAGTCTCAAGCCTCCACACAGGCATCATCAGCCAAGTCCAAAGTGGGCACCTCATGTCACCCATGAGCCATCCCTGCATTCTGGGCTCCTCCTCAAAGCCTTCCAGTATGCCTGAGGTCCTCAGAAGAAAACTGTCATGCACATGCATGGGGTGTCTGGCGCAGACATGCATGATGTTCACCTTCTGGTCACAAACCAATTGCACATTTAGGGAGTGAACCCCTTTCTATTGACAAATCTTTGTGGATTCCTGACTGCAGTCTTGAGGGCGACGTGGGTGCAGTCTATAGCCCCCTGCACATTAGGCATCCCCATAATGGCCGCGAATCCTGCGACCCGGGCTTCCTGCTGGGTCTGGTCCAGATGAAATTTGATATACTAGCCAGCCTGGGCATACATGGCATCTGTGGCCTCCTTGATACAGGTGTGGACAACTGACTGTGAAATGCCACATACATCTCCGTTGAGGGTCTGGAAGGAGCCAATCGCATAAAAGTTCAGAACAGCAATCAATTTGACAGCCACCAAGAGTGGATGCCCTCCCTCAACCCCCCTCCTCAAGGTACCAGGTCCTGCAACAAGTGGCGCAGCTGTTGCACTGTCTCCTTTCGGAGCCATCTGCAGCACACGGTGTCCAACATTTGTTCAAACGACACTCACACACAGGACTGCCAGGGTCTCTGGAACTTCTTCACCCAAAGGATTTTGAATCTGTGGAGTTCCCTGCCCAGTGAAGCAGTTGAAGCTACCTCATTGAATGTCTTTAAGGCAAGGTTAGATAAATTTTTGAACAGTAAATTAACAGAAATTAAGAGTAATGGTGAGCGGGCAGGTAAGTGGAGTTGAATCCACAAAAAGATCAGCTATGATCTTATTGAATGGTGGAGCAGGCTCGAGGGGCCAGATGGCCTACTCCTGCTCCTAGTTTTATGTTCTTATGTTCTCTTTCTCCTGCGCACCCTCCCCCACCCAACCCTCGCCAGCAAATGGTAGCCACTTCCTGTCTTTGATGGTGGTCTCTTTCTACTCCTGCAAGTGGTAAGTGGACCTCCTCTGCCCGCAATTCATCTTCCTGCTCCTCCTCCTCAGCTCTAGCAGCAACCACAAGACTAGCAAGATCAATCGGATGCATCGCAAAAGTCATCTCGTCAATCTGAGGGGGGGAAGGGATTTGGAGAAGGGGAGAGACACATGGAGAGGTTAAGGAACGTTGTTTCTCCCTAGCCCAGGAACACACACTGCCAGTTGTGGGAAATTCACTACTTCGGAGTCAGACTTGGAGGTTCAACAAAACAGTTTTATTTGGACAAAGCTTTGGGAAAAGCTCTGGTACTCCACAGTACTGGCAGCAACCTTCTCAACTACTCAATGGCAGTTGAACATGTTTTATATTTTTTAGATAATAGACAGTACAAACATTAGCTGTTAGCACATCGTTACAAGTTGAGGAGACAGATACGGACATCAACAGTTAATACATCGTTATAAGCAGACAGGTGCAGACAATGATAATTAACACATCATTGTACATAGAGTAGATACATTTGTGCAGTTACGTCCTCTATCAATGACTGGTTTTGTTATACACATTTATGCATTTATGTCTCCATCAATGGCTGATCCCATTATCAAACTCATTGCTCTGGGTCTGCTCTTATCTCAAGTTTTAAGATGCCCCAAGATCTGACCAGTTTTCTGCAGTGATTTAAATGCTACAGGTTTTAGCTCTTTGTGTAAATGTCTGTGCCCAAAGTCAGTGCCTCTTAATGTCCCTTCCCAGAGTCCATTTTGTGTGCCAAGTAACCATTTTGTGTCCATCACTTCGATTTCACCCTAACAACTCCCCCTTTTGGACAGGATTATTATTTAATAATCCACAGACCAACAGCAGCAGCATCTTCACAGATAGATGTCTATCTTCTCCTTTCCTTCCTCATAGCTCTTGGTATCTTTGGGGGTTCCCATCATGTATTCTTCCTCGATGGGGTTACACTGGCTCCTGGCACACTTCGTGTCACTATTACTTTGCAACAGACATTAAGGCATCCAACAATTAAGCAACAGACAATTACTATTGCAATGAGAATGATCATCTATGCACTAACTAGGATCCCCCCACTAGCCATTCCAGCCAGCTACTCCCTTTCTTTGTCCTTGTCAGAAGTTATCAAGCTGTTGTTAATGACCCTTATGCTGTTAATGACTTGGGTGATGTTATAGGATTTACCTGTGACATGGGTTATGCCTTTGTCTTCTATAATTGTACTTGTATTTTCCCGAATTGTGCCTTTTTGGGGCTCACCTTTAACCCTGCGGTTTTTAGTTCGTTTAATACTATATATAGTATTTCCTGATGTCCTCACTTGGACTCTCAAGCTATTAAGATATCATCTACATATTGTAGGATTGTGCTACCCTCTGGCAGTTCTACTCAGGATGTCACTCATTACTTGATGAAAGATAGCGGAGCTGTTGTGGAATCCCTGCTGTAGGCGACTCCAAGTGTACCGTTTGTCTTCCACTGTAAAGGCAAATTTGTCTTGGGGTTCGGGATCCAAGGGTAGGGACCAGAATCCATTGGCTATATCCAATACCGTCAATATTTTGTGCTCCGGTGACAGTCCAATCAGGTTTGTCGAGAGGTTTGCTACAATGGGTGGAACTTGGGCGTGACTTTATTGAGTCCAATGTAATCTATTGTGAGCCTGTAACTTCTGTCAGGTTTGCTCACCGGCCAGGTTGGGGAGTTAGTGGTACTCGTGGTTTCCCTCAGAATTCCTTTTTTCACTAGCCCTTTAACTATTTCCACTGCAGCTGTTTCTGCTTCTGGTGTTATTGGGTATTGTTGATGGGGTTTATGCTCCAGTCCAGGTATCTTTATTGGGTCCATTTTAGTTAAGCCAGTGTCTAACTTTGTTTCAGCCCATACTCTGGGGACGGAGGCACTGATGGCTCTGAACCCTCCTGTCTCTAATTCCCAATCTCTGGTGATGGCTGTGGCCACCTTAATAGTTTTGAGGTGACTTGTGGGTTTCCCTATTCTAGTTTTCCGACCGTTCTGTCTTGGCCAGATTAATTCTCCCTTTTCACAGTCTACCAAAATCTCATCTTCTTTCATTAAATCATTTCCCATTATTGTACCCTTGCTATTTTTACACACATAGAACCTCATCGGTACATACAAATTATTTCTGCTAACGTGGTCTCGCTCAGGTAGGTGGGTATTTTGTTCCCTCCTATCTGTGTTAGGTAAATCGTCCCTAATTGTAGTGGGTAAGGGGAGGTCAGTGACAGATATGGATGCTCCTGTGTCCACCAGCCCCCTACTAGTGCAGACACATAAATCTTTCCCTCCTTCTTACCCTTATGAATGGGGGCTGCAGGTCGTCAATCTTGCTGACCTTGGAGGTTCCTTGGTTCCTCCGATTCTGCTGTGGTCATGGATTGGGTCGGGGTCTCCAATGTTTGTCCCAACACACTGCTTCTGTGTGTCCATTTTTATTACAGTGATTACAATGTTTCCCACTGTTTCCAAATTTGTTTCCTGTCCTTGGGACCCCGCAATCCCTCGCAAAGTGCCCTTGTTGACCATAATTGTGACAAGTCAGTTTGGACTTAATCCCATTCCCGTTACAGTAAGCGGCTACTCTTTCTAGCCTTGTTCTTGTTTGGGATTTCTCCTCTCTGCCTCCCAGTATGCCACTAGCCCATTCCACTACTGCATCATAATCCTGGGACGTAATCACTCCCATTTTTAGGATGGTTTAGTGAGCACTAGAGAGCCTATCCTTGAAACCCTGGATGAATGCTCGATTCCCATGACCTGGGTTCCCTTACCCTGAGCATTCCTGGTATACTTGCAACAACTGTTCCCCATATTCAGAAGCTCCTTCCCCCTTTAGCTACTTGGTTGTGGTAATTCTGCTCCAGTTAGTAAGAGCATTTCCTAAAACTCTCTGGACTTCTGTCTTAAACTGGGTGAAGGGTGCTTGTTGGGCATCTATTTTTGCTGTTAGGGGACTACATGTGTTCAACGTCCCCCACTATAATCTTGTGCTGTAGGAGTGGCGGGTCCACCTGCTACCTGCCTCCACTTATCCGCTGGACATGCTGCCCTGGCCAGTTGGTGTATGTCTCTCAGGTGTAGATGGTGTCATAGAACATAGAACAACTCATTCCAGACACTCACAACCCTCTATGTGAAAAAATTGCCCTCCTGGGCCCTTTTGTATCTCTCCCCTCTTATGTTAAATCTGTCCCATCTAGTTTTAGACTCCCCTACAGTTGGGAAAAGATGTTGACTATCTATTTTATGTATGCTCTTCATTATTTTATGGACTTCTATAAGATCAGCCCTAAGTCTCCTACGCTCCAGGAAAAAAGTCCCAGTCTATCCAGCTTCTCCTTATAATTCAAGCCATCAAGTCCTACCCAAACTGTATCTAATTCCTCCCAGAATTTAGTGTTTGCACTTCCAGGTTGTAGTTTACCCAGGGAAGCTATTATCTGCTGTCTTTCACCTGGGGTGAATGGTTTATAATTTGCTTTTGGCTGCGCATCTGTTCCCCTTTGGGTTACCAGCACTAAGTTGTGTTCTAGCACTTTCCATTCCTCTAGAGGGGCAGTTGGTCCCTGTCGTGTAGACTCATAAGAGGGTAGAGAGCAGTTTCCCCTCCCCATTAATTCTTTTCTAACACTCAGTTTCGTTTCTCCAGTTCCCTTTCTCTGGATTCTAACTCTCTAATCCTCTCTTTACCTTCGCTCCACTTTTTGATGGAGGTGACTACTTGTTCAATTAGTCCTACTAACTGATGTACTAATAATACCCCTACCTTCTTTGCCTTGTGCACACAGCACTCTTACAGGTAGAGGATGTGCTGTAATTGTCTAAATGTTTTTTGAAATACAAAATTGTACCCATCTCTACTACTACCTATGGCAACTCATTCCAGACACTCACAACCCTCTATGTGAAAAAATTGCCCTCCTGGGCCCTTTTGTATCTCTCCCCTCTTATGTTAAATCTGTCCCATCTAGTTTTAGACTCCCCTACAGTTGGGAAAAGATGTTGACTATCTATCTTATTTATGCTCTTCATTATTTTATGGACTTCTATAAGATCAGCCCTAAGTCTCCTACGCTCCAGGAAAAAAGTCCCAGTCTATCCAGCTTCTCCTTATAATTCAAGCCATCAAGTCCTGGTAGCATCCTAGTAAATCTTTTGTGCACTCTTTCTAGTTTAATAATATCCTTTCTATAAGAGAGTGATCAGAACTGTACACAGTATTCCAAATGTGGCCTTACCAATGCCTTGCACAAGATATCCCAACTCCTGCATTCAGTGTTCTGACAAATGAAACCAAGCATGCCGAATGCCTTCTTCACCTTCTGTCCACCTGTGACTCCACTTTCAAGGAGCAATTAACCTGCACCCCTAAATCTCCTTGTTCTATAACTCTCCCCTCCCCAGTACCCTACAATTCACTGAGTAAGTCCTGCCCTGGTTTGATCTACCAAAATGCAACATCTCACATTTATCTAAATTAAGCTCCATCTGCCATTCATCAGCCCAATAGCCCAATTCATCAAGATCCTGTTGCAATCACTAGATAACCTTCTTCACTGTGCATTATGCCACCAATCCTGGTATCACTTGCAAATTTTCTAACCATGCCTCCTATATTCTCATGCAAATCATTAATATAAATGACAAATAACAGTGGACCCAGCAAAGATCCCTGAGGCACACCGCTGGTCAAAGTCCTCCAGTTTGAAAAACAACCCTCTAAGCTAATTTTGTATCCAATTGCCTACCTTGGCTTGAATTCTGTGAAATTTAACCTTATGCAATAACCTATCATGTGATACCTTGTCAAATGGCTTACTGAAGTCTACGTAGACAACATCGACTGCACTGATCTCATCTACCTTTTTGGTTACTCCTTCAAAAAATTCCTTCAAAGATCCTCCACTCATAAAGACATGCTGACTGTTCCTAATCTGTCTTAGCCTCCCTAAATGCCTGTAAAATCCTGTCTCTAAAAATACCTTCTAATAACTTGCCCACTACAGACATTAGGCTTACCTGCCTACAGTTCTCAGGCTTTTCCATGCAGCCCTTCTTAAACAAAGACATAATATTTGGCACCCTCCAATCTTCAGGCACCTCATCTGTGGCACCTCATCTGTGGCTGTCAATGATAATTGAAATATCTCTGCTAGGGGATCAGCAATTTCCTCCCTAGCCTCCCACAATGTTCTGGGAAAACTTCATCAGGTCCCAGCGATCTATCTATTTTGATGTGCTTTCAGACTTCCAGTACCTCCTTCTCTATTGTATGTGCATTCCTCAAACTATCACTATTTACTTCCCCAAGTTCCCTGCATCGATGCTTTTCTCAACAGTAAATATTGATGAGAAATATTAATTTACTGATCTCACGCATCTCTTGTGGATCCATACATAGATGACCTTGTTAATTCTTATGAGGCCCTATTCTTTCCTAGTTACTCTTTTGTCCTTTATATATTTGGAGAAGCTCTTTGGATTCTCCTTTGCTTTATCTACCAAAGCAATCACATGTCCCCTTTTTGCCCTCCTGATTTCTCTTTTAACTTTACTCTGACAGTCACTATACTCTTTAATGGATCCACTTGATCTGAGCTGCCTATCCATGTCATATGTCTCCTTCTTTATGACCAGGGCCTCAAGATCCTGAGTCATCCAGGGTTCCCTACTTCCACAAGTCTTGCTCTTCATTCTAAAAGGGATGTGCTTACCCTGAACCTTGGTTTACACAATTTTGAAAGCCTCCCATTTAGCAGACATCCCTTTGCCTGCCAACAGACTCCACAATCAATCATGCAACTACTTAAATATATAACAGGTGCTGGGCAATTAAATAACATATAGAATGAGGAGGCTCTATAAATATCCCTATCCTCAATAATGGGAGAGACCAGCACTTCAGTGCAAAAGACACGGTTGAGGCATTTGCAACCACCTTCAGCCAGAAATGCCAACATTATTCATCGAAGCCTCTTCCTCAGTCCTTAGCATCAAAGGTTCCAGACTGCAGCCAACTTAATTCACTACATATGATTTCAAGAAACGGCTTAGAGCATTGGACACCGCAATGCGTTCAGCTGTGGTACTGAAGATATGTGCCCAGATCGAACCAGAACCCTAGCAAAGCTATTGCAGCACAGCTACAAAATTAGCATCTACCAACAATGTGGGAAAGTGCCCAAGTTATGCTGAGTAGAAAACAGAGGACAAAACAAATCTGCCTCATGACAGAGCCCTCAGCATGCTCTCATTCATCTTCAAAGTGAAGACAAATGCCACTGTTAGTGCTATTGAGTGGCACATAGTCACCAAAAACCAGCTCACCGATGCTCAGTTTGGGTTCCACTAGGGCCACTGAACATCACACCTCATTACAGCCTTGAAGTAAACAAGGATGAAAGAGCTAAATTCCAGAGGAGGTTACAAAAGTGACTAGGCCTCAGCCATTTTATTATTTATATGAATGACTTAGATGAAGAGACAGAGTAATATGTCTAGGTTGCTGATGATATGCAGCTAAGTGAAAATTGAACTGTAAAGTGGCTGCAATTTGATGAAGATGGGTTTAGTGGCTGAAGATGGCACATAGAGTATAATGTGGGGAAGTCAGAGGTGTTCTAGCCAATCCCAGTTGAAGTTTCCCAAAAGTTATTGATTCAGGGATATCCCTTGATTTGTCATTATTTGGCTGGGATATCTCCTAATTATCACAAACTCAGGTGAGGAGGGCTGGGTCCATGTCTTTATTCAAATAGCCCTCTGCTGGTAGCAACAAAGATTTAATCTAATAAGGTTCCCTTTCCCTTGGGTACCTTTTCCAGGATGTGGAACCTTTTCCAGATCCAATAGCTATATTTTAAAAGGAACCAATTTAACCAGGCTTTCTTGAGCTAAGCCAGAGTAAGTTTATTAACTACTAAAAAAAACAAAATGGTTAAAAATATACATCTACATTCATACAGTTTAGAAATAAATATAAATAAGAAATTATATGGAAGTTCTCGAGTTGCAAGGAATTAATGATGACGAATTGCGGCCAATGGGATTATTTTCAGTAAAGTTGGCTTCTGTTTGTGGATAGTTGATTGTCAGATGTCCTGGAGTTCAATCAAAACATTTCAGTTCCTTTTTCCAGTCACTGTATTGCCTTCAGAAACTTCTAACTGTCTTTCCTCAGCACACACGCAAAGAGAGAGAGGAAGGGAGAGAGAATCCCAAGAGACTGTTATAAGAATCTGAGGAGAAATCTGCTCTTGGTAGGCCAGCAGCCTAACTTGTAACCCCCAGATATGTATTTTGTTCAGTATGTGCTTATCTGTCTACGCCATTAAAGGCAAGGACCTTCAGATGAGTTCGCCATTATGTCCCTTTACTTTCCAGCGATGGTAATCAGTTTTGGAATGTTTTACATGCATTCTGAATTCCCTGGAAGTAGAATTCCATTATTCCAGATGCCCTGCAGCCATTTCTGTCGGTAGTTAATGCTGCATTCATCAGGTAACTTTGGTATCTTGTGTCCATTATTTTAAATTTTAAAAATTGGATCCTTTTGAAGTCCAGATATGATGACAAGTCTTTCTCTATCATTGTAACAGAGGTCATTGACTTGGGTTATAAGAATAGAGAAGCATAATATTTGTCACAAGGCAT